>NC_133003.1:40476831-41101831 GCF_048564905.1 Vicugna pacos
CTGAAGTAGTACAATAACTATGACGTGATTTGGAAATATTTGCGTTTTCTATGAACGGCAAACTCATGGGTACTTGTCGCCTTTATAATTGAAGGATAAGCACAGTTTCAGGGAGATTTCAGTGAAAATGGAGGTGTGGGTTTTTTTCCTTGCAGAAGTTCAGGGACAGTTGCGTTCTCTCCTAAGGACCCAGGTTAAAAGCTGAGACCAGGGGAGGGACGGAAGTTCACCTACGGCAGTCCCATGTGATGTGCCCTGGGTGGTGGCAGCAGGGAGAGGGGAGATTACCTGTCCGAGGGAGTCCGGAAACCTTGTGGAGGCGCTAATGTTTGGGTGAAGGATAGCGCTTCCCGGGAATGGGAGTGAGGAGGGGACGGAGGGAAACTCCTGGCCGGTCTGGGATCCTCTTCCAGCAAAAACCCCTTCTTTCTGAGTCTCAGAGCTTCAGCCTCCTGAGGGTCCACAGCCCAGATGCTGCCCCTCTGTAGTCCTATGCCCAGGGCAGACGTAACCAGTCACTCAGAGCCCTAAACACAGGTGTGGTCCCACAGATCTGAAGAAGAGTTTCCAATAGCTTTGCCAATTCATGTGCATTCTGAGAGTATACACATTGGCCATTTCAGCCCTAAGCAATGTTATTTAGACAGATGACAGTTTATAAGACCATAAACCGAGTACCTGCTCTGGCTGTGCTGAGCTCATGCGCAGTCTGGTGGCTTGGTCTTCCTGTGTTCCCTCCATTCATGAGACTTCCGCTCAATGAAATGAATGTGGGTTGCCCTCAGCAGGGCTACCGACTAGGGTGTTAGGGTTTGTCTTTTTTCCTGTTTCCGCTTGCCACCGCTGCCGTGATTTACTTCATATTTTTGAAATTTTACTTTAAAAACTTCAAGGAGCATACACAACAAGAAAACTTCAATTTGAAACTGTAACTAGACAATAGTAGTTAATTGCCACAAACAGGAGGTGATTGTGAAGGGAAGTACTGCGTCATGGAAAGCAAACACTGATCTTCAGTTCCATTTAAATACTGTTGCCTTGACGGCTCTGAGCGCAAGGCCTCTCCTCTGCTGGTCGCAGAAGAAGTAAATGTTACAGAAGTTTTACAGACCTGTTTTACCAATATGAGGCGTTCTCTTAAGAAGAAGTGAAAGAAAATCTAAGAGGAAATAGCTTTCTCTCTGTTTTTTAAAATCTTATGTTACTTGAAGCCCCAGACAGAGGGACCGTGTTCCAACCTCCCTTGTCCTATGAAGGAAATCAGAGGGATGAGGTATCTGTTTCCATGGGATTAGAGAGGAAGCTCATTTCACAGGATGGGAGGAAACGGTTTATTCCAGCCAGCTCATCCCCACGACATGTGGGTGAGCACTTCCCACATTTCATCACCTACTTCAGTTGTTATTTCCAGAGCCTGATTTGAGTGGGTCTTGAAGAGGCAGCTGGCATGGTTGGGGGTGGGGCTGCTCATTACCGAGGCAGTCCTTTGCCTTCATCAGTCCCCGTGCGTATCCCTGGGATGGAGCCGAGCGCAGCCTCACAGCCAGCCCCACAGGTACAAGCAGTCAGCTGCCAGGCCCCCCAGCAGCACGTCGTTTGACGAGGAGACAGCACAACAGAGTTTTGGTTGTTTATGGGACTGTTCCCGTGGCTTTGTCACCGTAGTCGCCTGGACTGCTCCCCACTGCCTTCCTGGGCTGAAGCGGGGAGTTCTGTTGTTTTGCAGCCGGGTTTCTCAGCGTCAGCCATGACTGACCTTTTAGGTGGGTGGTTCTTTCGTGTGCGTGTGTGTTACGGGGCTGTCTTGTGTATTGCAGGACATTCAGCAGCGTCCTTGGTTTCCTTCCCACTAGGTGACAGTAGCACTTTCCCCTTCCCATCCTCTGGGACACCAAAAGTATTTCTAGACATTGCCCAGCATTCCTTAGGGAGCAAAACCCACCGCCTACCCCTGTTGAGAATCACTGGCTTAAAGGCATGGAATTTCTTGGTACACTTTGGGATATAAACAGACCAAGCACCGAGGGACTCAACACCTCCTTGGTGTTCTCCCCATTCAGATGCTTCCAGTCCCCTCTAACACTACTAGATACTGGATGGGCACCGCGGGGGAGTGGGTGATGGCTGGCGAGGAGACACGGTGTGGTGTTGCTCTGAAATTCCAGCGCATGACGCAGCCCATGGCTGATCATCGCACTCTGCTTGTGGGATGAACGGGTCTGACAGGCTGCAAGAACCATTTTTGGTACTCAGGACATTAGTGGTTTTCAAGATTCAATGTCACGTTGTCTGCAAGAGACACTTTAGCTTTAAAGACACACGTATCTTAGAGTGAAGAGATGGAAAAAGGTTTTCTAAGTAAACAGTTATCAAAGAAAGCAGAGGTAGCTATACATACATCAGACAAAATGGACTTTAAAAATGGTTACAAGAGACAGAGATCATTATATAATGATAAAGCGGTCAAATCATCAAGAAGATATGATATTTGTAAATATTTAAGCATCCACCATTGGAACATGTAAATATATAAGCAAATACTAACAGAACTCATAGTTGGGGACTTCAACACCCCACTCTCAACGATGGATGGATCATCCAGGCAGACAGCCAGTAAGGAAACAGTGAATTGGAACACCTCAGACCAAGCAGATCTTGCAGACCTGTACAGAGCATTTCATCCATCAGCAGCTGAATGTTTCTAAAGCACAACATGCAACACTTTCTAGGATAGATCATATGTTAAGCCACAAAACAAGCCTTAAATTCAAGAAGAGAGAAATTATATCAAGTACCTTTTTGGGTCAGAATGATATGAAACTAGAAATGAGCAAGAGGAAGAAAGAAAGTTCACAGACATGTGGAAGTTAAACAGACTTCTGAACAAAGAAGAAATCAGAAGGGAAATAAAATGTCTTCAGACAGGTAAACGTAGAAACATATCAACACTTATGAAATGTAGCAAAAGCAAAAGCACATACATCAAGGAAAAAGAATGATCTTAAACAACCTAACATTACACCTCAAGGAACTAGAAAAAGAAAAACTAAGCCCAAACGTGGCAGAAGAAAGGAAATAATTAAGATTAGAGTAGAAATAAATAAGATAGAAAACAGGGAAACAGTAGAAAAGATGAACGAAAGTGAGAGTTCTTTGAGACGATAAAAGGATGACAAACCTCTAGCTATAGTCACCACGGGAAGAAGGAGAATGGACTCCAATAAAATTATGAATTAAAGAGGAAACATTAAGCGACATCACAGAGATACAAAGAATAGTAAGAGCCAACCACAAGCAATTCTATGCCAGCATGTTGGTCAATCTAGAAGGAATGGATACATTTCTAGAAACGTACAGCCACTGGGACTGAATCATTAAGACCGAAAATCTGAAAAGATCAGTGATGAGTAAGGAGGCTACATCAGTAATCAAAACTTCCCCAGCACAGAAATGCCCAAAGAAAAGACGGTTTCACTGGCGAGTGCTACCGAATACTTAAAGAAGAATTAACATCATTTCTTCTCAAACTCCTTCAAAAAATTGAAGAGGAGAAACCACCACCAAACTCACTTTATGAGGCCAGTATTACACTGACCAAAGCCACATAAGGACACTACAAGAAAAGCAAATGGCAGGCCAATATCCCTGATGAATACAGATGCAAAAGTGTTCAAGAAAATACTAGCAAACTAAATTCAACAGGGCACTGAAAACATCATACACCACGATCAAGTGGGATTCATCACTGAGATGCAAGCATCGTTCAGCATGTGCCAATCAATATATATGATATATCGCGTTAATAGAATGAAAGTTAAAAATCACGTGATTGTCTTAATAAATGCATAAAAAGTTTTGACAACGTTCAATATCCTTTCATGATAAAAACTCTAAATAAACTGGGTGTAGAAAAAACATACCTCAATATGAGAAAGGCCATATGTGACAAGCTCACAGATGACATCATATGCAGTGGTGAAAGTTTGAAAAGTTTTTCTCTAACCAGGAATAAGACAGGGGTGCCCACTTACACTGCTTCTAATCAGCATAGTACTGGAATTCCTAGCCAGAGCAACCATGAAAGAAAAAGAAAAGGCATCTGATTTGGAAGGAAAGAAGTAAAATACTCTTTGTTTTCAGATGACATAATTTTATACATAGAAAACCTTAAAGACTCCACCAAAAACAGTTAAAACTGATTAACAAATTCAGTAACATTGCAGGGCACAAAAGTAACATATAAAAATTAGTTGCATTTCTATACACTAACAACAAACTATCTGAAAAAGAAATTTTTAAAATGCCATTTATAGTATCATCAAACATAATAAAATACTTAGGGATAAATTTAAGGAAGTTAAAGGTTGCTACACTGAAAACTAAGATATTGATGGAAGAAATTGAAGAAGACACGAATAAATGGAAAGTTATCTCACGTCCATGGATTGGAAGAATTAATATTGTTAAAATGTCTATGTTATCTAAAGCCATCTATAGGTTAAATGCAGCTCCTATCAAAATTCTAATATTTGTCACAGAAATAGAAAAATCTTAGAATTCACAAACCCACAAAGGACCCTGAGTAGCTGAAACAATTCTAACGAAGAAATCCCCAAAGGTATCACACTTCCTGATTTCAAACTATACTAAAAAGCTAGAGCAATGAAGACAACATGAGACCAGCATCAAAACAGACACACAAACCAATGGAACAGAAATGAGAGCCCAAAATAAACCCACGTATTTACAGTCAACTAATATTTGATAAGGTACCATGGATACTCAATGGGGAAACGATAGTGTTTTCCAGAAATGGTGTTAGGAAAATTGGGTAGCCACATGTAAAAGAATGAAATGGGACCTCTCTTTCATTAATTTTTCATCTAAGAAAAAAAATCAACTCATAGAAACACAGAATAAATTGGTGTTTGCCAGGGGTGGAAGGGTGGGAGAAATGGGTGAAGGTGATCAAAAGGTACAAACTTCCAGTTATAAGATGAATGAGTTCTGGGGATCTAATGTGCAGGGTGGTGACTCTAATTAACATCATTGTATTGTATATTTGAAAGTTGCTAAGAGGGTGGATCTTAAAAGTTCTCACCCCCCCCCCCACAAAACTGTGTATATAGATCAGGTGATGATACCATCATGTACTCTGGGCCAGGCACCACGATATGGTTTTATGTCTTTTCTGTCTTTTGATCATGATGACAACCGTATTAAGCAGGTGTTATCTAGATGAGAACCTTGTAGGTTAACTAATTCATCTAAAGTCAAAAAGGTCCATTCTCCATCACCAAGAAGCTGTGTGACTTTTAGAAGGCCACACTTTATGTTCCTCTTTCCCCTCATTTCTGAAAACAGGCAACTAGAGCAGCTGTTTTGAGCTGTAAAACTCTACCACAAACTGGGTGGCCTAAAACATCAGACGTGTAATCTTTCACAGTTCTGGAGGCTCGAAGCCCAAACTCAAGGTGTCAGCGGGGCCACACTCCCTCCACACGCTCTAAGGGCAAACCCTATGTTGCTTCTTGTCGCTTCTCATGGCTCCAAGGCGTTCCTTGGCTTGTGACTGCATCACTCCAGTCTCTGTCTCCATCATCACATGGCCTTCTCCTCGTCTCTCCGTTCTTCTTTCTGTCTCTTATAAGGTTGTGTATTGGATTTAGGGCCTTCCTGGATAATTTATAATGACCTCGTCTTGAGACCCTTAATGACAACCTTGAGGACTCTTTTTCTAGGTAAGGTCACAGTCACTGGTTTGGACGGTTGGACACGGATACATTTTTGGGGGGCCTGCCATTCACCCCACCGGGTCCCTGTTTCCCCATTGGAAAAGGAAGAAACTCAACAACACGGACGATTCCAGTCAGTCCTGAGATGTCGCAACCCTCTGCCCTGCAGTGAAGTGGTGGCAGTGGGAAAGGTGGGAGAGAAAGAAATCTGAGAGACCCCAACATGTAGGAAAGAACCTGTCTCAGTCGTGGCTTTAACAGTCATGCACTTCCCTGACTGCATTTAGGGACGGTCCCCAAGCCAAGTCACCGGACGGCCCACCTGCCTTTTGTGGCCAGGGGACAAGAGTTTCTTAGGAAAGCTACCCTGGAACTTCTCTGACACATGGCTCACCCCACAGCCTGAGAATCCTCCTCAGGTTTTTCAGCTGTGTCCCAATGGTCCGTGCCTCCGAAATGAACCAAGCTATCATTCAGAGGAGGCCTGCTGATGTCCTCAAATTTGCATACCCCAGCTGAGGCTGCAAAGCCATTTATCTCTCGAGAGCAGCCTGCTGTGGTCCCTTTTATTTTTTTATGGGATTGTCCTTAAATGGCTGATTAGTTTGAGGTGATTTATAAATGCTTCAAGCCTGGCAATTTCCTCCTTAATGGCTGGACAGATTTGTGTCTGGCTTTAAGCAGCCTTGGTTTTTTGTTGTTTTAGCTTGTCTCTCACTGCCCGCCACCCGCTACCTACCACTCCCATTCTGAGTCGACTTCAATCTAAGGCAGCTTTATCTTTCACCAAGTTTTCCCAGCATTGAAAAGTGGCCCGTCTTTGCTCATCTAATTTTTGGCAAGGGAGGCCACCAGGTACAAGTAGTTTCTTCTCCACCTGCTCTTCTATTCAGGCACCAGAGAGCATTGCCCTGACCTTGGATTACTTATCTTTTTTGAGCCTTGGTCACTTACTGGAAAATGGGTAAATGATAGAATCTTGTTCTACCTCAGGGGTTGTTTGAGAATGGAATTAGCTAATGTTTGGAAACTGCTTAGCACTGTTTTCTGTTCACAGCCCTTTATAAATGTTAGCTGCTACTTTTACTGTTGCAGTATGGCAGGAGGCAGGCATGAAAAGAGAGGACACTTAGAGCTTTATCCTTTTAAATGTATCTCGTCTTTTCACAATTATTTACACTTGGTCTCTTCCCAGTGAAACTTAGCAACGGTGAGTCCAGCTTTCCACCTCTTTGTGATAATAGCCCCTCGCTTGTTCAGTAACTCCTTTATGTTTTGCCTTTTTTCTATTTTTAATTTAATTTTTGGTCTTCCTCAAGTAATACGTGTGCACCAGAAGTCACTTTCCCATTCCGGGGTCTCTTTCTCTGGAGGCAAACCACTTCCACCTCTTTTAGCTCTGTCTTATGCTGGGTACTTTTATGTTTTTAAGAAATATGTTTATATTGCTATTTCTTGACTTATGTATTTTAGATGATTTATAGTCTTCCTAAAATGCAAGATGATCGATTCACTTTCTCATGTACTCTCCCGCAGAGACACAAACCCATATACAGATTTCCCCTTTGCACATTCTTCCATTATTGCTATGTCGTAAGTTTTGGTTAAATTAGTGTTCTCTAATCATACTATTTTTATTATATAAATATTGTTCACTACTGAACCATGAAGTATACTATGTAGTTAATTTTTCCTTCCCTACACCGACTTTCGTTTTTCCCAGAGTTAATGATTGCTTTGATTATTTCAACTTGCTTAATTTTCTATATACTTGTCACTCATTTTTTCTCAAATATTCTGATAAAATTGTAAGTCTCTTCTGAGTGTAGACTAGCACCTCAGGTAAGTCATAGTTTCATTTCCTGGATGGCATTCCTTCTGTTTTACCCTGAGCTGGTTGTCCTGTAGGCCAGCTGCACCTCTGTCTTCCTGGGATTTCCTTTCACCATCAAACAGAGTTTCCTTTTCTTGTGATTAGTGTTCTATTTTGCTGCATCTCTCAGGAATTATTCTTGGTCTGCTCAGTCATTTAACTGACACAAATCCCTAGTAACTTGCTGAGAAAGGGTACATGGAATCCTGAAAAAACATGAAGATTGTACATGTCTGGAAATAGAAAGACATTTTATTATTACATCTGACTAATAATTTATTTGGACGTGTAATTCTGAGTTGGAAGTAATTATTTCTCAGAACGTTTCTCAGAATAGAAGGCTCTATTGCCTTCTAGTTTTCAGGTTTGTTGTTAAGGAATCTAATGCTCATTCGATCTTTTGCAGGTGGTGTGCTGTGTACATTTGCCTCTCAGGAAGCCCTTAGCTCTCTGTTCATAGAGTTCTGACATGTTCTAAGGATCACAGTAGACTTTTAACAGTTGCCTCTGCTGGACATCTGCTGGGTCATTTCATTCTAGAAATTCATTTTCTGGGGCTCTGGCACTTCTGAGCCTTCCATTTTGGACTCAGGATTAGGCCTGTAATTTTTTCTAGTTCTCTTGTACTTTCCATGTGTTTTGTCTTTTTGTTATACAGAAGAGAGATTTATTCAACTATTTCTACTGTTACTTGAACAGATTTTTTTCCAGTATCATCTTTTAACCTTCTAGATGCTCTTTCTTATTTTCCAGATGTTTCCTTTTGTGGAAGTTTGATTTTATTTCATGGATGCAATATCTTTTTCTCTCTCTAATAATTGTGATTATGCAGTTCAGAAATTTTATTCTGTTCCCTGTATTATCTTTTTTTTTTCAATTCTGAACTCTCCTCCTTGCCCAAACTCAGCCCAATCTTTTATTTATTTATTTATTTATTTATTTATTTATTTATTTATTTATTTGGTCTTTTACTTCCGAAGATTTATTTAAGTATCTGGTTGTCTTTGCCCATTTATACTTTAAGAATTAGGTGGAAAGCTGCTTGAAAGTTGAGTGTGAACGTTTGGAGTATGTGTATTTATGTTTGAAATGCACTTGTCTAAGATACTTGTGTAGTGTTAGGTGTCTGTGGTGTGTGTATATGATATACATGTAAGTGTGTTTGGGATGTGGGTTTGTATGTATTTGGGACATGTATGTATATTTATCTCTGGGGTGTGTATGTGTGTGTTTGAGATACGTGTATATATGTCTTTGGGATACGTGTGTGGGGTCAAGTATTTGCATGGAGTATATGTGTCTGGAGTGTGTGTATGTGTGTGCATACATGCTTTTCTGTTTGGAGTGGGGAAGTTCGGTGGGAGGAGATTGATGGCTTCAGCTGTCAGGTAAGCAGGTGCATTCCAGCCATTTTGTCATGATATTCCTTAAATGGCAATATCTGGATACTGGATAATTCAGTTTCACAAGCTAGAATCTTTCATCTCTTGCCTCCCAGGATGGTGCTAGGAGTTACAACAGACAGAAGGGACCAGGTTCTCACTTTGGTATACAGACTTTTACCACATCCCCATTTTCAGTTTGATGCCTCACTTGAATCTTTACTCTGCCTTGAATTTTCATGTTTGGCAAACATGTCTGGTTTGATATCTCCAGCTTTAAAAATCTCACCAACTCTTAGGGTCAGGACAGGTTCTGACCTATAGTGTGGTGTTAGGGGAGGGCTCCTGGTGGTTTAAATACCCCTGTCATGGACTTTGAGCCTCTTCTCTTTTTAGCTGTATCCGTTGCCCCCTCCCTTTAAAGATACCTGGTGCCTCTGATTCCCAGATCTTTCTGTGGTTTGTTCAGTAGCACAAGTTGGCATCCTCTTCACCTTCCCCCCACACACGCACACTTAGGGGCCAGCTTTCTTTGTTTAGAAAGACTGTGCTGATGTCTTTCAACTATTGGCATTTTACATGCTATTCTCTTTGTTTCTTTGTGAGTCGATGCCTTTTTGTACCTTTATAGTATTTAATGGGATTTTTGGAAGGAAGCAGAACCAAATCCATGTGTTCCGTCGGTCAGGGCTTTCCAGGAATCTCAGGTCTTTTTGCTGGCATATCATAAGGTCCCTACATCAATGAGCAGTGTGATGGAAGGTGGGAGTGACACACACAGACACACATATATTTACATCTATGTGTACATGTTTCCCAGGATAGGTTCTGTGCATTATGCTGTACAGATCCATCTAGCCAGGCAGTGGGTGGGTGGGTGGTGACACACAGGCCAACAGACATCTCTGGGGAAACTTGTCTTCTAGGTGGTGGTAGAAATCAGGCTACGAAAAATGGGCAAAGTCAGCATTGACGGCTGGTCTTAAGTGAGAGAGGTGAGTGCGGGAAAGGTACGAGGGGTCTAGTTTAGACGGGGTGGTAATAAGACATTTGAAGTGACCTCTGCGTGACCAGAGGGAGGCAGCTCTGCCGCGGCCAGGGAAAGGGCAGCAGAAACATGGGGAGCAGCTGGAGCAGAAGCTCGAGGTGAAAACTGATGTCAACAGGCAGCATAAGGAAGGATGGATGGTTGGGGCCCCATGAGTGATGGGTGAGCAGTTTGGAAGAGGTTGGAGACTCAGCGGGATGGGACTGTGGGGTCCTCCGGGTCAGGTGAGGTGGCAGAGTCTTATCCTAGGTGCCGTGGGGAGCCTTTGGCCAGGTTTCATCTCTGCGAGGAGGGAGTAGGCGGGGGCGGCGTGATCTGATGACAGCTTTGTCCGCCCACTCAGGATGCTCATTCTGGGGTGGAAGAAAAGATAGGATGGGGCCACAGAGCCTGCTGGAAACTCCCAGGTGCTGATGTCACATGGCGGGACGGGGCTGAGAGGGACTGTGTTCTGGCAGCTGAGGCGGCAGACCGTGCAGCTGAGCTGGATGTGGGAAGGAAATAATGAAGGATGATGTCAGGGCTTGGGGTTTCTGTGGGAGAGTCTGTGGAGCAAGTTTAAGGAAACGAGCGGCTGAGAGCATGGCTCCAGGATGTTAATTTGAGAAGAAAACACTTAATTAAAAAATTATTAATTTATTTTATTTAAAAAATATTTATTATTGTATTATTTAATTACTTTTATTTTGGCAGGGGGGGCGAGGTAATTAGGTTTATTTATTTTTAGAGGACGTACTAGGGATTGAACCCAGGACCTTGTGCATGCTACGCATGTGCTCTACCACTGAGCTATACCCTCCCCCTGTTAATTTTTTTTAATTGAAGTATAATCAGTGTACAATGTTGTGTCAATTTCTGGAGTGCAGCATAATGTTGCAGTCATACATATGCATACATATATTCCTTTTCACATTCTTTTTCATCAAAGTTACTACAAGATATTGAATATAGTTCCCTGTGCTCTACAGTAGAAACTTGTTTATTTTATACATAGTAGGTAGTATCTGTAAATCTCCAACTCCCAATTTATCCCTTCCCACCCCTTCCCCCATCCTCCCACCCTCCGGTAGCCATAAGCTTGTTTTCTTTCAGAGAAGACACTTTTTACTTCTGTATAAGCTCCATACAGAAAAACAAAACCGTCATCCGGGAAGAATTTTTACCACGTGAGTACATTCACGTAAGCACCGTGGAGATCAAGACAGAGCCTTCTCACCCCTTCCCGCTGTGCTGAGATTTGGATGTCTTCCATGCACAAGCAGTGAGATTAAGTAGATGTCTGGAGGACAGGGGACAGGTAAAAGTCTGGGAACCGCTGATGTACAAATGAGACTTAAATCCATGGAAGTGGATGACATGAACTAGAAGAGACTACGGGAGGACACAGAAGGTCTTTCTGCTGCCACAGCATGGGTCGTGTGGGCTCCGACTGGGAGCCCCGGGTGTGGGGTGACCTTGGGACACTGAGCAGCTGTCAGGTCAGACAGAAGGGGACCATGACGGGCTGGGTGTCAGGAGACGGTCTAACGGAGTGCACAGTCGGATACACGGAAAGGTGCTGAGAGATTGGGGAAAATGAGGTCAGACGTGAGTTCTCTGCTCTGGTTAGCATGGGGGCCCCTGTGATGCTGAGGGCTAGTTTCACTCATGGGGACGGATGTCCGGCTGGAGTCAGTGCAGAAGGAAACAGGCTTTGAGGAAGTGGAAACAGCAGGTGGACACAGAATGAGATCACTGATGTGGAGGGAAACAGAGAGATGCTGTGGTGTCTGCAGGGGGTCCCAGGATGAAGCAGGAGGATTTTTCTTTTAAGACGAGAGATGGTTTTTTTTTTTTTTTTGAGATATGTGCTCTTGGGAACGATGCAGTAGCAGAGAAATAATGATGGCACAGGAAAGAGCGGGTCTAAGCTCTAAGGAAGGGAAAGTGTCCAGAAGATACTTTATTTTGAGGAATAACAGTATTTCCCTGATTAGAACAGAAATGGCGAGCAGAAAAGGGCGTCCCTTGCAGGTCAGGTGGTAGACATCGTGGTGGTTTTCTCCCCGTACTGCTGCTCCCAGTTTCCTGCTGCCACATCAGGGAAGGAGATCCTAGAAAGGGCAGTGAGGAGACAAGTACGGGAGTCTGAGGAGAGAGAAGAAGATACATGTCATCGAGCATCCAGGGAAGTAAACTCAGCAGAGGGGTGCAGTTGGTCTGGAAATTCTCAGTGCCTTCTGAGATTCGTGAGCGTGAATCGCAGATGCAGTCAGCCAGCCCTGTGGCAACTTTATTTCCTGCCACCACATTAAAATGTTGAGGTGCCA
The DNA here is from genome assembly GCF_048564905.1 of Vicugna pacos. NCBI lineage: Eukaryota > Metazoa > Chordata > Mammalia > Artiodactyla > Camelidae > Vicugna > Vicugna pacos. The sequence continues at coordinate 40,489,179 of NC_133003.1, forward strand.
TCGTGGACTAGGGGTGGTGCACTGTCAGTGCCATCACTTGGTCCTGCAACAACCCCACAAGGGGTGAGGTGAGCTGCCCAGAGACGACAGCTTGTCAGTGCTGGAGCCGGAGCCCCTCTGGCTCTCTACGCGGTGTTGCTCTGTCCTGCAGAGCCACTGTCAGGGTGTGGAGACAGACGGCAAGAGGGGAGGGGAAATGGGGACTTCCTCAAGTTGGGTGCTTTGGGGTTTTTAACCTGAGGAGGGGCCCTCGTGATTTCCGCATCCCCAGGGCTCCTGGTGCGGGTTCCTCACCCACTGCGCCCAGGGTGTGGGGAGACCCCGGAGAACCTGCTTTGCCACCTACTAACACCTCAGTCAGTGTTAGTGGTGAGGATGATAATGAGGGCTTATAATAATTGTTCCTCAGGCGCCACTAGTAATTACTGTGCTGAGCCCCTTGCCGACAACCTTCCTTACTCAAAAAGGGACAGGAATTGGAAGAGCAGGTAGTGTCTGTGGCATCCACTCAAGGAGAGAGGGGATACCTGCGTGACCCTGGGCAGCCAGTTCCATGGCTCAGTGTCTGCGGGCGAGACAAGAACACTGGGGTTTAAACAAAGGAAAAGAGTCAGTAGTGCGTGCCATTGGACCCTGAGCATCCCGGGAAGGGGGTGCTGGGTGCCTTACCAGCCAGCCCGAGTAGGGACAGCCATTCTACCCTGCCAATATGCTGGGGTTGCTCTTAGCACAATATTTATCTCACCACGTAAACCAATCTAGCTGGTTAGAAAAACAAGTTTTATTGCATTCTTAGGCAGTGCACTTAGCTGGCTGGTCTCCTATAAAGCCATCTGTGTCTGACAGTAGAAATAACTTATCAGCATAAAGGCTGGGTAAATTGGATTAAGAAATCACTGTGTGCTGAGACAGTGGACAGAATAAATTTAGAAATGGAAAAAGAGGAGAACCAGAAAGAAAAAATCAGGGAGGAAGAATGGACCTGGTGGCTGAGCCCAGCTGCAGAGCTAGATTGCCTGCGTTCAAATCCCAGCTCCTCTACCAGCTATGTGACCAGGGGCCAGTTACTTGGCTTCTCTGTGTCTCCGTTGACACACACAATGGGGAATTCAATGAGCCAATGTATGTATTAACAAAGTCCTTTGAGCAGTGCTTGGTAATATCAAGTTATAACAGAGCAGAGCTCTGGAAAAGTTGGGATGTGGGCTCCAGGAGGCTCAGACAAGGTTGTGGAGAGTGAAGCTGTTCATTTGCCATATAAAATTTAAGGAGTGCCTGAAGCTCAGCAGCCACGGTGTAAATAGTACTGTGGTGCAATATTTTTAGAACACCAAAATCCATGATTAAAAAAAAAATCAAAATTAAAAAATAAAGACAGGATGTGACCCTGCAGTTGTTCCCTCCTGACTCGCTTCCCTTACTGTAACCCTGGCCCTGGACTTCCGTTAAAACTTCATCTATAAAAATCGGGGCCAGAGGTTGACTCCTAGATCTTTTTTTTTTTGGGGGGGGGGAAGACTGCATTAAAATCATATTTATCCTTATTATTGAGGGCTTTGACCACCCCCCGCCTTAAATTTTGCACCCAAGATCAGTGCCTCACCCTGGTCCCAAATCTGAATTTTCCTCAGAGACTCTCAGGGAAATTCTACATCCTACACTGACCTCAGAGCTCTCAGGGCCAAACGGGAGATCCTCCCACTTGGCTGGACGCCGCAGACAATTAATTGATGACAGGCGTGTGGCAGGCACTTTGCAGTGGAGTGAGGCTGTAGGAACTGCGCTGAGGTCACCTTAAGGTTGAACTGCCGACCCAGAAAGAAGGAAAAAAATCTGATTTTGCATATTTTCCTTCTGCCCACAGAAGATGTTTTTGAGATTAAACTAAATGTGAGGGTGCGGGGAGAGGGGAGGGAAGGGCCACAGCAGGGGGAAGGCTGGCTGACGAGTTCCAGGGCCAGGAGCGGGCTGCCTTTCTCTTTGCTGTTGTAACCTTGGCACTCTTCAAAAGGAGGCGTTTGTCAGCGCCGCCATCAACTTTAGTGCCCTGTGTTTATAGCTTTGAATTTAATAGAAAGGACATAAACATATACTTTTCATCCATTTTCGCTGTTACCCGCTCAGCTCAGACAACAGCGGGGATTATCATAGCCCTTCGGAGGGAGCTGTTATGGGCCTGTGGTTTATCCCGGCCGAGCACAGCCATAAAGACGGTGCCTCCGTGCGCAGAGACACACCGTTAATGCCGCCCCGTCATCGACAGGGGCCCCCACCCCACCGCATTTGTTAGGACGAATCCCCTCTTTTTAAGGCTTAAAGTCAACCAGCGTTTAGCTCTCCCCTGACGGTCGCTAGGATGCTCAGATGTTACAGTGGATGTGTATAAAACACAGCTTGTGCACTGACCTTTCTCGAGGGCAAATAAAGGGCACATAACTTAGCGTTTGAAGTTTTTGCTGCTTTGACCCACCAGCTAGAGCAGCGGCGCTTCTGTGGCATCCGGACCTATGATGCTGCCAACACAGCCACGCACTCCTGGTAGCCCGGGAGGGGATGTGCTTTCTCGCTGCCCTAGCTGCGGGCTGCCGGTGCCATGTGAGCCAGGCTGCTTAACTGGGGGCCCTGCAGGTGGAAGCTGAGGGGGTGAGGGGGTGCTGCATCAACCCGGGGGAGAGCGGGGCTGGAGGCAGGCGGTGGTGTGAACGCCACATCCCCAATCCGGAGCGTGGCAGTTGTGATTTTTGTAGCTTTTTAAAAAGCTTCTTTTTAACTAATTAATATAATTTGCAGGGGTTTTTGTTTGTTTTTAGAGGGGAGGTAGTTAGGTTGGTTTGTTTATTTATTTATTAATGGACGTACTGGGATGTGAACCCAGGACCTCGTACATGCTAAGCGCACACTCTACCACTGAGCTATACCCTCCCTACTGTAGCTTTTTTTTTTTTTAAACTTCCTTTACTAGTGGTCAAAGAAATGGAAATTAAGGTAACTGGGTAACTAATATTTTAAAATTATAATAATCTTTGCTGCTGAGCGTATGAAGAGGGAGTTTCTTAGGCTCTGCTGGTCAGATTTTGTAGCTTTGCAGAGAATCCAGCCGTGGAAAGCATCCTTCACCTGTTTGGACTGATGTGACGCAAAATGCATAAGAAATCGCTCAAAAGAAATCAAAATGTGTACGCACACACACAATACCAAGCAAACATCGAGTTCTAGTGAGGAAATCCTGACACAGCAAAAGGAGGAGTAATCTTTTATCCTTTCAACACCGATCTTTGGCTTGGGGGCAGGGGGTTGCGTCTTTGTGTGAATGTGAGTTTTGTCACATCGTGGATGATATAAAAACTATTTAGTAGTTCTTAAAAACATTCTGTTTGTTACGGTCATACTCTAATTTTTCCTCAAACTTTTGATTCCAGTTTCTAAATCTCATTATCTTATTTATAAATTTCACATTTCAGCAATCTCGTTAAAGGAGATTCTGTTTATTATTTGAGACAAGTCATTATTAAAATTAATTAAGCCTTTTAAAATATTTTATATTTATTAGCTGACCGTATTTAATTTCCTTTTTAAGGACTCAAGTTTATTCAATGTGTGAGTTTCCAAAACTTTGCAAGTACTTAAGTTATTCAGATAATTCTAATAAATTTATGTAAATGTGGTGAGTCTTAAGGTCGCTTAAGTGCTGCAATATTTTTTTAAAAGTAGATTGTAACTTAATGATCGCAAGCTTATGTCAGGTACTCAAGAATATATCTCAAATCGGAATTTGTAAGGGTGATTAACTCCATCATACCGATTTCTCTTTAAAATATATAAGAAAAGAAATGAGCACAGATTCTCTAATAAAAAAAGATGGTATGGATTTGTTGTCACAAACATTCTTTTACTTCTAGATCTTTATTTAAAAGATTCTTACCCAGGATACATGTCATTTCCAAAACTTGGGGACAACCTTTTTCCATGTAGATTTGAATCCATTTTCTCAGATTGCTAGTTTCCAAATGACCCAGGTTACCAGCTGGAATGTAGGTGAGACTCATGTCATGCCTCTGGTGGGCACCATCTGCTTACCTGTTAGACTATATGAGGGTCTCCGTAACTCAGCCCACTGACTGTTGGATTTTGCAGTTCTCTGATTGTAAAGATATTTGAACTTAGTATAGCTCTGCACTTAAAATCATACATATTTTTCTGGTTTGTTGAGTCAAATCGTTACCCATATTAAAGTTATATCTGATTGGCTTCTGTACATCACAAGGCTATATTGGACTCATGAATACTGTCATGGGTTGAATTGTGTCCCCCCCAAAAGACAGGCTGAAGTCCTAACTCCCAATATCTCAGAATGTGACCTTACCTGGAGAGAGGGTCTTTACAGAGGTAATCAAGGCAAACTGAGGTCACTGGGGTGGCCTCTCAGCCTATACAACTGGTGTCCTTTCCCTCATTGGGAAATTAGGACAGAGAAACAGACATGCACACAGGGAACACCATGTGAAGATGCTCATGTGACACTGGTGTCGATGGGGGTGATGCATCTCCAAGCCAGGAAACACCTGGGGCTCCCAGAAGCTTCCAAGAGAGGCATGAAACGTCTTCCCTGGAGCCTTTGCAGGGAGCAAGGTGTGCCCTCTCCTGGAATTCAAGCTTCCAGTCTCCACAACCATAAGACACAAAATAACTTGTTTTATGCCACTCAAGTTTGTGGTTCGTTATTAAAATGGCCCTGGGAAACTAGTCCACATACCAAGGATGTCGTTTGATTTCGGCCAGTTGGAAGGGTTTATCTCATCGCTAGAGTAGGTTGACTCCATCTCATTTTTATTCAGACCACTTCTGCTTTCCCCTGGCCTCTGTTCTTGTTGCCAGCTCCTCACACGTCACCTCCTCCAAGAGGCCTTCTCTGACCCCCTTGTCGGAAGTGTTAGTCTATTGGTGTCATGGAAATGGACATTATTTCCAAAGTCATTTCATTAAATATGAAAACTTTAATTTTCGCTGTGATGTATACTTACCTAAATTTAAATTGAGCTCATCACAAAGAAGAACATGCCTTCAGGCAGAGGCTCTGTAAGTCAGAGGGAGCCACAGCCGTTGCCCCGGTGATGGAAAAGATCCTAATGTGATTTTTTTAGGGGAATTCTTTGATATATGTCTTGACATGGTCAGCTATAGCGCTTTCGTTCATTCATGGAAAGGGAAAATATTTGAGTATTTTGAGCTTCTATGAAATATGATTAATTAAACCAAGATAGTCAATTACTCAAACAAACAAACAAACAAACCCTCATTCTTCACTATTTACCTGTGTTACAGGCTTCTTCAGCCCAAAGTTGTCCTGGAGAGGAGGAGCGACCAGGGAGAGAGGCAAGGATTCTAGAAAACAAAAGTGTGTGCCAAGGTCCTGATTGGGAAAGAATGCTCTGCTCTGGAAGAAACAAAAGAAGGCAAGTGTGGCTGGAACACCAGTCGGGCTGGAGAGGGAGGCTGGGGGGTCGTGCTTTTCATTAGATCCGGGGGCTTTTCATAAGATCATTGAGAAGTGTAGGAGATAGGTGAAGGGGAGACATAATCAAATTTGTATTTAAAAGAGATCATTTTGACTGTGTTGCAGAAGCACGCGTAGGGCGGGCAGGACTGCATTGGGGAGACCAATTAGAAGACGATAGTCGTGACCCTGATGACAAATGCTGGTGGCCGTTTGTGGGGATGGCGTTTCTCTGGTCGTGTAGCGAGGGGATCGGCTACCACACTCCACACAGCTGGGCAGTGGGGGCGCTGGCACAGCCTGCCTGGAAGCGGTGTCAGAATGAAAAAGGATATTGCAGTTGCACTTGTGGGATTGCTGAATAATGAAACAGTGGAACAGAGGTGCAGAGATGGTTCCGCTAGCAAGTGTACTGCAGAGCTGGTTCGGAGAGTTAGATGTTGGTGACAGTGTGAAAGTCCCGTCTCATGGCCTGATTGAAGACGTGTGTGTACCCATGTGATGGCCCACCATGCACTTACGAAAGCAAAGAAGCAGGTGGTTATTCATTGACATGGGAACATGTCTACAGTGTCTTTTTAAGGGGAAAAAGAAGGTTACAGAAATTATCCTGCTTTTGTAAATAAGCAGACAAGTGTGCTCCTGCAGTGTGGAAAAGCCTCTGAGTATTTTCACTCAGACATGAGAAAAAGAAGACTGTCTGGGGAAGGGTTTTGGTGGTCACTTGTGGAGACATGTGGACAGAGCCAGAGTGACCTCAGGGGGTCACTGTCATTCAGGCTACTGGTTTTATGACTGTCCTTGCACTTTACAAGACATCCTGAAAACGCAGTCTTGTTTATGTGGAGTGGTGCTGTGGATTTCCTGAGCACTCAGAGGGCCACGTGCAGCGGTTGAGAGCGCTGGCCCTGGAGCGAGCCCTGAGGGTGCCCCTGCTGCTTGCCGCGTGCGTGGCTTTGAACAGATCACTGCGCCTTGTGGAAGGCTGGCATCCTCACCGATACAAAGACACATATTTCAGGGGGTTTTCTAAGAGCCAGTTGAGATTTAAGAGCTTAGCTCAGCACCTGGCACACAGTAGGTGTTCAATAAATATTAGGAACTCGTTACTGCTGCTCTTTGATAGCACCTGCCTGCTCCCAGACACCTGACAGGCTCTCCTCAATGTTACTTGACTTCTGCGGTTCTTGGGGACACAGTAAAATGCGGATGATCTAGTGATAAAGGCGCTGAAGTGTAAACATGAAGCCTGAGTTTTTCTACCCTTGGTTTTCCAGGAACCTAGTAGGGGACCTTTGGTACCACTCAGTCCCACTGAGCTAAGTTTCTTTACGTTTAAAGTGAGAAGGTTGGACTGAGAAAGCTTCCAGTTCTCTAATTCTGTGACCGTGTGGCCTGTGGATAAAACCTGTTTGACTGTCCTGTTGAGGCTTCCAGGTGCAGGCAGCTATCAGTGTGCCCCGGGCTAGAAGGGGCCTCTCACGGACCAACAGCAAAGAATTCAGCGTGGTTGCTTTCTGACGCCTGCAGACGGCTGTTATCAACAGTGTATGGTCACCTCCGAGCCTTGCCCTTATCGCAAAGCTAATCACATTTTAAGCTTTTTGAGTGTTTCTGCTTGGAGTGATTGCTGGCTTTTTCTGCCTAGCAGATCTTTAAATGATAGTTTGATACATTAGTGCAGGAGAAACGGAGGATGGTTCTTACAAACTCCAACTCTTTCTGCCCCAAGTAGGGACTTACGAGGGGAAACCGGCAGAGACAGACTCTCCGTCTCTCTGCAGGGGTGTCTGCTGCTTGTCTGGAGGCCTGACACGACCAGTCTCCACCCCATCCTCCTGCTGCATGTTGACCCAGGGGTGATGCCTCTACCTGGCTCTTTGGAGACTAGCTGTGATTTTACTTTATCTTTTAAATGGGCACTCAGAAACCAGGCAGCGACCTTATTTGAGAGGAAACCAAGAAGAGCGCTGGGAACCTTGACTCTAAGGGAGGCGAGGCGGACCTTTTGCCCTGTTCTGTGCTCGAGGGGCCCGTTGGCCCCTACAGTGCAGCAGCGCAGCCGGCGGCCTCCAGACAGACACTCTATCCCACCGTGCTGGGCTGGGAGCTGAGGGTGCTGGCAGATTGGGCTCCTTCCAGGGGCTGTGAGGGAGGATGTGTTCTAGGCCCATCTCCTGGCTTCTGGTGGTTTGCTGGCAATTTCGGGCATCTCTCAGCTTCTATAAGCATCAGCTCCCTCTCTGCCTTCATCTTCACACGATCTTTTTCCTGTGTGTGTCTGTCTCCAGATTCCCCCTTTTTATAAGGGCATCAGTCATATTGGATCAGAGCCCAACCTAAGGATCTCATTTTAAATTGCTGACCTCTTTAAAGACCCTCTCTCCAAATAAGGTCGCATTCTGAAGTACTGGGGTTTAGTTCTTCCACGTATGAATTTGGGGGGCGCAGTGCAACCATAACTTTGAATGTTAGGGAACATCAGGATGGTGATGATGTTACAGCATCTGCCACTCCGGGTGGAGAGCTGGAGGAAGGGGGCTGTTGGCAATGCCTTGCTGTGACCTGTGGGACACTGTGGTATACATAGCACCAGCAGCCTCACGTACTTTGGACCTAGCATTCATTTAATGCTTACAGAGCATCAGTCAGTTTTGCTTAAATCATCTCATCAAATCCCAGTTCCCTGTAGACACCTGCAAGGCTCCTCCCAGATGCCTCTCTTCACCTCTCTGACCAAATCTCCAGTCATTTCCCTCTAGTTTTCCTGTTCCAGCCCGAAGGTGTCGTTTACTTAAGAGGAATCCAGTGTCGGGAAGGCAGGCAGAGGCCGATAGAAAAATCAAGGGCAAATGCATCTGCTGCCTCTTAAGCAGAAGCTCTTACACATCAAAGTCAGGGCATGCCATGTGCTGGGAGCTGATGGATTGTTGAGGGAGCTCCTCAGAGCAATTAAGGTAGGAAATATAGAAGAGCTTATACTGGGCAAAAGTCAGAGAGAAAGCGTGAAGACATTTCTGTATGTACTCTCCACTCAGAAAGTTGTTTTCCAACCAAGGATTGAAGGAAGGGGGCTTTGGGGAAGGGGAATGCCCCTTAGGGACTCTAGGAGACACATGTGTGCCTGAGGATGGCTTGGATGCAGGCAACTGTGGCATCTCTAGGGACATTTTGGGTCCCAGTTGGACAAAGCCAGCTCCTCCACCTGCGTTATGGAGCTGTAACTGCCCAGATACTATACCTGGCCACACACACTCTCAGAGTCTTAGAAAAGAAAGCAGGTTATGTTGTATTCATGGCACTTTTCCAGGATGCTTGTTGGCACCTGAGGCTGCAGGGAGGGAGAGGGAGGCTTGATTGTTTGAAACTGTGGTCCCATGAGGAGTCCTAAAATTTGGATGGTGATGATCTGTGATGGTCAACTTTATGTGCCAACTTGCCTGGCCATGGGGTACCCAGTTATTTGTTCAAACATTATACTGGGTATTCCTGTGAAGGTGTTTTTGGATGAGATAAACATTGAAATCAATAGACTGAGTAAAGCAAATTGCTCTCTCCAGTGTGGGTGGGCCTCGTCTAATCAGTTGATGTCCTGAAGAGAACAAAAAGATTGCTATGCCTTCCAAGTAAGAGCAAGTTCTTTCTGCCTGATGGCCTTTGGACTGGCACATCAGCTTTCTTCCTGCCTTTGGTCTTGAATGGAAACATTAGTGATTCCTGGGTCCTGCTGGCCTTCAGACTGGAACAACACCATTGGCTCTCGTGGGTCTCCAACTTGCTGACTCATTGGCAAATGTTGGGACTTGCCTGCCTCCATAACTGTGTGAGAGCCAGTTCCTTGTTACAAATGCCTTTCTGTCTACATACATACAATCATACATACATATGCGTGTGTACACACACACACACACACACACAGGTTCTCTGTCTCTAGAGAATCTTGACTAATAAAAGGTCTAAGCTAGAAGTTAGCCAACCAAGGCCCATGAGTTAAATCCAGTCTGCCACCTGGTTTTGTACGGCCTATGAGCAAAGAATGGCTTTTACTGATGAATATTTGTAATCAGTTTGATGATAGGAACATTTAACTTTGATTCCCATGTAAGCAAACTGTTACCCACCCCTAGATTCTAGTCTTCTCATTAGTAGACTATTATTACTAAAAATTGTACTCAAGGACTTGGAAATTCATAAAAAGAAGAGCTGTGGAAATTTTTTTCTCTCTCTTCTTGTACAAGTACCTAACATCCTAAAATACTTACTGTAAAGTTTGTTGGCCTGTCATTTAAGTTCTGACTGTCTGCTCTTAGTGAAAAAAATATTGTGGTTATCTTAAAGACATGTACAGCACATTTTTCCCCTTTTATAATTTTAAAAAATATCTGTGTTAATATTCTGCAGGTATTTTTGGACATTAAAAGACAAAAGGAAAATTTCCCAGTGGATGTAATTAGAGCAAAGATTGCATCTTTTTTTCTGGATGAGGGTAGAGGCAGGGGAGGAGGAGAGCCCCTCTGGCCAGCTGGCTTTGTGTGCTCTGCGGGCCAGAACCTGCTCTTTACAGTGTCGTGAGTATCAGCCTAGACTTGGCCTCAACCCCCTCCTCTGGCTGCAGGCGCTCTGAGTCACTGTGCTTGTCTTTGTCATTGCCTTCTTTCATTTGCTGCTGTTCGTCTCCTTTTTATGAAGCCATCTTGAATTTGTCCTGGAGCATTCTTTGTTTATTGCCTTGAAATGATGAGGACTAGGCTCACTTCAGAATACATCACAGAAAGTCACACGACCCAGGGGTCTCCTGCCTTGTTCACTGGGTGCACCTGGGAGCCCCTTTGTCTAAGGTCACTGAGAGTTCATCCTGATGGGAGAGCCAGCCAGGCTTTGTAAATGATGGTCTCAGCTGCACTGGTGGTTTTACATGCACAGCCAAACAAGAAAGGCAGCTGTGCTCACAGAGAGGGTAGGTTTTTCACCTGCTAGTTAAGCTATGCGGAGACCTACCTTTGTGTTCCTTGAGAATATAAGACTTTGGATCCCAGGGTCAGAGACAGGAAAGCTGCAAAGCATGGCTGGTCAGTCAGTCTGACGCCAAAGAAAGTTTTTTCCTACCCCAGGGCTTTTGCACTTGCGGTTCTAGTTGGCTTGGAACGTTCTTCCCCACAACTCTGCATGGCTATCTCTTTCTCAAACTAGATCTCAGCTTAGATATTTAGAGTGGTCTTTGCTGAAAACCCAGTTTAATTTACAGTAGCCCAACTGTTCATTCAACATATTTTATAAAGTGCCTATTATGTCTAGGAACTGTTGTAAGAATTAGGGGTCAAAACAAACACCCACAACCAAAACAGTCAAAATTTGTTTATTTGCAGTATTTCTCAAACTTTGGCATGCATCTAAGTCATCTGGAGGGTGTGGTAACACAGACTGCCTGAGTCCTGAGTGTCTGAATCAGTTGGTCCGGGGTGGGGTGGGGTCCAAGAAATTTGCATTTCCAACAATATCCTAGATGATGCTGGAGTTGCTGGTCCAGGGACCCCAGTTTGAGAACCTCTGGTTTGGTGGGTCATGCCTCTCAGACCTGTGCTTGTTTCCTTAACGTGATTTGCAAGTCTTCTTTGTTTACTTGTCCTTCTTTTTCTTTCTCGCCCTGTCAGAATGGGTACTCTTTGAGGGACGATCATGTCTGCCTGGTCTCCAGTGTCCTTGGTCCCCGCAGAGTGATCAGCACATAGTAGATACCTGACGGCCAAGAAGGGGTGAGGGGTAGCAGACAGCAATGAGGAGCCTCTGTTTGCTACAAGGAGAACCTGGATTTGCTTCTTATCCCCAGTGAAAACCTCTCGTATTCAATCAGATTACCAAAGCGAAAACAAGGCATTAAGCCATGAGAGCCAAGTAAGACTGGAGCAGGCGAGCGAACAGAAGAGAGCATGCGCGTGAGAGAGAGTCCATCCTGGCTGGTGTCCGCACGGCTGGGCGGGCGGGGCGGGGCACGGTGAGGGAGGCCAGTGCAATCAGACGTTTAAGTATCCAGTTTTTTCAGAGTTCCCAGAATTTGGGCAGTGAGATAACTCTTGTTGAGGGCTATCTTCATGCTTCTGTTTTTTAGATTAGAGAGAACTCTATGCTATATCTCCCCGTAAAGGCAACAAGGGGCAAGCCAGTCAGCTGGCCGTCGTGCCTTGACTATACGCAAAATTTTGTGCTGTTCTCTGGCACTGTGTTTCTTTGTTTTTTTTTTAAAAAAAGAAAGAACAAGGAAGCATTTTGGTATAACGTGAGTCACATGCTGATTGCTGTGTTGGTCCGACTGCTGACATCTTCCCAAGCAATACCTTGAGAGGCAGGTGTCCTGGCTGACCACGTGGCGAGCTCTTGAACGTGCTCACTGAGCTGGCTAGTGGATCTCTCATCCTGGCAGGTCTTTTCTCCTTATATCTGAGTAGTCCCTGAGCTCTCATGGGTTTTAGGAAACATTTAATATTTGGTCTTGTTTCGAAACATAAAATTACACACCAACGTGTATACTTCTTTTGGAATTATGCTTGATGCTACCTGAAGGAATGAATTCCAAGCTTGGTGTATAAGTTGTGCTTGTTCTTCATAAGGAAAATCAGATCATGGTGCCTTAGGCAGGTATTAAAGAAGTGACTGATAAGGAAGAAGGCAAAAGCAAACGGGTCAGGGGAGTAGCGAACAGAAGCAGGTCACATTCCTGAAAAGACTGGGTTAAAAAGAGATGGAAGATGTAAAAGTCAGTTAAAAATTGGCCAGATATAAGTCTCCCTTGAAAGTACCACTAAATTGTTGGCTTGGAACTCAGTAAGTGGCTGTGTCCATCTACTTAAGGTAACAAAGTCCATAAAGACTGGCAACAGGGCTCAAGTCCTGCAGAAAGTGGTTCTTAGAAACTCATTTTTTTGTCAGCACCCAGTACCACTCGTCTCTAAGACGCTGCTGTAAAACCATATGGGCAGGTTTTGTTTGTCCATTGTGGGTAAATGTTAGGCATTTGCAAAGTCAACATTCCTTGTCTTAAATGCTCTGCTTCTTAGAAAATGGAAAAGCTTAAATCATATTTAATTAGGGTTTATTTAGCTCCTCTGTGCTTCCAGTCCATCGGCACCAGGACACTTCTTTATGGAAGTGGATGTTTAGTTGCCTTTGGAACCTTGTGTCCTCTCCTCACAACACTTTGGAGATCGTTTACGGAAGAGCTGATTGGGTGGCAGCAGGGGTTGCAAAACCTCCCTCTTGGACTGGAGTCACCGACATTAGTTTACACAGCAGGGGGCCACTAAAGCGTTTCAGAAGGCTGGCTAATTAGAGAAGCGGTGTGGTCCTAAAAGTAAATTGCCTTCTTCATTATGCATTTGCTGGGACTGTTCCATCAGATCAGGTACTCCTCTGGATGGTGGTAAAAACTGGTAGGAAAAGCTCTAGCTGGAAGGGAAGGGAGGAGGAGACTCACTTAAGCTCCTGATCTGGGTATTCATGATGGGTGATGGAAGATGGAGCCTTGGATAGAGAAATGTCTTCTAGCCAGAGGTCACTGTCCACTTTGTGGAAGTGAATTGACCGAGCTTGTTAAGTTGATCATCTGCGGAGTCATAGAAGTGGGTAGCGACAAGGTTATAAACAGGTTTATCACTGAGCTGGAAAAAGGCAGGGCATGAAATGGGGGTCAAGTTATCTAGACTCGTAATGACTAAGTGTTGTGTTCCCCCAGATTCCTATGTTGAAGCCCTAACCCTCAAATGTGATCGTATCTGGAGGTGGGACAATTGGGAGGTTGTTAGGTTTAGATGCAGTCATGGGGGTGGGGCCCCCAGAATGGGATTAGTATAGTTGAAAGAAGAGAGAGACCAGAGCTTTCTCTCTCTGTCCTGTGAACAAGGGAGCCACCTACAAGCCAGAGCGTTGTCACCACCACCCAGCCGGGCCAGCACCCTGACCTTGGACTTCGTCTCCAGGAGTGTGAGAAGGCAATTGATGTTGCTTAAACCCCTCAGTCGACGTGCTTTCGTTATGGTAGCCTGAGCCAGGACGCAGCCCCCTGGTCCTGGAGACACTGCTCCCCAGCACAGTGGTTAAGTGTGGGTGGAAAAAGCAGGTCTCTCTTTGCTCTTTGGCCTGTCCAGCCCTTTCACTTGGAGTGAATTGCTTCCCTAAGTCTTCTTTGTTTTCTTATCTGCAAAATAAGGATACTGAATCCACCCATCTCATAGGCTATTTATGGTTAAGCAAGTTAGTACATGTAAAATATTTAGCATAGTTTCTAGCACAATGATTGGGTGCTTAGTAAATGTTTGCCATATTGAATGTGGATTTGTGGTCCAGTATTTGGCTCCTTCCTGTCTCCCCACTCTTACCACACACCATCCTCTCTTCCATTGCTTTATGAGCTCAAGCCACACTGGTTATCTTTTCAGTTCGTTTTAAGTAAACCTTGTCTCTCCCAACTCAGGGCCTTTGCATGTACTGTTTCCTCTGCCTGGAGTAGAACTCCTGTCTCTGCCTAGTTATATTCACCCGTTGGCTCTCAGCTCACCCAGACTGTTTTAAGAGACCCTCCTTGAAATTGGTGGCACTAGCTCTCCTGTCCACCCCTGACTCTAACCTTGTTGACATTTTAAAAGTATTTGTGTGAAGACTGGATTTTAATTGTCTTTCCCACTAGACTGTAAGCTCCATGAGAATTCATTATGGCCCTAAACCCAGTAGGCACAAAAGCCTCTGGCTGAACAAATCCAATCTGGCTTCTGACACAGCTCTTAGAGCATAGAAGTGGTGATGATTCCTCAGACCTGAAAGTGCTAAATCAAACCCATAGTGTCTGGGATGGCAGTTAAGGAAGAGGAATGAGTGCATGATTCAACATAATATATTTTTGAGAGACCCTGATGTCTAGGGAGTTTCATTTGGCTTTTGAGGATTTTGACAAGAACCACTGAATTGGTAAGCAAGTTTAACTTTGCAATAGCCGCACTGAACTAAGGATCATTAATTCCTCATTTTTCATCTTAAAAAGATGCTGAGTGCACTCAGGTCAGTGCTCCACCATTGAAAGGCAAAACCGTGTTAACGACAAATCACATGCCCCCATGGACTGTGTCCTTTCAGGATTAGTTGAAACTGGGAGCTAAAGAAAAATGGATCATTTAAGCAGAAAAACTCATCTGAATGAAACCCAAAGAACCTCACTTTGTTTTGTAACTGCTTTAGGGAATTCACATTTAATCACAATAGACGAGTTCAGCATTTTCCATGAGAATTCTCACATCTTATCTCCATTTCAGTGATTTCTTTTTGATTAGTTGATACTCTGCAGAAATCCTAACATGCCTAATACAGCCAGAAAATAGAAATGATGGTGGGAATTGCAGTTGCTTCTGGCATAAATTTGTTTGCTTCCTTGGTTTTGAGCTATCTTGCTAACAAGTAACCTGTAACCTTCGCAGGCTACAACTAGATAATTATTTGGTTAGTTTTCATTTTAGTTTATAATCCAAATTAGTTCTCCAACTAGTATTCCCTAGGTGATGTGTAGTTCGACTTCACAACTGTGATTCTTGGTTTTCAATCTCCTGTTTTCATTTTTTAAAATATATTTTTATAGGCATATAGTCCATTTACAATATTGTGTCAATTTCTGGTGTATGGCACAATATTTCAGTCATATAGGAACATACATATATTCATTTTCATATTCCTTTTAACCATAAGTTACTACAAGATATTGAATATACTTCCCTGTGCTGTACAGTATAAACTTGTTTATCTATTTTATATATAGTAGTCAGTATCTGCAAATTTTGACCTCCCAATTTATCCCTTCCCACCCACTTTCTCTCCTGGTAACCTTAAATTCGTTTTCTATGTCTGTCATTCTGTTTCTCTTTTGTAAATAAGTTTATCTTTTTTTTTTGATTCCACATATAAATGATATCATATGGTATTTTTCTTTCTCTTACTGGGTTACTTTACTTAGAATGACATTCTCCAGGTCCATCCATATGGCTGCAAATGGTGTTATTTTAGTCTTTTGTATGGCTGAGTAGTATTCCATTGTGTGTATGTATACATATATTTGCATCTTCTTTATCCAGTCATCTGTCAGTGGACATTTAGTTTGTTTCTACGTGTTGGCTGTTGTAAACAGTGCCACTATGAACATAGGGGTGCATGTATCTTTTTGAATTAAGGTTCTCTCTGGATATATGCCCAGTAGTACGATTGCTGGATCATAGAGTAAGTCTATGTTTAGTTTTTTGAGGAATCTCCATACTGTTTTCCATAACAGCGGCACCAAACTGCATTCCCACCCGCAGTGTAGGAGGGTTCCCGTTTTTCCACACTTATTGTTCATGGACTTCTGAATGATGGCCATTCTGACTGGTGTGAGGTAGCACCTCATTGTAGTTTTGATTTGCATTTCTCTGATCATTAGTGATATTGAGCATTTTTTTTCACATTGCTATTGGCCATTTGTCTTCACTGGAGAATTGCTTGTTTAGGTCTTCTGCCCATTTTCAGATTGGGTTGTTTCTGTTTTCATTTAAAGGATGTGAAGCTTAATTTGTGCCCCAAATTCCTGTATTTTTATACGTTGTCATGTTTTTGCCAGGAGAGTTACAATACTCTGTCATTTAAAACTCAAAGGGAACTGAGTGAAATACCTGTCACTTTGAAGCAGTTTCTTTTGCCATAGTCATGACTAGGTTACAAATAGTAGCGTAACGTGAACAGAGTTAACATTACCTCTTCAGAAGTGCGTGCAGGCATAGTGGTGAGAGGTAAAGGGCTTGGTGTCAAGTTGATGCAAATTGAAGTCACATCTCTGCACTCATCTGGACGAGGTCCTTAATCTGAATCTGAACTGTCTATGAGGCCATCTGCCCAGCAGAACTGCCTCATAGATTTGGCGAGATCATGAGGTCAAATGTTTTACACATACATGCCTGACAGTCTCTGTATTCGTGCTACCCAGTAGGAATAAAGTGTGCATCCCATGTGTGATTTAAATGTTTCTAGTAGCTACATTAAAAAGTAAAAAGGTGAAATTTATTGTAACTTTTCCTTAATCCAAGACATGCACTTTCCTTTTTTTTAAGTACCAAGTCTTTGAAATCTATTTTCTCAGAACACTTCAGTTTAGACTAACAAACTGTTTAACAGCCAGATGTGGCTGGTTGCTGCTGTATTGGACAGTGTAGCCTGGATGGTCAGTATATTCTCATTTCTTTTCCTTTATGTTTTTGAATACGGTGCTGTCATCCATCCAGCAGAGGGGCTGTTACGGAGAATCAGAAATCAGTCCTCGTAGTTCCAAAATTTATTTAGTTATGGGAGAAACAACCATTAGCATAATGACTGGAAGAGTGTAAGTGTTAGTGGTTTGTTGAATTTCAGTGGCTTTATTAGGGTTCTAATGGGGAAAATGTATTCTTTGATATTTAAAATAATCACTGAAATCAAAGAGTGCTAGATAATGCAACTGGAAAAATAGTTTGAAAAATAAGAGCACTGTTCAATTCAGCTGGTCTAAGCTTGTATTTCTTTGCACCTTGAGGGGAGATCCATGAATGGACTTGGGAGGCACAGAAAGTCTCCAAAATTATATGCTATGTATTTGTGTTGTTTATTATACATGTTTTCCTGTGGAGAGAATCCATAGCTTCCATCAGAATCTTAAATGGACCCAGAAAATTAAAAATGTGCAAGCAGCTGTGGTAGCAGAAAGGCCTGTTGGGTACAGGGGTCGTTCTGTTTACAGGGGAACTGGGGTTTCACATCTGGGAGAACAGAAGTTATAAATTGTCTCCTGTCACCATTGCCCAGGAAAATTCTCCAGCTCGGCCACCGGCTGGAAAATGCCTGCACTCAGAGGCACTCGGGAGCTCAGGCTCAATGAAAAATGGCAGATTCACGTCTCCTAGCTTGTGTTCACTCCAGGGCATCCACTGGTGAAATGTGTTTGTGTTTCAGTTGAGGGCACAGGATTGAGTGCGCCTGAGTTAAGTGTGCACACGACAGTGACCTCTCTCCTCTGTGGATGTGGTGATGAGAGCTGTGGAGAGCAGGTTCTAAATTCATATCCCAGTTTGTTTATTAATGAGACAAATTTGTCTCCTTGAGTCTTCTGCTCATTGACAAATGGATGATTTCCAAGGTCTCTTGCAATACCTTTTAGGAGTTGATCTGCCAAATTTGATTTGGGAAATCTTGTATTACATTGCACATTATGACCAAGTGTATCCATATGGAAAAGTGATCTAAAAACTAAGTTGTAATTGACGGATCTGGAATTGGATTTGAACGTATGTTACTGTTTAAATTCCCCTCCACTTTTTCACACATGGCACAGGCTGACCCCTAAATTCACAGGTGCCCGGGGAGCCCTGATTAGAAACCTCTCAGCTTAACTCTGATGTCACCTCGACTGTTTAGGTTGGGCCGTTTGTTCTTGTGGCCACGTGCACCCCTCTGGCCTTTCATGAGAACACAAGGTAGGTGAGCTATGTCGCCAAAGAAACCCATATACTTACATGGAACCTGTGTACGTCTTGCAGCAATTTGTGTTTCATGTGACTGGTGTTTGTTCTCACAGCCCCAAGAAGGGCTGTGAGGTGAGAGAGCTGGAGATGGGGAGCTGCTCCTGGGAGCCAGGGATGCAATTCTGTTGGATGGTGACCTTGGAGAGAATTGGAAAACCGTGGCGCTAATAGTCCACCTTTTGTAAAAATGAATGTAGCGGGTTTAATTATCTTTGCAATGCCTGGTCTGGAAGAGGTAATGAACAGAAATATTAGTAGTGAGGAATAACTATACCAGTGTCTTCATTAAGTTGTTGCATTGGCAGCATGACTGCTAGTTAGGCTCAAGATTTGGGCCACAAGGGAGGAATTTTGGTTTGAATAGGTTGAGTGGGAGGAATGCCTGTCTGACGTGCCGAAACACCTGGCCATTTCAATCAAAATTTCAGTGAGAAAGCAGACATCTAGGATCATGGGAAATGAAAATGATATCCTTCCTGATCATTCATTCACTTATGTGGGTATGAGGTGTTTCAGTAGATATTAAAGCTGAGATTTGTGTGAACACTGTAATCAGGGAACAATCTGCAGCAAATTCATTATGTAGGATTCTGTGGGTTGTTGGAGTCTGAAAGGTACCAGTTTTGAAGCTCTTCCACTTTGGTGATCCTTGTTATTCTATGAAAATACTGTGGAGTCTGGAGGTGCATCTTAGACATGGAAAGTTGGGCCGAGCCACTCAGAGATGTTAGATATTCCAATAGTAATGGTTGCAATGAACCAAAGAGGTCTCATTGCAAACATGATGTTGGTTGATACACTTGCTCACAGTTATTCTAGTGTATAGGATGTTGGGCCAAGTTGAGGCTTTCTGCAAGACAGAGTCAGAATCCAAGATTAAACGGTGAGTTCAGTTTTTTTCCCCCCAACAGACTGGTTTTACAGCTCTCTTTGGGTTCCTGGCAGAATGAAGGCACTGGATGATGTGAAAGACTCAAATTCTTCTAAGGTGACAGGTAATACAATGAAGGAAAAAATACACTGCAAAAGGCTTTTATTTTATAGGCACTGCAAAATGAGGAATCACTTCAAAAACATATCAAATAGAAAATAATAATTTATTTTAACTTCATTTTACTTAATGTATGCAACTAATCATGATTTCATGAATCTGCTTGTAAAAGTCTGTCCCCTCAAATCTACAAAGCAAAGGTTTACTACAATGAGCACTTAAAATTCCACAAACTGTCTCCATCCACAACTTTCCTGTACATGCAAATTCTTCCAACAGGTTGCAGTATCTGCAAACATGCTTTAAACTTCCACAAAGCTGCACGATATTTTGCTTTCTTTTAAAACCTTTCCACTCTGGGGAACTTTAACCAGAAAAAAATGTTTAAATGTGTATCCCAGTTCTAAAAACTGCTGGCTTGGTTAGGTGTATTAAGTCGTTAACCACTGAGTTTGGTGGTTTTGAGTTGAAACTTTGACCTAAATAATATATTACTGGTCACTCGTATGAAACACATTTAGCAGAGTAACATTATAAAATAGGCTTCCATTAAAAATGCATACTGGCAGTTGTATCTGTTTTTGGCAGGAAAAGAAAAGCGTGTGTAACTCTCTCATATGAATATAGTTGAAACAAATTATTTAAACAAATTATTCTGTGAAAGTATGCTTAAAAACACTTTATGTAAAAGGTAACGAGTAAAAAAGTACCATTGCTATCTGGAAAAAAAGCTGTGTTAATATTGCCTTCCAAGATAGTTTAAGGGTGGGTTTTTTCCCACTTAAAATACCTCCCCAACGTCCACCTCCAAATACAGAGTTGTAAGGGTCGCCAATTTCGACTATAAACATGGTGACGGTATTTATCTTATATACAAAAACTTGCCGCATTGAACGAGGCAGGAATTTCTACCCCAATGGTAGTGGTGGTCTCTTTTCTGTACATAACGCACAAGTGAAAATTATACAGTAGTCACCGAGAGGAACGAATTGTATACTCTAGTGCCGTCGGGGGATTTCGTGCCGTGGGTTAAGAGTTCTTGGATGGTCATCCAGTTATCGAAGATCTTTTTATTCCTCTTCTTCATCATCTTTTTGTGGCTGAGTTCGAGGATGTTCATCTCCTTCCTGTCGTCGGCCCCCTGCTGCTCCTTCAGGCAGTCGAGCCGGCTCTGCATCATGAACTCGCGCCTCCGCCTCTGCTCCTTGGCCTTCACCACGTGCTGCTTCCTCTCCTCCTTGCTCCAGTACCGGCCCAGCTTCAGCTCGCTGACCGCGTCGTCGTCCGTGGTCATGCCGCTGCGCTCCTCGCGGATCTTGAGCGCGCGCTCCCGCAGCAGGCGGTCCCGCACCGGCCGCTTGGTGATGTAGCGCGTCCCGTCGCTCCGGATCTTCACTTTCCACTCCATTCGGGGCTCCGCCTGGTTGGCCGAGGTCAGGTCCTTGCACATGCTCACCAGGCTCATCTGGCTCTGCGCGTACTCCACGGCCGACTTCTGCTGGATCAGCTGCATGTAGCTCTGGTAGTGCTGCGCGTGCGCCGGGATGTGGGCGTGCTTGTAGGGCGAGTGCGGGAAGGGCGCCAGGTAGGAGCCGCCCGGCTTCGGGCTGGCCGTGGGGCTGCCGCCGCCGTCGCTGGCTCTCCGCTCCTTGCTCTCCGGGGCCGGGCCGGGGTCCGGCTCTTTAGAAGGGCTGTAGTTCGGGGCGCCCACTTCGGGATCTTCCGTGATGGCGAGCAGATTCTTTGGGGACGGCGCGTAAGCTTCCGCGGGCCCCGTGGCCCCTTCGCCGCCAGGACCGCCGCCCTCGGCCGCTCTCCTCAGGGAGTTATCGGGGGACAGCTCCAAGGTGAGCGGGGTGCTCCGGCAGCTCTCCCCGGTGTTGTAGGCGCTCGAGCTGTCCTTGTCGGACTTCTCGGGCAGCTCGGTGATGTCGGAGAGCTCGTGCCTGCGCACGTCCACGCTGGTGTTGTAGTTGCGGAAGCCGCTGTTGTGCAGCATCCAGGACTCGCGGTACTGCTCCCTGAGCTGCTGCATCTTGTGCGCGCGCACGATGCTCAGGCACTCCAGCTCGATGCTGCGCAGCTCCTCGTTCAGCAGCTCCAGCTCCTTGTCCACGCTCTCGGGGTCGCTCTTGCCGGCGTCCAGGGGGCCGCTGGGGTAGCACAGGCCGTAGGGGCCCGCGCTCTTCACCTGGCACTTGAGCTCCAGCAGCTCCCGGAAGCGCTCGCACTCGTCCGCCGGGATGCCCAGGTAGTCGGCGTCGGCGCAGTCGGCCGAGATGAAGGACTCGTTGCTGAAGGGCAGGTCCCCGCTGCCCAGCGTGTCCTGGCTGCACGTGAGCTGCCGCTGCCCCGCCAGCGGCGGGGGCGCCGCGGGCGCGTCGTCGCCGTTGTTCTCCTGCTCTGAGCTCTCGTCGTTGCGCGTGCTCTCGTCCGTCCGCCCCACGCCGCTGTCCTTCTCGTGCTGGTTGGACAGGAT
Source organism: Vicugna pacos (assembly GCF_048564905.1). Taxonomy (NCBI): domain Eukaryota; kingdom Metazoa; phylum Chordata; class Mammalia; order Artiodactyla; family Camelidae; genus Vicugna; species Vicugna pacos. The sequence goes on from NC_133003.1 coordinate 40,510,697, forward strand.
GGTGGCCGTGTCCGTCGTTCCGCCGTCTTCCTCGTGCTTCTTCTAGACGACAGGAAACAAGAACAGACGCGCAGAGTGAGGGAGGCTGGAGGGGTAGCTCCCAGGAGTGACCCTTCCTCTAGGACCGGGGTCTGGGAATCAGCTCCCAGCCAGCTACCTGGGCAGCTGCTTAGCCTCGTTCTCATCCTGGGCCCCATGTAAGAAATGAGGGTAACAGCCACCTTCCCTCAGTGGATGGGTCTAGGTGTTCCAGGACCCCGTGCCGGGGAAGCAGGAGGCACAGACGGCTTCCTTTAGCTCATAAAGAACTCAACAACTCAGTGGTTACGATGACAACCGTGGGTCATGGAGGGGAGCAAAAGGGTGCCGGCAGCTCAGGTTAAACAGAAGGACTTGGTTTACTTTTGGAAACAGGGCTGTATTTTCTCTGATCTACATTACTCCTGGCACGTGTGTTTTCCAAACAGGTATCAGGTGGTCAGTGGGACCTCGCATTACTGCTGTTTAGTAGGTCAGGGCGCACTGTCTTGGCCTGGGAGAATATCAGCGTGCGTTTCACTCGTGGGCAAAGAGAGAAAAGCACGTAGCTCGTTTTCCCTGCCGTCTTCCAGGAGGGGAGGTTTCTCACGGTCTAGCATCATGATGGGAGAGGCAGGGAGCGGATGGCCCCACCACTCAGAGGGGCCGGGGCGTTACCTGCTGCAGCATGCAGGCTGTGAACTGCATGGCCTGGTGGTGTTGCTCCTCCAGCATGTCCATGTGCAGGTCGTCCAGAAAGTCATTTCTGTCGTCATCCATCCAGCCCTCGTCCAGCTGGGGAGAGAAAGCCACCGACACATGTTTGTTTCATAACAGTTTGCTTTTGATTTCGTTTCATTTATTTCTAAGAAAGGACAGTATCTTGGAGGAAAAGATTTCTAGGGTTCCTTCTAGGAGTCATCAAAATGCAACCTGCCCATTGTTTGGCTGTAATCCTTACAGTAACCACAAGCCCAGCCTACACCACACTTCTGGGGACGTGTTGTGTTGTCTGGTTTTTGCAGGGTGAAGCAATTAATGACAGCCGTGATAGCGGCTTTCAGTGAAGGAGGCTACTGAGTAGGGGGTCAGGGACACTAAGCCCTGCCTCTTCCTTGTCCCCCCACCCGCAAGTTCAGCATGCCCCAAAGAGAAAGCACTGGCAGTGTGCAAAGAGTTGTTTCTGACAACCAAGGTATACTTACTAGCTGTTAGTCTTGGGCGAGGCTGATCACTTTTATCAGGCCCTTCTCTCTCTTGCTCATTAAAGAACAGACAGTTCAGGGGTCCGAGATCTACAGCCAATGGGCCATGTCTAGCCTGAAGCCTATTTTTATGTTAAAGGTTTACCTGGGACACAGCCCTGCCCATTGGTTTATATAGTGTGTGTGGTTGCTTGCTTTTGCACTGCAGGGGCAGCAGCGAGCAATCAGAGACCATCTATGTGGCCCCAAAGCCAGATATATTATGTAGCCCTTTAAGAAAGCTTGCTAACCAGTATTTCTTTTCTAAAATTAAAAACTGTATTGTGTGTAAGATGTGCATCATGATGATGATGTACATATACACAGAGAAGTGGTTAGTCAAGCTAACATGCCATCTCCACACAGAGTTACTATTTTTTTGGGTGATGAGAGCACCTTAAATTTACTTCTAGCATGTTTCCAATAGAGTACTCAATACGGTATCATTAATACAGTCTGAGTGCTGTGCAGACCTTGCGTTTACAAATGAGGCCCACACAGATCTAGGCCGGAATATTTGTCAGGCCTTAGGAAGTCACACATCTTGCTGGGCATAACCCTGGTCGTGTTTACGCCTCTTTTCCTTCATGATGATCCCTGCAGTGTAACTGCCCGGGTGGATGGCAGCAGCATCCTGAAAGGATCAAAAATTCAATAGATTCGAAGTCACAGCAAATCAGGTGAACTTCTCAGGGTACGCTTGCTTGCCTTTATGTTCAGAGTCCACGCCTAGACAGTGTTCTGCAGGGCGAGTGACTCGGTCACTGACTCAGACCTACGGACCCAGCTTCACAGGGTGCTGACTCACCTGGAGTTCCGGCCTTGCAATTAACAACGAAAAGTTCTTGTTTTCTTCACTGGTTAGAAGAGCCACAGCCTCCTCGCGGTTCTGTACCTCTATCCCATTAATCTTAAAAGAAAAAAAAAGGAAAGGAGGTGGTGGAGGGGTGGGCAACAGCATGATTAGAGGGTGGCCAATCATCCTCCACTGTTTCTCGTTGGCACCTGTCACCCACTTACACCTGGAAAACAGACCTTACGTATAGCTTGAGAAGAACTCTGACTTTCAGAAGGAAAGGCCTTGCTCCAGCTCATGCAATGTCTCGGTCTAGGAGCCAGCCTCCGAGGGTGTGGTGCGCAAGAGGAAGCTATGTGAACTGCAGTGGCTGGGACTCCAGCAGGTGGCACTGAGAACCAGCACAGTGGTGTGAAGAGGGAAAAGAGAAGCAATCCAAGGAGACGTAATTCAGTATATTGAGGCGGGAGCATAAGGGGAATATGCTGAAGCATTACTCTAGGTATTTTTGAATAACAGGGGAGAAAAGGAGGCAGCGTGGGTCTGATGTGAAGATTATGGAATTAGACAGGGTGTTCTATGTCCCCAGGTTGACACTACCATTTCTTTAGTCTTTAGGTGGGACACAATGTCAAATGGGACCGACTCGCTCCCTGTCACACCTGGTAACTCTCTGAGAATTTTTGCTCCCCGCCTTGGCGACTTCAGGCTTTGCTGGTCTGGAGGTCTCCACTCTGGGGACACAGCAGTGACCCCGCCGAGCTGGAAGGTGAGTCTTCCGTCTGACTCTCTGTGTCAGTGGAGCAACAGGCAGCAAAGGGGGTGGTGCTCCTCGCCCGGGTGATGGGGCTGGGTTACCTCGGGGAAGTGGGGTTCCCACGACACAGTGAGGGCCAGGCAAGGAAGCCGGGACTTGCGTGCACAAGGGTAGGTGCTCCTGGAAAACTGAAGCAACAGAAGGGGCACTACTGCTGGGCAGGCAGGCCCTGTGGGGACGAAGGCGGGGGCTGAGGGCTGGGGAAGTGCAGAACCAGCAGTGGAAAATGAACATTACTCATGGGGAGGTTGTAAGGGTAGCTGTAAACACAGCAGACTAGGAATGAGAAGACACCAATGAGACGAGGTCGCTAAGCCTTTTACCCACGAACCAAACAATCTCAGCTTCTGTGAGACTAAGAAAGACGGCAGCCCAGAGAGAACCCAGTGGTCTCATCTTGACTCGAAAGAGCAACAAGCAGTAAAGATAAACTAACTACTTCTAAGAGCCATTCTGTGCCTAGTAGTTAAATGTGAGCCCTAAAGTTTAAAAGACTTTCTAAACTTGAAACGCTCGGTCTGAAGTGAATCTGTCAGAGAAAGCTAAAAGGAGCATTATTATTTCACAAGACCTGGTCTGATCTGGCCCACTGACGTGTCGTCTCTGCGTCTGTGGCCCAAAGAGAATGAAAGGAAACTGAAAGGAAATGAGGCGAGCTGACTCACCTCCTGGCAGGTGCTGGGCAGCTGTTCTCTTTGGATGGGGCGTCCTCACGACTCCCTGTCACCTGCTATTTTCCTAGTGTGCGCTCCAGTCATTAATTGAACTCATCTGGTCTCACTGCATATCTGAGTTTGTAATCCCTGATCGTAAACCTCTGCATTTTCAGCCCTAGAGCTATTGTTAGCACCAGCCTGTTCTTCAGTGACAGGCAGAGAACGAGGCTGCTGGTGGGGAGGCGACCTACCTGGATAATGCGGTCTCCTTCACGGATGCGCCCATCTTTGGCCGCGATGCTGTTAGGGTCGATCTGAAACACATAGCAGACACCTCGGCTCTGAGTTGGTAACTCAGACATGCATGAAAGTAAACAACTGCCCTGTCCAAAGTCTGTCTCTAACATTCAGTCGTGCTCACGCCTCTGTTTTTCATTTTGCACAGAAATAAACAAGACTGACTTTCATGCAAGGAGAGACAAATGTAGACTCATCTGTTTCCAAGCCCTTTCCAGGCCGTGTTCCTGGATCCTACGTGGCAACCCTGCTGGCCTGAGGGGATGGGGAGGCACAGCTGAAGTGTGCTCCACACACAGGAGTGAAAATCCAGTGTGCTGTACAACAGGTTAAAAGGTACCCTTCGTCATGTTGACTAGCAACCGTGTCTTAATTATTTTACCAAATGTGTATATTACATTTTGGAAAATAACTTTAAAAGTGAAATATCCTTGAGATAAATGGGACTGAATATGGGAGAGATACCCCCGAATGCAGTAATGATGGACCAACTGAAGCTTGGTGGACGACGTACACCCACAGGGATAATCATTAAGTCTAGCAGGCACAGCCCTTGGTTTATCCCAGCAAAGTAGTAGGTTTTATTTCCTGACCGAATTGGGTTTCTGTGCTTGCAAAGATGGGAGAGCAAGGTAAAGTATCCACACTGAACTCAGCCCTCTGCACTGTCTTCTCTGGGAAGATCAAACTAGCGTCCATCATCTTGGAATTGCACATTTCACCGAAAGGAAAAAGCAAAAAAGTCAGAAAGTATAAATGACTCCCTCCACCATGCCGTTCAGTGACACGAGCTGGGAAATGTGTCTGCTCTTCCCTGGGGGTTGAACACACAGAACCATGTGAATGGCTCCCTTTTATGGCCGATTTGCAGGCTTCTGAAGGGTAATTTTGCCTTTTGTGCTCACATTAGAACTTAACCCCTGTGTAAAGACAGAACTCCACGGTGTGTGATAAAGGGGACCAAGAAATTTGTGTCTTTCCAAAGACATCTCAGTGAGCCAGAGGTAAGGTTGGTTAACATACAGAAGCAAGAGAAAAGACTCTCCGGGTCTTGCTTTGGCTGTTAGCAAAAAATGAGCCTCGATACCTCGCTTATGTAAATCCCAATGTCCTCCTCGTCGTCCGTCCGGTAGCACACCGTGAGGCCCAGCTTGTCCTGGCTGTTGACCCTGTAGAGGTCCACCTCCTAGACAGAGAAGGGGCAGGCCCAGTGAGAGCCGGCAGGCAGGGCGGGCTCGGAAAACGTTTTCTTTAAATGATGAACTGGACTGCTTTGCATCTGGCTGTGCAGAGGGGTTAACTTACTAAACAAAAAGTGATGATGGACATGGGATCAATGCTCAGGGCATTTCTGACCTTTCAGTCAATATAAAGTCATTTAGAAAATAGTTATTTTATTGATTCCTCCCCAAAGAAAAATGACCCATATTTCACTCGGCATCAAGACTTCTGGGGTAGGGCTTTTAAAAAGTATTCTTTCAGTGTCTGCCACAAACAAGAATATTTCCAACCCCAAACCATCCAGCCATTTCAGTACAAATGTTTCCAACGTGCTGGGTGAGATTATTTCACGTTGTGTTCCCTTAATATGCACAGTAAGAGAACATGCAAACAGATTACACAGAAACGGATCCAAGAACAGAGGGTAACGTGATAGCACGCAGTTAATGCTTTCCACAACAGCTGTGATATTTACAGTCGAGAAATTAGTCTCAGCCGCTGTTACAGCAAATTAAATAAGATAAAAGCAAAGTGAGTCCAAATGTGAGACACATGAGCACAGAGAACACCACACTGTGTTTGCCAGTGAGTCTGCGTTTCGGAATGAAGTCAGAACTTTGAAAATTGTTGGAGCCTTGGGAGGAAGAGGTGTGGGTCTCTGGAAGTGCCCATGCGTCAAGTCTCCCCTTCTACCCACACTGCCCACCACCCACATGAGACTCTGCCGCAGTGAACTACTGGCCTGATTGAAGGGTCCCCTGAGGGTGAGTTCTCAGGCAGGTCCCCTGGTCTGGGGGTTAGTGTTATCTGCTTGCCAACCCGGAGGGCAGAGGGGCTCTGAGATGGGATCTGGCTCTGGGACCATTCCCCCTCTTCTGGCTGCTCTTGGATGGTGGTGAGGACAAGTGTTTCTGTGGTGAAGCTCAAAGCAGTAATGGAGCAGATACTTCGTGACCCCTCCCCTGGGAGCAGCAGAGCGCCTAACACCATGGACACTTTTTAGGCAGAAGAACAGCAGGCGCAAAGGTCCTGGGCCAACAGGGCCCAAGCCCTATGAGCAAGGAGAAGAGAGGTGGGCTGAGCGTGGCCAGGCCGTGGGGCCCACAGGCCAGCATGGGGAGTTCGGAGTTTATTTCAACTTTATGGGACCCTTTGGGAAACTCTCAAGAGAGGACTGCCGTGATCTGGTTGATAGCTTCAGCGGTCTCTCCGGCTGACGTGGAGGACAAGGTGGTGGGGAAGAGTTTGGGCTTGGAGGACAGGCAGACCCCAACCCCAGCTCTTTCTGGCAGCTTCCACATGGGGTTTCATGGGCTCGCTACTAAGTCTCAGGTCACCCTGCCGCTTGGACAGGCTGAACAGTCCCTGAGATGAGGCCTGCAGAGCTCCCGGCACTGCGCCGGGCCCCGGGAAAGGCCTACAAATGGTACCGTCCGAACTACGTGCAGGTGCGGTTACTTGCCTGAAGTCACAGAAGTTGTCTGTAGCCCAATGCGTGTCTCTCTTTCACGCCTCCCCTCCTCCCCCTAAGATAATTTAATTTTCTGAACAGTGATATGTTAATTCATTCATTGACTTCCTGATGATAGCTTTAGCAATCTGGCATATTTTTCTTCAATCAAATCCCATGAACGTCTGACAATTTAGTTGAGTTGGATGGAAATTTCTCATCTCCTATTTTGAGAAAGAGACTAAGCAAAATAACGGAGGGAGCAGTTTACCCACGAGGGCAGATGCTTTCCAAACACTTGGGAATAACCCATTTGCAGACCACCGGTATACAAGTCCCACATCACCCTGTGTCACACACAGCCGCAAGTCTCTGTCTCAGGTGCCACGTCACCTGGGCACGGGCGGAAGGGAAGACTCTCTCGGGTTCGGCGCTTCCTCACAGGAAGTGTGACTCTGGGATTTTGTGATTACTTGTTTGGGTCTAATGCCCTGGCTTTAGGGGGGAAGCCGGCTGGTTCTAGATCAGATTCACATGCATCCAAAGCAGAGAAAAGGATAATTGGAGAGGTTGTTGGGAGAAAAAAGGAGACGACAGTAAATGTTGTGAGATGACTTTTCCCTGAAGAGAAATAGTAACACAGGTCAGTTTTCTCTGCATGAGTGGCCGCCAAGGTGAGTATCTCTTTAAAAAGTTCAGAAGCTGTCACAGCTCCACTGGGCTTCATTCTAACACCAAAGTCTGCTTCAAGGTCACGATGAGGTAAGTGCAGAAACTGACAGGTGTGTTGAGAAACTTGTACAGTAATTAGACATTGCTGTGCTAACTAACCAACACGATGAGCAGACCAGTCTAACTGGCCGAGGCGTGGACGGGCTGAGGCAGTACGGAACTGAAGTGGCCAGGGGTGTGCTATAGTGTCACTGTGCAGAGGACAATCTTGTACTGGTCAGTGACATGTTAAATATTACACCAACTGGCCCACCTGGTCTCCATGGTCTTTCAGAGTGAGAAGTGTGACCCTGTAATACACACCTAGTACCCAGGGAAGTGAAAGGTCTGGAAATCATGCTATTCAGGTAGGAAAGAGGAGGATTCACAGGAATGTGGGGGCTGAAGGGCTGATGTATTAAAAAAAAGATTACACAGATTTGGCCTCGTACCAAAAATGTAAGTAGTCTGGTATTGCCAATCAACATGATTTTGATAGAAACCTAACTTGAAAAGCATTTCTACTGTATTTTTGGATCACTGTTCTGACCAACAGGTATGTGGAGACGATTAAAGTGGACATTAGTTCATGTGGGATGATTTTTTTCCCCCTATACTTTTCCCTTCTGAATTTTCTAATTTCTTCCAATGGATCTGTTACTTTTTACAACTAGGGAGAAAACTTTGAGAACAAAATGACAGGTTGGCATTTGTTGCTTCAAAATATTTTCACCGGAATCACTGATAATTAATCTAGGACCATATCTTACACTTTTCCATACTTAAACACTTTAGATACTGCCATCAACCCACATGTGGTTAGCAAAGTAGTCAGAGATTCCCCATATTGCTTGGAATTACGTTACATACAACACATGATGGCGAACAGATGTTTTTGCTTGGTCGAGGAGAGGTTCTGTTACTAAGATTCTGAGAATGATGCTTCCTCACTATAGCGGAATGCTACAGAGCCCAACGCTGCACTGAGCCACTGAAAATTTTCCCACAACAGGCTGTCATTCTCACTTTGGCTAGACTAGATTTTAAAACTACAAAGGCCAAGTTCTGTCCTTGATCTGAGAAGCCCAGGCCTGGCTGCACACTGTCAGGGCACGGGAGGAGCGGACTCCCATCTGGAACACTTGCCTGAGGAGGTCAGAGCTCTCTCCTCCACCTCCAATTCCAGCTGGCTGTGAAGCACAACTTTAGGACTTGATCTTTAAAACAGACTCAAGAAGGAGGGTGTGATTCTAGTTTAAGGGCAGTCCTCTGGGGGTCACTTCCTATCCTGGAAATGGTCTGCTTCTAAAAAGGATGAGTAGTACTGAATGAACACATGCTGGCAAAGCACACTGCAAGTAATGAGAAAGCCCAGGGCATTCTGGGGTTGACTCTAGGTGTGTCCTGGACATTGCTGTTAGATCGGATGGCGTGGGCGGTAATATTTCCTTGTTACCTGGATTTTCTTAGGAACACCAAACAGAAGCTGGAAAAATTGTCATTTAGAAAAGCACACGATAGACTTAGCTGTGGTCACTCCATCTCCAGGGGGTGGTTCGACATCACAGAGAAGAGCCCCGTTGCTAACAGTTAAGCAGACTGAACCATGAGAGGTTTTCAGTTCTTGAAACACAACAGTGTAAGAGCTGCAACTGTCTTGGGATCTGCACAGATGTGGGTTTTACCTTGGCTGCTCAGAAGGAAGATTACAGTAGCGCAGTGGTGGCTGAATACTGAATTGTGCAGCGAAAGCAGCATCTAGCCATGTATACTGTGCATGGTAGGCGCTCAATTAAATGGACTGAATTAGTGTGAGAGTCCAAGGCTGACTAAAGATCCAAAGGACAGATAAGCTTGGCTCTGCCAGTGACCAGCCAGGTTGCCCTGGGAAACTCACTTCACTCCTCTGAAACTTCTCAGTTGTTCTACAGTTTGGGGGCTCAGTGGAAACTGCAGTTCCTCTAACTTACTGGGGTGGTTTGTAAATTCTCAGTATTTCATTCTGACCCCAAGCTACAGGTAGAGCCTTACACGCTGGCGCCCGTCACCGGAAGTATAGAAGTTACCAGCACAGAGCTGCCTGTGATGAGGGACACAGGACTGCAGAGAAGACCATTCACCAGGCTGGTAGGAATAACGTACTAGCATTATCTGGATGATGGTGGCTCCCCCACCGCTGCTGTCCTGTTGCTTACTGGTCTATCTAGATGGACTGCGGGATAAAAATGAACCACGCGGTCTGACATTGTAGATGAGAGTGAAACGCAAGCTCAATTAACAGAATTAAGGGGGCCGCTCCGCCGTGGTGAGTCGAGCTTTCTGTTTCAATGACAGCCACTTTAATCAGAGGGGATCCCAAAGACTAATTCAAAGGCTTATTCACCTCGAGCAAGACTGGTCACTGAAGCATAACTCTAAGACCCGGTCGATCCAGAAGTGCTGGGCGTATTTGTCTGCCTGGTGCTGTGGGTGGGGGAGGGAGAGATGCCTCTAAAATGACGGCATTTTCCTTCGGGGACCTTACATTTGAGATTGGGTGACAAGGCATTTATTCCTTCATTCAACAAGTGTTTTGTGGTTCACTACTGTCTGCCAGGCACTGTCTGGGCAGGAGTGTAAGTAGGAAATGGCCCCGCTGGCGTCGGGGTGCTTTAGACGGAGCGGGAGGGGAGCTTCTCTGCTGAGGACCTGTGGACAAAGGATTGAGCTAGGCTGGGATCTGGGCGAGTGCTGTACAGGCCAGGAGAAGAGCAGAGGGAAGGACAAGACGTCAAGTGCTGGTGAAACAGGGCGAGTGTGAGGAGGCTGACTCAGTGAGGGCGGGGCCGACCCGGGAAGGCTCCCAGGAGAAGCCCTGGGGATGTGGCTTAAAGGCTAAGAAAAATGTAAAGGCTGGTGGGGGCAGCTGGCAGCATCTCCAGGACAGTCTCATCTCCCTAGTGTCTGCTGAGGTCACGCTACGAAGCCAGGTGTGGGGATCACTCCAGTCTCCCTGCGCAAACTGTGGCTTTCCTTTCCTTTCTGGTCTCAGTTAACATCATCAGGACACAACACAGGTGACAGCAGCCTGGGGAGGATACTATTGATGAATCAACTGGGAAATTAAGGAAACAGACTAAGAAAAAAGCCATCTTCAGACGTCTGTTGTCTTTCATAATTGCCTACAGGAGGATCTAGAGCAGGTGTTCAGTACCTGAAAATTTACGGGTAATTATTTGGCGGCTCAACCCTTGGGTATGCTTGGGTGTAATCCTTTTAACTCTAAGCAGTTTCACAATAACAGGGATTTGACACTTACCTAAATATGATCATTTTGTGTGCTTTAAAGGGGAGAACATCTGTTTTCCTCTGTGCGTTTGCTTCCATAATATCCCCAAACACTCCTGTACTTTCCTCCTATGTAATATCCCCGGAACTAGTGATTTTTCAAAAGGTGCAGACGTTGATCTGTTCAGCTGATGAGCGGTGTGCTGAGACGGGCCCCCTTACACAAAACGCGCTGACGGGGCCTCGCAGAGACAGACTGTTGACTATTCGAAGAAATCGCGGGAGGAGGCAGGGAAGATGGGGACGTGCCATTCCCCCCCCCCCCCAAACCGGGGCTGCCTTAGGAAACCCAGCTCTTGGCAGGGCCACTGTTCATTAAGCTTCTCGAAATGACCAAAACCGGGCATTCCTGGAGGTGCTCACACTGGTCTCCCCAGGGAGATCCCTCCTGGTGAGTGGCCGCGGGCAGCACTGGGAAGACTCTGCCTGACTTAGGAGAAGCCATTCATCCAGAAACGCCAGGTTCACTTTAGGCTCAGTTAACAGAAATACCCTGGTGACATCTGAGCTGCTGTGAACAGAAGTCCAAAGGTAAAGCAGCCTTCCTGCCTGGTGTGCACCCACCGTACTTCGTGATAACCGCCCAAAGGAGCTACAGGTGGAGAATGGCCACAGTTTGGTTTTCTAGGGGCTAAGCTGATGGCTTATGAACCAAAAGGAATATGGGCTCCTTAAGGGGGCAGGCAGGGTGCTGACTTCCTGATTTTGTATTTCTAGTGCTTAACAGGAGTTTTACCGTAACAGATGCTCAGGAAAAGCAAGGGGGTAGACGTGAATATAAGCATGCGGGTAAAGAGTCTCTGATTTCTATTTGTGAAAGGGAAGGTGTCTAAACAGAGTCTTGAAGTCCCACAAAGAGCTTCATCATTTCTAGTCCGTGTGACTTCACTCTGCACGGACAGTGGGGGTGATACTGGAGGCTCAGAGTCACAGCTCCACACTCCAGTGAAGGAAACGCACAAAGCCTCGCCGGTGGGACGCAGGATGAGAACTGATGGAAGCTTGGACTTCTTTCCCTGGGCTTGTGGCCTCCAGGTCGGGGCTTCTAGGACTTTGGTGTGTGCACTGAAGCACCCAGGGGTCTGGGTAAAATGCAGATTCTGGCTTTGTAGATCTGGGGGCTGCTGCTTCAGTCCTGGTACTGCGCTTTGAATAACAAGGTTCTGGGAAAGCCTTTCAGAGTGACACGCTTCTACCAAAAGCAAGATGCTCTTAGATGGGTCACAAGGAGAAAGGGACTTCCTTTAGGAAGGAAGACTCAGTTTGGGCTAGTCTAACACTTCTTAAACACTAGCCCATCTCCTCAGAGAAAGAGGGAGCAGGAGGTAGTGGAGAGAGTGGGCCCCTAGCCCTCAGCAGGCAACATGGACAAGCACTGGGACCTAATAACATGGCCTCGTGTCCTCTGCATTTACTGTGTGGCACCGTCTGTCCATGGCGAGTGACGCTGCTTTTCTGCCTAAGCCACTGGAACAGCATTTCTTTTAAAATAAATTGACCGTAATTTGGATGAGTTAAAGGGAAATAGAAAGTAATAATGATTTGGGTGGTGTTCAGATGTAACAGATAACTGGGCAGATATTCTTGGAGCCCATGACCTTCCAGAAATTTTATGGAAGCTCTTAAGACAGTGGAGCATTTTTCCAGGAAGAGACCACAGCTTCCATCAGATTCTCAAAGGTGTCAGACACTAAGCTAGAACTAAGGTCCACTCCCATAAAGTTAAGTTTAACTAAATACCAAAGACTTAACCAAGTTGACACCCTACTCCCTAAATCTAGCTCCTGAGATACTTGATAGCTTTTTCAAGACCTCTACTTTGTCACGGTTACAATGATCATCAACAAGTGGTAGTGTCCTTAGAATGCTCCCTCACACCACACAGGAACATGGACTCAAAATGGCTTAAACATGAGATAAGCCACTATAAACCTCTTACAAGAAAACATAGGCAAAACGTTCTCTGACATAAATCTCAGCAATGTTCCCCTAGGGCAGTCTGCCCAGGCAATAGAAATAAAAGCAAAAGTAAACAAATGGGACCTAATTAAGCTTATAAGCATCTGCAAAGCAAAGGAAACCATTAGCAAAAAGACAACCTATGAAATGGGAGAAAATATTTGTAAAAGATGAGACTGACAAGGAGTTAATTTCCAGAATATATAAACAGCTCATACAACTTAACAAGAAAAAAACAGCCCAATCCAAAAATGGGCAGAAGATCTCAACAAGCAATTCTCCAATGAAAACATACAAATGGCTAACAGGCACAGGAAAAAAATGCTCATTATCACCAATTATCAGAGAAAGGCAAATCAGAATTACAATGAGGTATCACCTCACACCAGTCAGAATGGTCATCATTCAAAAGTCCACAAATGATAAATGCTGGAGAGGGTGTGGAGAAAAGGGAACCCTCCTACACTGTTGGTGGGAATGGAGTTTGGTGCAGCCGTTAAGGAAAACAGTATGGAGATTCCTCAAAAGACTGAAAATAGACTTACCTTATGATCCAGCAATCCCACTCCTGGGTATATATCCAGAGGGAACCTTAATTTAAAAAGATACATGCACCCCAATGTTCACAGCAGCACTATTTGTAATAGCCAGCACAGGTAAACAACCTAAATGTCCATGGACAGATGACTGGATAAAGAAGCTATGGTGTATTTATACATTGGAATACTACTCAGCCATAAAAAAATAATAAAATAATGCCATTTGCAGCCACATGGATGGACCTGGAGATTGCCATTCTAAGTGAAGTAAGCCAGAAAGAGAAAGAAAAATACCATATGATAGCACTTATATGTGGAATCTAAAAAAAAAAAAAAAAAGACAAACTTGCTTACAAAACAGAAACAGACTCACAGACAGAGACAACAAACTTACAGTTACCAGCAGGGGAAGGGGGTGGGAAAGAATACCCTGGGAGTTCAAGATTCACAGATACTACCTAATATATGTAAAATAGATAAACAAGTTCATACTGTATAGTATTTAGTATCTTGTAGTAACGTATGGTTACAAAGAATATGAAAACAAATATATGTATGTTCATGTATGACTGAAGCATTGTGCTGTACACCAGAAACTGACACACTGCTAAGTGACTATACTTCAATTAAAAAATTAAAAATAAATACATAAATAGCACTGTTGTCCTATAAACATTATTAAACAGCCATTCTCCTTGCAAAGCAGTGTTCCAGAGAACTTACGAATCTTAATAATGACTGTTAGAAAGCGACCAGGATGGTCCTCGTACCTCCAGCTCCAGTTCCTCCCTGTCCATCTCCTGATGGATGCCTCCCATGTAGTCATTTGGATCGTAGTACTCGTGGGCTGAGGGATGCCTGCGAGAGATGAAAGATCTTTAAGGCCCAGCTTCCAGTGAAAAATACCTCTTCTCATCGCCCATCACAAGGCCTGCTTTTAGAGCCTAAGGTTCTAAGTTCTCTTCTCTCCAGTGGTGCTTCCCGGCACAGTCAGACCTCCCTTCTAACAGTTCCATCATTTTCACCAAAGTCCCTTTTCCCTGGAAGAAGGAGTTAAGATGCCGGGTGAGAATGGGGCTAGTTTTTCGAGTCTATATGACTAATTTCTAGCTCGGTCTCTAGGAAGGAGACAGACTCCTGTTACTACTCATGCCTTGAGTGTTAGATTGTTCTCTCTGGGGAGAAAAAGGCTGTACTTTAGGCAACATGTAAAGATGGGTGCTGGCCTCTGAGACAGGTTCAGACGGCTGTGACTGCCACTGCTATGCTATCATGTAGGAGAGTGTCTTTCCTGAATAATTTGTCTCTCAGCAAGAAATATGTCTGACATCACAACCCAGTATGCATGTACGTGTAGGTAATATATGTGCATACGTTCATAAAATGCGTGTGTGTGTGTATGCACACCACACACAGACACATTGCTAGGAGAACAGAAGCCTGCCATTTCTCTAGGTTAACATGTGTAAAACACAGTTCACAGAACCCACCACCCCTCTGGAAACACCATTAATGGAATCCCTAGGAGCAAAGGCAGTGGGAATGTAACACGCTTGGTCAGGTCAGCAGCTCTGAAAGGTGCCAGATGCAGACGGAAAGCTTCAGCCTGACTGTTGGCTGGGGACCCAAACCTTCACGTTCTCAAAGGTCAGCACAGCAATCCACAGGCCCGGGTCTTCCCAGCCAGGCACTTAATTTTGAAACAGCAGACCGTATATGAGTGGTCACTGAAACGGGGGATGGCTTTCAATTTACTGGACCCATTGGGCAAACACACAGCCTGCACTTAAGGGGCTGTGAGCACAGCGGAGGCTGCTGGAAGGCCTGGGCTCACGGTAACCCTCTACGTTCAGTCTGGATGCGCACCCCTGCGATCCTCTGACCCTGCAGCCAGGACCCGGACGGGGCTGACCTCTGCGGTCTTCTGACATTTCTCAAATCGCCCCCTGGGGCTGAGTCATGTCATATTAACTAGACTGAAGAGGAAGTGGAAGGGTTTGGCTTCTAAAAAGCCTGTCACCGTGACAGTTCAACATTTTAGAGTCAGGAGTAGCTTTCAAGGCCTCATCTATATGAGCCGCAGTTTGGGTCTACAACGTCAAGTAACTGGTTTGAATGACCGTAGCCAGTGAACTGTCTGGTGGTTTCGTAGCGACTGGGATGCTACAGAGTACTGCAGTGAGCATCTGTGAGCTGAGATGAGGCAGACCTCCTTTCAGTCCAGCTGCCAACCTGTGCTGAGCACCGCCGCTGAGCCTGCAGGTCCTGGTTGCACAGAAGGGACAGTCGTGAGAAATGGCTAAGAGGACAGAGCCTGCACACAGCCTTGTGCCTTGTGAGTGTCAGACGGGTACCCTTCCTCTACTGTTACACGCTGTCAGCTGCAGCCAAATTCACTTTGTCAAGCCTGGGGATTTGCCCCGGGTTCTGCTAACAGCAAACCATCAATCCATCAAACCATGGGATGAAAGGCCAGCCTCTGTCTGGAGTCTGACAGAACAATGGGAAATGTGCACTCACTCCAGCTACTGAGTTACTAATAGAAATCCAACAGGTATCACCCAGCTTTTCTCTAGAAGAGGTGAGAAGCCCACTGAAATAAGGTATCAGGGCAATGATCTGAACCAGGAGCAAGATGGGAAGAGACAGGAGGGACTCTAACGTCAGCTAGAGAGGCTAAGCTGGGGAAGCAGACCCCCTGCCCACAGATGTGCAAAATCACCTGCCGACAGCCACGTTCAGCTGGACATCTTTTAAGCCACTGGTCCGCCTTAGAAAATTTCTTGCTCTTCATTTTTTCCCCCTACATATTTCACATCAGTCACGAAGCTAATGATAGTTACTGCTATCATTTTCAAGTGCTTGCCATATGCCAGGCTGAGAACTTTCCATATGCATTTCATTCAGTCCTTCAACAACCCTGTGAGCTAAGTATTCTTACTATGGCTAGCCCTATTTTAATATACGGAAAAGTAAGCTCAGAGAAATAAAGTAAATGACCCAAGCTGCACAGCTAGAGATTAGTTTGAGAGTCAGGTTTGTCCACCTTGAAGGCTCTGAACTACTCGATGTCTCTGCTCGATCACACAGGTGAGAGGAGAGTCGCATGTGAAGCAGGGGGCGTGGTGCACGGGATCAGGCTGCTACTGACTCGGGAAGTGCTGTACTTAGGAGGCAAGCGTGGACTTACTGCACGGAGCTAGGCTGCGAAACAAGACCAAAGAAAGCCGGCGCTCAACCTCCAGGGCTCTCTTTCCTCACAACTTACCTTGTTGTCTGTTTAAAAGAACCATCAGTGTTCCCTCGAGTCATACGCACCCAACCTCCCCAACTGCCATTTGTGGTGATTAAATTTCATTCTGAAACAACTTTTACGACATTTGTAAGTAATTTTGTTCTTAGAATATAATTTGAGAAACTCCGCTCCAGGGTTATAATAAAGTAATTAATATGTCGGAGTGGTTTTGAGCAGGATTCAATTTATTGCCTCCATAAACAATAAAGTGGAACACGGGCAACTTGGAGGGAAATTGTAAGATGTGTTCATTTTGTTTTCACCACGTGGAACAGGAAAAAAGCCAACTTCCCTGTACTTCTGTGCCCCACTTAAGACATTCCCCACGCACCAGACTGTTACTTACTCCTCGGGCAGGAGGTAGGGGTCCAGCACAGGCGGGGTAGGCGACGACATCTTAGTAAGAGCCATGATGTGCTCAAAGGTGATGTCGGTCTGGGTTCCCGTGTCCACCATCTGTGACTCTGATGGAGCCGTGAACATTTTGGTTCGAGGCGTTCTCCTCAACACCTGTACCACGATGGGCTCTTTGGCTGTCTTGAAAGCTTCCACAGCCTGATCATGAGTTGCTCTGGATAAGTCTTTGCCGTTGACCTGTGCAAAAATATTTAGAGTGAGAGAGGATTATAGTTAAGCAGAAGTGGAAAGAAGTTTTCGTGTGCAAGTAGCAGAAAGGAAAACTTGGGGGTGTCAGAGAATTTCACTTCTTTCTCTGAGGTTTCCCCAGGATTGCCTGGTGGGGAGTGGGTGAGTCTGGGAGAGCAGATCTGACATGAAATAATAAATCATGGTGGGGAAGTCTTGGCTTCCTACTGGAATGTCTGAAACATCTTCATCACCCCCTCATCTCGTCGGCGAGAGAAAAGAGCAGCCTCAGGCTCAAAGCCTTCATCAGGCAGTAAGAGCTGGCCAGAACTTAATGACGTTGCTGTGCTTTAATGGTGTGTATTTTCCTGGTTCGTGTCAGGTGACATTAGTTTTCCTTCTATGGAAGAGGCATGATGTTCCTTCTAAAATGAATGCCTTTGCTTTTCGTTAAATAAGTCAGTGGAAAACACGAAGTAAATGATCACACAGGCCATAGGTGGACAGGGCAGGCGGACAGGAGGAACTCACATGCCCGCCATGTTGGCCGCTGTTTGGGAAACAACCTCTAGCTTCACTGCTGTGCTGTTTCCCACCGTGTGCAGTGAGTTCCTCGCCACCGCTGTGCCCCCGATGCCTGTACTGAGTGCCCACTGCCCACTCGTGACTTAAATCATGATACCTCTTAAGAGTTCTCTCATCACAGTCCTGGGAAGTCAGCGGGGCCACAAGCACATTCATCTCCCCCGCCCCCAGCCACAAATAAACCACATGAGGTCACCCTGCTAGTTACTGGTGGGTCGGAATATTGGGTGCTGCATCCAGGATTCTTTCCAATGGTAGACTCCAAGCTAACTGAACACAGCTATCTTTAGAATGGCTTACACAAGAGGAAATAGAAGGCAGAACCTTATTTCTAGACAAGGAAGTCACTCCAAGCAACACAGAAGCCCAACTATTTAATTTACCTTTCCTGTCCCATCTGCCACAGCAAAGGAACATGACATGGTGTTCCAATAGCTTGACGGTGTCTAATGATTGCACTTGCTTGAGAGTTATCAGGCTGTGAAATATTTTCATATTATTCCCCACATGGTGGGTCTACTTTTTAAAGTCAAATACAAAATGATGGTATAGGTATCATATTCTGCACAATGTATGTTTGCTGAAGTTCCTCAGCTTCTCAAATCTTCTCTGGACAGGCACAATGACAAAATCATGTCATTTGCTTATAAATGCCAAAGCGAATACTGACCCTTTTCCTGTCTGGCATCTACATTTCCCGCCTTAGCATCGTGCACTTTGATGCACACTGACGATCTGGTCCATCCACTGAGGTAGGGCACTTCTGTCCAAGCAGAACACAAGTACTGATTATGCAGCTGTATCTCTATTTTTTCTAAACCCTTTCACTCTGGCCCTACAGGGACAAGCACTCTCAGGTTGGAGTGCCTTGTAAACTACTGTCGGGTTGAGAAATAGATGTCAGATTCTTTCCTTGTAAGGAAGCCTGAATGAATCATGCCAGCGGAGATTATTAATGATTTGGATTCCATCCACTTAAGTAATTTACTGTCATCATGAAGGAGTTAGGCAGAACAAGAACTCTGGGCTGCAAACCGACTCAAGTGTGCCAGTTAATAAGTGACTGGCTGAACCATCAAACTCTTAAAATTGCTCACCCAGGAGGATTGGGAACACCAGGATTCAAGACCACCACTGTCTTCCCTCTCCTTCCATTGAGGAAAGAATGAAAGGACACAAAGGAATTCCTTCTAGCTTTCCAAATCAGCTGAGCATCCTGACTTCTTCCCTGCCCAGAGCTTAGAGCTCTGAGGGCTTGAGAATGAGGTGGGGACAAGGCGACAGAGCACAAGATGGAGCGCAGTGCGTTCACGCTGTGGCCGAGCTACCTGAGCCTGACTTTCTATTACTGCGTCACCCCAAGAGTCAAACCTTATAGGAATTCATGATGCAACAGTAAATTTCTCCCTGGATTAAATCAATGCTACAGACAGCATCCTTAGGGGATGTCAGTTTGGCCAATGCCAGGTCGTCACTCTCGGAATGGCTTGCACTAGAGGTGGGTTTACCCACAGTGAACTCAGACACGAAGACTTTTGAATCAGTTTTGTCAAATCTGCGTTTTCTTTCTATAAATACAAGGCCTTTTGCAAAAAGGGAGTGAACATGGGATTTTCCTCTAGGAGTCTTTTAACAATTGTGTCTAAAAAAAAAAAATCCATCCTAGGAGTCTCTCCTTTTATCCACACAATTAGGTCTTGGAAATATCACAGCAGAAAGGTCAGCTGCCGGATAAAAAGCTTCCCTCCTCGTTCCTCCTGCTTCCTCTCTGCTAAGTAAGAGAGCTTGGATTTTGTTTTCTTTCCACCAGACCAGAGAGCGTTCCCTCTGGGGGAGACCCGAGGTGTGGATTTAACTGGCTTTCGCCTCTCACGGCGGTCTGGTTCCTATCACTCAGCGATCAATTTAGGCGTGGCTGTGTGCCGTACTTCTGGTGGACAGGAAGGGGCATATGTCAGATCTGTTCATTCTTAACAGGACACGAGATACAACTGGCCCTTCTCTACCTCTGGGCAAGCTGTCTGCGTGTGTTGCTGGGACTCACAGGAGCATCTTGGTACCATGTCGGGAGCCGGGTCTCTGAGGCCAGGTTAATACACAGAGGGATGTGGGGCAGAAAACTGGAGAACTGGTGTCTCTTGATGATTATCATTGAGCAGATGAACTGACTATGCTTAGAACCTCTTAACCCCAAACTTCTTGTCACATTTGGTAATACTTTAGGCCACTGTAACTTGGATCTTAACTCCCTGTAGCCCAAAACATCCTGACAGGTGTAGGCATCACACAGATGTAAAGTTAGGGGAATGTATCATTTGTTCCTATAGACACTGATCTGTAAAAAAATGAGTGAAAATGCTTTTTTGACTAGGAGTATATCTTACCTATTGCTTTACTTGTAAAGGTGTTACAACCAATGCTAGAACCACTGAGATGCTCATATGGTACCTAGAAAATTAAACAGCAAGGACCTGCCTGCATCAGTCTAAGCTGAGATGATTCTCAAGGGCAGAGGCTCCCCTGTGTCTTGGCGCACACAGTTACGAACGCAGGACTGCTTTTCTGAATCAGTCCAACTGTGGGAACTGTTACTAAAAGACGTCAACGCAACAACATCCATAACATCCCTATGGCCTCAGATGCAGAGAGAGAGTAGCGGGAAACCCAAGAGGAGGCCCGAGACTTCAGGGAGGCTGTGAAATGCCCGCCAAACCCCCGCCAGAACATCAACCCCACTTAAAGTTCCACAGGAAGGCACATCTGACTGCTGGGCCCGAGGGAACAATTTCAGAAGCCCAGGGTCACATGCATGTTAATCAGGCCCGTTCAGACATGCCCCTCCACGGGCCAGGTGAGGAGTGGAGTGCCCAGGGGCTGCTACAGTGATCAGACCACTGTTGTTTTGGGCCATTTATTCTCCGAGTCTCAAGTTTCCTCATGTGCAAAATAAATGTAATTATAGTGTCAGGCCTCTTAGGGTTATTATAAAGTTTAATGAGATAATCTACTTTATAGCCTAGCATGCAAATAATAAGGATTTACTAAGATACCAGTGCCACTGGGGCTCCTACCCCAAAATAGTCACATTTTCCCAGGAGAGGACAGTCTCCACATCAAAGAAGCAAAATGCAGCCTAGTTATGTGGTCTTAAGAGACATTTGCGCACTGAAAGGTGTCTTTTATTTCTCAGGGAGGTTCCCAGCCCAAATGTTCCTGGGCGACCTACCAACATATACATTACTGTTTTCAGCCCGCAGGTTGGGATTCTCCGAGGAGGGTGCATAGATAAATTTTCCGGGACTTGACCCCTGCCACACAAGCTTCTTGACAAGGTATTTTAGGCATCATTACATTCTCTTAAAAGACGATGAGACAAGGCAAGGAGTTTACTATCCAGACAATCCATTTTTGCAGCCAAATTTGTTTTGAATTACCTTGTGCACATAACACTTACTACACTGTCATCCTGGAATCACATCACTGAGAGAGTTAGCGAGGTGATGACTCCGGTGCACGCCGTCAGCCAGCCGAGAATGACAACCTTTATTCCCGGGAGTAGCATTTCATGTACATTACACAAAACGGCGCTGATGATGGCTGCAATTACAGGCGGGATGTTCATCCCGTGACGTTTGGCCCAGTCAAATTAAATATCATTAACTCGCCCAATTGAGCAGATTGCTTTTAAAACAGTTTATGCAGCTCTAAAACCAAGTAAATGGAATGTTTTGGAAGAAGAAATGCTGATTGCAAACTTTATTATAAATTAAATGCTTTAGTTATTTAGTTATTCACCTAAGGCTCTGGATGGTCCCCTGGGATGTAGGTGCAATTAGGGTGGAAAATCCAACCAGTTTGTCTCAGGGCACACATCGCTGCTGCAAATATGACTGGACACTAAGGGACCTTAAAGAAGTCCTTTAGTGTAAGGTCTGCAGTGACAAGACAGACCGTGTTGCTGAGGGCATGGACTGATTCCTTCCTGGTTGTCTTTAAGCCTGGGTACCAGGACTGTGGCTCTTTGAAGTGCTCATGACGATGTTTTCCACAGTCCTGAGAACTAAGCAAAGCTTGTGTGTTTTTCCACTTTGGGGTAGATTTCATTGAATATCCATCTGTCCATCTTTCACTCATTCACCATTTACTGAGGTTATTTAGTGAGACTTGTTCCCCTCCTGGCTGATGAGATGCTACTTGGAAACATTTCTTGGGGAAAAAATGAGGCCATAGCACGTGGGAGCCACTTAAGAAATGGTCAGATGGAGTGCACTGTGGGTAGCACTTCACTGTGGCATCTTACTGAGGGATTTGATCTGGTCGAGGAGGCCAGGTCGATCTGAGACTATGCACACTGGAGCACTAATTGAGCCCATGACCTAGAAACAGTCTTGGTTTTCACTGTCTACCAAGAAATTCCATTGATAAAACTATTGTCATACACTTAAAAAAAAATCTCCTGTCGGAACAAGAGCCAGAAAGCTTTTAAAATTCCCTACAACATAATTGTAAGCAGTTCAGGATATTTTAAAATATAGTTGGAAAAGACATACCATACTCTCTCCGTATTAGAAAGCAAGTTTCTATTTATGGGAAGACGAGGATCAGTGTACCACCATCACCTCGATTTCTATTACATGTGCAAATGACCTCGGTATAAAGTGCTAATGCAATTTTAAAACCAGCCTACTATAAATTATGCCCCAGGCTAAAACCCAACTTTTATAGGGTTCATTTAATTAAATACAGGGGCAGTGATTTCATTCTGTAAAATATCATACCTCTGTTTTCAAACTAATTAAAACTTAGATTCCACTGGAAGCAATAGACGATACTAAAGCACATACTGAAAAGTGAAAGGTTTCAAGCCCTGATTTAGGCTGGATTTTAAAAAAATCTTTTTTCATTCAGGGAACTCCTGTCTGTCTTAATTTATCTCAAATTCATAGTCTGCTCTGGGCCTTATAAAGGGAAGGCCAGCCTGCCTAAAATGCAGGTATTATGGCACTTAGGAAGGAATATGAGTCTTAATGAATGAATGTATCTCAAATTAATGTCTTTCTGCAGAAAGTGCTCACTGTAGAGATCTGTATGGATAAACAGACTCTGCTCACATAGACCTGAAATCCTACGTGGTAAAAGTTCCATCTGTACCGGTGCGCTTGGTTTGCAGTAGGGACCGCGGTGGGGTTTGTCCACGGTCATTTCTAAACGGGTCCTGATGTTATGTCCCTAGGTTTGATGTTTCTTTAACTGGAAGATTCCCCCCTAATTACACTCTGAGCATCCCGCACGGATGAATTTAGAGCCTGGGAAATTGTCATATTAGAGAAGTCTTCCTTGTGTCTAACTGAAACCAGTCAGGTTTTAAAGTCCTTTACTTATTTTCCCTAAACCCTGGTGTCCCAGTGATGAAAGAGACGACATGTCTTAAAGACAGAGGCTAAAAATCATGTATGTATTCAGATTAAAAAATACTAGTCATGAAATATTATAAGATGCTTAAGGTAAAAATCCTACCTTTATCAACAAAATCTTGCTTATCTACGTCGGAAGCCTTGATAGCATCACCCTCAAATCCCACTGTAAACGAGAGTGCAGACGTCCATCAAATTACAGTATATGTGAACCACTTCTGGTGGGGTGAGACACACAGGGGTCTGAATCCCTGCTCCACCAATTTACCAGGCATGTGACTTCAGGTAGATTATTCTACCCTGTGTGCCCCAGTGTCCTCCGCTGGAAATGGGGGATATTAAAGGAATTACCTCCTTTTGTGACAATTAAAGATCTTAGCACAGGGCCCAGTGTTAGCCGTGGTTACAGCCCTATGAACCTGGACCAGCTACCCACCTCGCCTTGTCTCTCATCTATAAGTGGAGGTGTGAAGACGGGTTGAAAGCACTTAGAAAGGAATTGGGCTCATAGTCACCACTTTTCCAGGAGATGCTGGCCCACGTGTGGCTCCTAAAAATCCCAGCTGCCAAATTTCAGTAAAAACTTTACTGCAAATAAATCACGTAAGAATACCCATAAAAAAGATTCTATGGTCTACTCATTTATGGGGAAAAGGAGGCCTTTTCAGGACCCCGGCATCCATGTCAAGGATGTCACACGCTGAACTCTAAGTACTGGGTGTCAGCGCTGGGCCAGGCACCGTGCTCAGTACTTTTTTTTTTAAATTGAAGTACAGTCAGTTTACAATGTTTTGTTAATTTCTGGTGTACAGCATAGTGATTCAGATATGTGTGTATCTTCATTTTAATATTCTTTTTCATTCCAGGTTATTACAAGATATTGACTAAAGGTCCCTGTGCTATACAGTAGAACCTTGTTGTTTAAATATCTTATATATACTAAGTATTTTATATGGACAGTCTCATCCCATTTCACAATAAGAAGGTCACTGGTGAGGTAAGTGGTATTACCTCTCCTTTTACAGACAAAGAAATAAAAGCCCGGTGAGGAGTTTAAGCAGCTTCCTACAAGTTGTGCAGCTCACGAGCAGTAGAGGTGGGACTGGAACCAGGTCTGCCCACCTGCGCGTGCACGCTCTCACCCCTGGGCAGCACAGCTGGAGTGCTCTGACCTGGCCTCAGCCCCACAGCAAAGGAAGTGTGAACAGCTGATTACACTGATCCCAAGAAGGGAGGGTGGGGTGAAAAAGCGTCATCAGCAAGAGTGGGGTGGACCCCAGACAAGGACAGTGACTCTCCAGTGGGAAGAACACAGATCCTCCCCAGAGGAGGACGCTCACTGGACGTGCCCTGGGGGTATGGCCCTGCTGGAGGGGTGGGCCTCCGTCAGCTGAGCTTACCCAGGAGCTCACCGTGATGTTGGGACCATGTTTAATGAGCAGAGAGGAAAGAACACTAGTTTTAGATGTTCACTAACCCACCCCCTTCCTAATTACTTGCAGAGAAGCTGAAAGCAGAGGGGAACCTATTTCTTCTCTTAATCCCATTCTTACTAACATGTCTCATCAAATTTTAGCACATCTTGTCCTACGAACATGAACATCCACGTCCCAGGGCATTTTGTGAAGTCCTGGCGGTGGAACACTATTTAAAATAGTCCAATTAGGGCAAAAGGAGTCTTTTGTTAAAAGAGAAAACTCTTGAGCAGTAATGAAATCTGTAGCATCAGGCTTTTGGAAGCTTTTGAATCTTAAAGAGGAGTCAGGCCAAGAAAGCTAATTTTGAAAAATGCTTACTGGCTTTAATGGCCGCCCCTTTATTTGCTTCTCTTAACAGGATTGTGAAATTTCCTGACTATCTCTAAACAACACAAAGGTCAGGTAACAAACTAGTGAACGTCAGAAAGAAAATTAAAGCTAAAGTTGATTTCACTTCAAATAGAATTTCCTGGCGCTCATGGACCTGTGTAGCCTCAAATAGTGGTTGGGAATCTCTCTTTGTTCTTTTTTTGTTTTCCGTTTTCTATCCAAAGACATAAAATTATGATGTGTATCACTTAGATGAAAACTAATTCTGACTCCTGCATCGCCAGCTATAGTTCATCTAGTGAGTTTCAGACAGATTAGTAAAACTTCCATTAAAGTGACAGTGACAGGCTCCTCGAAGAAAACGACATAAAGATTAAATGTAGTCTTAGGGGTTTAAAAACATCAGCTGGAAAGGGCCTCGTGTCAGAATAAAAATAAAACTACCACCGAATGTGGAGAGAATGGCTAGTTTTTCTTTTGTCTCCCTACTGTAGTAATTATTAGTTGACTTGTCCACAATCACCCTTCTAAATAAATTATGATCTATCTTCTCAAATACCTCCAATTTCCCAAGAAGCATATTTAGAAGTTCTACATTAGCGGAAAACTAGAAAGTATGGCTGGAATTCAAAGTGTCATGCAAAGACCATAGCTAGGGGGGAGGGTATAGCTCAAGTGGTAGAGCACATGCTTAGCATGCACGAGGTCCTGGGTTCAATCCCCAGTACCTCCTCTAAAATAAATAAATACATAAGTAAACCTAATCACCCCCCCAACAACAAAAACAACAAAAAAACAAAGACCACAGCTACTTGACGGTACACATCCTTTTACTTCCTTGAGCGATAAATGTCTAATACTTCTGATTATTTTCTCTGGACCACACACCATGGGTAGGCACTGTACATTCAATCACTCATTTGTGTGCATTCAGCACATGAATAATAAATACTGAGAATGACTATGTTGCCCAATACCATTATTGAAACCTCACTGCATTAGTGAGCAAAACCAGTAATGGGAGCTGCCCCCAGGAAGTTCCTAGTCTGGTTAAAGAGACATGCTGACAATCCCCTAACTCAGGAAAGGAAACAGAACTTGGCAGGGATAGAGGGGCAGGTGTTAGGAAGAGGGAGCTCCACTGAGGAAGACATGTTGAAGACAAATCAGAAGAATAGACAGGATTTATGTGGGAAGGAAGAGAGGAGAGAGTATTCCAGACAGAGGGAGCATCATGTGCAAAGGCCCTGTGGCAGGAAGAAACCTGGTCCACATGTGGGTCAGGACAGGAGGAACACAGATGCTTATGTGATGAGACTACAGGGGTGGGCAGGCACAGACCATGTTGACTCTCAGGGGCTATAGGTAGGACTTTGGTTTTGAGATGACTTAAGAGGGGGTAGAGAATTGACAGGAAATGATACGTGTTCAGATTTGCATCTGAGAGACACAGTCACAACACTGGCTGCGATGTGAAGAATGGACTGGAAGAGGCTAGGAAGAAGGTGGTGGAAGTGGCCCAAGCAGACCAAAGAGATACTTAGGAATGGAGCCCTCCCCACCCCCATGTTATTTCCATTTTGACAGGAAGCTGAGACTCTAAGGGACTTGCCTCAGGGTTCCAGAGCTATTAACCCATTTCAAAAACTTGAAATGCGTAAGGACCTACGCAGGTTCTGGGTTTCTAGAGAACTTGTGCGGTTCTGCTGCTGGATTCCTCCCTAAACATAGGCTCCCTGTAACGGCCAGGGCCCTAAGTCCCCAATCCTTTTTTGGGGCTTTCCTCACAAGTTCCTGTGGACGTTCACCACCTGCTGTCCTTGCCCCGACCTCAGCTACCCATCATTGCTGGACACGTTGCTTCCTAAGACTCTGGAATCCTCCATCTCCACCCCTTTGCTGGAAAACCACAACGAGGTTAGATTACAGGAGGAAGAATGGTTTATTGTGACGGCTGATTAATAAAGCTACTCAGTCTCCTATCCCAACAGTCCCCCTCGAAATGTGACACATGTTCCTCACCTTCAAAGAGGGCAGCTCCACCCGCTGGCTCCTGAAACTCTGTTCTTCGCATAAAGTATTCCACATTATTGGTGTTTAAGAACTGTATTAAAAACCCAAACCATGTCCACTTACAGATTTCCTGGATTCTTAGTTTTGACCCTTCTTGGGCATCAGGAGTTCCAAGTGGTATTATGCTGGGTAATTGTTGGCATTTACATTATTAAATTTCCCCTAATCTGCTCATGATCAGAACTAGGAAGGAAAAGAAAAATTGCAGAATTGGAGCCTGCGGTTAGCAGGGCAGCCCTTGTTGCTCAGATGTGCTCAGAGTGGGAGCAGGTCTCCATATTTCATTCTGACACCATCACTGTGGAGTGATGCTGTGTGGCTGGGGATGGGCACCATTTCACTGCTTATCTAGTTGACATAATTAAAGCACAGAAACTAACCTTGTATTCATCCTGAGCCCTGACAAAATTCTAAATTTTTAATTGCAAACTGTTGCTCAGCTTGTTGCAGAAATGTAGGTTAGAGGAGAAAATAGTTGCCTCTTTTCTGTGGGGCTGAAATCTATTTCTAAATTTGAATAAAATGTCCCAAAAAAGCCAACCTTCTATATATAAGATCTTATGATAGCCCACAGAGAAAAAAAAGTGACAATGAATATATATATGTTCATGTATAATTGACAAATTGTGCTCTATACTGGAATTTGACACAACATTGTAAAATTATTATAAATCAATAAAAAAATGTTAAAAAAAAAAGCCAACCTTCACCCCACCAGCTCATGTTCCATCTGTAAGACGCATAAATATCCCCTCTAGGAGTGCTTTCAAGCAATAATGAATCCAGACCTAACTTTACTGGATTGACAAAATGTTCATACTTTGCTGAGACCCTCTCTTACAACTGGAGACCAGGAACAATTTTACATCAATAGATTGTATAAATTCTAAGTTCTTGCCACTCGGATATGCAGTTACCTGACAGTGGCTGTGAGGAATTAATGCAGACTTCTGAAAATGCTGGGTTTGAAAGAAGAACCAATGAAAATAAGTGAGAATAACTGACTCCGGAGGCATCTACGATGGAAGAAACAGAAACTGGGAAGATTTAGAACCTTTATGAATCAAAAATAAACTTACGTTGGGACTTCTTTCTCAAAGATTTATAAATGTGATTTATAAATGGCACAAAAAGAATAATGACATCCTTGGATATTAATCAGCTCTAAAATAGGAAATAAAATGACTCTCCCTCTTGACTTCACAGGCACCGAAGGGCTTAAAATATGACCACATTATAATAATTGATCCTCGCTTTTTTGGTGATTAAACTCTGGGAAATAAGAATGGCCGAATAATTGTGTATGTCAGCTGCACAGGACACCTAGCATATAGGAGACCTGTGATAAGTTTGTGGAACTGAAGAGAAATAAAAAATAAAATTCAAGATAATCGTAGAAACTATGAACTGGATTAAAAACACTAAATCACAAACACATGAATTTTGTAACTGGTAGATGATGGGACAGTAAGATAAAGTAGACAAAATATAATACTTTTTTCAAAAGAAACCACGAGTCCTTTCTGGGCTTCAGTTTCCTCACCTGTAAAAGGGGGGCTTACTCTAGACTGATGATGACTTATACTGCTGGGTGAATCTCACGGGACCCTGAGGTCCTCCTTGATCATTTCAGATTGCCCATCACCTGGCCGGGTGCCTTACTGCCTCTCTAGACACAGTTCCACTGTCCCCTGCTCCAACAATCCTGTCACATCCCGGGAGCAAGACTTGTGCCCCCAAATACTTTCACATCCTCTGGATACCCAGTTAAAACCTCTTGATTTCATTTTCCTGCTGTCTGTTTTGATTACACAGAACTATCCCATTAGGGTAGCAGGTCCTTTCAAACATCCCCCCAACTCTCAGGTCCAGCAGAGGACAGAGAGGAGATGAACTCCTCTGCCTGCGGTCACCTGGAGAAACTGTTTAGATGACAAAATGACCTTGAGTATGCTCCAGCACAGAGAGCAGTGGAGTTCCAGCGAGGGGTTGGCCAGCACCCCCTTCTGAAATCTCTCCTCTGCTGTTACATCAGTAGAGAGTTTTAATAACGAAGCAGAAGATGGTAATTTTCCAAGAGGAGGGCGAATACAACTATTTGCAGGGGCACAGGAATTGGTGTGAGGACTCTAGTCCCCAGGACGGAGAAGAACGTGCAGCATTTTCTAAGATGATTTATGAGACGTGGGCGGAACTTGCTAGAAACCTACTAGGAGCAAATCACTTGGGAAGGAATTAATGAAGCAAACAAAACACTTGATAACGCAATGAGAATAGGAGGAAATGTAGGGTTTTTCCAGAGAGAGAGAAAGGCCAGTCTGTGTACATGATTTTGATTATGTCAAATTAGAGCCGGAAGTAATAATATGGGCTCCTATTTATTGATATGAGTGTGTAACTCTAAAAGCCTTTTAAAAAATCTGTAATCACAAAACACATATCCCCTCACTCCTGGCATTAGCTTTTTAGTTTGGCAGGGATATGGCTAACATTTTTAATGCCTTCCCCGAACATTTCTTCTTTCAAACACATGTTGTAGAGTCACACCACCACCGAAACAGCACTTTTATGCTTTTGAAAGTGTTTTCACTGGCTGCAGTTCAACGAGTATGTATCCAACTTGACACAGCACCCTGGAAACAAAGCCCTCTCAGGGTACGAGAGCATATGGGACGCATGCACACGCAAGTATTACTAATGAAAGGCTTTTCCTAGAAACCCCGGGCTCCTCCTGCCCCAGAGCTTCTGCCTGGCTTCTGCCGATGGCCCCATGCTCCCATGACCAGGAGGCCCGGCCTGGCCACCCCGTGACAGGGTCCTAACCCAGGGTCCCTAGTGCTTGCGACTGGCCACCACAGTGCTGGCCACAGGGGCGCTTTCACCTGAGCAGCAACCTGGTGATGTCCTCCTCCATCTCTGGGTGGTAAGAACTGTGAAGACCAGGAACATTTTAATTTGCAACCACTGCAGCACAGCCAGCAGCTGTCCTCACTTGGCACCCTGTAGGTGTTCAAAACATACTCTACGGTACCCACAAGCCAACAACTTACAAGTGAGTCACAAAAACTAAATAAAATCCAAGATAATACAAAGGAAAATTACCAAACCACAAAAGGAAGAAGAAAGGAACAAAGAGGAAATACCAAGTCAACTGCAAAAATAAGTTTAAAATGGCAATAAACACATATCTATCATTAATTACTGTCAATGTTAATGGACTAAATGGTCCAATCAAAAGATACAGAGTGGCAGACTGGATAATAAAGCAAGAACCTTCAATATGCTGCATACAAGAGACCCACTTTAGGGAGAAGGACACATACAGATTGAGAGTGAAAGGATGGAAAAGGATATTCCATGCAAATGGAAAAGCCAAAAAAGCAGGTGTAGCAGTACTGATTTCAGACAAAATAGACTTTAAAACAAAGGCCATAAAGAAAAAGAAGGACATTTTATAATGATTAAAGGAATAATACAAGATGAGGATATTACACTTGTTAATATATATGCACCCAATATAGAAGCACCTAAGTACATAAAAGAATTACTAACAGAGATAAAGGGGGACATTGATGGGAATACAATCACTGTTGGAGATTTTAACACCACATCAACATCACTAGACAGATTTTCCAGACAGAAAATAAATAAGGCAACAGAAATTAAATGATACAATAGAAAAATTAGATTTGGTGGATATTTTCAGAGCATTACACCCCCCTAGAAAAAGATATACATTCTTTTCAAGTGCACTGGAACATTTTCTAGGATTGATCATGTACTTGGGCACAAAAGAAGCCTCAACAATTTTAAGAAGAAAGAAATTATCTCAAGCATCTTACTGACCACAATGCCACGAAACTAGAAATCAACTATAGAGAAACAAAGGAGAAAAAAAGGAAAGCGTGGAGATTAAATGACATGCTGAAAAACCAATGGGTCAATGATGAAATCAAAACTGAAATTAAAAAATACCTTGAGACAAATGAAAATGAAAACACAACCACAGAAAAATTTATGGGATGCAGCAAAGGCAGTGCTACGAGGGAAGTTTATAGTGATACAGGCCTTCCTCAAAAAAGAAGAACAATCTCAAATAAACAATCTAACCCACCAGCTAAAAGAATTAGAAAAAGAAGAGCAAAAAATCCCAAAAAGTCAGTAGAAGGAAAGAAATAATAAAAATCAGGGAGGAAATAAAAGAGATTAAAAAAACAACAGAAAAAAATCAATCAAACCAAAAGCTGTTTTTTTAAAAAAGCAAATAAAATCGACAAGCCTCTGTCACAAAGAAAAAAAGAGCACAAATAAGCAAAGTAAGAAAGAAAAAATGGAGAAATTATAACAAACAACATAGAAATACAGAATATCACATGAGAAGATTATGAAAAACTATATGGAACCAAAATGGATAACCTAGAGGAGATGGACAAGTTTCTGGAAACATACAGTCCACCAAGACTGAATCAAGAAGAAACTGACCACTTGAACAAACAGATCACCAGAAATGAAATCGAATTAGCAATAAAAAACCTCCCTACAAATAAAAGTCCAGGACCAGACGGCTTCACTGGGAAATTCTACCAAACATACAAAGAAGAACTCATACCAGTCCTTCTCAAACTCTTCCAGAAGACTGAAAATGAGGGAATACTCCCAAACCCATTCTATGAAGCCACCATCACCCTGATACCAAAACCAGGCAAAGACACCACCAAAAAAGAGAATTACAGACCACTATCACTGATGAACATAGATGCAAAAATCCTAACCAAAATATTAGCAAATAAAATCCAACAGCACATACAAAGATTACATATCACAACCAAGTGGGGTTCATCCCAGGGACACAAGGGTGGTTCAACATACGCAAATCAATCAATGTAATACATCACATCAACAAGAGAAAGGACAAAAACCACATGATCATCTCAATTGATGCAGAAAAAGCATCTGATAAAATTCAACACCCATTTATGATAAAAACTCTCACCAAAGTGGGTATAGAGGGAACATATCTCAACATAATAAAAGCTATATATGACAAACATACAGCCAGCATAGTACTCAACGGTGAAAAACTCAAAAAGCTTCCCACTAAAATCTGGGACAAGACAAGGCTGCCCACTATCACCACTCGTATTCAACATAGTCTTGGAAGTCCTACCCACAGCAATCAGGCAAGAGAGAAATAAAAGGGATCCAAACTGGAAAAGAAGAGGTAAAAGTGTCACTATATGCAGATGACATGATACCATATATAGAAAATAGAAAACCCTAAAAGGTCTGCACAAAAACTACTAGAAGTAATCGAAGAATTCAGCAACGTAGCAGGTTACAAGATTAACGTTCAAAAGTCAGTTGCATTTCTTTACACTAATGATGAATCAACAGAAAAAGAAAGTAAAGAAACAATCCCCTTTAAAATAGCACCCAAAGTAATAAAATACCTAGGAATAAATCTAACCAAGGAGGTGAAAGACTTATACATGGAAAACTATAAACCACTGATGAAGGAAATTAAAGAAGACTTAAAAAAATGGAAAGACATCCCATGCTCCTGGATTGGAAGAATCAATACTGTTAAAATGGTCACACTGCCCAAGGCAATCTACAGATTTAATGCAATCCCTATCAGATTACCCAGGACATATTTCACAGAACTAGAACAAATCATAATAAAATTTATATGGAACCTCAAAAGACCTAGAATTGCCAAAGCATTACTGAAGAAAAAGAAATAGGCTGGAGGAATAACTCTCCCAGACTTCAGACAATACTATAGAGCTGCCGTCATCAAGACAGCATGGTATTGGTACAAAAACAGACATATGGACCAATGGAACAGAGCAGAGAGCCCAGAAATGAACCCACAAACTTTCGGTCAACTAATCTTCGACAAAGGAGGCAAGAACATACAATGGAATAAAGACAGCCTCTTCAGCAAATGGTGTTGGGAAAACTGGACAGAAGCATGTAAAGCAATGAAGCTAGAACACTCCCTTACATCATACACAAAAATAAACTCAAAATGGATCAAAGGCTTAAACATAAGACAAGATACAATAAACCTTCCAGATGAAAATATAGGCAAAACATTATCTCACATACATCTCAAAAATGTTCTCCTAGGGCAGTCTACCCAAGCAGTAGAAATAAAAGCAAGAAAAAACAAATGGGACCTAAAACTTAGAAGCTTCTGCACAGCAAAGGAAACCATAAGTAAAACAAAACTACAATGGAATGGGAGAAAATTTTTGCAAATGATGAAACTGACAAAGGCTTGATCTCCAGAATACATAAGCAACTCATAATAAGAAAAAAAAATAAAACAAAACAACCCAATCCAAAAATGTGCAGAACACCTTAACAAGCAATTCTCCAAGGAAGAAATACAAATGATCAATAGGCACATGGAAAAATGCTCAACATCACTAATTATCAGAGAAATACAAATCAAAACTACAATGAGGTAACACCTCACATCAGCCAGAATGGCCATCATTCAAAAGTCCACAAAGGACAAATGCTGGAGAGGCTGTGGAGAAAAGGGGGCCCTCCTACACTGCTAGTGGGAATGCAGTTTGGTGCAGCCACTGTGGAAAACAGGATGGAGATTCCTCAAAAGACTAGGAACAGACTTACCATATGACCCAGGAATCCTGCTCCTGGGCATATATCCAGAAGAAACCTTACTTCAAAATGACACCTGCAACCCAAATGTTCATAGCAGCACTATTTACAATAGCCAAGACATGGAAACAGCCTAAGTGTCCATCAACAGATGACTGGATAAAGAAGAAGTGGTATATTTATACAACGGAATACTATTCAGCCATAAAAAGACAACGTAACACCATTTGCAGCAACACTGATGTCCCTGGAGAATGTCATTCTATGTGAAGTAAGCCAGAAAGAGAAAGAAAAATACCATACGAGATCACTCATATGTGGAATCTAAAAAAAAGAAAAAAAATGAACATAAATACAAAACAGAAACAGACTCATACACACAGAATTACAAACTTGTGGTTGCCACAGTGGGTGGGAAGGGACAGACTGGGATTTCAAAATTTGTAGATACTGACAGGCATATGCAGAATAGATACACAAGATTATACTGTATAGCACAGGGAAATATATACAAGACCTTGGGGTAGCTCACAGCAAAAAAAAAATGTGACAATGAATATATGTTATGTTCATGTATAACTGAAAAATTGTGCTCTACACTGGAATTTGACACAACACTGTAAAATAACTAAAACTCAATTAAAAATGTAAAAAAGAAAAACCCTATGGAACAAAGGACCGAATCTGAGCATCTCCTCCAAACATACTGTGTAGTTCCGCTCTGTGTATTATTCTGGGGAAGCCTTGACCTTACATACATCTCTTAAAAACCTCATTCTCCACTGTTCCTTTAACAGATATTTTGTAGCAACAACGGTACCCAAGGATGTCTATGGAAGTTGGCTTTTCTGGCTCCATTCCCCCGGAGACCTGCGACTCATAATGATAATCCTCTTTGACCCAATTCTGGAGACCTGGCTGCCCCCAGCTCCTCTAGAAATGCCAGCTTTCTCCCTTGGTCCCTTACCGCCTTTCATCGGCTTGCCTGACAATATGTAACAGCATTCAGTGCAGTATCGAGCCATTCGTGTTCCAGGCATGCACTCTGACATCTCAGCTCACCAGCACACTCCCAACACCCTAGGAGGAGGAGGAGTTTGTATTCCTGTGCTTCAGAGGATGAGTCTAAGGTTCAGAGAGGCTCAGAGAACTTTCCACATCACAAAGCTACTCGTGGCACAGCCATGAGCCTCGCCCTTTCATACACTGACCCTGAGGAAAAGGAGGTCTCCGCTTTGTCTCCTCAAATGAATGCTGTGAGCACAGGGGCTGTCTTCAGTCTTTCAGCTTGTGGCCCAGAGAACACAGTCGGCACTCAATAAATGCCGGCCTCAGGACAACCTAGAGGGTGACTCTCATGTGGGATAACGTGCAGATGGAATCTCTCTCCTGCCTTAATAAAACAACAAGGTGAACTCCCACCTGAGGGACACATGCTACATCTTGTCACCTCTACCTCTGTAGACCTACCTCACTTGACAGAGGAGAAAAGCAAGCACGGTTTCCCGGTCAGGTCTTTCTATGATGCTTTTGTACGAGACCCACGTTCCTTTGCAGTTTACCTTACACTGTAACTGTAAGCTCACTGGTATAAGATTTAGTTTCCGACTCCCCTTCCCTCTCTTCCTCACGCATGTCAGCCCCACAGGGCAGGGACTCTGATTCCATCGTGGCGATGCCAGATACTCAGCACGGTACCTGGACCACAGAGGGATGTCTAAGTGTGTGTGGAAGGAATGAGCGCGGGACCTGCCCACTGTCAGGCCTGTGCCTGAGTCAGACAGTCCTGCGTTAGGATAACCGGCCGTGCCCCCCCCTTACCACCCGACTGATGCCAGGCAAGTCAGTGAGCACCTCCAACGAACCCTCAGTTCTCTCACCTGGAAAGTGGAAACAGCAGTAGTACCTGGACTATAAGGGGCGATGTGAGAGGTCCACGTGTATAACACATGGACAGAGGCCATGCGCATTGGAAATACACTCAATAAGGTAGTCGTCACCGCTATTATTAGCTTAGCTTATGCTAATAAACATACAGCTTCAAATCACTGGAATAGATTAACCCTGGGCCTTTACTGCTAACTTAAGGATAAATAATACAATGCTGGAATGCCTCCTCCTTTGTCTGGACATTACTTCACTGTGGCTGGATACGGAATAGAGTTGCTTCTCAAACTTCATGGCCAAGTGCGAAAAAAGATGCACTAACTCTTCACATTGATTTCTCCACAGTGCCTGCCTCCCTCCCTTCACTCTTGGGGTGGCAACCACTGGCTCCCAGGCCCCACTCTTGCACAGAAACTTCATCGGAGTGGGACAGATCAGACAGGCCAAACAACCTCAACTTTAATTCCTGTGAAGTCTCCAGATACCTAGCCCTGTACGACAAATCTTAGGCTGAGGAAGTTGCTAGAGTGAGAACTAGAGAGGGGAAAATGCCAGGCCGGGGGAAGACAGGTACCTCCTGCTAAGGAACTACTCCACCTGGGACCACGTCAGTACACACAGGTAAGTGCAGCCTGGGGTAGCTGGTATCTAAGGTGGAAAGGATGTGCTTCTCACCTCCTGATGCCAAATGCAATACTATTATGAAGGATGGTAATTTCCCTTGAGGTTTTTCCGACTCCCCAAATAGTAAACAGCCCCATGATAAAGGAAAATCGGTCCCTATCCTTTAGAGTTTTTTATTAAAATGCATGTCACTTTTAATGTCATGGGCCCCAACCACTGACACTTTGAGCAGGTGAGGGGAAATAATTAATTGCCACGTATGGCAAAACAGGAATGTATCTGCTAATTCTATGGTAAATTGCTTAACACACAGGAAGGAAATTGTCATCTTCCCAGATGTCTGGCACATTAACTCTTTTTTCATTGGTTTAATGCTTTGAATAGTAAGTGTCTGCATTATTTGGTTTATGCACTGTTTGTTCACAAAAAGGGACAACATTTTTGCTGAAGACTTCTTTATACAGAAACATGCAGACGTGCACACTGTCAGGAAATGTGTTTATAAAGATGCTAGCGCTAACTCTAGTCTTACAGATGTTTTCTCTTCTGTTACAACAAATGCTACGAGTTGAGAAGATTCTTCTGTGGATGCAGAATGTTTTATGTTAAGAAAAAAATAAAGCAGTATTCTACACTTTCTAAAGATCTTTATAGCTTATCAACTGCTTCTCCCCCATTACTATTTGTGACTTCCTTTCCTTCCAAATTGGGGGAAGGGAGAGGCTTTAAAATATTTCTTCTTGGGTCTTCTATTAATATTTTAATTTTTATTAAATATTGAATTTAAAAATATGTAAGATATATGTAGTTACAAACAATGCTACAATGAATACGTGTGAATTCACCACCCACTTTGAGAAGACCACCACCACGTCACCTTGACAAGCTGAACATCCATGTCCACGAATGACCAGGGCATCACAGACAGCCAAGAAGAATGCACCAAGGAGGCTCTGGGAAGGGCCCTGTTCTGCCAGGGACCGAGAATTACTGCACACTAGAGCAAGAGATACTAGACGCCCTCAGCGCCATTCTGGTGCTGGGACAATAAATGGACGAGAACAGAACAGCCAGGAACAGTCCCAACCACACAGGAAAACCGGCCCTGCCCCTGCTTGGGGAAGAGATGGGCTTTTCTGCAAGTGGTACTAGAAAATCCATATGACAAAATGAAGTTGGACTCCAGCCTTACACCATATATAAAGAAGGTAACTGTGAAAGGCAAAGCCTACATAAAACTTTTAGAAGAAAACACAGGAGAGAAGCTCTATGACTTGAAGGTAAAGATCATACTCCCCAGCAAAGACTAAAAGCACAAACCATAAGAAAAGACTGATGTGCTCAATGACGTTCAGTTAAGGGATCTGGCTCATCAAGACACTGTAAAGAGGAGGGAAAGGGAAGTCACCAGCTGGAAGAAAATGGAACTGGTAACTGATGAGGAACTTGTATGCAGACTATCACTTTAAAAGTCCTACAAACCAAGAGAAGAAGAAGAAAAATCCGATAGAGAACTGGGCAAACCCTCAACAGGCACTGCACACGCACAAAAGGAAACTCAAATACGAGGAGTGTATATGTTGAGTATTACACAGAGAGGCTTACTTGGGGGGTGATTTTGCAAGACTTAGTGAGAACTCTAAAATGCTGATCCTCTGACAAAACAAAGAGAGATGTATCCTGAAAGAATTGCTTAAGTATTATCAAATGGCCAGTGATGTTGTACAACACACAGAACAGTCAGATGGAGCCCTGCCACTGTGACGTCCCTCAAAACCAAGGTCTGCATGGCATGAGCTGTCATTACGGTGACAGTTACACGGCTCATCCCAAAGACGTCTCTGATCCAACTTCCTGAAAATCCTGAACATTAGGATTCCCTTGGGTAACAAGGTCCTTTCTAAAAACACATTCTCTTCTGGCAGGAGGTTCACATTATTCAGAATTACTTTAATTAGATTATTTTCCCATTTACTGTTGAGAAGGGAGTGTGAGTGTTTGTAGAACAGGACAGTAAGTAGTTTAGGAGGACACAGGATAGTTTTGGAACCTGGGGTGATTCTGAGGAGGACAGCGGTTGGAAAAAAAAACCCTGACGGTCAGTGCAGTTTTATCTGTAAAAGATACACACATACACACACCCCCGTGGTGTATCTTCTACAGACAAAACTTTACTAACCTACAGTTTTTCACTTGCAAACTAGACAGCACACAACAGTTTACTTGAAAACTCTGCTTAAGCAAAATAAAATAATGTTTTTGGTATTAACTAACAGATGGTGAGTTTCTGATCTGCATATAAGTGTCTGAAATAAGAGCCTGTTTTGCCGCCTACTCATCTAAAGTAAGACTTAAGAAAACCTGCCAGAAAGTTTAGGTAGCCTGTGAGTCCTCCCTCTTCCAGGATTTTTGGTTTAAACTAGAAAAGAGGTTCTCAAACTTGAATGTGCACCACACTCATCCAGAGAGCTTGTTAAACACAGACTGCGGGCGCCACTCAGAGATTCTGGCTCAGCAGGGCTGGAGGACATGCCCTTCTAACTAGCTCCCAGCTGGTGGGGATGGTGCTGGACCAGGCCCGCACTCTGAGAACAAATGACTTAGAAGAAACTTCGGGAGACGCTTCAATCGTCAGAGAATCTCTACTTGATCCCTCCTGCCACTCAGGTCAAGGCCTGTGTTCTCCACAACTGAACATCGGTGCCACTAACTTTCTTTCACTTCTCCACTATTTCAAATTATTCTTTATTACAAGCTGATGAGTCTTATCAAATGCATTGGAAAAAAACATGATCCTGCCAGGCAGGGGACCAGAAGACTGGGAAAGGGACCCCTTCTCCAAAGTTCCCCAACAGACACACACAATATGCCCTTGGCGAAGAAACAGGAAAGCCAGCCATTCAGAGTAAAGTCACTCTTGACCATTTCGTGCCTGCCTCTTGGCCTGGCGGCATCTCACTGATATGATGACACTGGCCATCGAACCACAGGTGACGCTGCCAGGAACACAGCTTTTTGGGCCCCCGAGAGTGGATGCTGTGTCTTCTGCTGCTTCCCACACTGCCGAGACTGCAGGGGCACTATTTTGGCTCTGCTGGGCGTGTTTCTGGAGCTGCTGACAGTATTCTTTTGTGCCTCCCCCTCCTCATTTTAGCCATGGCCTCTTCCTGTCTTATTGATGCGCATAAGAAAAGTCATTTATTAAAGCTATATTTTTTCCACTATTCTGTGTTTGTTTCTGCCTGCTATGGAAGGCAAGTGACAGGAACTCAGAGAGGGGGCGGTCCCCTCCCCGTGACTCCGTCCCGCCTGCCTCACGGCGATGTGCAGCTGTATCTGTGGGAGCCATGGGAGTCCTGGGACCCAGGCTCATGTGTCATCATGTAAACCCTCGCAGACCAAAGTGGGGCCCACGTGGTCCATTCGTCACGTGAAAGTTACTTTAGTAAGCATGTCCTGATTAGTTACTGGTTATACATCAGGACCAGCGGCGCCACAGAGAACAAGGCGAAGTGCCCACCTTCACGTTCTCCTGGGGGCTGGGGGTTGGAAACAGATGGTAAGCAAGGTAGTAAGTGCCTGATTTGTGATAAGAGCCAGGAAGGAGTAAACTGCACAGAGAGGTCACTGCCTGTGGGGGTGGGGGAACTCTAAGATCAGGGGACTCTCTAGGGAGCAGGATGTTGAAGCTGTGTCCTCCAAGCTGAGTTAGTGCAGGGGAACAGTAGTGTGGAACTCTTTGGAGGGAAGGAGTCAGGTAGGTTCCGGGTACCGAAAGAAGCCCTGAGGGACCAGGGCAGATGAGGAGGACGGAGATGTGCA
Source organism: Vicugna pacos (assembly GCF_048564905.1). Lineage (NCBI taxonomy): Eukaryota > Metazoa > Chordata > Mammalia > Artiodactyla > Camelidae > Vicugna > Vicugna pacos. The sequence goes on from NC_133003.1 coordinate 40,550,458, forward strand.
GCACGGGGCCATGGAGAGGTACGAGGAGGCCAGATCACACAGGGCCCTGCAGCTAGAGTTAAACGGTTCCTTTTATTCTAAGGGCACAGGGGAGCCAGTGAGCCAGGTGCTGAGATGCTCAGGTCTCAGCTGTAGTTGGCTGGCTGAACGTGCTAGCTGCATGAAGGAAAAATAAATGTCTCGTAAATCCTGTTCTCCCTCCTCTCCTCCTTGGTTCAAATCACGGTCATCTCATCCAGCAGCTAGTTCTCTGTTGGGGTTCCTAACCGGTTTCTTTTCTTGCTCGTCACCCCCCAAAGACACATACAAAATCCAACATGTTCTACCAGCCATGTGCGGAGGGTGAGTGTGGTGAAGAGACCTCTCAGGTGGTCAGTGTAATGGAGGAGGCTGAGTGAACAGAGAACATGGAAATGAGGTAGGAGAAACTACAGGGACACAGCGATATGCAGGGTATTACAGGAAGGCTCAGTGCAAGGGTCCAGGGGTGCACAGGGGATCATGGGAAGGCTCAGTGCAGGGGTCCAGGGGTGTGTAGGGCATCGTGGGAAGGCTCAGAAGGGCATCTAACTTGGGTGGTGGCTAACTGGCCTCAGTCCTGGGAAAAGCAGGTAAATTTTCTGGACACCCCCCCGAAAGCTTTGTACCTAAAGAGACAGGTAGAAAAGGGGGAGTAAGCCTTGGTCTAACTGTAAGCTATTCCTTCTCATTTCCTAACATAAAAGTGGCTTATGAACCATCGTCAGTTGAAGAGAAATCAACAGTGATGACAGTAAATGTTCATGTTGAAAACAGTGACTAAAACAAAGCTTTTAGAATCTATCGATAGATTGTTTAAACACAATCCCACTTGCAGAAGGATGCCAGGCTCAACACTGCTGTGTAGAGGTCAAGTTTGTGTTCATCTAATTAACCACCATTAACTCTGTCCATATGTAACTGTACCATGACTGCACTGATTCTCAGCGGACTCATACTTGCTTTGCTCTGAAGAAGTAAACTCATCTAATTGAGTTTTGCATGTAGCTAACTCAATATGAAAATAAGATTGTGTACTGTCAGGTTTCCAGGATATTCCTTAAACTTGTTGATTCTGATTAGCATTTATTGTAGAAATCTGTATTTTTCTAGCCCACTGTCTAATTAATAGGTTGATGTAGAAAGGGTCACAAATACAATTCTCTCCAGTTTTCTGGCAAGTTACAGTTACTGGGTGATGTTTTTGCTTTTCAAAACCAACAACATTGTGGGGGTGGGTACAGCTCAGTGGTTCAATCCCTAGTACCTCCATTAAGAAAAAATGCCTAAAACAAAAGCAAAACTTAAAACATTAAAGGGCATAAAAAGGCACAAGTTTCTCTTGGTTGATTTTTTTTTTTTGTTATTCAGAGGCAAAAGAACATGAGCTTTCTCAAATCATCCATTCTCACAGCTGCCTGTGAGGTTAATGGGAACTCTGTACACCTCTCCAGCCCATTTGTCTCCCCAGAACAGATAGCAGGCACCAGAGGCTCCCCAGAAACCTCACTCATTTGTAAGAGAACCGAGACAAGTAACAGCAGACTAACAGAAGGGCCAAGAGGCACGTGGCCCTGTTTGAGAATGTGGCGTCTCCATGTTACTCTCACAAAGGCAAGGGCAAATTTGAAAAACCAACCCAAGTGTTCCATATAACATGGTGATCTACTCACTGACATAGATGTAAGTCATTTATACAGGAGAAAAATTCACCAACTGTGGAATTATAGCACCGTTGTGGCTCCCAGCCAGATTGGTAATTCCTTTGTGTTTCAGTTCCTACATCTCTGAAATGGGGATACTAACATCACCTGTCTCTTGGTGCTGCTGGGGGGATGTGATACGGAAATGCACCGTCACATAGTAACTGCTCAATAAATAAATACTGTAGTTGTTGAAAAGCATGCAGATTTTCGTGAATGTGTTAGTTGTTATAATTTCTTGTTTGAAGCCTGCGTCCCATCCAGAATTAGTTCTGTTGCATAATCAAATCAGCAAAGATTACTGTTCTACCAAGAGTCCCTGGCCAACCTCAGAGGAGGTGGAAGGAATGGATAAGACTGCCCACTGTGTCACTCACTCCTTGACCCTCCGCCAGGGCTTCCATCCATGAGAGACCCTTCTCAAAGTATCCAAAGTATCTCAAAGCCCTGGTTTTGAAGGGACACAACTGGGTGGAGGGCTGGTCCTGGGCCTACGATGGAGTCACCGGCAGCAAGCCAGCTGAGCCACCGACCTCCCCCTCCCCGCACATGTCCCCTCCCCTCCCCCATAGAGGCGATCAGCTGGAAGCTGGATTCCAGCCACAGCTCTAGAGCGGCTCGGCTCCTTCTCTAATTGCCCTGGGAATATGAGATCTCCCAGGCCGATGACTTTAGCCAAGTAGAAGACTGCGGCCCTTGATAAGCTGAAAGCATCTTCATTTCCTACGTCCCCATCCTTTCATTTTAACAGTGCTCCTGAATAGTCTAAGTCACCCGAGATGATAGCTTTCCAAAGCATGAAGCAGCTGCTAAGTTAAATATTAAACCTCTGACAGGCACAGGCCCTGTCTTCATGCTCGCAGGCCACTACAGTCACCAGAAAAGCACCAAGAACTACTGTAACTCAACCCCAGGGTGGGCAGGAAGACAATCTTACGCTCTCCCTAGAAGGATCCCACTTATCCCCCAAGAGCTCAGCGCACCCTGGAACAGACAGTGCACATCACTGGGATGTGCGCACTCTCCGCAGAGTCCCGTAATGACCAGGCACTTTTGCGTGCTGTCGATGTTTTTCCATTGTGATTAAAGGTACAATAAGGTATGTGTGCAACAAGAGGCAAAGCCATTGTTCTGCATCATTAAGCTCCCAGCAGCCCCCCAAAAGAAACTGCAGGCAGCTTGCCAAAGGCCCTAATGAAGAGCATCGCTTTGAATTATCTTTGGATGAGGGACGGATCAAGTCTGAGCCCCAGAATATTTGATCCTCTTTGTGCTGCGGGTACAAGGGCTTACTGAAGCCAGACACACCGGACCTTCTGGAACTGTAATTTATGGAAACCTTAATTTCTCTGCTCTAATAAGGCTTTGCATAATAAGAGCGGGAGTGCAATGATTAATTCCTCCAAGTGTTTTGTGAATTCCTTTATGTTACGGTTCAGGACTCCCAAAGAATAGGAGAAAGGGGGATTTTACTTAGTTGGCACAAGGGTAATGGGTCTGAAAAGTAGTCTGAGTTCCCTGAAAATAAATCTGCATGGCTTTCTAAATTGCTGACAAAAGTATATTCCAGATGGAAGTCATTTATCAGCAATTTACTGTACGATGCTTTGGCCAGAAATATTTCCACATAAATTCATGTAGTAAAAAACAAACAAACAAAACTGAGATTTCCTCCTTTTTGGGAGCTGAGGTGGGGAGGAGCCTAAATAATACAGATGGATAAAGCCCAAGTTAACGCAGATTTCCAGGCAATGTGATAGGGTCACCTTTTGGAGGATGACAGCTTAATTATTACAACTACAGCAGTGAATGCAACATAATATTTCCATGCATGCATAGTTAAAAGGAAAACCCGCCAGCAAGTTATTAAAACACTTTTACGCACAGTGTTTATTTTATATGCAGTGGTGAGAGTCTGTGTCCACCTGCCGTGGTGCTGGCTTTGTGGTACTGCTTCTTTCACTTCTGAGTGCCTGACCCACTGAGAAGTGGGGCTCGATGCACACGATAATTTGGCAAATTTAGGATTACAACGTCACCATATGGTCACGTAAGGGATAGAGGCAAGATCTCCAGTGGCAATGGCACTTCTGCCCAGACCTTCCATGTGCCCGCAGATGCTGTGAAAGGATGAGGAGTCTAGCAGAGTCCTGAGCGTGAAGTCATAAGTCAGAAGTGTTATTTCTAATACTTATTTAAGATGCTTGTTTTCTGTAAGGCATGTGCCATCTGCACAAGGAGGATGGTGGGGGTGCCTAAGCCCCAACATATTTGTTTTGACCCTCTCTGTGCCTTATGGCAGACACACACAGATACACAGCCCCTTTTATTCACCCAGGCACTCTATCATTAGATTGTCCAGAGGCAAACTCACCAGCACAGCTGCCTCGCTGTATTTTTAATGCTAAACGCCCTCTGCTGGCTTGTGCGAAAATGGCACCCAACTGACAGATAACTCAAATTCCTTTTTAAGCCAAGTGTAGCCCCTTTAAAGAATGTATTAATATACCATTTATAGTGATAAATTAAGGAAGAAACACCTTTTTTTCCTTCACTGTAACAACCTTCTTCTAGTTTGCTAATGTTAAAATTCCTTTTTTGACAGGATTACAATTTTTTGATTACTGCAGAAAAATTTGAAGGAGTTTGAATGATCTAAGGGGAAAATCTTTAACTGCCAGAAACAGCAGTGTGAACATGTTCTAGTTCAGGATAAGTCTTGAATATTTAAAAATAAAATGCCCCACACAAATGTATGATAAGTTTTCTGGGTCATACCTTAAAAAAAAAACCATTTCACCTCCAGTGAAATTTCCTGTTAGTAATGCTGCAGAAGTTTAGAGAAGTCATCAACTGTGGGTGACAGAACCCGAGATCAAGCCCCTTGCTCTGGAAGTTCTTAACATTTTCTCAGGGGGAGGCACAGAAATGGCAAGTGCGAAGACTAAATCTGAACCACATGTCCTGTTACAAGAAGTTGCTGAGAGACTGAAGTCTACTGGACACTGTGCTCTCCTGAAAGGAGCGCCTTACAACTACTTGTAAACAGAGACAAAACCATGCCAGCATTAATCATCGTCCATGTCTTCTCCAACTTGTTCAGAGGCTGCGTGACCAGAAGCTGACCCTGCCTAGGACATTCGTCAGCTACTCTGGGGAGAGCGGGCAGGTTATGTAAAGGAGCTTTGTGACGTTACTGCTTGAAACGCACTTTATGATCCTCACCTTCTGTTGAAATATTCAAACACAGGCACCTAAGTGCCACTGTAAGGGAAATCACCTAAGAGGCTTAAAAGAAAATGTACAGAAATGTCAGAAAGGTTCTCTCATTCCAGATAAAATGTGCACAGAAATCCCCACTGCCTTTGCCAGAAGTTAAGCTCAGCCAGGTGAGTGCCCGGCCACTCCCCCAGGATAAAACGCGGCGCGTTACCTGACAAACTTCGTAGAGTAATTTGTACTGCTCCTCTTGCTTCTGCAGGCTGCACAGACTGCATCCCATGTTTGGAGAGCCGGCAGAGAAAGGCTGCGGACTCGCCAGCGCCCAAGAGGAGCAGCGCCCTCAGTGTGCCGGCATGAAGGTGTCCTCAAAGCGCCCCAGGTGCCAGGTGCTGCGACCCTTCACTCCGGCGCTGCTCCCAGAGGCTGCAAACAACTCTCCCCTTTCCTTCCACGCTCCCCTTCCTTCCCTCGCAGCATGCACGCGCGAGCACACAGACACACATACACGCACACCACTCCCTCCTCTGAGTGACTCTGGCAGCTGGATTGTGGTCCAATGCACACGCTATATATACTGCCGCTCATGCATATTAATCAGCTCTCATTGACTATTCATACCAGACAATGATACAGAAGCTATAATTGCCAACTATGACAGTTGAAATTTCTCTAATTAACAAGCAAGTTCTCCAGTGGTAGGGAATAATAAAAGACACTGACAATTTTGCAAGCCATTTTCTGGCAGTTACAAGTAAATATGACTGCATTTTCAGCCAGCTCTCTTAGGATAATCCCTAATGCATTTAAGCTAAGCAGAAATTCATTTTTTAATATATCATAAAATTCCTGATGACATAAAATGTATTTAATGCTGCAGATAATGACGGCATATAAACGGGTTTTATGGAATGGACATGTTTTGAATAACGTTCATATAATATTTAGCGCTTTACTAAGCTGTAGGAAAAATCCTCCACATATGAATAAAATATAAAAATTTAAATTGCAAGATATACGTGTGCATATGTAAAATAACCAGGGGGTGTAAGGAAAGAGGCTGCCCTAAAGGTGAGCAAGCAGATAATCATCGCTAAGGTGCATTTTCAATTCCCAAAGCACAAAGTGATTTGTGAAAGGGCTGCTTGGCTCTCTGGAAGGAAGAGCAGCAGGCAGCCTCGCAGCCCATCTCAGAGCCCAGGCCACTGAGAGACGTGTCACTAGCTCCTACACATCTATTCCCAATATTCTGTACCTGCCAAGACTTTCCTAGCTTTACCCTGTGTTGAGTGTCAAAGAAGCAGGGAGTTGCAATTAGCCACAGAAGGTGAGCGCAGGCAGGACTGAAGAATTCTGGTCTGTGCTGCATTGCTTCTGGCCTCCCTTTCATTCAGCCTCTGTACTACCAAGTAAGTTTGATGGCTTAAAACCCCACCGCTAGAACAAAATGCACAGGTACCATCTTCTCAACCCAAATGGTTGATGTTTAGAATTCTCCCAACTGCTTCCACAGCCTTGGCTCCATTTTATAAAGGTTGAACTGTTTCTCAGCAGGACTCCCACGTCTCCTGTCAAGGGGCATCACGGGCCTGAAGAATAATGCTCCCTTTCTCTGGGAACCAAGACACACCTGCACCATGAGTAAACCTGTCCCAATAAACTTGGGTGTGGGCTGGCGGCCAGCAGCCACAGCTGGTCCCATTTCTTGGACCTAAAAGAGGAGGCATGGTGGCGGGGCTGGGGTCAGCTAATGGTCCTGGCTCCTTAGAGGGGGAGAAAGGGAGCCACTGTCTCAGGCCCTCGCCTGGAATCACCACCTGGGCTGGAGCAGAGTGCTGACATGTGCCACGGGGGAAAGGAAGACACACAGGGAGTCTAGTAGAGGCAGTGACCTCTGACTTGCTGTGATGCTGGAAAGAGCCCAGTGGACCCATGAGTGAGTTACTGAGACCTCAGTTTTCTCATCTTCAAATGGGTATGATGTTAACTACCTTCCAGAGTTTTGTCGCCATGATGTGAGGAAACAGGTGGTTCAAGCCAAAACCAGAGGCTGAGTTTGTCAGCTCACCAAGCCTTAGCCCTAGAGCCTTCGGTCGGTAAGACTGCTCTCTCCTACTCCAGACGAGATCTCAGATCTGCTCACTGCTCTGGGGCCACTGGCTCTCACCTGGACGACGTCAAGAGCCTCCTGATACCCTCTGTACCGTACCTCCTCTTGTCTATCCACTGACTCCCACTCCCCCTCGTCCTCGAGCCAGGCTGTTCTTTACCAAGCAGAAATCAGATCACTCCTTTGACTTGCTTAAAGACCCTCCAATGACATCTCATCACAATTGGATTAAACTCACCATCTCCACCAGAGCCTCCAATGTCCTGTAAAGTCTTCCTCACCCAGCGATTCCCCCATACCCATCACTACCCCCCTCACTCCCCTCAAGCCACATCCTTCCTCGGGGCCTCTGTGGTCCCCTCTGTCAGAGCTGCCCCTTCCCTTGTCCTTCCTCCCCACTCAGCACCCATCTCATCTCAAATGAAGACTCCTTAGAAAAGCTTTGGCTGGGCACCTTGTCTGAATTTATTTCTCAGTCTTCCAAATTGCTATGTCGTTTCAACCCATTCATTTCCTCTGCATCAGTCTTCAAAATGAGTAATGAGCCTGTCCCTCCATGCTTTTTTGTTTACTGCCTGTCTCCTTGTCTAGGAATTTCATCATCTAGAGGGCAGGGACTGGCTCTGAATTTCCTCCACGATCCAGCCCCGTGAAGGTGCTCGGGGAACACACATCCTTGGAGTGAATGAATAGATAAAGCTGGCCCGGCAGTCTCACCACTCATCAGTCACAGAGCACACAGGAAGAGATACCTAAGTGCGCCTGGGTCCCCACGAGGGCATCACGGTTGGTTTTCCTCCCCACAATGTTGTGGGCCTTTAAGTTTTTTTTTTTCCCCAGCAAGGTTTTGTGTTTAACAGTTAGCTTTTCTCACCTTTCCCCTGCACATCGCCAAATCAGTGTAGAAATGGGCCCTGATGAAATGGAGAGGGAACTTAAACCCGTCCTCCTCTTTGCTAGAAAATTTTCAAATCTCAACCACAACCCACGAGAGTTTTATTGCATACTGTCCTGTACTGCAGAGCAGTGGTTTCTCAAACGTGGAGGCTTACGAGCCTTTTACACTCTTAAAAATCACCCAGAACCCCCCTCAAAGGGCCATTATACATGGATTATGTCTACTGATATTTATCATGTTACAAGTAACCAGAAATTCAGAAATATTTATTCCCTAATTCATTAAAAATAGCAGTAACAAACCCACTGCATATTAACATGAATAATTTTTTAATGAAAAGTGACCATATTTTCCAAAACAAAAGTTTTCGAGAAGAATGGCCCTGTTTTATATTTTTGCAAAACTCATGTCTTGCTTGACTGGAGACAGCTGTGGCTGCCACAGTGGCGTCTGCATTCAATCCTTTATGATACCCATAGAGGAGCTTCTAGAAAATTCCACCATACTATACACGCATAGAAGAATGAGAGTGAAAGAAAGAGGAAAATAACATCTTGGTATTTTTATGAAAATAGTTTTGAACTCGCAGATGCCCTGAGACAGTGTCAAGGACCCTCTCTGGGGCCGGGTCACTCTGGGAACTGCTGCTCTAGAAAGATGCACCCGTGAGTGGGGTGTCAGCCTCCTGCTGGGAGGGAAGAGCAAAGAAGGAAAAAAAAAGAAAAAGAAAACAAAAGAAAACAAGTCAGGTCCTTTAAAGTTGAATTCTCCACATTTTGGGATATTACTGGCTCTCATCTAGAATTCATTCAATATGCTTTTATAGCTCTATCTGAAAAAAATTAAAAATTTCCATGACACAATTAAAACATAAATATACTCTCCTTTAAAAAGCCCTGACCAATAAATTTAAACTCCTTGTACTTCAAAAAAAAAAAAAAAAGAGGATACTCATTCAGGTTCAGTTCCTGGTTAGTTTTCCACTTGATCTTGTGATTAATGATGTAGCACTTGGAATCAACAATGCAAAATCCTCATGTACGCATTACGTTCAAAACAAGACTTTCCAAAGTGATTAGCTGCCTGAAAACTACTCTTTACTTTGGAAAATCACCTGGTGCATCTAGAATACAGTCCCACTTTGAAAGGGTTGCTTTCACAGAGTATGTACGAAACATAGCTGTGTAAAATGAGGTTCACCCAACTTGGGCTCTACACAAGGCACTCCACGCTACAGATGCAAGAAGCACAGAAAGTCTGTTAGCGACACAAGTTATTTACAACAGAACTGTTTTTCAGACAACAGCTATCCCAGGAAAAATGAAAACCACTGGCTGCACACCGTTTGAGGAAGACACCGAGCATCCTTTTCAAGTTAGCTATCACATCATCGGAAAGTTTCAGAAGCTCACCAAAGCCAGAGCCCACGGCACTGACGCTTCTGTGTGTGTCAGACCCCTGCCTTCGTGGAAATGAACGCGACAGTGCAAAACAGGGTCACTGAGGAATACACCCTGAGACAGAGAATAGAAGGGGCACAGAGAGTGGGAGCTGAAGGTGCCCGGGGCACATCCTTTACAACCATCCTCTCAACTTCCGTAAGTCACCCGGGACGCCGCAAGTCAGCAGATGCAGACGCCAGCTCATGTGCACTCAGCTGTGGAATCGTCTATCTAATTCAAGCCTATTATTTTCAGCACACAGGCTGGGTGTCTATCTGACACCTGGAATATGACCTTCTCGTCTTTCCCCGTGTGTGATGAGCACACGTCTCATCCAACTAGACGCTCAGCAGAACTCTGTGTTCTCCTGGGAAGAGCCATGGTGACAAAGAGGAAGGTCTGTGGGGCCGAGGAGGAAACAAGTCCACATGGAGCCTAGGAGTCCCTGCGGGGCCAGCACCAGCCAGTCAAGGGATGAAGCCAGTCTCCCCCAGGTCTCTGAGAGAACTGCCCACTGGCTCTGCCTTGTCTTGAGCTTTTAGCAGCGTTTTTCCCGCATCACACTGATTCACCAGCTTGGCTTCTTCCTGGTTTGAAACTCATCCCTACCATACACGGCAGCTAGAATAATTTTCCACACACAGCTCATATACTCACCCCCCTCAAGACACAGTCCAAGCCCCGAGTGTGGATCTGTCCCCGACCTCCTCTGTCCCCTCTCTGCTGTCCGGCACACTTCCTGCACGATGTTCCTACATGTCTCCTTGTCTGCACATGCTGGGCCCTTGGCCTGGACTGCCCACTCCACTGCCTTCAATGTGCTCCTTACCATCTCCCCACCTGTGTCCCCAGCCACAGGGACCCTCCTCAGCCTGCACTGTGCTTCTGCTGCCTCCCAATGGCAGGTGTCACACTATGTGGTCCTTTTGTGTCTGTGTCCCTCTCGTCCTCACCAGAGAGGGCTCTTCCAGGGCAAGGACCAGGCCTACCCAGCGATGTGTGCCCATCTCCCTCCCCCAAACACAGATGCTCAATAAATATCTGATGAATAAATTCAGTATCTGATCTTTACCGAGAGCCTGCTGTGTGCCTGGCACTCTCCTGTCTTCTGAGAATATAACAGTGACCCAAGCGGACAAAGTAGTCTGCTCTCACCTGCAAAAAGATCAAGGCCATAAACCTGGAAAAAGCACTTTTCATGCTTGCTAGGGTCTGAGTGTCTATCTTCCCCCCAAATTCACATGTTGAAATCCTAATGCCACAGGTGTTAGAAGGTGGGGCCTTGGGGAGGTGCTGAGGTCATGAGGGTGGAGCCCTCCTGAATGGGATTAGTGCCCTTATAAAAGTGACCCCACAGAGCTCCCAGTCCCCTCCACCGAGGGATGGTGCAACTCGAAGTCTGTGACCCAGAAGCAAGTCCTCGCCCATCATGCTAGTTCCCTGATCTTGGACTTCCAGTCTCCAGGACTATGAGCAAAAAATGTCTGCTGCTTATAAGCCACAGAGTCTGGGCTGCCCTGACACAGAAGCCTGAAGAGACTAAGACAGCACCCCTTCTAGGCATGGCCAGAGGCTCAAAACCTCACTCTGTTGAGAAAACGGGTTAGTACCTTCCAGGTAACCCTCATCTTTGTCAGCGCGACTCTTCCAAGCTTGTCTGAACCGCGTTTAGTGAGTTCTCCAACTGAACAGAGTGAGACTTGCTAGAAAGCCAACTGCGGGTGAAAACCACACCACTGCAGCGAAGAGAACAAGCAACTTCAAAGACGTCAGAACACACACACACAATGTCAGATGAGTTGAAAAGATACAGCTGCTTGGAGCGCTGTTTCACTTCTGAACAGTGACAGAAGCTCAGAACATCCGCTCAGGACCTCAAATCTTATTTTTCACGATGAAAGGGTATGATTCCCTTGGTAAGCTGGTGCTGCTGTCCTGAGGGCACTCTCTCTGGGTTCCAGGTACCTGATGAGCACCCCGGCTGCTGCAGACGGAGAGCCCACTGTTCCACTCAGAGCGATGGAGGGGATGGAGGGGATGGAGGGGAAGGCGCCTGCCGAGCCCCGCGGGGGGAGTGGAGGAGGTGGGTGGAGGAGGGCAGTGATCATGATCCCTGAGAGTTGCTCAGTGAACCACAAAACAAGCTGCCGGACACGAGTACAGCAAGAGCAACAGGGACCGGCCATGGGGAGGCCGGCACACAGGCATCGAGGTTGAAGGCAGCAGAAAACTCAATTATTCTGATGAGTCGGAAGCCCCAGGGATGCCCCTGGGGATGCTCTTATTCCCTGGAGGCCCCACTGCATGCTGTGTGTTTCTGGGGGTGCCACTGTCTCCCCCAGAAACTTCCCCAGAAAACTAGACTGTCCTCTCTAGTTTTGTAATTCCCGGAGAATGGATTCCTGAATGCGTCATCTCTGGGACCCCCTCAAATGCCTAGAATGACACTGACCTCCGAGGAGGCTTTCTCTTAGCATTTGGGATCAGCCAGGGTGAGCTCCTCCCAGAGAGAAGGGAGCACCAGGGCCCTGGCTTGGGATCTGAGTGGGACAGGGAAGGGCAGCAGGTCAACTCGGTCCAGCCCAGCAGAACCACCCTCTGACTCTGGGAAGTTCACAGCCTCCTGGGATCCGGCTTCCCCACTGTAAGGGGTGGTGTCCCTTAGACTTCTCGGGGAGGGGTTATTAACAGCGGTAAAGCCTGTAGAAGTTCTTGGAACACAGCCTGCATGAGGTGTGCAATAAACCAAAAGCAAGTGACAAACTAGAGGGACCCAAAGGCCCTTCCAGCAGGTCCCAGTGCAGGCGTTGGCAAACTTACATCACACAGGGCCAGAGAGTAAGTATTTTACCTTTTGTGGGCCCAGAGGCAAAAATCAAGAATACCACATAGGAACTTATATAAGCCATTAAAAATGTAAAAAAAAAAATTCTTAGTTTGCAGACTGTACCAAAAATAGGGTATGGGCTGGATCTGGCCTTTAGATCAGAGTTTGCTGACCAGACTATAACCGACTCAACAACGAGGTCCTTGATGCTCCGAGACGATGAGGCAGTGACCTCTCTTATCCCTGTTTTACGCAGGGAGACTGAGGCTCAGGCTGCAGAAGGGATTCACCTAGGAGCACACAGCCAGCAAACGGCAGAGATGCGATCAGAATTCAGAGCCGGCGACCGCAAAGCAAGTCAACGGCCGCGTATTTATTTGCTTCCTAACACCTTACACTCGCACTCGGGACACTGGTGCCCGAAAACAGGCTTTAAAAGCTGCTCCTTGTTGAGAAACGACAGGAGGCGCAAAAGAAAACTACCTAAGAAAACATCACGTACTCATGATACTCTTGGTCAAGATGTTCAATCTCCAAATAATTCATCTGCTGACCAGGACAAGGTGGGGCTTGCTGATACTCTGCTGTGTTCCTATTTCCTTCTGGATATTATTTTCCCCTTTCTTATTTGCAGTCACCCGGCAGCCTGACCCAGGGGTCCTTGCCGAGCCTGGGGTCACTGAGTGTCTCACCCACACAGTAGTCTCTTTGCTCATATGAATGTGATGGATGCATCAAAGGCTTCACTCTGAAAGGCGTGTGGAAGCGACTAATGTTGTAGCCCTGTGACCTTGACCAGACTCCCAGCGACCCTGGGGGTTGCCTCTGTCCTGCCAGGACCCTTGTGGGTCTGCTCCAGCCACTGCATGTGAGAGCCCACCTGACAGCAGCAAAGAAGATTGGAGGCCAGGAGTCCAGGCAGGAGAGATGGAAGAGAAGGAGATGTGACAGAGATGTGTGGACACGGAGATGGAGGGGAAGGGACAATGCCCGGAGAGGGTGTCAGGACAAAAGTAGGGGAATGAGGATGGAATCACGCACATCCTTCAGTCTGGATGGCTTAAAGCCTCGCTTAGCTGCGAGGAGAGAGACTCGGACAAGAGAGAAGGAAAGGAAGTGACAGTAGGTAATAGCCAGGACCAAGGCAACTCGGGGGGAGGAAAAGGGGAGAGATTCGGAACTGGAGCCGAGGGACACGTGAAAATAGCCCTCCTCGTGCCATCCTGGATTCAGAGAAATGACTAGAATCACAGGCTGGAAAAAACTGTACAGAAAGGGAAAACTGAACATTACAAAACCTTGGAGGAACAGGGGAGGAGATATGATCTCATTGAGTTAAAAATCTCTAAATTAAGTTGGAGTTTGCCACCTGCCTGCTGGACCAGTGTGGCTTCTCCAACATTTTGGATCAGGTGTCATTCAGTCTAACATGAGCTTTCACCTAAATGTGGAGAGCTTTTGTTTCTTTTCCTACATCTTTAGATAAATTTCCTAGATGTGACACACAGGGCCTTGCATCCCCATGTGACAAACACAAGCAGGTGCAGAGTCAAGGCTGTGGCCTTGAGACGGGCGGTGTGGCCCCTGTGTCTCTCCTGGGCCTCCTCACCAGCAGTTTAAGCGGGAGTGCACAAGGCGCCCTGGTCCCTGGGGTGTTGGCTCAAACTATAAAACCTAAGTGTCTCGGTGGAGGACCACAGGCGGATACTGCAGGCCTGGCCGCTTGGCCCACCCTCTCCTCCACCTGGGGAGGCCATGCTGACCAAGGCTGGCTCTCCCCACGCTCACTCCAGGAGGGGGCGTGGGAATCGGGCTGCTCCCAGCTCAGCAGCTCCAGCCCAGTGGTGGAGGGAAGACAGTAGAGGCAGGAGTCACTGCCGTGAGTGGAAGTAAAAGTCTCACTTCTTACCTTCCACCTACTGATTCATTACCTCCTTATTAATCACCTCCTGGGAGCTGGCACTGCCCTTGAGTGATAAACAAAACACAAAATCCCTGCCCTCGTGGAATAGCCATCTTGCACTTGACTGTGGCCTCCCCAGGACTACAGCTGCTTCGAGTTCACCGACGGCTTCCTGGCTGCCAAACTGCAACCATCCCTTAGTCCCTGGCCTGGGTAACCTTTCTACAGTAACTTTCCACTTGGGCATCTTCCCGTGTCTATATCTGCATGTTCCAAACTTCCAGCCTTAGGGAGCTGCCATGATTCAGAGCTATAAGCCTCAACACTATTTACTTGAAACTTTTTTTTTTAAAGCGACTCAATTGGTCTTATTTACATACGCGCATTTTAAAGTGAAATCTAATGCTGATTGTAAATGGGGAACCATTATCATTGGCTATGTAAAAAAAATTTACAATAAAAACTGTTACATAAATTTCAGAATTAAAAAGGGGTTCATTCCCATGCCACAAATTCTTCTGTTACCCCACCATGTTTACCACATTGTCTGGAATGTACATCTATTTGGTGCTCAATTGCAGCCTCACTGTGCCCTTTCCCACTCCTATCTTGCCAGCCTTCTCTACCTCCTCTTAACCCCCAGTCTTTCCACTCCATTATGCTTTCATTATGCCTGGTTGCTCCAACTAGAATACCCTCTGCACAATCCTTTGCTGGCCGATTTTGAACTCCATCCTTCAAATTCCATTCACATTAGAAGCCAACTCCAATTTCCCCATCCAAAGTCCTCTCTAGCTCCTGTGTGCTCTACCCAGAGCATCTGCTGCAATCTGCACTGTGCTGGCTTCTTGGGGCCACAGCTGTCTGTTTTCCCCAGAGCTTAATTCAAACTGGCAAATGTTATGCTAAGTGTCTGGGGCAGAATGGTAATCGTGACCACCTTCTCCCTCCTAAGAGGAAAGCTACAAACTCCTGGAGACATAAACTCCTCAGTGTTTTATGACCAATGAATAGCTTCATTACAGTGATTAATCAATAAGCAAGCATTTACTGAGCATCTGTGCCCCACCTTGCATCAGCTGAGGGGACACAGAAAAACTGTCAACCTTGTCGCTCTACTGAGGGAGCTACAGACGCCTCTGGAAGACAGGACTGAACTGTGAAGTGGGGGAAAGGGGAAATCAGGGCTGCAGACAAGAGACTGAAGAACATTTCTGCTGAGGATCCACTGAGACAACTACAACGAAGACCCCCGGGCCCGTGCTTCCAGGTTGCCTTTGATCACTGTGGGGCAGCTGTGATCTGAGCTGGCTGTTGCAGGACAGGGGGATGTGGACGTGAACAATCCAGGCTGGAGTGTGCACACATGGGGAGCACGTCTCACTGGCTGTGAAACTGGGTGCCCGGGAAAGGTAAGCCCACAGGAATGGTGGACTTGCAGGCAATGGAATGCTGGGACACAAGTGACATCTGAGAACGTGGCCAGGGATGGTGTGCACATTGGTGTGAAGGGGGGACAGTATAAGATGGCACAAGGGTAACACTAGGGGAGAGCAGGGAGCCAAGAGAAGAAGCTCACGTCTGAACTCAGAACTAGGGTCCCAACTGGCCAGTTACTTCGTACTTTGCCTGGCAGATGTCAGCTTGAACCCCAGCCCGAAGCGGATTTGAGGAACGCAGCTTCTCCTGTTCACTCCCAGACAGATCCTAGGATTCAGGACATGCCCCTGTCAATGACTGTCCTCTCTGACAGCCTGTAATTGAGTCACAGGCTACCCGACTACTGCCATCGGAAGGAATGTGGAGGACAGCAGAAACATGGCCTGGATGGATGACTCAGGCACTAAGCAGAAGCTCGCTCCATATTTTAAAATCACTCAGAAGATAAACAAGGAGTTGTGACCAAGATACTTACTGGAGGGGAAAAAAAGGCATTGCAAAGTGAGGCTTCATAATTCATGTAAACCTATAAGGTTCATGTGCCATCAAGTCTGAAATTACTTATCAAGCTTCTATTCGGGATTTACTTTCTTTATAAAACAGCACTTCGGAGAATAAGTAAGTAAACACTATTATGACCAATGGTTGGTTTTAAGAGAAGAATGCTCTCACCAATGGCAATACTAATTTTTTTTTTAACATTCTCAAGGAAAATATAACAACTCGATATACTTGAGAACTGGGTAAGAACTATTGACGTTGTACTTAATCTTTAAAACTGATGTATGTGTGTCCAAAAGCTAATAAAGTTCCCTCTAATATAAATTGGGGGAGAAGTAAAACACTAGATCACAGGCAGCACTCATGCTTCAGAGTCTGGTCTTACGGGCAGAGCCCAAGGGCAGGGAAAATTGAAGTGATTTAAAATAGTCCCCGGTAGGATATATCTGATATTAGTAGGTTTGCTGAAGCACAACAGTAATAGCAGAGAAAGACAAAGGCATAAAACCCATTAATGTGCGTCCATATGTTTTGACGGCTGGACCACCACATCTTTCAGGGGATCCGTCCACGGGATAGGCAGCCTTGTGCTAGGTCACAGCAGCGAGAAAGCCAGTAAGTGGGTGCTCTGAAACGACAATTTATTTTATGGGAATAAGCGAGAAGCGCTAACCACTTCTTTTGCTTTGCACCTTTCAGTGCAGAGGTGTCCCCGTCAGCATTCTGAGTTCTGCCCATCTTGTGTTTGTGTCCATCCACCATAACCTACCTTGAGGCGAGGCATTTATTACAGAAAAGGAACAAATACATGGTAACGTAGACACTAAGCATTCTTTCAAAGCCTTGCTTGACCTAGCCACACTTTGGTCTCACTCTGCACACCAGCTCATCCTTAATCGTACCGTGTACACCACAGACCAACACTTCTCCAACAATGAGAGTGCAGGGACCAGTAAAATTAAAGGAGCAAAATACCTAAGGCCCAAGAGAGTGGCCAAATACATATTGTCTTGTAAGGACCTTTAAAAAAATTCATTTGTTAGTACTTTAATTGGGGAAAAAAACCCCAAAAGAATCATTGGACTTAATCTAAGAATTTTAAAAACAGAATACATCTGTATTTCCAAAAGATCACACTGTCACAGATGACTCTCTTGATGGCAGGTATTTGGTCACGGAAGGCACAGACAGCCTACATTCCAGGGACGCTGCAGAAGAACATGGAAATCAGGCTGCTTCTGGTGACAGGGAATTTCCCTGACTTTAGGAAGAAGGGTTAACAAGGGCGCACAAAAGGACAGAGGATGGAGCACATTTTCTGCTCAAGTCCTTCTTTCAAATACTGAACTGTAATGCGCCACACCTGTCAGTGTCATTTGTCCTGCCGTCTGGACTGGGGCATCTAGTGTCCCCCACCTCCCCAGTGTCCGGCGGGCTGACTCCCACTGCTCCTGCTCCTGCTCCCGCTCCCAGACTGCTCCACCCTCTGCGGCCAGTCTGACAACAGCACAGAAGGATTCCTGACCAAATCAGACTGATGTGGGCAGAACCTTCCCTGCTTCTTTCTAACTCCTTAAAATACACGTATTTAGCAATCCATGTATTTATCTGTTACCTCCCTTCCCCCAATTATTTCCACTGGGGGAGAAACAAACTTTGCATCTTCTCTAAAAACACATCTTTGCCCTACCCACCCTTCTGCTGTTCCTCTCCCATCACTGGTACAGGAAAGGGAGGCCTCTCTCCCTCTGAGCTCAGGCTCTCCATGCTTACAGCCACAGTCTCCCAGACTGTGATTCCTGCCACTGTGCTGTCTAGTCCAGCCCCTGCTACCCTGCCTCTCCCCTCTCCAGGCCTGCAGAAGTCTCCCCTCTCTAAAGACCTTTAAATCTGCCACAATTCATCTCCTTCTCCTGTTCGCTGCCACACTTCTTGACAGCAGTAGGCTACATGGATCGGCTCTTCTCACCTCAACACTGGGTGGTTTGGTTTGCCCTCCCTACTCTTCCTCCCACAGCCAGCACATTCTACTAAAACTGTCCCATCTTGGGTCACAATGACTTCTCAACTGTCAAAACTGAGAAACTTTTCCAAGTCCTAGATTCGTACTATCTGAGCAGGAGGACTCAGAGAGCCACAGTCCAAGTTTCATCTCCACCAACTTTAAAGATACTTAATTAAGTTGCTGTCCAAAAAGACTGAGGACCTGAGGCCAAGGTCACCTAGCTACTTAGTGGTAGAACTGGGACGTGACCTCAGCCTTTCGGCCATGTTAGTGTTGTTTTTTCCTAAAGACCACCACCTGCCCGGTCTTCTCTAGTAAGGTCTGACCCTGCAGACCGGCCACTCTTTCTTAACTCCTCCTTAGTCCTCCTGACAGTACATATTCCTGGTCTCCATGGAGCCCTCTGGTGACTTGTGCTGGTTCCTCTTCCTCCTCCAATCTCATAAATAAATGTAGATACATTCGAAAGTCATGGCCTCTTCAGGGGTAAGCAGAACATCGAGCACAGATACTCATTTCCTCTTACATCTACAAATATCCTTCCCTCTCATCACTTGTAAGCACGCACGGACCGAATGAGGTTCGGCAGAGAGGAGTGAAGAGTCAGGGCTCAGGGCTCAGACCACCACATTTATAATCCCAGCTCAGCCTTTAACTTTGCACAGACATTGGGACTTGGCAAATTTCTTCCTAAGCCTCCATTTCCTTGACTGACACACAGGATTGTTGTGAAGACTAACAATAAAGCTTTTTTTTGATTTACTCAGTAGAGTGGCTGGCTCACAGCATTCACGGGTAAGTTCTCGGTAGATTTTGTTTGCTTCTTTTTATTTGAATTTTCATTAGTAATGTCTGCCAGAGACGATGCTAAACCTGAGTTCTCTACTTCTCTCGAGTAGCTCAGTGTCTTTTAAGGCCTACAGATGCGTCAACTAAATGGTGCGATCCATTCAGATATGCTATGACAGATGCGTGCAGAGGTGGTGTGGGGACAAGGGAGAAAAGTTAATTCTACTGAGGGCATCAGAAAAAGCTTCACTCGAACACTAATCCGAATCTTGTTTTCTATGCTGGGAATTAAGCTCCTCTGTGGACCACATACAGATGTCATAAGAAAGGAAGCTTTGCAAAAGAGAAATAATATCATGGCAAGGAAACACCTCCAAAGCATTTAGAGCAGAATTACTCAGGCTTTGGGGTGCATCAGAATCCTCCCTCTTGGGAGGTGAGGTGCTGGTGGTCCTAAATCATATGCTGAGTATGCTGATCGTGGGGAAGAGTGGAAGCAATGAGAGACGTGAACCAGAGTTGCTTCTGAGGATCATTACCTACTTTGGTCTCTTTGGAGGAGTGAGCTCTGTGGCTTGGGTGGCAAACATGCATTCCTTTTTCAGAAGGAAAAAGCTGAATTTCGCAAATGTCACAGTTTAGTAAACAGCAACCTAGTTTGATGGTTCATCCCATGTAATGGTTTGGGAAGTGGGAGGAAACCCTGTGGCCTTCCAGTCCCTGGTCTCTTCTTCAGAAGGAAACCAGTTCACAATTCCCTGCTTCATTTTAGCTGCCAGCTTTGGGCAGGAAACACAGGCCAGTATAATTCACTGCCACCCCCTGGGGGCATTCACAGTAACTAACACTTCAAGCCAGAGAAACCATGGAATCACTTGGAAGGACAGATCCACACCTGCAGCACCAAAATCAGAACAGGGTCTTTATATTGAAAACCAGTCACCATGACTACCACAACCCAGTTTCCAATGCTGTTAAGACCCTTCGTTTTCTCACTGCATTGTGGTGGGTGGTGGTGTTGGGGTCATAAGGCTGATTTTCATGGGCCTTTGAACCTCCAATTCTTGTGTGTTTCTTTGAGTTTCATTTAGAGCCTGGTCTGTGAGAGATCGGGGGAAGAAATCATGGATAATTAAAGCTTAAAATATTCTCACTTCGTGGTGAGGCTAACAAGTGAAACTACCAGTAATGATGTAATCTGACTTGTCAAAAAGGGAAATGAAAAGAGGAGACAGAAGGCAGGTCAGAGCCCTGGGACCCGGCGGGCCATGTCATCTTCTAATTAACTAACTGATACTTTAAACTGTCAAACTCAGAGAGGAACTCCCTGGCTTGGCGTCTGATTAATATTCATATTTGGGCACTGGATGCTCTGATTTAGGTCCCAGTGGTTGTAGTTAAACATCAGTCTTTCTAAAAAAAAAAAAAAAGAGAGAAATAAAAACCTGCCTGGCCAGCCAAAGTCTCCAGGTCTCACATTCACAGGGAAATGAGGGGAGGCCACCCCGGTGCCTGTAATCCCCAACGAGCACCAGTCCTCCACGGATGCACATTGATTTCTGAATCATGATGAGGACTTGTATATTGAAAAAATAATTATTTTGCTTCTTCCTCCTGGCAGCCACATTGTTAATCACACTTTCTGTCTCATTGGTAGGTAAGGGAACAACATGTGTAAAATTACACGGCATTTGGTAATATAATCAGGCATTTAATTTCTAACAAAAATAATTGAATATGTAATTTAATCATAGCAAGCTAGACTCGATCATTTCATTCTACACTAAACTACAGTAAGTGGCAACCTGGACTTTTATGCTTAAGGCACGGGCTGCAGAAGAACAGAGTCCCTCCCTTGGACTACTGACGGCTCTTGATTAGAAGATATTTCAGTGTAGGGTATAAGAAGTGCCTGTTCTAATCACATGCTTTTTGTGGAAAAGGCAGTTGGTTAAAAAAAAAAAAAAAAAAACAGCAGCCCAGATGGTGTCTGAGTCCAGTGCCTGTGCTCAGCCACCAACAGCCAGGAGGACACCCATGGTTTGGTCCTTTGGAAGATGGTGACTTGAGGAAGAGTCCTTCAGAAGCACTGGACGGACCAGGCCTTTCCCTTTACTTTCAATTCACAATTTATGAGTTAAAGACCTCCAAGGGAAGAACAGAATTCAATCCAGTTCCATGCAAGTTCTAACAGCACTGGCTTTTAGAGAATATTTCCGGATTTATAATTTGAGCCTCAGCTCTCACGGTGTAATCTGCCCCACGTTACTCTAACGTGGACTGAGATGCCACGTATCCCATCAGCCTTCCGCCCATGGCCATTTGTCTTTATCCTGTGGTGCTCATTAAATATTCTTTAGCCCTTGCTAAACCTACTACTGAGCTATTTCCACTCATATTAAAGATGGGTGACACTGCTAATGAATGCACAAATTGGGATCAGAATTCCCATGCATATGGAATACAACAGATCAATTCAACCAACAGACACTGAGGCCTACTGTGTCATCAGGCACACTAACACGTCACAGTCCAGCTCCTTTTTGGGGGAGAGGGAAGAGGACATGTCATGTATACAATCAATACAGTTTTAATAGAGGAATAGCCTCCTCCTAGTAAATAAAAGTATACATTCCAAATGACTTGTAGGGTTTTCCACACTGAGAAGAAACTCATGGTCAAGCTGGTTCAAGGTACAAGTTCACATTCCAGGAGGCAGTCATATTCCTGTGAGAGTAGGAGAAGGATGGAAACCATCTCCCGGCACCAAGCTGGGTCAGGCCCACCTGTGAAAGATGGAAACTAAAAAGCTAAAGAGGAAAAAGTTTGGCCCACCAGGAGCCTCAGTTCTTTTGGCCCCTCTTGGTAAGATCATCAAAATTAATGGTCAAAAACCTTCTTCCTCTTGATCATTGTTTCTAGGATGACTTGGAACATTTCTCATGCTCTTGGGAATAAAAAAAAAGCTGAGACACTCCCGATTCACACACGCTCACCTCTAGGTGGCATCTGGACCACTGGGGAAACCCACCATCACCACCAAGCCTGACCTGTGCGTCCTGTGTTGGAGAAATCCAACATCGAGGCAGGGAGAGTCTTAACGTCTCACTTCTAAAGCCAATGCACAGTGTCGCGCTTGGACTGCCAGGCAACATCCTGAGTGGTGTCCCTCTGAGTTGCAAATACTTCTTCGGGTGGGGAGCCGGCTTGATGGACACCGAAACCGGCTCCAATCCACAGGCAGTAAAGTAATTAATGGTGTCTTTCGGGGCAAGCGCCGTAAAAAATAATTGCTCTCAAATTTTTACTGCTAATGAGTGATTGGGACAGTCAATATTTGTGTTGTTGGGAGTGGAGACGTGAGAGAGAGGACCCCAGGAGGAAAGGAGTATCTTGGAGGCGAATGCCCAAACCAGTTCATCAGCCTGAGTAACCACGCTGAACCACCAGACCACGAATGCTGAATATGTTGACTTCAGACGTCTATGGGGAACATGTGGCACGGATCAAAGAACACATTGATTAATCCAACAGAGACCAAAGCCTGTCACTTTGGTCATGGTATAAAGAGGCACCAAACAGGGTCACTGAAGGGAGTTAACGAATGGAAGAAAAATACCAAAGCAAAACTGGTTTCAAAGAGGGCTGAACTGCCAACTACCTGTCTACACGCGACTTCATTAGGTAAACCTCTTTCCTGCCCTAGCACACCTGCCCACTTCTGTTAGAAATAAAGAAGGGAAAGTGCTGTTTTAACACCTTTTTTGTGGCATGATTCCTGTGCAGAAAACTACACATTTCAGATGTACAACTTGATGAATTTCGATAGATGTATACACCCATGAAACCACCACCAAAATCTAGAAAGCTAACATCTCCATCACTCCCCAAGAGGTGCAAATTTCGAATTCCCAGTTTATCCCTTCCCACCCCCTTTACCCCACTGGTAACCGTAAGTTTGTTCTCTATGTCTGTGAGTCTGTTTCTGTTTTGTGGATAATTTCATGTGTCCTTTTTTTTTTTTTTTAAGATTCCACGTATATACAATGGAATACGACTCAGACATAAAAAAAGGCTACAATAATCCCCTGAAAACAACAACCAGCTGGCCGATGCCAGGTAAGCCTCGCTCATGCCCTAGTCATTTACTGTCACATTAGGTCATCCGCCCTCCCTGCTGAATCCCCCACACGCGAGCTCCTCTCTCATCATACACACAGCCCTGTCAACATAGATTTCAAGATAACTCTGCTCACATTCTTTACTGGGAAGTCAGTTCTCATAAGTAACAAGGAATCCATCCAAGGATGAGCAGTGAACACAGAAAGTTGTGAGAGCCTAACCCGACTGGGGCTCTCCCAGTTCGTCTAAGAAATAAGCTGCCATGTTTTTATGTGCCAGGTTGCAGGGCTGGTTGGAACACGGATGCAACTGAGGTCACAGGGATGAGCTCTGAATTCCACGTGACAAGGACAGATGTCCTTACGGCTACAGAATGAATCCTCCAACTCTACCCATCATCCCACAAACATACACTCTTGGGGTGGGGGTGATGAACATGACTAAAACAAAGTCAACGGGGAGATTAGTGGTGGGGTCTCAAATAGAGGGGTGGCAGGAGGTGGGGGGTAGATTTAGATTTGAGCAACAAACACATTTCTTTTCTGTGCTACCAACATGATGAAATCATTTGTTATTTTTCTCCCCAAAAGACCACTAAACGTCTGCCACAGAGAGTTCTCCAAAACTGACACAGGAATATACACTTTGGGTAATTCTATTTAAATTTTCTCCCCTCTAACCTCATGGAAGGCAGGGCCATGTGGCGGGAGCTCCATGCTCACTGGGAACAAAATGTAAGAACCTGGGCCAGGCTTCTAGGACCATCTCACCGCCACCCCCATCTGGTGCTGTTATTCATGCATTGATTTAATACTTGGAATTCCAGAGCACACTCTCTTTTGGGGGCATCATATTTTATCTGGTTTCAAGTTTTGAGTTCCTCCAATGCCATCCCCAACACCATGCGGAACACTTTACTAAAAGGACACAGTGGGATCAATTTCTGTTATTCATGAAGTCACAACTGGTGTCGACCAAGCGCGCTTTCCACAGGGAATTCTTTACACTGCCCCATAGTTGTTTTCTTGAAAGTCCACTGCAGTTGTCCTTAACTTGTGCCTCTGCATAATTTATCGGGCAGCTGTCAAACATACATGTTCTCTCGTCTCATATCTTACATTTGTACGGAGAGGAATGACATCGGAACCGGGTGACAAACAAAAGGACACTCTGAGATTGAATAAAGGAGAAAGAAAATCAGTGTCATGATGAGAGAAAACAGTTGGGAGAAAGTATGCTACTTCCTTCTGCAGCAGGGCAGGCCTGTGGCCACTTTCACTGTGATTCTGGAAGAGTCCCCGAAAAGGGACTTCACCTTCAGAGAAGCATTTATTTCACAATGGCTTTTTTTTTTTTAAAGCATAGTAATTTCAATACATATAAAGCTATTTTCTCCCCATTTTAAGTACATGTAAATCTCTACATACATAGCTTTATATAATCTTATAATTTCGTACAATGATTTTCTAAAGTTAACAATCTTGATGTTATAATGAAAAACAGTTTGAAAAACTCTCTTCAATTTCTCAGACGAGAATGCCCAATTCCTCCAAGTGGGCCCAGTACTGCAACTCTGAAAAACCTCATGTGCGCGGACAACGGATCTCCCTGTTAACCTACGAAGCATTGTTACTAAGCTAACATTCATTCTTTTTGATCTCTTTCCATTTCCTGCATTGTATTCAGTGTCTCTTATCCCTGTCCAACATCAACAGGTCATATCACAGAGCGGTCAGAGTTGGCCAATGTAAATAACCATTATAAAACCTCTAGCATGCTTTAAGTCAACATCCAAAGTGGCCTACACTGTTTAAAGAATAAATTCCAAATATTTCCATGTCAGAGCGTAGCCAAGGCCTGTGAAAAGGACAGGTACAGATTATAGATAAATAATCAGTGTGCAGCGAGCTATTCTAGGACAAGGTTCCCTATTTTTAAACCAGCTTGAAAACACATGTAGATGACAGTGCCCCTTGGGCAGGACTATAAGCCTGGGCTCCGCACCACAGGTAGGTATGTTTCAGGAGAGTTTCATGCACCTGGCTGAAATGCCCACCACACACATAAACACAAGGGGTTTCAGCCAAACCTATAAGGGCCAGTGAATTAGAGCCAGACAACTCAGAGCAGGGAGAGACAGTGAGTCTTTTAGTCTCTACCTGCCTCTTTCGTGTGCCCCTGCAACACCCATTAGCAAAGACCCTCCCAACACACACACCTGAGCAAGGTGATGCATTCCAACATCAATGTGGTACCAAACTCTCCCTAGAAAGAGGTCAAAGAAAGGGGCTGATGTGAATAGTCCAAGAGTCATTGTTTTATGGCTTTGGAAAGCACTGCATGCATCCTGACTCCATCCTGACTCTGTCCGCCTTCCCTAGGTTGTTACTGGAATTACGTGCCTTATCTAAGAACACAGTCATTAAGCTGGGTGGAGTAGTATCTATAAACACTGAAGACCAAGCAGGCCAAGAGTAACACTGACCATGACCGGGCTGAAGAGCTACATTTATTGCCATAGAGAGATGGCTAGACCATGGTGCTGACTGAGAAACAGGAGGTTCTAGAATGGTGCATGAATGCTGTGGAATTATTTTACATCGAACTAAATAGGTGGATTAAAAATTGCTCGAATAAGTAAATGAATATATAACATCTAGAGGATGTTTACATGTTTACTCAAATCTCATCTCTGTGTCCTGGAGTAACAGCTGATGTTAAGTCTTTTCATTACTACTATGATGATAATGATAGTGTTGTTTATTCGTGCATTGATGTTTTTTCAGTCTGATTGACTTATCCCTAGGAGGTATGTCTGAATTCCTACACGTTCTTGTGCAGTGGCTGGTTTCTCCAGGAGTTCCATCCAATTCTGCACTTCCTGTTTCAAGCTGTTGTTTAGGTATGTGCGCATATTCCTACTGGCTTGAACCCTTATCCTTTGCGAGTACCCCTCTAACTTTTCACAGTAAGTTTAAAGTTTTTATAATTGGGAGAAAAGCTGTTTTCATATTAGAGGAACAATCACCATGAGTAATGACCAAAGACTTCTCAAATCACAAACATCATCGATACACTTTAAGAATTACTCTGTACCATGGTGTTATTTTATTGAATCCTTAGAGTAACTCCACAATGTAGAAACTCTTGCCTAGAATATTCTTTCTAGTTTGTGGACAAAAAAGGTGAGGTCAGGAAGGTTAGGTAACTTATTCAGAATCACACAGTAAGTGCTGGAACCACAATTACACTTCGGTTGATCCAACCATAGAGCTTTTGTTCTTAATGATGACACGATGCTGTGCTGACATTAAGAAACAGCTACATTCCTATCCCCACAGTTGTAGAAAAAGACATTTCAGATCCAAGAAGTCAAGCCATAGGCTACCACATGCTATCTACAGAAATCTGCTTTCTTAGCCTGGAGAGACTTTCAGCAGCAAGGCATGTATCATTTCTCAGCTTCTATTTTTCTCACCTGCAAAACAGGTATTATAATAAATCTTGTCCTAAAGATGAAAAAGCCTTATTTGTTTCCAAAAATCCTCTGAGAGGGTGGGGTGCATTATGCCAGTTTAAACAATGATGGATCGTTTTTTTCCAGTATTGAGTAAACAAAAGCATAAAACTGCACTTAGGTTTTTCAAACACACATTCAGACAAGTCAAAACGTACATTCTCTTCACAAGGCCAACTGTCCTCCTCTGACCCTCTGCTAATTTTCCTGATGATGTCTGAACAGAGCAGGCTGATTTGGGTAACTCCATGTCTGTGCTCAAAATTAATCGATGACATCAGCATAGTTATGGGAATTAGACTTATTAGTTAATTACAGAACCAGCAGAGGGAGCACAAAGCCTGCATAAATAATAACCATTTCTTCTGAGCTTCTTAAAAAGCAGGAGTAAGGACAGTAGGGAGAAGAACATTTAAAACTCCACTGTCAGTAGTCAGAAGATGGTCTTTGCTTTATTAGAACAGTGTTAGGTCAAAAATTCAATACAGTGCCCATAAAGGTGGCATAAACGTTGGCTTCCTTGTTAACCTAAGAGGAAGAAATCTCTGAGTGTGTGTGTGTTTCCCTTGGTATCATGGTGATACCCTGGCCACTGGTGCTGGTCAGATACTGAGATTTGCCTAAAGGTAGCAAATATTTACTTCACCCTGGTATCTGAGCAGCTTTCATTTCAGCTTTGTTCATCCTAACAGAGTCCTAAGTGAATAGGTTTACATTTATAGTTGAATAAATATTTGACCCAGGTAAAACAAAATGATGTCTATTGGTAAAAAAAAAAAACAAACAAACAGATAATTAGATTTTTAAAAATATCTGCCTTACTTACTGCTAACATTGTAAACAAACGTTTTTGATTTTGAATTTGAAGGAAATGATAGTGACCTCTTCCTCTGGAAGAATACTGACAGGCAGTAAAGACACACAGACTTTCAACCAAAATAATGCTCTCATGTATACATGAAGTTAAGAGAAAGGGCATCCGTTTATCCAGCCTTTGATAGGTTAGGCTGATTGCTTTCAAGACTGTTATGTCCATCAAACTACTACCACCCAGCAGACGTAAAATTTAGTCACAGAGATGAGAAAATAAAGGACTTGGTTTCTATGCCATGAATTTCTTTTGTTGATTGAGAAGATGATCATTTTTGAGAAATGAAAAAGGAAATAATGGTAACTACATATTAACGTTTAAGTTATATGCATCACAATAGCACACTAAAAGTGCTTATCTTGAAGAAGACTCTGGGGAGGAGGGTGGTGGGCAGAAATGTCAGCTTTAGCTCATATTCAGAGATCGCCAGGGCTCCCAAGAGGAGAAATGGTGCTGGTGAAAGCCCCCAGCCAGGCCTGCCTGGCTCAAACCAGAGCCAACTCAGGGGTGTGGGGACAGTCATGCCGTCAGAGTGCCTGCTCTTCCTGTGCGTCCCCTTGGGGTCTGCTGACCTCGTCTTCCACATCAGGCCCCTGTCCTGTGGGCACCATGCCCCTTCATCCTGCTAAGCCAGCGCCTGCCGGCCCAGGGATGTGCCATGAACACCGGGGAGGCACTCAGGTGCAGAGACCCAGGGTTTGGGTACCAACGCGGAGGATCATATTGTGCCCTTGCTTTTTTAACCTTTTTCTCGGTTGAAGGTCTCCCCATACAGTGGATACTCCCGATGTAGCCCTCATCCACCAGCTGCTGTTTACCTCGGTGGAGGGGCTTTGCTTTATCAACAGAATCAGAAAACAGGAGGCACCAGCTGGTCCTAGCAGGTGGATTCACCCCTGTGCCCACTGGGTGTCCATAACTGCTGTTACCTGATGGCTCCCAAATCAGAGGTGAACACCTCTCCTTCAGAGATGGCCACCTCCAAGGGTTAGTTTCGTTCACCGCTTTGAGAAAATTCAAATGAGGTTATCTTACAGGGTCAGGTAACTCCCTATGCCTCGGTGCTAATACTTTGAAATCTTTTTTCCATTTAAAGTAATTTTCCTCCACTTTTTGTGCATATGTGAGGTTTGAATATAAACCTAGGATGTCCTGGACACCCATCATACCCGAGCAGTGTTACAACTCTTGGCTATGTGACTGCACTCAGTCCTCATAATAACTTTATGACTTAAGTACTCTGCTATTTCAAGTTCATAGATGGGGAACCTGGGGCTCGGAGCAGTGAAGTAACTTGCCCAAGGCCACCCTGCCAGTATGGGGTGGTTAGGAGTCATGTCCAGATGTCTGTCTGTGAAGTCCATCCCTGCCTTTTCTCCCGGAGCTCCCACATCTCCTATTTCAAGTGATAAAAGGAAATGACAATGTTTATGGAAGATGGTAAAATCTATTATTAAAATTCTCATACATACTTTGTGGGGCTTTTGAGGCTGTTTTATACAACTGAAAGTTTGCTGGTTTTGAGAATTTATAGCAAAAGAATCCTGTCACTGGAAACAGTACCAATTGGTGAGAGAACAATGACTGGGGCAATAATGACCAAGCTAACATTCTCTCCTGTGAGCCTTGGTTCTCTGCCTTTTGCGTTGTGTTCACCACAGGAAGGAGCTTTTTGAAATTTCCATCCTGAGTGGTTGAAGGTCATGAAAGACCCAATCAGCAAGCCAAAACTAGCCCCTCATCTGTCAGAGTCAGTAAGACCAAAATAAATGGGACCAACAGTCTGAGGCCTCAAATTCTGATTTATCCTGACAATCCACTGGAAACTAGGTTTCTTATGAATTAAATTTTTTAATTCTCTTCCAGGAGCATATTAGAAATCTGGCAAAGTACAGCCCAATTGTTCTGTTTATGATGCCACACTTCCTACATGAAGAGTTTTAGCACTGGATGGGATATGAGTGTACTCCTAGTAAGCTTTCGTAATCGATCAAGAACAAAGAAATAAATTAACAAAGCTTATTTTCATCCAGGAAATGGGGTTAGCACAGCTCGTCCATGGATTAGACATGAAAACAAGGATTCAAGTTCTATTTCCTCTTACTTGTTATAATTTGTGTCCACTGGTCTCAGAATGAATGAATCAACAGACACCAGCACTGGGTCTCACCCGATTATGTTAGCAAATGGTTGAAAATCTAAACCCTGTAATTTATTTCAGTGGAAAAAGCCAGGCTTAAAAAGAGCTAACTGTTCCATCAGGCCTATGGCATGTGTGTATGCTTTTATTTTTAATATCTTACACCCACTCTCAGCCAATTTTGCAGACAATGCAGGAAGCTGTATAATCTTAGGGTATAGCTGCATGAATCTGGAGACCCCAGAAATCTTAAAGGGAATCCATTGGACACTCTCCCCTCCACCATTTAACTGAATAAACACCAAAAAGATCCTTGTGAGTAGAACCCATCTTAGGAATATGTCAAGCCTTGATCACAACAAGTATGTTTATGTTAAAAATCGGTGGTTTTCTTCATTCAGCTGTTTAGAGACATTGGCTCCCTGCCCCACCTTGGCACCCCCAAACATAAAGTTTCTATGCTAAACTGGAAAAGAAACCCCAAACTTTTCACTTAGATTACTGATTTGCATTTTCAAAGAGAGATCTGGAGATGGTATTAAGTCATCTGGATGGTTCTGAAGCCAGTGGACATATCCTGTCATGGCCATGTCACACAAGCGTGAGAAAGTACATGTCACAGCAGCTGCCAAGCCATCGACAGCCCGAGGTTCCCCAAGGACAGGGGTTCAGTCCTGGGCTGGCCAGAGAAAGGGTCATGATTCATGCTGGCAGGGCCAGGGCCTGGACAGAGCTGTCTTTAATTGCCTGGTTGTCATCTCTGAGATACTCTTGGGTGACATTGTGGCTAGAGTAATGAAGAAAATAAAAAGACAGGACCCAATATATTGCAGGATCCTGCAACGCTTTATTTATTTGCTCAATATTCATTAACGAGGAAAAAAAATTAGAGTTCATCTTCCACGTTTCACATCGATACCGTATATCATTTTTGCTCGAGCGTAAACCAGGATGTGTGTTCTTTCAATTACATAAAAAGCAAGGTGTCAAAATAGATGATGCATTTGAAATGATGCTGTCTTTATCCTTGCATTTTTTATTGTGAAGGTCTGTCGTTGGAAGGCAAGGGTAATTAGCTCAGAACAATCTGAAGGGTACATTTGCTCGAGAGGTGGAAAATCATAAATTCCGTCACTAAAGTGTTATCTGGCTTGTGAACCTTTAAAAAGGAACCTGATTCCATTTAAGATGTAGAAGTTTTCCACCTACTGTGTAATGTAGGGAGAAGTCTAGCATTTCAGTTTGGGTATAATGCATGTCAAGGGAAAACCGAGCTCTTGTATGGGCCCCTCTGCATGTGCCATCAGGGGGAGCCCTATTCTCTCAGGGCAGCAGCCACAGATGTTTTCAGTGGCCACCACCAGATACCAGGTCCCGTGCTAAGCACTTTGCACACTTCATTGCAAACTTCTGATAAGCAATGCTGGTCACGCTTATACAAACAAGAACACGAGGTTCAAAGGGACTAAACATTATGCCCCAAATCAGGATTCATATCCAGGTCTGTCCTGCTTCCTAGCCTGTGTTCCCGACCACTGAAATACTCCGTCGCCTTCAGTTGCTCTGCTTGTTCTGTGACTACTCACTGTTGAGAACACCAACGACGGAAAGGAAAAGGCCAAGAGAGGTGTGAGGAAGACGTTTTAGCCTTGCAAGGAAGCTCTGCACACTTGAGAGGAGAAGACAAACAGCAAAAAGAGGTGGTCATCCTACTGGGGGAGCCGCAGGCAGAATCCCTGCTCTCCTGAGACTCCCTGCCCTGTGACCTCAAGCAGAGCCCAGCCTTACCCTGTCAGACTTGGGAAGGAAAGGACTAGCCAAATCAGGAAGCAGACAGCTGAGACCATCAGACGGCAGAGGATGATTCCTATAACATTTGGGAGCTGGGCAGTTACTGTGTCAAGATGCTCCAGGAGACTAGAAGCATGGGAAGCCGTGTTCTCATCCATGGGATTCTACTTCTTACAGATAGTCCTCATTCTTGGAAACTTTCTACACAGACGTTTACTCTAAGAGGATTTTGAACTTAGAAATAGGTGGTGACCCAATCCAAAAATGGGCAGAAGACCTAAACAAGCAACTCTCCAAGGAAGACATACAAATGATCAAAAAGCACATGAAAAAATGTTCAATATCACTAATTATCAGAGAAATGCAAATCAAAACTACAATGAGGTATCACCTCACACCAGTCAGAATGGCCGTCATTCAAAAATCCACAAATGACAAATGCTGGAGAGGCTGTGGAGAAAGGGGAACCCTCCTACACTGCTGGTGGGAATGCAATTTGGTGCAGCCACTATGGAAAACAGTGTGGAGATTCCTCAAAAGACTAGGAATAGACTTACCATATGACCCAGGAATCCCACTCCTGGGCTTGTATCCAGAAGGAAATCTACTTCAGGATGACACCTGCACCCCAATGTTCATAGCAGCACTATTTACAATAGCCAAAACATGGAAACAGCCTAAATGTCCGTCAACAGGTGACTGGATAAAGAAGATGTGGTATATTTATACAATGGAATACTACTCAGCCATAAAAACCGACAACATAATGCCATTTGCAGCAACATGGATGCTCCTAGAGAATGTCATTCTAAGTGAAGTAAGCCAGAAAGAGAAAGAAAAATACCATATGAGATCGCTCATATGTGGAATCTAAAAAACAAAAACAAACAAACAAACAAAAACAAAGCATAAATACAGGACAGAAATAGACTCATGGACAGAGAATACAGACTTGTGGTTACCGGCGGTGGGGGGGTAGAGGGTGGGAAGGGATAGACTGGGATTTCAAAATTGTAGAATAGATAAACAAGATTACACTGTATAGCACAGGGAAATATACACAAAATGTTATGATAAATCACAGAGAAAAAAATGTGACAATGAATGTGTATATGTCCATGAATGACTGAAAAATTGTGTTGAACACTGGAATTTGACACAACACTGTAAAATGATTATGAATCAATAAAAAATGTAAAAAAAAAAAAGAAATAGGTGGTGGTTTTCTTTTTGTTTTTTTTAAACTATGGAACCAGATTCTGCTCTACTAGATTTTAGACACTCGTGCCTAAGCTGTTCCTGGGTTGATTGCCTGTAATGTAATGAGTTTAATTATCCTAGGACAGAGTACACCTCCCCGCTTTCCCTGATGGAACAGAGATGCTCACTGGACGAGTTACTGCAGTCTTCACTGCTTCACCCCCCAAGCCTAGCCTGGCACGTGGTACATACTAGGTACTCACTGAGTATCTGATGAATGATGAAGTACACTTTCCCTTGTTTTTCTGTTTTTGCATTTAAAATCTGATCTTCTGCTCTTTTTCCTTCTATTTCCCTTCCTTCACTTCAGATCACTCATCCTCCTTCTAAATCAAATCGCCTTCCTTAGGTGAGATGGTTGAAGATGTGGTCCCAACACCCACTGAGAGACTTGTTTCCAGGCTGCAAAATGCAAGGAGATTTGGAAAACCAAACCCAAAATAAAACAAAATATCCCTTTCTGATTCCTTGAGGGAAACCTCTAAAGGGCCTGGGGTTGATGAACAAGGCCACACCTCTATATGAGGAGGAAGCAAAGCACTGAGGATTAGGGAACGGCTCCCTGGGAAGTCACGGTTATTGTCACACATTATTTGTGTTCAGTGCCAGAGAAACAATTTTCCCTTTGCAATATCTTTGTCCCAATAAAATTAAGAACTTAGTGCTGGATACAAATTCCCCCCAAAGGAGTCAGCAGGCAAAAATTTACTAGCCCTACTGCCACAGAGATTGATGGTTTCTTTTTTAACAGTTACAGTCTGATATGCCATAAGTTTCTTGGGTCACGAGGTAGATGCATTTATCTTTCTTTTGAACCTTTTAAGCACATTCTGGCCCTGCAAATTGACTGAATTTTATATGGAGGAATAAATGGTAGAAATGGGGCTGGAACATGTCTCCAAAGCAAGAAGACCTTCAAATAAAAACAGATACTGAAGTCTGTATCTTCCTGATTGTCAGTCAAGCTAATTACGCCCTACTCCGAAGCTCTGTCTATCAGGCAAGAAAGGAAAAGGCAACTGGGGGCTCTCTGACTGCACAGCCTGATGGCTGGGAACATAGCACCAGTTTATTCACAGCAGGAATCTGCTGTAATTGGCAGCTCTGTTTCCTCCTACTAGTCGGTAATTCTCTAGCGAAGAAAACACAATGTTAACAAGATTTTACAAATTTGACATATGGTATCTTATCTGCAGTGACCAACGAAAGTTCCTTCTCTCCCTAAGCAAACGGTTATCGCTGGTTAGGATTACAAGAGACTGTGATGAAACGAGGTAAAGGCCCCTGGAGTTCTTTTAGGGGGGACAGTATCGCAAGAGAAAGGCCAATTAATAATAAAAGGCGAGACACTCAGGGTGGCTGTGTCTCTGAGAGTGGGAGATGACATGACAGTGAAAACCTCACCTGGCTTCATTAATGACATCTGATCATGCCTAAGGCACTCAAGAAAAGGATCTGGACCCAGGACAGCATCCTTAGGGAGGCCATTATGGCGGGGTTGAGCAGGACTGGTCCACCAAGTGAGTAAGAGCAGGTTCTAAAAGATGCACCAGGCCTAGCAACAGCTCTGGTCTTGTTTTCATCCCCACCCTAAACATACAGAAACATTGGAATAAATTTTAAGGGAGGGTCAAATTGCTCTGATGTGACTCCAAAAACTTTGTCACAACATTAATTCTTATTTAAAATCATACACCTCCAATGAGGTCTCTACTTTGTTTTAACTAAGAAATGGAAGAAAGAATATTCTAGTACATTAACAAAAATAGGCAGAAATATATGTAGACTTTCTAGGAAAAGAGGAACAAGAATTTTTCCCTTTCCTATCGAGCCTGTTAAGTGATGCATCATTTGATTCTTTCTTGGTAGGACATTGGGTAGATTCTAAAGAAGGGCAGAAATGGGTCCCCAGGAAGTTATCCTGGATTCGCTAACGTACCCACAGTTTATCGCCTACAGCCAGACCCCATCTGATGTTCCATCTGACCGCAGCTGCAGAGAGGGTGCACAGACTGCAGATTCATTTTAAGGCTGGTGAGCACAAGGGGATTACACGAAGGGATTAATGAGCAGCTTCCAAGCACCAGGTACTTGGAGAAAAGGCACAGAGTCAGGTCAAGTCCTAATTTTCATGGGGAATTAAACTGCCTTTTCTTACCTCCCAGTGACACGTAATTGACAATCAACCGGGATGTGCCCAGGTGAAGGAAGGTGGGATGGGAGGGCCCCTCTTTGGCTTCAGTGTACCTAATGGCACAGACACTCCAAATACGCCAACAATAGTATTTGCTTCTTCACTGCGATCATCTGCCCATTTCTTCTCCCCTCCCTGGATGTTCTACAGTGGTGATTCCTAGTACCTGAACTAATTTTAAGCAGTCCAGGGACAAGCCTGGAATTAACACTGAAACACGTAACAAGAAAGTTTTGTTTTCCCAAATGCTTTGCTACACCCCAGATTACGAAAATGTGAGAGTCTCAGCTTGGTGCCAATACATCCTGTATCTCATTAATGCCTGCTAATCTCAGAGATAAGAATATCACAGTGTCTAACAGAGAGCAGAACCCAGTCAACATCTAATAATGGGCTATTTCAAGGACCTACTGCATAAGACACTGAATATATTCAATACCTTGTTATAGCCTATAATGAAAAAGAATCTCTATGCTGTACACCACAGAGTGACACAACATTATGAACCAACTATACTTAAGTTAAAAAATGAAAAAAATCAATCAAAGAAATGGCCCAGGCCAATAATGATTAAAAATAAAGTAATGGGCTGTTTTCTCTGTATTCACTTTAGGGTTATTCCTTCTTTTATCACAACTGTTACTGATTTTCCATTTCCATAGAAGTTAGAGAAAATTTTCATTTAAAATACAATTAAGTGAAATAAGCCAGGCACAAAAAGACAACTATTGTATGACTCTACTTACATGCAGTATCTAAAGTAGTCAAAATAGAAACTAGAATGGTGGATGCCAGCAGCTGTGGAACGAGGAGTTAGCTAACGGGTACAGAGTTTCAGTTTTGCACGATGAAAGGGTCCTGAAGACTGGTTGCACAACCATGTGAGTATATTTGACACTACTGAACCGCACTCATAAAAATGGTTAAAATGGTAAATTTTCTGTTATGTGTATTTTATTGCAACAGAATAAAAAGTGGAAGACAGAGATAGAGGAAGAATTGGCTACAGAAGAGAGATGTAACACTGCTGGCTATGAATATGGAACAAGGGGCCATGAGCCAAGGGAAGCAGGCAGCCTGTAGCAGCAGGAAAAGGCAGGGAAACAGATTCTCCTCTAGAGCCTCCAGAAAGGAATGCAGCTCTGCCAACACCTGGATTATAACCCAGCAAGACACAGTTCAGACTTCTGGCTACCAGAACTGTAAGATAGTAAGTGTGCATTGTTTTAAGGGCTCCTTCTCTCCCCATCACCATGAAAAATACCACTACTCAATGTTTTTTACTTAGAATCAATGAAAACATTTGGAAATGATGGTGATGAGGTACATGTTTATGGGAAAACCATGAAGATGGCATGTGGACACTTGGTATTTGGTGAAAGCATCCCCTATCTTCTGGGCTGTAAAAGGCAAACCGACTTTCCCAAGATTTATTATACATAACGGGCATCACGACCATCAAGATGGATTGAAAACAGGTGTCTAGCATTCCTGACATACAACGCAATGGCAGGCAGAGGTCTTGAATTATTTACAGCCACCCCTTCCCAAACTCTATGACTGTGGTGATTGATGGAAATATGAACCCGGAGTTAAGTTGGTGATCTGGAGGCAGCAATCCTAGATTCAACTCTGGCTTTGACACTGCATAAACTTGAACTTGTCACCTCATCTCAGAGCCTCAGTTTCTGCAACTATAAAATGGGGTAATAAGTACTTCCCTCAAGAGGTGCTGTGAGAATCAAATAAGGAGGCGTGTCAACTCTTGGCTGAGGCCAGATTCCTATTATGATTGTCATTACCGGCTGTTATGATTCTACCAAATATTTTCTTTCTGGAAAAGAAATAGGATTCAGCCCTTTTATATAAATTAAGTCTGAGCAACTCCAGCCTTCTGATATTGTGGTCACGGTATTTGGAGGCATGGTGTCCTTGGATTCCTCCAGCACGTTGGGGCAGGTGTGTTCTCAGGGATGGCTCTACAGTTTGGCGGGCTCTGAGTGAAACTCACCACTGCTGTCTGCTTGCTTACAGTGGAATCGCAGAGAATGCAGGGGCCAGCCCCAAAGCCTTAGCCATTTAGTGTGAAAAGCCTGGCCTGAGCGCCAGGTTCACCCACTGCTGTCATTTATCAGCACCACAATACCCCCAGGGATATGTATTCATCAAATGCTTATTGACTTAAGGTGCAGGTTTTTTTTTTTCTTCCTTTCATAACATTGGAAAATATTGCTTCTGATTTAAATAGTTTTCTTTGCTGGATGGAAACAAAAAACAAAGTGCTATTACACAGCACCCATGTTCTGATTGGAGGTGCTGATTGAAGGTGAGCACTTATTTATGAAAATTCGTCAGGGACTTAAGGCAGGGTTTCTCAGGCTTGGCACTACAGGCATCTTGGGCCGGACAATTCTATGTGGGAGGGGCCATCCTGCACTTTGCAGGATGCTTAGCAGCACCTTTTGCCTCTACCTATGAAATGCCTGTTGTACTGCACCCCTGGCTTTGACAACCCAAAATGTCCCCAGACAGGGCCAAACGGCCCCTGGTGGCAAAAATCCCCTTCAGCTGAGAACCACTTATTGCAGTATGATATCAGCGCTGAGATTCCTAACTGCTCCTGTTGGCTAAAAAGATAACTAAAATATTTAATGTAGGAAGAGTCAGTTATCGCTACCAGTTGTGAATCATTTAAAAAAAGCATTTTTATATTTTTAATAGTGTCCATCCATTTAATAAATAGAAATTAAACGTAATAATACATAAAACTGCATTATAAATATACTGTATAGTGTCAGTGATTATTACTGTCATATCGGTGTGCCTTGGGACTCAACAAAGGATGGGCTGCTTGAGGAACTAACTCTGTATTAAGCCTGTGCTATGTGCTAAGTGCTCTGCTCATACCATCTCATCTGAGCTGCATTCTCTGGTTTTTATGGATGAGGGAACATGGCCAAAGTCATTTAGCAATAACAGGACCAAGGTCACTCAGCTGATAAGAGCGGTAGCAGGAAGTGAATACAGGTCTGTAACTCCCCAGACTCACGCACTCCTATGCCACCAACCGCCTGCTGTATGTTGTGGATGCCACTCAGAAACAGGAGGGAGATACTCATGTGCTCTCTGACAAGCCTTTCTGGAAGCAAGGCACCTGATTCTAGGGAAGCTAGCAGTGCAGAGTGAATGTGTAACCCGGAGCTAAAGCCATCTGAATTGCTTAACTTCGGGTTAAATTCAGGACCCAAGACTCTGTGAGCCAATCATCCAGACCAATTTGTCACAAACTGACATTCTGAGGGTCAATTGTTAATCTTGCTATTCGTTGTTTCTCCCTTAAATATCCAGAAAAATTCAGCTTCAATGGAAATACCTAGGAGAAATAAATTCCAAACTGGCCTAGATAACAAGATGAATCTAGATTCTGTCTTGCAATTTATACACTTAGTACTGATAACAGGCTGCAATGTGTTCTCTAAAAAAGATTATGTTGAACTCCTAATTCCAAGTCCCTGAGACTGTGACCTTACTGGGAAAGAGGGTCTTTTCACAGATAATCAAGTTAAAATGGTCACCGGAGTAGGCCCTATTCCAATACGACTGGTGTCTTTATGACAAGGGGAAATTTGGACAGAGAGGGAAGACGGTGTGAAGAGACACAGGGAGGACACCTGGCGAAGACAGAGGATTGGAAGGATGCTTCTACGAGCCATGGAAAGCCAAAGACGGCAGGCAAACCACCAGAAACCAGGAAGAGGCAAGGAGGAGTCACCTACAGCTTTCTCAGAGGGAGCATGGCCCTGCCAGCACTTTGATTTCTGACTAACAGCCTCCAGAAATTTGAGTCCATCAATTTCTCTTTTTTAAGTCACCTGGTATGTGACTTGACAGAAAAAGGGCACAGATGCTTTAGCAGCCGTTGGAAACTTTATAACAGAGTGTTTATGTTTCACAAATTAATCCACCGACAGATGTGGGGAAATGCCTATGGCGGGTTTGGGGGGGTGGCGGTTCTAGAATACTGTATTCCTAACGAAAGTAAAGACTGAGTTTTCTGAGGTGGCTTGTCACTGAGTTGTGCTCGCCATATGCACGTGCTGGCCCCCTGCCCTGTGGTCACAGGGCCCTCCCCGTGCCAGGCGGCAGCTGGGCCCCATCAGCCTTCCCCTTGGGTTTTACTCCCGAGGAGGCAGGGACTCCCTCTGTCCATCACTGGCTTCCTGACATCTTCTGCCCATATCCTCAAGGTGTGTCTTCTAAGTCCCAGGCAAAATGGTCTTCTGGCTTTAGCCCCAAAGGTTTAGAAAAATGATGCACATGAACTCTAAGGGATCTGTAAAAATAACATCTTACAGTAAAACTTCTATTATATAAATAGGTTCAGAGAAAAAGGAAGCCTATTTAATAAAAGACGGAAACACAAGGGGGATCTGTGGGCACGTGGGCAAAAACAGGGATCATTATATGGGCTACAGGGAAGGAAAAAACCAAAAAAGCTTTTCTCAGGTTTTCTTGAACTGGAGCATAACACAAATCTGTTGTCTCTGAGAGTGCTGGGGAGGGAAATCTATGGGGAAAGTTAAGAAGCTCACATCTGGCATTAGTGAGTGATGCAGAAAGCAACACAGCTCCTCGCTGTGGTGGGTGAGGCCGGAATTATTTTGGTTCCAGCTTTGCCGGAGCTGCCAGCGCTGGCTTTGTTTATAGGTGGCCTTTTCTTCAAATCTGCCCGCAGGGGCTCACCCACGTCATTTGTCAGGGGCTAAACAGCCCGAGGCCAGGAGTAGACATTTACTTACAGCATCTTCAGACTCCTCTAAATAGGCCTTTGGGATGTTGCCGCTGACCACTCTGTGGCCTGCGGCTTTGGGATGCCTGGAGCTGGGCGTTTCTTTTAATTGACTCACCTCAGTGGCGTGGCTCAAAACTGCTGTAACCCACACATGCCCTCGGTCTGAAGCTTCTAACGACCTTGCTCTGGCCCTCAACACATATGGCTGAGACAATGCAAACATCATTTGGAAGATGAGTAAATTCAATAATGCAATTACAGCTACACCAAAGCACCATTTATCAAACTTGGACCACAGCATTTTGTCTCTCTTAGCCCTCTGGTTTTCCACAGCCAGGCATTTGGGGGAAAGTCACTAATCAATTTAGCAATGATTAAATTGGAATTTGTAACACTTCCCATTATTAAACCTTCAATCTTCATTACGGCAACTTAATGATTACATCACGGCAGAGAAAAACAAATTATGGGTAGCTGGCATCATTCAGAAAGCTGCAGTAGCAAGAAAATTGTCAAAAACACCAAATGTCTACTACATGTGGGTATATAAGCGATGGTTTGATGTGTGCAAGGAACACAAAACTGCTATTTGCTCTAGATAAAAATATGCATTAAAATGGGACATACAATGTTGGCCTTTACTGCCGTCTTGCTCTTTTTATATAGTTTGAGTTGATATACCTGGAGTGAATGGGTGGGAGGCGGGAACGTCACAGAATCCTATGCCAAGCTGGATGTGTGCACATGAGCTTTATTCCAGGAAGAAGGTCCAAAGATCTTATCAGATCCTTAAAGGGACCCATGAATGGAGATGGTCTCTGTGAGGTAAGGAGAGGCATGTTCTAGTTTTTCACAGTTACTTCCCTTCTACGTCCCTTGTCCTCTTTTTCGCAAACTCCAGGATTAGTTTTCTGACCAAAAACTCTTTGGCAGAAAATTTCTTCTCATTATTTTAACAACATGGCCAATGTTCTATATAGGTTCTCTGCAGATTACTCCATTAACCATGCCCTCCAGGTTCTGATAGCCAGCAAAGATTCATCAGACTTTAGGGACTGATGTTCTGGTGGGTTCTCACCATGACCAGCCAAGAAACAGTGTGAAATTTAAGGAAGTGGGAGGATTATTCATGGCAAAGAATTAAAACAACAACAACAACAACAACAACAAAAAAACAAGAAAACGCCAGAAATTGGAGATATATGGGCCCATTTAAACCCTGGAGAAATTCATAGGGTAGAAACTGACGATGATGATGATGAAAAAGGTAAGTAATAATGAGAGTTTATTGGGAGTTCGATGATGGACTAAACATTTTCATTAAAATTCAATCTTTACTATAATCCTTGGAAGTAAATCTTACTTTTCATTTTTACTGATGAAGAAATGGAGGCTCAGAGAAGTTAGGACACTGGCCAGGGGCCCAGTGGGCTGTCTGGTATTCAGTCCTGTAGTCCTCTCCTGTCAAGTACCAGGGCTGGTCTGTGTGATCAACAGAATATGGCAGAAGTGATTGGATGTCCCTGCAAGATGAGGGCATAAAAGATACCAAGGCATCTGTCTTAGGCACTCTGTCTCTCTCTGTCTTTCTTGGGTTACCTGCTCTCCAGGAAGCCGGCTGTAACAGCACGAGCAGACCCAGTGATGAGGAACTGAGGCTTCTTGCCAGAAGCCACGGGTGTGAACCCAGAGGTGGAACCTCCAGCCCCAGCCAAGTCTCAGATGTCTGCTGCTCTTGCCAACCAACTCCAGCTCGAACCAGAGACACTCAGACCTAAGCCACTGTTCCTGACATTCAGAAACTGTGTGACATAACAAAGTTTGTTGTTTGAAGCTACTAGGCGTGGGGGCAATTTAGTACTGCCCGGTCACATACCTACTAAGTAGCCAAGCCCATATTCAAACCCAAGCCTGCCTGGCTCTCAAGCTCCAGCTCTTTACCATGATGCTACCCTGTCTCCTCAGTGCTTCTAAATCACATGTTTATGCACCTTGTACCTCTTTTAGGGGAAAACAAACTTCACTTCCGCTTTTGCTGCCACCTTAGAAGGCACTTTTAAGATGTAGCTATGATCTACCCCAGCCTGCCAGTCACCAAAGAAAAAGGTCAAAGGTAACAGCTTGTCATCCAGTCAGATGGCAGAAATCCCAGTGCTTGGCAGGTGTGCCCTGCCCCTGATTCTATCAGCTTTGCAAGTTTATTTTGTACACACCGGATTTCTGAGGCAGACTGCTATCCATGGTGTTCAATGGGAAAATATAATCACATCTCATAATTACCTTACTTATGAAAAAAGGTAGAACAGATTACAGTCACCAAATACCATCTTCCGCCATGGAGTTTACACGTGAGTAAATTTACAGAATAATAAGGTCATCCTCTTGTATTCCATCTTCATTTAAAATCTGCCTACATTAAAACACCACAGGTCCATAATTTCTTTGCAATCCAAACTTCATTTATGGTGAGAGCACAGAGCAAATGCTACTATTATGGTGACGATGTCCACTTTTAAGCTCAGAGAATAGAGGGGCATTAAACAAAAGAGGACCAGCAGGAGACCCATCCATTTCAAGCCCTGGAAAAGATCCCTCTCGCCAAGTGAAGGGGGGAAAATGAGCTGTAAGGCATGAAGAAAGGAGCAAGCTGTGAAATGAACCAAGGGTAGACGGTGTGGTTCATGACCCTGCAGCCTCGT
Organism: Vicugna pacos; assembly: GCF_048564905.1. NCBI lineage: Eukaryota > Metazoa > Chordata > Mammalia > Artiodactyla > Camelidae > Vicugna > Vicugna pacos. The sequence goes on from NC_133003.1 coordinate 40,592,699, forward strand.
AATACAGTCCTGCAGCCGTGGGGTCGCTAATGAAGCGCCATGCCTGGAAATTAACGGAGTGATGTCGGGTGTGAGGGTGAAAATGGGAGCATGGCGATTTTTCCAGTCCTTTCTGCTCAAAGAGTCAGGGCGGAATGGTTATTAAAGCTTCCAGCACTTTGGTAAGTTAATATTTCACCATTATGCTATCAGAATGAACACGCCCAGGCTTCGAGCATCCAAGCATCTTCTTTTTGAACGACAGAAGGGAGCACTAGCCCTAGAAAGAAGAAAGAGAATAAAGACATGCCCGTCTGATTCCAAGCCCTGATGTTTTGATGAGGCAAGAGGGTTCCCCTATTGTTTTAACTCAAAAGGCCCCTTCAGCCCAGTGGATCCTGTGAAAACCCACTACTGGAGCTCACACCCTCATCATGTCCTTCCAAAGCCTCCCAAATAGATATTTATTGCAAATACACAACACCGAGTGTGCTGACTTATGAAAGGCGATTTGTTCCATCTGTGAATTGAGACCTGAAACCTTTCTACTTTCATGTGAGCTGTCATTTTTCTCCTACAAATGAAATGAATAATTCCTCCTCATGGCAGTCAATTTCAAATTCACAGGGTTTTTCCCCCGCTCTGAACCCATTATATTTTGTTGCATAAAACCCATCTCATAAAATAAACCTCTCCAAGTTGTAAATTAAAAAATAAACATTCTTGAGAAAATGTCAAATGCAGGCCTGAGAGAAAGGCCAAAAAATCCATTTAAGGGAATACTGCAGTGAATCCATCCCCAGAAAACTGGGGTGAAACACTCTGACCGGTGATTGAATATAAATTCACTGCCTTCAGCCAGTTTGTAATGAAATGAACCTTTAGCTAGGGGTTGCTATATACTTTTAGAACTGACTGTAAGATGAGCTGTGCCTGCAGAGGATGGAGATCAAAAAAATACGTACCAGAATATTAAAATAAAAGCTAGGGCGAACGAACAGCACAGGGACAAACACAAGTGTCTGGCACCATCTTTGGGTATGCAAATAACAAGTTACAGAAAATACTCCCTGCACATGCGTGGGGTTTGCACTGAACCTATAAAAGCTACCCATATACCAAATGGTCAGGCTTGTTGTCCTTCAGTGGCCAATGCTGAATTCCAGGGAAGTTTTCCTTGGGTCTCTGGTCAACTTTCCACCTTCATAGTTTGGCAAGTGATTTACTATGGTACTTAAAAATGCACAAGCATCACCGTGGCAGTCACCCTGCACGGTGGCCCCAATCATCCCTGCCTTGTGGCATTCACACCCCTGGAGCGTCCCCCTCCCACATCATGCCAGACTTGTTTTGTGTGACTAACAGAATATGCTGGAAGTGATGGTTTGTCAATTCCAAGACTGGGTGAGAAAAGACAGTGCACTACTTTTTTGTTCACTCTCTCTCATTCTCTTTCTCAACATTTGCTCTAGAGAGAGCCACCTGGCCTGTCTGGAGTAGTCTTCTTGGGAAGCCCAGATGCTGCTGAGGGAATGAGGCCTCCTGCCCACAGCCGGTTAAGACCTAAGGAAGCCTCACCAACAGCCCCATAAGAGAACCACTGTGGACATGGACCCTTAGTTGAGCCTTCAGAAGACCACTGTCCATGTTGACATCTGGACTACAACCTCACGGGAGACCCTGAACCTGACACACCTGGCTAAGTTTCCCCCAGATTCTTGACCCTCAGAAACTATGTGAGATAATGTTTTTGTTTTTTATTTAAGCAGTAAATTTGGGGGCAATTTATTATACAGCGGAAGATAACTATTACAACCACCAGCGACATCATGTATTTGAATTGTCATAAGGTACCAGGCAGTATGTGAAAGGTTTTCCATGAGCTATCTGACTCAACAGTACATCACACCCTAAGATGCAGGTCCCATTTTATTATTCACAGGTATACCTCGTGGAGTTGCCGTGAGGATTCAGTAAAGCGCTCAGAACAATGCCTGGCACGTAGCAAGCACTTACTCAATGTTAGCTATCAAGATTGTTATTATTCCCATTAGACAGAGGAGGAAATCAAGGCTTGGCAAGAGAAAGTGCTCTGTTCTAGGCCATACAGCTGAGAGGCAGCAAACATGGTTAGATTTCGAATCTCTCTCATTCCAAGGCCCATATTCTTAACCCAGGTTGCTGCTGCTAGCTGAGCAGTCTTTGATAAACAAAATAAAATGCGTACTAAAAGCCAAGGTAAGCAATTCCTGGACTGTCTACAGTCTTGGATTATTCACACTAAAACCCCCTTCATGGAGGCCACTGACAGAGCCAATAGTTTTCCTAATGCTCCAAAACTATTCTCAAAAAGTAAGAAAATTATGAAAACAAGGACATATCAAAAAAAAGAAAAAAAGCCTGTAACAAACGAACGTTTTTATTTGGTGTAAAAATTGATTGAAAACCCATGATATTCAGTGCATGGAATTGGCTGAAGGCTGCTGTGAGTCACTAAATTATGGCTCTCTTTAAGATGAATCAAAGCACAGAGAGCAGGACACTCAGTACTCTGGCCACATCCCGAACCTGCAGAGAAACTGGAACCTGCAGAGCTTCTGTTACCAGGTTCAGCAGGAGAGGCAGAATTTTAAATGGCCAAAGACAGGTCCAGCCCTCTGACCAGTGTTGCCTTTTTCCTTCAGTGCATCCCAGGTGGGGTTATAATCACTACAGATTAACAGAATTAAGAGAAACTGCTGCTGATTTTGTTTCATAATCTCACTTGGACAAAGTCTTCTAGAACTGACTAATCAATGGACAGTGTGTATCCTTACAGCAAAACATTAGATTCTATATAATTCACCACTGGATGAGCATCTGTTTATTACGGAGACTTACTTGTCATCAGCATTTGTGGAGTCAAAAAAGAAATGTAGCCTGAATCCTACTCAACCTTCAAGAATTCTCTACTCCTTGGAGCTCAGGCAGCTTGAAAAAGGCCCTGGCTTTTTAAGATCTCATTTCTTTATGAAATGATCATCCTCAAGGAAGTTACCCAGCAAATTCAAATAAAACCGCTGCTCAGAGAGCACCAGAGCTCTTTCGGCCCCGAAGGAGGAGCTCAAGTCCTTCTGTTTACCAATGATTTCAACTTGGGGAGGGAGCAATTAGCAGAACCCAAAGTCGAGTGAGAGCCTCTCCTTCGCGGAGGGACTCCTTTCTGCCAGCAGACACTTTCCCACAGCTGACGCCTGAGCTCCCTTTCCACTGCGAATCCACAGCGCAGCCAAATGCAGGGACTCTCTGCAACCACCGCGGGGGAGTCATCGCTCAGCCTGCCACAGCCCAGGGTAGACAGACACCTGTTGGAACCATTCAAACCCTAGATCTGAGATCCGTGCATGGGCTCCTTTGGAGAAGCGGATCCCCATGGGTGTGGCCACCAGGGAGTGCTCTGAAACCCTCTTTTAATGAGAACTTGGACCAGCAGGGCCAGCCCTTTCCCTTTCCCCTCCTCACCCAGCATCACCGGGTGGCACCACCCAAAGCAACCCTGTCTCCCCTCCCGCAATCTGCCCTGCACCCAAGCTCCTGGGTCATTATGTGGGGAGCTCAACTCAAGATTCACAAATGTTGTGGACTCTCACATACTCGCTCAAAAACCAGAGCTGAGATTCACACCGGGCTGTGCGCGGCATTACTGGGCCACGCCTGAGGGACCTCCTGAGCAGGAGGGGAAGAGTGAGGGGCTGAAGCGGAGGAAATCAGGTTAGGTGCGAGGGACAGCGCAGCACGTGCAATACAATTTTCAACAGCGATGCTGGCACCAGGTGTTCCAATAAACCCTTTGCAATGTGATTTTACTGGGGGCAATCCAATTACTGAGAAGTTCAAACTACCATCCTTGGGGTGAGACCTGAGGCCAGTGTCTAAGTATTAATAACCCTATTAATACTCCTCCTCACCAAACCGTGTCTGCCCTTGGCCACTATGACTGCCCATCAGAGAGTGTCCTGACCTTGAAATCACTGGGGCACGAAGGCCCGCCTGAAGTTTGGCAGGACTGCAGCCACTGCTGCCAAAACCGTGGCCAAACGGCTCTCAAGTCTGGAAGCATCTCAGCCTCCTGGAGCTGAGCAGCTGGGTGAGCCCTTGGTGACCTGGTGTTTACTAGCAGCCCGCATCCCACTTGGCCCTCCCTCTTCCGCCTCTGTCAGAATGGTGTCGAGCTGAGCTGCAGGCAAAGCAGGCTACAGGTTTCGGTCCTCGGCATGTGTGGGGCTCTCTGCTCCAAAAGGCTTCCCGATGTCAGTGCGACTTCTTTGTCCAGCTCCCTTCTGAACCACAAATAAAGCATCCTCTCTGTTCTCTCCAGGAACCTGTTTCTAGTCAACTTTTCAAGTCTGATGGGAAAGCTCTCCCTGGACCTCCTTGCCATCCTGTTATGCAGGGTGGCTTCTGTAAGAGCACTGGGTTCCCTGTGAAGGAAGGTGCTATTTCCACTTCTTTCCCCCCTGCACTGTGTGGTCCTTTAGAGTGGGCATTCTTCCTTCATCCATCTGCACGCCCTGCACCCTGCACCCTGCACAGCAGCACACCCAGACCGAGGATCAGCCTGCAGGACCCCTGTCCGAGGGCACGCCCCTGCCCCTAGCTCAGGTGTGTCTAGTGGCTGCTCCCCCTGGACACACACTGCTTTCTTAACCTCACAGGCATTTTTCTCCCCATCATGAAAAGATGACAAGCAGCTCTGGCACCTCACTTTCTCGGGGTCACTGATTGCTTATCTACACGTACCAGCTCACTCACCTCTAACACGCCTGGGGATCAGGTACTTGTATTATTATTGATTTACAGCTGGGTAACAGGTTGTGGGTAAGTGACCTGCCTAAGGTCACAACAGTCTGGTAATGGCGGAGCTGGGACTTAGCCCCAGTCTATCCCGACCTTGAAACCTGTCCCATTCACCACTACGTCGACAGAGCTGTTGTTTGTACAGGGCTTCTTTCCAGCTTCTGAACCCTCTGACCCTGACTGCATGTGGTGATTAGACGTGCCAGAGGGTAAGCAAATCATGGTGCCCACCCAGGAGTTTGTCACTTTGGGGAATAACCTTCTCCTCTTTCCTTAAAATAACAAAGGACAAAGAGGATACAATTAATTAAACTTAACAGAAAGGTCTGATTGATAGGAGTCTATCTCCTAAAAGACACATGGACACCCACTGAGCTCGGGAGCAGCAAACTGCTTCCTATTTCTCATCCTTGGAAAAAAGGGAGTAAAATATTCAAATTTATGAACAGATTGTTCATAAAATTTAGAGTGTAATTTTTAAAATATATAGGATATTAGAGATTATCCAACCAACCTCACTCACTATATAGAGAACAGAAACACCCAAGAAAAGTATAAAAGATGACCAAAACCACAAAGCTAGCTAGTGGGAGCCTCAGGGACATACACAGGTGTCCTGAATCCCAGCCCAGTGTTCATTCTAACCTCCAAGCATGGCAAAACTGTTTTCAACATAAGGGCATCACTGCCTGACTGGCAGTGGCTACAATGGGCTCTGAGGATAAGAAGTTGGTGATTGACTAGTCATGTCTGATGCAGGTATGGGCTGAGGACACAGAAGAGTAGGCTTTCCCCTTTTCAAGTTCATTTGTCAAAGAAATGTCTCTATTTAATTGCAGTAAATTCATAATTTATCTCAAGAGCTATTGTACTAATACCATCACAAGTCTAATTCACTAGATTGTTACAACTCTGCTTCCAAGAGAATACATTTACTGAGTTGCAACCCAGACTCCCAGAGCCATTCTTAGAGGCAAGCCATCAGAAAGGGAGATGAACCTGGAACTCACTGGAGATTAATCCACTGGAGAGTATCAACTCCTCATTCTCTTAAAAAAAAAAAGGTGACTACTTTAGATAGATACACCCTTTCCCATGTGGCTACAGGGCTGGCCAACACTCACCTAGGCTGTATTATAATGGCCAAATAACACACTTAACCAGCTAGTTCCTTAAAGCATCTGAAATTTCTTTAATAACATCTCTGTCACTTTTCGACTCCTTTTTAAAAAACATCATGCATCCTGAAGTACTCATGGAACATGCTAAGAGAAGACTTGTCAATTTTGGGATTGCCCCAGGCAAGTTCAATTAAGTACCTACAAACACCCCAGGGAGTGGGGCAGTGCACTGAGATACCCACAGGGCTAGTCTGGGAAGCCCTTCAACAGTAAGAATAAAGGACCCTGGGTTGCCACCAGATATCATTACATAGTAATCCAGCATTTAAGGGGTTTTGAATTTATACAGTTTCTAAGGACAGACTATATCCTGTCTCTTTACAGGATAGATTCAGAAGCTATCCTACATACCCTGGGTCAATTCAAAATAAGCACCATTCTTCAACTTTCCTCATTACACCTGCATGATTTTTCTCTGGACACCACAGGGACTAGAGAATTGCCATTGATGGTTTCTTGTTTTATAGTAAATTAAGCTCTGTTGCATCAGAGAACAGACCAAACATGCACACCTTGCCTTCGCATCATAACTCAGAGTGGAAGATGAAACTCTCTCTCGTCTTGAGAGTAGGCCAATGAAAGAAAAAAAGATGACTCTGTCACAGAGACATCTGGCAACTGGGAGACTGCTCAGAGCCCTCTGAAGATAGAATGTCACCAAGAAAAATCTACTACAAATAAGTGAAGAGCCTCATTTGGAAGCAGTCCTGAGAAACCAGAGATGTTGTGTCTTCTTGAACTCCCTTCTTCTCTGCATGGACAGTCAACACAGTGAAGACGCGAAAAAGAGCAGTTAACATAAAGCATTTCAGCTAGGTGCATGTTTGCAAGCAGCATGCTCTGTCAACCGTGTCTTCACCGCGCTGTCAGTTGTCCTAGGGAAGAAATATGCCCTGGGTTCATGATGCTGAAGTGTTTATAGAGTAGGAGAAATTGACTTTTTCTTTACCAGACGCTATCATGCTAGCTATCACGATGCTATTTCAAGGTTCCTGCCACTGTCTCTTGACCAGACAGTGCATGTGCTGTGTAATGAAGCCAATGTGTACCTATTCTCTAACAGGCAAATGTGGAGCTGATGTAAGTTAAATGCATATGCTATAAAGTAAGGGTGATAATCTGGTTGATCATGTTATTCACAACACAGAACCATTTAAAAGAATCATGTGGGAAGATTTAGGAGGAAGCTGCAAATCTAACTGTTTACTAACCACTGGGGTCTGCTGACTTGGAACAATGGCCTAATCAATAATCTGGTGGAAAAGGTAACAGCAAATGCTATTTGCAAACTATGACCCACGAATGCTTCAGTTATCAGTGAAACAACTCTCCGTTGCTGCTTTTTCCTGATTTGTTTTTGGAGGATGGACAGAGTCAAATCTCTTAGGCCCTTTTCTAGAAATGCAAAGTGCAACCCCATCGGCTGAAAGACGAGCTGGATACCCAGATGGAGAAGACAGTGGATACAAAGGCAGGGAAGCAGGACATTCTGGAGACACAGGACGGCAGGTGTGGAAGGTTCGGTTGGAGCAGCTAGAGAGGTACGGGGGGACTGAGAGAGGCAGGGGGAGGGCCCTAGAGGGCAGACTAAGTAACTGGATCTCCATGGCAGCCAGTAAAACTTTTTTTTCAAAAGGAAAAGGTACATCACATAAGGCTTTTAGAAAAATTTTTAATGCCTGGAGGTAGTACATTAAAAAAAAAAAAGAACTGGAGGAAGGAGAAGAGAGAGGGGAGGGAGGAAAAAAGGAAAGAGGTATAGCAGACCCCACAAAGGTGATGGGGGGGTGCTGGGCTGAACACGGAGAGGAGGAGATAGAGATGAGACATAATGTGAAGTTAGAACTGGCAGGAACTGACAAGCGGGTGAGCAAAGAGAGCCCAGAATATCTCCCAGATTTCTACCTTTAGCAGCTGGGAGGACGATGGTGCTGTTATGTAAGACTGGGAGGTGAGGAGGAGGAGAGCAGAAGGGTCTGGATTTACATACTTGAGGTTCAAGGTACATGGACATTTGAGCAGAGATGTCCCAGAGACAAGTGGAAATCGAGACGTGGGTTCTGGAGACAGGGCTCGGTTAATCTAAGTTGTCTTAGTCATGACTGCCCAGAGCACCCACAAGAGAGGTGAGGTCAGAGGATCATCTTCCAATGAAGGAGAGTGGTTGGTCAGATGCCCCAGAGGGCCCAGCATATGGAAAGAAGTGACAGGACTTGCTGGGTATGATGCCAGAAAGGCCTAGCAATGTCCTTTGCCAGAAAAACTTCCACAGATTGCTGGGGGAAGACCCAGGTTGTGACACAGAAAGTCAGGAAGGCAGGTGGGGATGGACTGTCCTCTCAAGATGGCTGGGAGTAAACAGAGAGAGCGAGGAGGAGAGGAGGCAGGGCCTCCCAGGGGAGGAAGGTGTGGCCGGTAAGGGAGTGAAGCTCAGAGCCCTGCTGTGTGAGGTATGGTCCCTGCAGCAGCAGCAGCAGCAGCCACCATGAGCTTGTTAGAAACGCAGCATCTCAGGCCCCTCTCCAAAGTGAATCGGAATCAGTACTTTAGCAAGATCCTTGGTTGACATGTTGGCATATTAAAGACTAAGAAGTGAATATAAAGGAAGCTTGGGCTTTGTGAGCAGAATGGGAGGTACCTGGGAAGAGGGAGCACAAACGTTCTCTTAGAGGAATGGAGATAAGGCTGTAAGAGTAGGAGTGAATTTTAACCTTAAAATGAAGCCAGAAGGGGCATATATTCTAACCTTTCTTCCTTTTCTCAGTTTCCAACAAATACACATGAGAGGTGAAGATTAGCTTTTTTCCCTGTGACTTATAAAACAAGGACGATGAAGAATTATTTAATCTAAGGATCAAATTTTGAACATCATCATGGAATGAGAAACACTTTCCTCAAACTCTCAACCTCTTTGCAGAATCAGACTCTTATGGAATTTAAACCAATGCCAGAAGGATGTCTCAGTGGTTCAGATGCTGCTCCTGACTCAGATCCTTCATAGGAGAAGTCATTTTCCTACCACTATTTGGCTACTAACCATCTGGCAGCTTCAAAGTCAAATATAGTTTGACTACACCACAAAGAATTAGGCTCTAATTTTAGGATAGGTGGTAATATTTTAGCCTTCCACCAACTTCCTGAATAAGATCTTTATCAAGTCCAAAATTACAAGCAGGAAATGTTTGTTCATTTTAGCTATAAGCCCATGAAAAATGTTTTTTTTTTTAAGGCAGCCACTCAAAGAAACATAGCTAGTGTGCAAAGGATGACAATTAAATAAGTTAAGTCAATTTCAGGGAAATTAGCACATAATCCGATGTGTGTTATTAACCTATCCGTCTCCACTTGTACTCTTCAGAAAGAAATGTGGAAAAACTTACAGGCAAGGCAGGGATGATAAAAAAAAAAAACAACTATAATTACAACCAAAAGGCAGCCCATGTAGCATCTCTGTCAGGTAATTAACAACATGTCTGGCAATGATTGCCCATGACTCACTGTTTCCAATTTCTTTAAGTGAATTTTAAAGCTATTACCAATGCCCTTGCCAACACACAGCATGCGATGTGGCCGAGCAGCTTTTGTGCAAAAAAACTTTATCTTCATCAGCGGAAGGTAAGTGGATCAAGCTGACAGGAAGCTGGGAAACAGCACACCGCAAGGACAGATGAGCATGGCAAGGGAAACGGAAAAATAATACGCACATCACCAGACGGTGGGGTCTGGGAGATGCCAGTGGCTGGGAATGGCTTGCTTTTAGGTCAACAGCTTGAATCTGACTCTGGTGAGCAATAACTCCAAATTCTATGGCCTGTGTAAGGGCCCGTGGATGTGAGAGGTGGGATTACAATCCAGGCACAAGTATACAGGTGGGAATTTCTAGGGCTTCAGAGTTGGCAAGGCACTCAGACTGGGGAGGAGCATGAGATAAGAGACAAAAGATCACTGGGCCAATCAATACAATGTTTCAAAATCCACAAACAACCCTATTAAACCAAACAACAAATAAAGCCATCCATTTACTTACTGGTTACAGAGTTTCTATTTGGGGTAATAGGAGTGGGAAATAGTGATGATACTTGTACAACACTGGGAGTCTAATTCAGGTCATTGAATTGTACATTTAAACTAGGTTAAAATGGTAAGCCTTAAGTTGTATTTGGCCACAATAAAAAAAGAAAAAGCCACACATTTTATTTGTCTAGTCCTTGGAAGTTTCCTCAGCGTAGCACTGGCTCAGCTGGGGGGCAGATCTGGGAGATACTGTTTTGTGACTATCTGTCAGGTTGCCAGAAGCAGACTGTGACAGGGGTAACATCTAAGCATGATGATGCGACATGTCCGAGGGCTGATGGTTCATTTCATAACAGCAAATTAAATATTCTGAAGGAAAGATAGGAATAAACCAACCTAAGAAATAGCCTTAAATCTATTATAAGCTAAATGTGCCTTGCCTGGTTAAAATGATTTTTGCTCCAAAGTTGGTGGCCATTGTTTTTTATACTATGGCCCCCTCCCCATAGATTGATCAAAACATATAAATTTAAAAATTTTCCTTCTAGGGGGGAATCAAATGGATTTTCATAGTGAATATAATACACAAATTCTACAATAGTAATTGATTTTCAAAAGCTAGAAATCTAAATGTCAACTTGCTGTGCTTTCCCCCCAATAACTTCAATATCTCTAAATTTATAGAGATCTTTCCTGAGTTTCAGATTTTAAAAATGAAGCAATTTAATTTTTTTAACTGAATTTAAGTAGTGTTTAATTCTCTTATTATTAGAAGGTCATGTTCTTCCTAAAAAAGGAAATGATTTTTTTTTAAACCACTGGGAAAATACTGCCAATACAATAAATACTTAAATAATAAATTGCAGTAGAGGAACCAAAATTGTCATTTTATGCATTCTCTGTACAACTCCCAGGAGGAGGCTGTCTTCTCTTTCTATGTTTTCTGAGAGGTGAGCTAATCAGTTCATTGTAAGACACAGGATGAAGACATCACAATGACCTGATCTCAGCTAATTACTGCTCATTCTGTCTGGGCCATTTCAGAGCCCTGCTCTCCTGTGACATAAGCTTTCTGAATGAAAACAAAAGTTTTTTTTTTGGGTGCAAATCCAGAACAAATGTGTCCCAATAAATAGCCAAAACATTCGCTATCCTGAATTCTGCAAGTGTCTAAAAACAGCTCTTGTGTACGCAGAGTCCTTTCTGTGTCGCTGTTTGAGGCAAGTGCAGACCATTTTTGGAAATCATCTGACTCCCCTTCATGGCCAGCAGTGGGGCTTTTTACTGCTCACTACTTAAAACATTCACCTTTGAGGCCATTTCACAATGGGGTAAGGCTCCCCCAGAAATATCATCTAATGAGAACCCCAGAAATCATTTTCTTATCTGACAGCAGTGCATAGAAAAACCCCCATCAGATACACATCAGATACTACTCCTCCCTGCCTCTGCTGCTCACCTCCATCCTTGGTAGGGACTGAGCAAAGGGACGGGTGGAGTCAGGCATGTGTGCCTGTGACATCTTGGGGCAGAGCATGGAGGTGGCTGTCTCTGCCTCAGGCTCCACGGTATGTTTAGGGGGCCAAGCACGCCATGGCGTGTTTGTTGTAATACTCGTAGGGCTCACCCACCTCAGTGTGGATTTGGGCTGCAGGTTTATGTGATGGGGAGATGCTTTTCTCCCATTCTCCCGCTCCCAGCAGAGAAAGTGTACCGGGCAGGTGACTGCAGGGAGGGGACCCAGCTGGTGACTGTGCATGCGCCATGTGGCAGGATAAGGCCTCAAGAGGCTTGAGAGGGTCTGCACTGCACTTGGCCCACCAGTAGCTCCACATAAGAGGGAGCACAGCATTAAACAGAAAATAAAAACATCAGGACAGGCAGGCTGACAGAGACCGTGGAAGAAAAGACAAAGCTTCATGTTTTACTATTTCTAGTGACCCTTTATTCCCCTTGAACAGTGGGGCCCCACATTTTCACTCTGCACTGGTCCCTGCAAATTATGAGGCTGATCCTGTTTACCACAGTCTCCCGGGCCTCTAGCCCAGAGGAAATCCTCAGCTTCTGTTTAATAAAAACTCTCCACCCCATTCTGTTTCAGGGGGGTGAGAGGACTTTCATGGAGGTTTAGTACAGAAGAGCAAATACAGTGTCTGAGGTTGTAAATACAGCATCTGAGGTTACTCCAGCTGGGCTTGGGGCAGTTTCCAATATTCCTACTGGCACCTGAGGCGGCAATGGTTCAGACTGTGTCCCCAGTATCTAAACACACAAATCTGACTACAAGGTAATGATCCGACTTCCTGAGCAGCGTGTGGAATCAGCCATGTTACTCATAATCACATCTCCTCATATGTGAACCTAGGGACTGACTAAATATTGTTTGATGAACTGATTTTAATTGGCACTGTCTGCCCTGCAGAACCTTACAGACTATTTTTTTTCCCCAAACAACTAATTTCAACTTCCTGCCCCAGCACACCTGCAGCCCTAGGGGGGCAAAGCCCCCCTTCCCGGAGGACGCACAAGCAGCAAAGCCGGTCTTCCTCCCCTGGGCTTAAAGGGAGAGGCCCACGGAAGGCGCTGTGTGGCTGAGGTAACCCATCTCAGGGCCACTCTCATCACTGCACACACATTCCCCAGGCCCTCCAACCTACTCAGGGGAGAGAAAACACCAGGACCTGCTGGATTCTTGCTGTTTAGGGACAACTGGCATATCTCGAAGGTTTTCAGTTCCCCACTAGGCTCGGCTAAGAGACTCCAAGCCTCTCCCATCACTACAAGACTGGCTCTTGCTTCTTTGGGCCTGAGCACCTGGGTCCTCCAAAGAGGCAGGTGTGGGAAAACCCTCATTGTCACATTTGCACCATTGGCTGAACAAGGTGTTTTCCCTTCACCATGTGAGCAGAACCAGCAAAAACTGGGGACTCTTCTTTATTGCTGAATCAGCATGAAACCCCAATTAAGCAGGGAAAGGGGGATGTGATGGTACATTCAGACCAAAATGACCTTCCAGCGAAGGATGAACTCCCTGGCAGGCAAGCCACCGCAGAGCCCAGGCCTGCCACCCTGAGGAAGGGATGCAGGTGGTGGCTGCTGTTCTCTGGACCCCTGAACTTTAAAGGAATCCAAGTCACATGCCCCAGCTGGCTGCCAAAGAAAACAGTGTCTGAGGACCTCTGGCCGGAGGTAATTGCGGGTACGGCAGTCCTTAAATGCACAGGATCTCTCTTTCCTGCCCCTCTTAGGCTGAAACTGCAGTATCAGGAGTCAATAAAAACCTGCCAGGGAAACCTTCCAAGTTCAGAGTAAGTTCAGCAAACTCCAGGAAAGCTCAAGGAGGCGGCTGGGATTCCCAACAGCCCGTTTTGCTCATGCTCACATACGATGACCCTCTGGCCTCCTGGCAGGCAGGCTGCATCCGCTGGTGCGCCACGCGGGCTCCTGCTCATACAGAAACTCATAATTTCAAGCAGCGAAATGCTCTCTGAGGTGCTTAGGAGGAAATTCCTGCAGTCCATGCCATTCTCTACTAAGATTAGCCTATAAATGACTCAATGGCTCACAGGGGCCTCTCTCCCAGGCTCCCCCATGGAACGAGCAGCAGAGAGAGGGATGGTGATGTCTGAACGCCTTTCACCCCATGCCCAGTGCAGAGCTGCTTCTCCCTGCCACACACTTGCTTCTCGGAGCCTGTTCACGAGGATGCAAGGTTGACACTGCCGGTTGGGCTTGACACTGTAAAATCCAACACAGATTTTACAGTGTGAGTGTGAGGTCATGAGGGAAGTGTGGTATGTGTGTGTGTCTGTGTCGGGGGGTGTGTGTTAATTCAGATGAGGAGACTTTCCAGTCACTGGAAAGAACGAAAGAAGAGTCTCACATGGAAGATTCTTGAATGGACCAGAGGTCCAGTGTTCCAAGTGTCTCGCAAGAGGCGCTGCCACTCTAGCAACAAAGGAATCTCAGGACCCCTGCATCCACTCTGTGCTTCTCCAGGCCCCTGCCCACCAAAGAAACGTACACAAAACACTGAAAAGAACAGTCTTCCAGACTGCAGTGAAGAAACCTTCAGCCGGCATTTCTCACACTCACGACTCCTAGAATCCCCGTCCCAGGCCCCATCAGGCCCCTATGCCAATTTTAAAAATTGGTTTCTAACACTGTATCACCAAAATATCTCAGCAGAAAAGTCCAGTTTTCTCTTTTCTCTTGCAAAAGCCTAGAAGCACATGCAGCCAGACTCACATCTCCTCGTGGTAGTCACTGGCCAGCTCTGAGCAGTGGCTTCTGTCCGAGGCCGGGCTGTGTGCCCGCCAGCACCCTCCCTGTCACCAGCACCCTTCTGCCCTCACCACTGCCCTGTGCCTCCCAGGTAGGAGGCATGTATGTTTATGGCCCTTGTCTAATCTGACAAATGTGGATTTACCGAGTGTCCAGAGCCTGAGTGAAGGATCCTCACTGAGCCCCTATAAACACTGTTCTTGGTGATCTGAGACTGCAGAAGTGTTGAAGGAAGCTCCCCTCCAAGGAGCTTAGAGCAAGGTGAAAGGATGAATGGACTTAAGAACAGAGCACTGAGGATGCAGTGTGGGCCTGAGGCTCTGCTGCCCACACTCAGCCAGCCACCTGGCCTTTCTCAGTCTCCTTAACACTGAGCATTTCCCTTTCTTTTTAACTTAAAGTTTGAAACAAACTTCTCATGCCAAATTATACACAGGATGAAAGCTGAAAGGAATGGGTGAGGGTATGTCTGGGGCCCCCGTCACCTTGGCCTTCCCTTCGTACTTCTCCTCCTTGACCTTAGAGGGATCTCGATTCTGGAATTCAAGGCTCCTGAAAGCCCAGGTTGGGCCTCAATGCCTGCATAATGCCTGGGGTCTCTCCACAGCCTCCAGTTCTGCTGGTCTTTCACTGAAGCCCCACGGAAGTGCGCGGGTGAGAGTGACAAGGGAGAATTCCCAAGAACGTGATGGAAGAAACTAACTGGGAAGAGAGGCAGTGACAGCACTCATGACCTCGCATACACAGAGCACGTGACCCTGAACCTGTAACATGAAAGGTCAAGTACCATCTCAGCAGCGTCTCCAAACCTGGTGGAGTGGGACTCAGGACACCACTCAAAAACAGCACCCTGCTAGATGAAGGGGGTGTATGTGTGTGTGTGTGTGTCTGTGTGTGTGTGTGTGCGCGTGCACGTGCATGCATACACAGAGACACATGTACACACAAGAATAGGAGCCCTTGGAGAAAAATATGCCGACTGCAGAACCAGGAGCTAGCATCCCTGGAACACACATCTCTCTCTGTACACACGTGTCCACTCTTGGTAAGAGCTCCTCGTTTTCCCTCAGGCAACTATCTCTCCTCCTTTTCTCAACATGGTTCAGCTGAAGTGGACTCATTTCAGTGATGAGCATGTGCCTGAGGCCTGCAAACCTTGGGCGTCAGTGACTGGTTCAGGGATGGCACTTGACCTAACCTGGGGCAATGAGAAACTGCCCTAGGATTCTTATGGGAATTCTCAAGAAAAGAACGTGCTGGGTTGCTGGGCTGATAGGACTGACGTTGGCAACGCGGAGGGCCACTTTGACCACGTGTGGGAAACACACAGCCCAAAATGAAGCCAACGGAGTTAGGCACAGCTAAGAAATGCAAAGAGGTCCATGTTGGATGACAAGATTGGAACAGCCAGATGGAGCTTAGCTGAGAGCTAAAGGTGCTTGTATTTTTCCATCGCTTGAGTCAATGACCTGCCCTTTGTTCTTCGTTTTGTTTTGCTTACTGCTATGGCCAACTTGGGCTGGGATTCTGACACGTGCATTCCAAAGAATCCTGACCAGTATACGCTTTCATCACTGACCACCACTGTACTTTAAGCTATGTTAATACCTTAAATGCACACCAAGGTTTCCTTACAGTAAAACCAAAAGATCAAATCAGAGAAGTAAAGAGTAAAAAGGCTATTCTTGTTATCTCTAACATTACTTACAAGAAAACTAATTTTGACCAGATGTCCAAATCCAACCCTTCCCTAAAATAACATACTGTCCTTGGTTAACTCTGAGGCTGAGAGCAGGATAGTCCCGACACAATGACTTAAAGCTACTCGTGGGAAGATGTGTGAGTAAAATCCATGTCTGCCTTATGCAAGGTCATTCGCTCTCTTCTAGACACCAATAAAGGAACTCAAATACCTCATGGAACACTTTTACATGGAAATATTTATAACATATGAAACAGTATTTGCAAAAAGCTTCATGGCAACTGTAAGTTGTAATACTGAAATGCAGTATTTAAAAGCTGTTGGTTTTGGACATAATTCTTTAGCTTCTTTAAGAAGTTTAATTTATAAAGTTAACTTTTGCCTGTCCATGACCTTTTCTTCTGCACTATTTTTAAGAACACTTATGTAACCTCATGTATTTACTTAGTTCTGTGCACCATTCAGTGCCCAAAGGCAACATCTAAAGCGTACAATAGATTTTTTTTTTTAATGAAGAACACGATTTCTGGTTCCTTAGTATGCCACAATATAGAAGATACAGCTTACTTCTCTAAAGTCAAACAAAAATCCAGTATTATGAAACAAGCAAAGAAAATCAATCCCTTTAGACGGGGGAGGTAATTACATTGATTGATTGACTGGCTGACTGATTTAAATGGCAGGACTGGGGACTGAACCCAGGACCTCATGCATGCTAAGCACGCATTCTACCACTGATTTATACACACTCCTGCCTCAGAGAAATCTTTTCAATGGGAGATGCACTTAGCAAGTGGCCTGCCTTTCACATAATTTTTAATTGTAGAAGTAATACACGATTAGACTTGTAAAAGAACTAAAGCATGCCCAATATAGCTAAAATTCCTCTGATCTTTTCCAAGAAGGAACCACAGTCACCTGGCTGTGTATGCCCTCCCTGAGTATCTTACTTACAGATCTATATTGGTACATATGCTCCTTTCCATAAACGCTATCAAGCATTGTGTAGTATTTTGTAACTTCATGTTCTCCCTCATTAGTATTTCTTCGAGATCTTTCCCTGTTAGCACACATATGTTTATTTCATTATTTTTAACTTCATACTTTATTTAACAATTCTGTTGTTCATGGACATTCAAGATGTCTCTGTGTTTTTGCCCTATTACCTACAACACCACAACACACAGCCAGGTATAAATCTCTGAACACAAGGCAAGGGCTTCTCTCGGGATGCTGCACTCACTTCTTCAAGTGGAGGCTGTTACGTCAAACAAGACAGACTTTTATGAAAGTATTGACAACCAACAAAAACCAGCTCTAAAGAAAGACTATCATGAACCAAAGTTCAGATTTTCCCCCCTAGTTTTTTAAGGATCAGATCACTTTCTTTTCCTTTTCAAAAACTGTTGTAGCTTTAAGAAAAACTGCCCAACTCAGACAGAAACCACAGCCGGTACTCAAAAGCAGTTGTTTTCGTGATCAAATACCCTGTTCTGTCCCCTCCCAAGAATTTCAGGACTGTATATCCACTTTTAGTGGATGTGTTAATTGTAAGGACTGTTGACTCATCAAAATACAGTCCTCAAGGCTTTCACTAAGTCACAGTCAAGATATGTATTTGAAAAAAGAAAACTGTTCCACACAGATCAACTCCATTTTAAAGACGGATTGTATAATACATACAAGGTAATGTGCACACACAGTGTATGTAGTCCAAAGTATAGTCAATTAAATACCGTGTCCCCACCATTCATCTAAACAACATTCTCCCAACCGTTGATGCCTCCTGAGGATTCCAAACCAATTTCCCTATCCTACTTCTTCCTAGGGTAAACATTATTCTGATTTTTTTTTCTGTTTATCCTTCCCTTGTTTTGTTATTAACTTTTTATTGTGGAAATCTTTAAATAAATGCAAATTGAAAGAGACTAACTTAAAGAACCCTCATGTATCCAAGACAACTTGAATGATTATCAACTTTTTGACACTTCTGTTTCCTCTATTCAACTTCCCCTGCCCCATTTTTTTTTTAAACTTCCTGGGAATTTTTAAAGCAGATCCCAGAGAACAAGTTATTTCATACATAAATACTTCATAATGCCATCTCTAAATAAAGAGGACCTAAAATAAAAACTACCATGCCAATATCACACCCAACACAACAGTACTTTCCTAATTTTATCGAACATCCACCCATATTCACATTTTCTCAACACACAAAGGTATCTTAGTAAAAAAGTTAGGATCCAAATGAAATAACACTCCCCATCACTTGTAAACATTTTACTTCAAGCTATTAACTAAATGGCCAATCTTTCCTTCAAATTAACATGCAACAATGAGGTCTAACTGTATAATCAACAACTCAGTGCGCATCACCAAGTATATTCAAGGAAGCAGAGCAAGGAGATCGCCCTCCCTGCGCCCCTGGCCCATATCCGCCCCAGAACGCTGCAGAGTCATTAACGTAAGGGCCAAGCAGTTGGTAGAGTTTTAAGATTCACAAGTGTATTGATGCGGGTAACAAATGACTAAATTATATGGTGACTACGGTGTTACAGTGTGACTATTATACACTCTGGGCCTTATTTTCCAAGCTTAAAAATAATTGGGTAGATACCACAGAGTATTTGGGTCAGGAGCTTGTTTATTTTGCTTCCTTTAAGGCAGCATATGATTAATTTAAACATGGCTATTCAGAAACATTTGCTTCCCTGTTCTGTTGGCTCTTTATATGCAGAACAACAAAAAAAGTATGTTTGGAAAGCAGTCACATACATGCATTTGACAAGAAAACTGTCAGGGGAAATGTTGAAACTGCTTCCGTGGGGTTTGGGTTCTGCCTTCTTTGGTGTATTTATCAACAATGAGGAAATACATGAAAATCCATCTTTAAACTGAATGACAGAATTCTGTACATTCAGCTATTTTTCTAAAGCAAATGTTTTGTTTTCACTCCTGATATTATGCATGCATCTTGATTTAAGAAAACTCAAAAGCCAAAAGGCTCAAGAGGGTGGGTGATTACTCATGTTACAGAAAATATTCTATAAACCTGTGGATGTGGGCGCCACCGACTGTATTTACTAAAAAGAAATCTGTGTATATGTGGACCCACGAGCTCAAACCCGTATTGTTCAGGGGTCACCTGTACCTCCTAGATCCGCCCCCCTTTCTCTATCCCCCTGACCCCACTATTTCCTTCTTTCGGGTCCATCAGTGGGTGACTCCGTCTGTATCCTAACTTGAAAAGAGCCTCACCTTTGTGGCTGGGCTTAGTTTGGCCAGGGCAGCTGGGAGGACACTGTTTCAGAATTCTTACTGGCCATCAAGGTATCAACTGAGAACACAGGAGTTTAAACACTGTTCTCACTCAAAACTTAAATAGCAAAACCTAGCTGTTGGAAAAGTGGGTGAGAATGTTTGAGTACTTTTCCCTAATTGCTACATCTCAAACAATGAATGATCTGCTCTTAACTTGAACCCAACTCTCTACCTTTCCATGTCAGCAGCAGAAAGGGAGTGGGTCAAATGCTCCCAAACTGTCATGCTTCAAACAAGCTAACTTTTTTTTTTTTGACAATACATACTGGGTAGGGCCAGATGCTGGTCATGTGACTCACCAGTCAGACCTGCTCTTTTCTGAGGCAAAAGCGCTGCCTCTGACATCACGGAAACCCTGCTCTGCTCCTGTATGAGGAGGAGGGGCCACAACCAGGCGACTCCTAGGGGCCCTTGACACCACATGAAGGGGATGAACGACCACATGGCTGACTCTTATGCTCAGTAAGAATGTGACTGAGCTTTCTGGACCCCTTTAGTAACCCGCCAATGGCACACTTGCTGCCTTACTCACTTCAACATCTCCCAGGTCCCAGGCGCTGTTTCCAGGCACTGGAAGAGAGCCATGGAGAAGACTGATGCTCCCTGATCGCATGGAACTTGCCTTCAAAACCTCCAGAGTCTGATGAGGTACCACTCATAACCACAACCAAGGCATGGACCTACCCAGCCCAGGACCGCCCAGGAGATTCTGGGGCTGCCCCCCTCCACAGGCTACTGTTGCCAAGGGGAAGCTGAGCCACAAGCCACCATCCTCCCGGGCTCAGGCCTGACCTGCAGTCACAGCCTCCCTGCTGCATCCTCATGCCAACTCTTCCCCTAACACACTCCGGAGGCATCTATTACTATCAGCTTAAGGCTCTGGGGTGGGTGCCCGAGATACGAATGACCACAAGTGTTAGATTTTCTGGATGTATCCTAATTCCACTGACTCTATGGATGGTAAGAAACCACTGAAATTTCAACATCGTGGTGTCCAACTGACCTCCTTCAAAACGCCTGTGCCTGGGATGGGGTAGGATGAAGGGCAGAGATCTTCTGTTCAATTACAAAATGAAGCAGGGGATCTGGGAAGGCTGCCTCACTCATATCTGGGTTTGCTACTTATTAGCTGCATCTTCTTGGGCGAATTACAGAATCTTCAATATCACAGATTTCTTTGCCTGTACAATGAACATCATGACAACATCCACCTCTATGTTGTTGTGATGCTTAAATGAATTAATACATGTTTGGTGCCTAAACAGACTCAGCCACGTAGCAAGCTGGATGGGTATCAACTAACATGTTGTGACTGTTATTAACTATCAGAGATTTCTTTTCCTGTTTGGAAAACCCAGTCTCCATAGGATGTGGAGTTACAAACAATACCAGGGGAAGCCCTAGCTTTCTCCCAAGCCTGTTACTAACACTGAACTTGCACTTGGCTGGGTAAATTTGTTTCTATCCCCTCCACATTTCCACAGAAGGTGTGCCACCCTTCAGTTTGGTCCCTGAGTACCTCTGAGCTGGATTACTAGGACTGAGGAACGTTAATCACCATGGCTCCAGCCTCTCCCAGTGCCACTGCTGAAGTAATCCTCCTAAAACACAGCCTTGACCTGCTCTTCCCACCCCACAATGGTTCCCTGTTGTAGCCTGGATTAAGGACTGGCTCCTCAGCCTTTTATTCCGGCATCTCACTAACCCTGCCCAGCCCATCTGCCAGCTCCCACCTGCACCCACAGTGGGCCACTCCCTTTACATCACCTACGTGTGTTCCAGGCCACACCTACCTCTATCCGCCACAGCCACAGCTTCTCCATTTCTCCTCCTCTAAGTCTATCCTCATGCTTTGTTTTCTTCCTGACATCTCACCTACTCACGTAGCCCTTGTGAAGCTCCCCATCGTCTCTTCTGCTCATTTTGAGTGTAGTTGGGTTTTGCCTCCTCGATGCAAGTCTGGTCTCCCAAGACAGACTAAATTTCGCCAGAACAAGCTTGGTGTCATGCATTCTTTTTGTATTCCCACAAAAGTCCAGGCAGGTGATTCAGAAATCTTGTAATCCTTGAAACTATCTGAACGGGTTCTCATTACAAATTCCCAATGAAACTCTGCTATGACTTCATGAACCTGATTCGAGTTGCAAAATCCAAACACAAAACCACAGCTGCCTTGGTTTCCCTTGGGGCTTTTCATAAGCGGACTCATTTCTCCACTTGATTTCCATCTCTGATTGAAATCATGCCAATTCCTGTCCTGAGCTAAGGGTATCTTTCCAAGTCCTTTCCACTCTCAACTGGGAAGTGGATTTTGGAGGTGATGCCCTCTCTCAAGGTCCCATCTCTCTTTTTTTTAAATTTATTTATTTTATGTTGTGGGGGAGGTAATTAGGATTTTATTTACTTATCCTTAAGTGAGGTACTGAGGATTGAACCCAGGACCTTGTGCATGCTAGGCACCCACCCTGCCACTGAGCTAGCCCCTCCCCCACCACCTATTCTTAATAAATATATTTCTCTCCTTTGTTTCTGGGCTCTATGCAATCTGCCTCCCAAACAGGGCTCATCCATCCTGTCTCCAGCTTCCCCAACAATTCTCCACACAGGCCATCATCATCGCTCCCTTGATGACTGCAGAAGACTCTCGACTATCCCCTCTACCTCGTCTCACCCATTTCTATTCCAGCAGTAATTCATTCAACACCTATCAGTTTTGTACCTCTTATATAAAGAGCAGAAACAATGACAGTGGAAACAGAGGAGGCTACGGCCCTAGGCTTGCAGGGTGTCAAAAGGAAGCCTTGTTAAATTTGACCCTTGGGTTCCACATTTACTGGGAACAAAGTGGGAGACACTGTTCTCTAAACTGCAAAACAAGCCTTCAGAAAATGAAGTTCCTTGAATTGTCTCCAGCTCTTAGAATAAATGAGACCCTTTTCTTAGAGCTATAATATTAAGCAAAGAGAAAAACACAACAGCCGGCAATATGAGAGAAATTAGGGGCGATTGCACAGGGGTCTTGACTTAATTGACCCATGAATGCAGAGAATCAAGTGTAAAACCTTTTGTCTGTGGTAATTACTATATTTTCAGTCAAAATTACAACTTGGTTGTGGCCCAAATGATAGGTTTTTAGAGAGAAGATTCCATTTCCATAATGGTGCTCTTTAGTGTCTAAATAAATGGCTTCCCATAAGAGAGAATGTCAGATGGATCTAAAATGAGAAAAAGACGGTGCTTTGTTCTTCCTAAGTTGAGGCCCCCAATGAGTAAAATTATTTTCTTCAGTATTTATCAGTTCTATTAATATTCATCTTTCTGAACGTTCTTTTATCTCCCGCCACACATACATATATGTGAGGCTGCTTGATCAGAGTTCCTATTCTGTGGTATATTATGGTCTGGAACTGACATCATGCAACCAGGAAAATGTAAGAAATGACAACTTTCAATGTGCAGCTACAGAGAAGGCAGCTTGGTCAAGGAGTGGTCAGAGGGAAGGAAAATCCCTTAGGGATCCAGTTATTTCTAAAGATAAGCTATGCGGCATCTTACAGAAAATCCTTAAGTGTGGTGTGTATATATTGACGGCAATTCCTCAGAGGAAAGGATGCCTGCAGAGGTGTGGTATCACAGCGCCACCTTCTGGCAGAGCTGTGCCAATGTTCCACACACAACATTTCCTAAAAGACAGTCATATTCATCCCGTTTAAAATTTTAAAAGAAGAAAAAAAGAAACTCTTCCTATGAGCAGAGGAGGCAGACACAAAAACACAACTGTGGTTTTAGCATTATCAGGGCTGGGTGTATGGATGTTATCGGTCAGAGAACATTACACTACCAGGGCTACCTGTTCTGTCATTTTAGGTAAGGCAATTTTATTCCAATGTTTTCTTGATCTCAACTTTAAAACTTTACCATTTTATTATAAACATAAACTATCACTATGAAGAACTTTGGTAACTCAGTCTTATTAAAAAGAAACTGAACAAGTTTTACATAGCTGTGTTTCCTTCCTAGGCTAAATCTAAACTTATTTTAATGTTTCCTTCAAATATTTTTCTAGTAGGTGCTACTTTTACAAGCAAATGTGCAAGTGGTCTATTATTTACCTAGAAGATTCCACCGAGGTCATAAATCTGATGTTAGTTCCATTTACAAGTGACAGACACGTTAAACATGTGGGACTGCATGACCAAATTCTAACATTGCACATGGATAATTCTTTATTTTTAAACCTCAAGGAAGTATGATTTCATAGGTTAAATACCAGACTTGAAAAGAACCAAAAAAGCAGTTTCTTCATTTTAAGTCAATCTTTTATCCATAACACTTTATTCTAAATATTATTCCCATTGTGGTCTACTCAGCCCCAGCCAATGAACAATGAAAAATCCTTCTTTTGCTTAGTTTGGTAGTTTTTGATTATAGAGGACATCATCTAATGCTTTCCCCCCACACACTTTGCAAAGTCTTAAATGACAGAATACATGTCCAAAAATATAACACAGCATTTATTGTGTCTGAACTCAACTGTCTCTGTGCGACCATCAATGTGTCTCGAGAAACCTGGTCAAAAAGCTTTGAACTTCTTTAGGGCAGAAAGGCATCCCAGACTGAAATTAAAAACCTTCAATTAAAGCTTTTATACAAAATTTATATGTAGATCAAGTTTTGCTCTCTGACACACAAGCAAAAAAGCAAGGCGAGTAGCAAGAGAGCCTGGACAGATGCGTTTTTGTATTATGTAGACAACCCCCACATCTGAAGCAGAACTCAGTGAAAAGAAACCCCAGCTGTGTTATCGCTCTTCCAAGGAGAATGGAGACACAAACACGGTATCCCCAAGTCATAGCACATAGGCTAGATGTTCACTTACTCACGCATTGGAAAGATATATGCACCTCAATGTTCACAGGAGCGTAATTTACAGTAGCCTTATTACATGGAAATTAATATTACACTACTGGCTGTATACATGAATCTCTCTTTCGTGGGTACATTATTATTCTCTCCAGATGACTACCCAATGCCCCTCATTCTCACCATTAATTTAAACAGTTATATGGTTCAACACAGGAATATGGCAGTACTTAGCAAGTGCTGTGTAACAAATGAATTCACATAAAATTTACATGGGATTTAATTAGCTGATAATGGGTCATTAATTGGAGGGCCAAAGAAAGGAAACATATTCTTTTGGACACATAAAGGCGCTATTCAGGAAGAATAGGTTTGTTTTTACTCAGCCTTCTGAGCTAAGAGAACCACCTGTACAAATATAGGGCTCAAGGCAGATGACAAGCCGAGTTTTTATGTACCAGGAAGACTTCCATCTCCATGACGACTTCCCTGGTTCCAAACAGAGAACGTTATTTGTGGAGTCAACATCTCAGCCATGCTAGAGGACACAGTTTGGGACTGGAGTGCATCTGAACCCTCTTTCTTGGGCAGCCATTATGAACTGGGGCTGTTTCTGCCAAATCATTATCGGTGGGTGATTACAGAGCTGACCTGTTTTATAATGACTCCTGTTTTACGATTTTCTGAGTACCTCATTGTCAAGAAATGAAGTAATGCTCTGACTCAACAACTCCACTGGAACTACAAACCACTTTCCCATCTCCAGAGAGTATGCCCACTTAGTATTAGGTAGTTCTATACCCATGTAAGTCATTAGGTTTCATATATAAAGATCACTGTGTTAGTATCACTTACGTGCATGCATGTAAGTTAATTGTTCAGACAGTAATTAACATGACTGGCTGATATGTGGGTGGGTGGGAATACACAAAAAGGCTTTCTGGGAAATTCTTTCAAAGTAAGTACAGAAAAAATAAAACCCACCATGTTCTTATAGGACTGTGCTTGTGATGTAAAAAGGCCAGTTTTTGCTGCAACTCCAATGAGCACTCGTGGCTCTCTGGAAATGCCAATCTCTTAAGTTTTTTATTTTCAGCCAAATCTCATTCCTATTCTAAAACAGCCCCACATACCATGGAGGTAGAAGAGTTTGAGATTATACAACTGAGAGCCAGGAGTTTACTCTTTTCATTAAGGGCCACAATGTCGTTTTATGTACCTAGTTGTCTGTAAGTCATCATTTTGGGCACTTTGGATAGGAAGTTCCTCTCTGACAGCTCTTTTCTAATAAACACAGGTCCCTTAAAATTATAGCCTTTGATTCAGGATTCAAGGCATAGATTTTGGCTCAGAATTAAAAGTTACAGAATTTAATTCATGTAACTGCCAGCACTGTTTCAGGCAAGCTGTTGTTGGTTTTAATAGAACTGGACAATGATGCACTGGGTAGCAACAGCATCACACAAAAACCAACCAAACAAAAATTTCAGAACACAGATTAACCAGATTAGAAACACATATCATATTGGCCAAACCAGGAGACCTAACAGCCTAACAATCAGAATTTTCAAATTGTCCATCTTGTGAAAGACAGTCTATAAGACTGATCAAATCTTTGAAGCTTGGAACTTTATGTATTATTTAACATATTATTTATTAAATAAACAACTTGTTTATTAACTAAAGGCTGTTTAGTTGTAACTCTCAAATCTCAGGAAAAGGCACACCAAATGGGAATAAAAGTTTGCAACCCAGGTACAAATGTTGCCATCTCTCCTATGAATGAAGCTTTTCTACATCAACAGGATAAAAGATGACCATTCCAACCAGAACCCAGGGAAGGCAACAAACCTTGTACCAAAGATGAAATACAACTGGCTAATGAAGAAATGGAACAAGGTCCAACCCAATTAGATGTAAACAAATACTAATTTAAATAACAAGGTGCTCTTTTTCACGTGTCCCATAGCAAAAGTTAAAAATGACCCAGAACTAGGGGGTACAGCTCACAGGGAGACCATGCTCTTGGCATGCACAAGGTCCTGGGTTCAACCCCTAGTGCCTCCATTAAGGAGGGGATAAAAGACCCAGTACTAGCAAAAACGACTGGGAAAAGACCTGCTCAGACACCACCTGTGAGGAAATAGCAGTCTCCATCTTTCTAAGGAAATCTCTACAATGGCACACACTCTCCAAATTCTGGAAACTTTTAAGAAAAAAAAATATAAGAATCTTCAATATAGCACTGTTCATAATGGTAAAAATGACAATAACAACATGTAAAGGAAATTACAGTACAGCCACATGTTGAAAACTACACAGCCATTGAAAGCACAGAGGCCAAAAACTATCCAATGACAAAGGATATTGTTTATGGTACGCTGCTAAGTAAAAACAGGCTACAGTCCTCCAGGAAAAAGACCATCTCTTAAAAATTCTGTGTGTGTGTATATAAACATACATTTTTAGCCTCCCTTTCTAACATACTTACTCACACATACACACCCACACCATCAGGTATAAAGAAGGCATAAAGTAAAAGAGTAATAGCTTTTTTTCCTGCATTATTAGACAACAGGTGACTTCTTTTTACTCTTGGTTTTTCAGTGCTTTTTAGAAGCAAGTTTGTATTACCTCAGTAACTAGGAGACGTTATGGAGTTTGATAATGTCAGGTCTAAATAGAACCAACCAAATGAGAAACCACTATTGACAGATGAACCCTTGGCAAAGGAAAGATGGATTTGAAGGAAGCTTTAACCAATTTCGAAAACTGTATACGGGAAGGAGGGCTCAGGCATTTGCAATGTAAGTCAGACTTTAACAGAATTTTGTAATTAAAATGCAGCTATTGCTTGTCCCATTCTTCATTCTGAACGCGTATAGCTATCAATTAGACGCTTGCTTGAAAAAACCTCTCTTCCCCTGCATGCTGGACACTCCAGCTGAGCAGTAGTCACCTCCAAACAAGGCCTCTCATCACGCAGCCTGACAGGTAAGGCCTTGGAAAAGTAACTGCCAAGGAAGGCTTCCCTCTCACTGGTTATCAGAGTTTTGAGCATAAAACCAGCCTTGCATCATCTCTAGGGCTCAGAGGACAGCAGCACAGAAGGAAAGGAAAAACCATGGGAATGAAAGCAGAAAAGGCAACCAGCCTCTCTGTGCAGAAGTCTGTCACTGTGGTGGCCAGTTTCACCTCTGAGCAACCCAAGAGGCTGATGGTGGTGCTTCCAACAGTGACCCACCCCATCTCCCAGCTTCTTTTGAACGAGACCATCCATGACCCATGGAACCACTAGGGGGCGATCGAGGAGCGAACAGTTTTCCATCCTTAAGACAGACCAGCAAGAGAGCCTCTAATTTCCAACCGTGAGTCTCTTGAAGGGAATTAGCTCCCAGGTGAGGCTTGTTTTAAATTTTAATTATAAATACAAGCAAAGTCTTTCTTCTTAAAATCTCTGGAAATGTAAGCATAAAGGGCTTTGTGCTAGAGACTGAAGGAAAGCAGAGCGAACGGCACACAAAATTGGTAAGTTTAGAAATAAGTTATTTTTTTTCCTCTCCCCTGTCTACTTCCGTAAGCCATACCCAAAGCTTCCTCTTCCAAAAGACAAAATAAATAAATAAGCCTCTGGCAACAGAGCCTCTAGTGTTCCTTTGAGGTTCTATTTCTATATAACGACTGTGGTTTATACAGACTTGCAAACATTCTTTAGCAGTAAAGATAACTCTACCCCCGCCCTCAGCACGTGTGATCTGTGAGCCTCAAGCGGCCCTGCTACTAGCGTTTAACGCTCGTAAGCTGCTTCAAATCCTTTGTGGAAGGAGGCAAGGTATAAATAATAATTTTAAGAACAGGCGGGCTTACTCCGCTGTTTACATTTTTTATGTGTTTGACTTTTTCTTTTTCTCCAAGACTTGAGAAGTGAGTAAGTGACTTCGCCTTCATTTGCACGTCAGCAAACAGCCACCCCCGGCATGACGCGAGGATGAAACGGACACTTAACACCTACCTCGTGAGAGGCACTGGATGGGTGCTGGAGGTGGGTCCAGCAGGACACAGGTCCCGGTGGGGTGGTCCCCGTCCTCGGAAGGCGGAGGAGCTGGCCCTCTGCATTGTTTGTCTCCTGACTCCTCCAACGTGTGTGAACCAGGCTGGTCAGTTCACTCCCTGTGCCTCAGTTTCCTCCTCTGTCATATCCAAGTGGTTGAACTAGAGACACCTCATGTCCCTTCTGGCTCCCCCAGAGCTAACGGGCATCTGTCAATAAACTTGCTGATAAACCGGGTTTTGAATATCTCATAGGGAGAGTCACCGCAAAATTCTTTTTAATTGGTGTCTCAGGCTTTGAGGCCTTCGGAGGAAAATCGACGTCTTCCCTCACCGCCCAAGCAACTGCAAGCAGCCACTTTTGGCTCTGACTGAATAACCAATGCACCGGAAGACGCCCGAATAAATAGCAAACAGACAACTTCCGGCACTGTCGTGACGCAAGGCGGTGCTAGTCTATGACGTCACTGCAAACGGCTGCAAACGTTTCCACCTGGGGGAACCACGGGCCAGGGCCTCCTGCCTCCTGTTCCTTGAAAGCAATAGTTGAAAATATTTTGAAAACGACACATGATCTTGAAAAAAGCAGCAGAAGCAACAAAAAGCCATTTGTTTCTTCTACCGGGACAGATTTATCTGTTGTACAATGGGGGGTATGGGGGTGGGGGAAAGGCCCTCCACCACGTTTCCTACCAGAGGCAAGTATTTCAACTGTAACCAGGTAGATGTGCCAGCAGCCTGGTAAACTGAACCTGAGGATTCCATAGCATCCCTCCTGCATTTTTTCCATCTCCTGCCTCTGTCCATTTTCTTGTTGCTTAATGCACTGGCTGAAAATCAAGTGCGACAATAAGTGGACTGAGTGGGACATAAAGTTAGCGTCTCACCCACAATGTTGAAAGTCTGTCTTGCCCAGGAACCACAACTCCATTCCTAGGACTCCACCACAGAAGAAATACAGCATGTGTGCCCTAGGAAAAATGTGCAAGAAAGCCCATGGCAGCATTGCTGAGAAAAGCAAAAATAACAACATCCAGTAATAGGGGAATAGATAAAGTGTGTGCTCTAGGCTAGTGAAGAGGCTTGAACCAGAGGGAAATCTAAAAGGCCAAGAAGTAGAAAATACAGCTGGAAAGAACACATTAAATTCACACTGGGGACTGCCATTTGCACTGAGGAGGGGTCCAGCTTGGGAGGGGGGTGGTTAGACCTAAGGAGGGCTTTAGCTGTATAGGTAACATCCTACAACTCTAACATGAGAATACGAAGGAAGCTATATTCCAGTATTCCCCATATATACACAGGAAGGGAAAAAACCTCTGAAAGCTGGTGTGGCGAATGGGGCTGCCTGGAGGTGGCCAGAGTACAGGTGACTCAATTTCTCCTTTGTGCTTTTCTCGATTTTTCCCCCATTCACTGCCCTGGATAAAAAACAAACAGGCCTTTCTCCTTCTGTGGCTTCCTGGACGCCACCATTAGGGAGAATAATGTCTGCAGTGCGAAAACGCAGGGCCGAAGCAGGAAGCAGGAACCACTCTCATTCCTTGTGGTTTGTGCCAGAAAAATGGTTCTGCTTTCCAAACCCCACCCATCCCCACCCTGGGTTCCCTGTACCCCTTTCTGCAGCCAGGGGCCCCCAGAGCTGGCTTTCAGTTGGGTAATCTGGTTGGATTCCAAACTCGATCTTGCTTCTGTCTCTGGACATTCTTTTGTGGGGCAAATTCTCCATTCTCACGTTCCTAGTGCTCCAAGAGGCAACGGCTTTGCTGCCGGCCCGGGGCAGCTCAGGGTTGTAAGGGCAGAATGGCAGGCGTTCGCAGCACCCTGAAGGCCCGTCTGCCGCTTCGGCACACAAAGCAGGGCATGTTGTAAAAAAGCAGTTCTCCTGGCACAGGGAAAACAAATCCATGGAGTATTTGGACCAAGGCTTGGCGGCTGCATCTGAAACAGACATCTCATTGTGCTCGGTTTTAAAAGGAACCCTTCCGAAGCAGGGGCCTTTCGGGCTGACAGTTAAATCACAACGGCCGGTATTTACACAAACGGCTTCCAACTGTCTGAGCGAATACATAATATTTCTATTTCACAGAAACCAGGGATGGTTAACAACACAGAAGCTGGAGCGGCCATAAAGTAAACCTCTGATTAGTAAGAATGTGTGTAAGAACCAGACCTTACATACCTGCAGGAGTTAACACACTCCTCTTGTAAACAAGTCTGTTGTTGTTGTTGTTTTAAATCAAGTGACAAATGGAATAGATCAGAATACACCCATACATGCATGTCTAAAGACGGCTTTACGCTCATTAAATCAAGTCTGTTCCTGGGAGCGCTTTCAGCCATCCGGGCATTAGCAGGGAAGCTGTGTGATGCTGAGTTTCTTATTAAAAGCTAGGAAAGCACAGCCCCTTGGCCAGCCCAGAGCAGCAGCTAACCACTCCAAATGCAGACAGGAAACACCTGGAACTCTCTGCGCCACTCGGCCCGCACTTTACATTTCAAAACAGAGGATTCTGAATTGTTCATAAATATTTGTCTTGTTTCAATAAAACACTCTTCAACCAGTTGCATAAACCCTTGGTTCAGGAGGCTAAAACGTACATGCTACCAGCCATCCACATTCCTTTAACATTGCATATATTTATGTGGACAATATCCTGGAACCATAAAACCCAAAGGAAGGCATTTAATAGCGTCATAAGGGAATTTCAGGGGTTTTTTTTGGTGGGGGGGAGGACAACTCCCCCCATAGATAAAGCCCAAATCATGCTTGTTTTCTAACAAGATTCAAAAATATGGAATTGAAACATAAATTAAACCCAAGTTTCCCTAACTTGCCTAGAATAGTAAATAAGACCCAGGGAAACTTTTCTAGAGACTTAGAAAAGCTTTAATATAATTGATCTTTAAACCTCCAGCTATAGGGTAGTCATACCAAAGGCCCTGTAGCCAAATTCATTCCTGCACATACCTCGACATGTTGAACCCTTTAAAGGGTTTTAAAAAGCTGCTTTTAGACACTGAAATGAAAATTAGCTCAGCTTTCTTGTTGAAAATTAGATCTTTGAAAACTATTTTCTTCATATTTTTAGACTCTTCACGATTTTCCACCAAGTACATGGACACGTATTACTTTCATTTATTACAACAGATACTTTGATAGTCAGAAAAATGAAAATGTCACACACACATTTCGACACACAGAGGGAAGGAGGAAGGAGAAAAGAAAAAAGATGGGACTTGTTCAGAGCAGCTTTGGCAGGCTGTGTGTCCCCTGAGGGAGGCTGGAGTGCTGAGATTGCCTGTGAAAATGACCAGGGCTGGTTCCAGCAGGGACTCTGCCAGGAGCACAGCCAACGCTCGGAGCAGAGGGGTGTGAGATGCGGCTCCGATGAGGCACCAGCCTGAGCCTCGAACCCAGCCTGCTTGCCGGGGCACCCTGACTCTTCCCACTAACCCAGTCCTCCAAAGTCCAAAAGAAAGAGGAGAGACCCAGGGTTATGAAGAGTTAAGTGGAAAAGTAGGTCATGAGAATATGAACTTCTAAGCATGGTCCCAGGACTGCAATGAGTGAGCTGCTGTTCTTTCTTTTTCTTTTCTTTCTTTCTTTTTTCTCTAAGCAGTTGTGATTAAAAATTCTTCAGGAGGCCATAAACTGCTTACTCGGGTCCAACTCAGAAATAGCAGCGCGCTGCCCCTCAGTTAATGAAGATTAGGCTTGGCGGTGATAAGAGATTTCATAGAAGCTCTTCGGAACCATAAAAGGCAGTAGTTAGAGGTAATGATAAACTAATTCTGAATGCAGGGGGCAGCAGACGCTCAGGCCCAGGTTAACCATTAACATGCTGGACTCTGGCCAGTTAAGAAGTTGTTTAACCAGCACCCCTGAGAAGCAAACCTGTTAACATTCACGTGTCCGTTAACGACAGCCACTATTTTTTCCCTCCATCTACACAGAGCTGAACTGAAAGGGAGTTTTCACGTTTCCCTGCCTCTAATCAGGACATTTAGCATCCAGGTCCTGAACTAAGACCCGAGAAGGAGGCATCTGCAGTTTTCTAGGATCCCTAAACCTTGACTGAAAAAAATCCACTGAAGTCTTGGTCTCCCCTTAAAAATTATTCTGACCCACAGTTGAATGGTAACTGGTAACAGCTTAATTGTTGTTCTTCAATGAACTAATCTGTATTACTCCTAAAAATGGACACCCACAAAATTTAGGCATGTGGGTGAGATTATATTTAAGACAAAGGATGGCAAAGAAGAATCCCCTTTGTTTCTACATACAAAACTTCCCTGACCTTCTTGTTGGTACTTTCACAGAGGCCAACCCACACTGAAGGGTCAGATTGCCTTTGTCAACACAAGGGAACTATTTAGGGACATTTAATCTAATTTTAGGAATAACGCATCTGAAGAGGGTGATTAGTGATGCAAATGAAAAATCACTATTGGCTGGGGATAAGCAGGACAAACAAAGGATTCTTAGAAGCATGGGTGCTGTCTTCTGGGGCAGGGAATGCGCTTTGATCATGTTGAAAGGCAGACTAAAAAAAAGACTGAAGAGCTCACGTCTCCAGGGTTGGAGGTCTGGGGTCTGTCTGTCTGACTTAGTTCAAGTTGGAATTAATGCACTGAAAGGTTTGGGATGACCCTGAACTACTCTTCCTCTGGGCAGGCCTGAGGCGAGTGGTTGATTTAGGCAAGTAAACAATAATGAAAATCTGGCTAAGCGTGTAACAATGAAATATGGTCCTTTCAAGATTCTGGCTGAGAAAAGATAGGACCAAAGGGGGAGGCTGGAAGACTGGTGTGGCTGGGGAGAAGGGGGTGGTGGTACTTAGGACTTTATTTAGGCCGTTTGTATCTGGGCAAATTCTCTGGTTTTGATTTGGGGTATGAGGGTCATGAAGACACACTATACTGGCATTCCTACATTTCCGCTAAGTCTCTGACCTAAAAAATGTCAACCAACAGGTCTCGACTGGGTATATTCTGCACTTCACATCTGTAACTAGCCAACAGTTCTCAGTTCTGGGCCTCTGACCTGCTCTCCTGGTTATCGGGGCTGGTCTGCAATCCAATTAAACTGTCAGACTCCCAAGCCAATGACCTCTCTGAACCCATTTGGGTAGAACTGTATAAACTCTTGAGTTAAGGTTGTAGAGCTCTGGTTCTTCAGTAATGACAGGAACCAACAAAGGCTAGCTGGATGCGGCCACATGCAGGATTTCACCTCCATTATCCCGTTGAATGCTTAACAGTTCCGTAAGCCAGTCATCACTCACAAACCCATTTTACAGATGAGGAGACAAGCTCTGCTCGGTTACAAAGTGAGAAAGTGACGGAAGCCCATTTACATCTGGTATATTTGCCTGTAAAGCAAAATCCCCCATATGTTTCCCAACATGAAAAACCAACCCCTCAGAACAGAGTCTACCCCTACATGCTCATTAGTGGTCTGGCACAGAAAGGCACAGAAAGATACAACAGCCTTGGTGTTCTTTTCTGTTTGGGCAATTTAGTGAGCCTCTTTTTCTACCAAAAATCAGCCCTGCTTAAAGCCTAGAGCAAATGTGCTTTCCTCCCACCCTAGAAAAGTTTCTATAAAGAAATGACCTCACTTCTACATTCTGTTTCCAATGTAACTCCATCCAAGATTTTTAAAAGATGGATTTCCACAGAATAGCAGAGCCCAGGATATATGCAGATCATCGTCTACTTTGGAAAATAGCTCAGCCCCCAAATAGATATCCTTGTATTTTTTTCTCCCCAAAGAATAGCTCTGGACAATTGTATTGCATTGATTAGATCAAGACAAAGCTAATTTTCGTTCTCTATGTGTTAGAACCATTTTCAAATGGATTTCAATCAAATTTTTATTTTTTTTAAATAAACAGACTATATTGTGGAAAACTTTTTTTTTTTTTAACAAAATATAAAATGAAAACCCAAAAGCTTACTCACATCCCTAAAACAGTATTCCCCAAACTTTAACTGCTGGTAATGATTTCTCAGGTATCCTTTTAGGTAAAAGCATATATGTACAAACAGCAGGCCTTCCATATCCGCCAGTTTCACATCTACAGATTCAACCGATTATGGATTTTCAACCACACAATTTTGGTCAGCAGATATGAAGTGCCTACTGGATTCATTGTACCATGCCGCTTTCATAAGGGACTCGAGCATCTGTGGATGTTGGTATCCGAGGGGAATCCTGGAACCAATCCCCTTGGGGATACTGTACCAGTATGTAGGTACCATTTTAAGAAATGATCTATACAAATACTTGATGTTTCACTTGACGACAAAGCTTGAAAATCTGTCAGATTGAACACTTGCAAATCTACTTCATTCTTTTTAATAGTGATTGTCATTAATGTAACATCCAGCTTGTCTGTAGTTTGGGAGGAAGGGCTATCTTGTTGTGGTGTTGCTTTTCCATTTCATAATGTTACAAGCAGCATCTCTGCCTATGTGCACGTGAACGTGTGCGCATGCACACAAATCTTGGCGTACTCTTGTGATTATATCCACAGTATAGATGCCTAATAATGGAATTTATGAGCCAGCTGGAATGCATAGTTTAATAGATATTGCCAAAATCTGCACCAATTTAAACTCCCACCAACAGTTTATGAGTGCTGATGTCAACACCCTCATCAATGCTGCATGTTATCAGACCATTCCATCTCTGCCAACATCATCTCGTTTTGCGTTTTCTTAATTGTGAATGAAGTTGAGCCCCTTTTCATACGTTTATTGATGGCACTGTTGGCTCACTTTTCCACTGAGTAGTCTGTCTTGGTCCTACAGACATGTAGGAGCACATCAGGGAAACAGGAAATCAGCCCGTCATCTGCTCCTGCCAGATTAGTTTTTATTCTATTTCTGCCACCGTATGTATGCTCTAAGTTTTATACAGTCAAATTATCAGTCTTTTTCTTTATGGCTTCTGGGTTAAAAAAAAAACAGATTTAGATTCAGACCTATAAATAGGTACCCGTGAAAAATGTAAAACCAAGCCTGGCCAAAATTATCCTTGAGTTCTGACATTTAAAACAAACACTCCAGAAAGAGGTCTACACTTGTTACAGTACGAAGAGTTCTGGACACCTGCCCAACCCTTCCAGAGCAGAGCTCTAAAAATCCATTTATGGTCTTGACCTGCTGCTGGTTGTGCTCATTTGCCTACAGACTTTGAAGATTCTTTCAGGTCAAAGCAAACACCACAAACTATAGGTAACTGGGCTCAGCTTGCTGAGCTGAGCTGTTGCTGCAGCTGCGCTGGGGTTCTTGTAGCTCTTCCATCCATCCTGGTTCTTCAAATTCCATCCCCATGGGGAAGATACCAAGGACTTATTTTATTTAATATCTGCAAGCAATATTCATTGGCTGCCGCAAAGGAGGTGCTGAAGGAGTCCAGATGTCTGAGGGGAGGGGGTATGTGTTTGTCTTCTATCACAGGTAGTATTTGTGGAAAAACAGAAAATGTGGATATAGGGAAGAGACCAGATTTAAGATCTGTAACCTCCATTTATTAGCTGTGACTTCAGGTAACTTAGGTTTTAACCTCTCTGAATCTCAATTTCCTTATCTAGTAAATGAAGATGATAATTCTATTATCTTTCAGGGTTATGAAAGCAATAAAAACATCTGAAATGCAGGTTTAATTGCTAACTGCTTGGGCTAAGGTAAGTTCTTAATAAATGTTACCTGCTATCATTATATAAAATAATTCACTTGTGACTAACTTTTGGCAAAGGTATAATACAATTCCAAACAAATCACAGCTTCTGTTAAATTTATAATAAATTTATAATCTTGGTGTACCAAGGATTTTCCAAATAGGTATCTTTCCTACATGAAAAGAACTCTTAACCTGACCACTATATAACAGGCTATTACAGGTACCTAAAACTTAGTTATTAAAGAATAGATATTAGATAGATAAGCAAAAAAAAAAAACCCCAAACTTAATATCAGAGCTAAGTTTAGGTGCAAGAGGATGCTGAGAGACTCTGTATAAGACTGGACAGGTTGGACGATTGAGGAGAATACAAGAGGATACTCCCAAATCGACAGGGAGGAAACTTAGAGAATATTTGTCGAATCTGTAGCCATGGCAATCAAAATACTCAATATGCCATATAATTGAATCCATATCTGTAATTTACACATCTGCTTTGAAAATTGGCTTCACATTTCACAAGCAAGATGATGTAAAGTTTCTGCAATGCACTTTGCTAAAACATTCTGTGGACCAAAATATTTGCCAGCATCAAAATGATAAATGGGTTATGACAAAAGCAGTTGACCTCAAAGACGTGACTAAAATAAGTTTCTTTGATGTGGGATACCATATAGATACAAAAACTATAAGAGTCAGCTTTTCAGGTCAAAGCAAATAAAATAAATAAGTGAAGATGAAAATAGTAGAGTGGATCCTCAAAAAATTAGAAATAGAATTGCCATATGATCTGGCAATCCTACTTCTGGCTACACAACCAAAAGAACTGAAAGCACAGTCTTGAAAAGATACTCGTAGATCCATGTTCATAGCAGCATTATTCACAATAGCCAAAAGATGGAAGCAACCCTAGTGTCCACTGGTGGATGAATGGATAAATGGAATGCAGTATGTAAGTACAATGGAATATTACTCAGCCTGAAAAAAGAAGGAAATTCTGACATGTCCTACAACATGGATGAACCCTGAGGACATGATGCTAAGTGAAAGAAGCCAGTCAGAAAAGGACAAATAATACTGTATGATTCCACTTCTATAAAGTACCTAGAGTAGTCAAAATCACAGAGACAGAAAGTAGAATGGTGGCTGCCAGTGGCTTGGGTGTGGAGGGACAGGAAATTGATGTTTAATGAGGTTCAGTTTGGGATGATGAAAAACTTCTGGAGATGGACAGTGGTGATAGCTGTAAAACAGCATGAAACTCACTTAATGCCATTGAAATGCACACTTAAAAATGGTTAAGATGATAAATCTTACGCTATGTAAGTTTTGCCACAATTAAAAGAAAAATAGAGTGAGGTCTACGTGTGCAGTAAGGTTCCCAGCAGAAAAAGGATGACATACTTAAGACAAACCAGGTTGACCTGAAGAGTAGATATGAGGGACAAAGGACCAACAGCAGTGACTCGGTCCAAAGGAGAGCACATCTTATGGAACAGAGCATGCCTGGAGAGATGCAGGGAGCTGCCCTCTACAGCTGTAGCCAGCCTGATCACCTCGCACAGGGAGGGTGAGGAAAGAGTCCCCTACCCCATTTTCCTTCCTCACTCTGACATCCCGCAGAGCTCCCCATGGCCAAACCCACCTAGAATCCAGGGAGCACTGGAACTATTGAAAGGGGTCCCTGATCAGAGAGAGGGGTTGGGGTGGGGGGAGAAGGGTTGATAAGAGACATCTGGGGTGGAGATGAGGGTCAGTCAAAGGGACGTGAGACTGATGCGTATTGTTTCCAAAATATTCAGAAAGAATGGGAGCATGTGCTACTGGTACAGTTCAACACTAATATGAAAGTAGGTAAATGTCATCATTTAACTTGATTTTATAAAATGGAGATACCTCTAGCTCTTACAAAACTGAATTAGGCAGCCTATACCCAGGCATGTCTTTGAAGCCCTGAGTGAGCGAAGTGTTATAAGAGAAAAAGTTCTGAGTCAGGTCAAGCTGTGTCTGTATCAGTGGTTCTCAAAGTGTGGTTCCTGGACAAGTAGCATCATGTTACCTAGGAACCTAACAGAAAGATTTTTCAGACTTGACCCCAGACCTACTGAATCAGAAACTTTGGGGTTGGGTTTCAGGGAAAGAGTTGTATGGGATGTGGTAAGACAGGAGTTCAGGAATAGACACTGCCGGACCCTGTGAACCAGAGCTGCCATGTACGATAGTATGAGCTGTACACTGCACAACTGAAGGAGATGCTATTCACACAGACTAGGATGAGAGTGGTGCCTCCTCGGGTTGTGCCGTGAGAAACCTGCATGCCACGTGTTGCAATCCTTAAAATTGGTGGAAACCCCACAGAGGGAAGACACGATCAGGTGTACATTTGAAGAGGTACTACTGGAACTGGAGTTGTACAGGAGAGAGGCAGTGGGGGAGCTACATTTAGCCACTTGGTCCCGTGTATATCGTTAGGGCAGTTCATGAGCTGCATTAAGAGTGAACTAAAGTAAATGACCCCTTAAATGGAATTCAACTTGCCTTTATAGCCAAACCTCAAAATCAGACTACCAGGTACTTGGGTCTAGATTAGCAGAGGGAGACGGGAAGGAAAGAGGAAGACTATGAAAGACTTGCAGGTTAATTTAGCAGAGAGAGAGAGAGAGACATGCAGGGGTGAAAAATGGGTGGAGAGAGTTAGGGGAAGGAGGGGAAAGAGGGAAAGGAAGGAAGAATGAGGGAGAGAGAGAGAAAGAAAGAAATGGGGGTAAAGAGGCAAACGGGTCTTGGTGAGGAAGACATGAGCTATTGGATAGGCAGTTTCGGGAAGAAGCCAGAAGCTGGGGTGCAGGGCAGGGGGTTGGGGGGCAGGTCTAGCTGGAGATATTGATCTGAAAGCCATCAGCACCCAGATGGAAGTGAAACTCCAAGCAAAGATCGATCACTCGGAGGGCATGTGTGAAGACTGGAAAAGCTGTGCTGGGGATGGAGCCCTGGAGACCCTCTACACTTAAGAAGAATAGGGGCTGGTGAAGGAGCGTGTTGCACTTGGCTTGGAAGCTAGGGGACTGGAAAAAGTCAGCAGGGACACAACCAAAGGACTTCTGATATGGAAAAGTCAAGAACTTAATTCAAATGAGACGTGTCAACAAGAATACAAAGGAGGAGACATACACAGGGCAGTGGTGTCCACATACTTTGTCCCTTCGGAGCATTCTGCCACAGTGGACTCTCAAACCCGTCAGTGTGCATGCAACTCCAACAGGCCCCCTCAGCCCTGTTCAGCCTCCAGGAAGACTTCGTGCTTTTGGACCATCTCTTCTGGGGCCCATACATACCCTTCATTCCCCATTAATTCTCATTTTTGAGGAGCCAGATCAGCTGAGGAAAGCTTCGCCAGGCTTCAGAGCATCAAAACATGCATCTGAGAAGGGTGGCAGGCAGATGGCACCGGATTAGAAAGACACTGCGTTCACTCACTGCTCTGCAGTCTCCGAATGGCCCTCAGCACAGCGGTGTGGAATCAGGAACTCTAGCATATGACCTAAAAACATGCATGTCTCTCCAAAAAGACTTCACGTGCCCTACAAGGCACCGAGGGGGAAGTCGAGCATTTGCAGAGGGTCTGGGATTCTCTAAAGCCCACGGTTCACCAGGAGCTTGCTGGAATCCATGATCGTGCACATACTCTGTTGTTAAGTCAGAAGTAGTCTGCATATTGCGTTGCCACTGTTCACATTTTACCACTTCTACCCTGCTGCCCTACCCTTCTCTCCAACCAGACTATAAACTCTTTGGAAACAAAGATCGTCTTATTCATCTCTGTATCCTTACTGCCCAAGTCCTGGCTGCTATGCAGTAGTCGACCCTCAAAAAGGTCTGCTAAATAAAGGTGACAGGAAGAACGCTTTGGAGAAGCGCTGAGCGAATGTACACCCCTTCATTTATCCAAGGTTTTAAGACTGAAGTGTATAGAGCAGGGCTGACAGACTATATAGCCTGTGAGCCAACTCTGGCCCATGTGTTATTTTTGTAAAGCTTTCAAGCTTTTAAATGATTGGGGAAAAATTTTTTTGTGATGTATGAAATTACATGTAATTGAAATTTTTGGGTCCATCAATAAAATTTTATTGGTATAACAGCCTTTTGTACTGTCAACAGCTGCTGTGGGGCTATTTCAGTATCATTAAATAGTTGCTACAGAAACAGCATGGCCCAAAAGGCCTAAAATATTTACTCTCTGGTTCTTCATAGAAAAAGTTTGCTGACCTCAGATATCAAGTAACACTAAATGAAGAGATAAACATAATATATTCTTCAGAATGTGATCTTCTTCACAAGTAGAGTTCTTTTTACTTTGGGACTTTCCAGTCACTGGTATGAAAAAAAAAAGACCTTTAATATCAGGCCTGAACATCAAAATAGCTTAGCAGTGTGAGGCATTAGCCTCTGGACTCGGAAGGGCCTGAACTTAAACACTATGTTATGAGAATGTTTAACAGGTTACCTTCTTTCTAAATCTCAGTCTCCTCCACAGCAGAACAGGCACAGTAAGACCTTTTCTCAGAAAGTTGTTCTAAGAATCTAACGCAGCATATTCTTATCTGTTGACCTGGTATCTAACATTTAGTAAGCATCTGATAAAAGGAACTATAATAATTCTCATTGTCCCTGGAGGAATGTTTCACTTTGTGGAAGATATGCTCTTTGATATTCATCTCTGAAGTGAATTATTTATATCAGACTGCACTTTTATGTTTAATGATAAAAATGTTAATTACTACTCTAGGACTTAGTTGCTAACTATGAGTTCACAAAAACCTCATGTGCCTAAATAAAAAGATACTTATGACAGGGTAAGATGTTCTAGCCAATAAAATATGACAAGAAAAAAGCAATAAAAGGCAACAGATTCTTTGAAAGAGAGAAAGGATTTTCATTATTTAGAGATGACATGGTAGATGACCTCAAAAAAGCCTTAAAATAAATTATAATATTATATAAATAGTTGTATATAGTATGCTATATAAACAAATGCTATTATGTCTATATGTGGATACATATGCATGTGTATAGACATGCATACAGATACGCATACTTATACACATAGAAACATTATAAAATATCAAACAGCGAAAGACAAAAGATGTGTAGTAATTCTCTGCAAAAACAAAAAACACAATGTTTTCCTGAGGCAGACGAATGTTATGGAAGAATATGGATTATAACACTTCAAACAAGTGAAAAATAAGACCACAAAAAACAGAACAGTTGGTTAAAGGTCCAAAGTGAAATCTGGTGGCATATCTACAGGGATAAACCAGGCTTAAAACAAACCTCAACCTCAGGATTACACAGCGGGACAACACACAGCCCTCCCATTGCTCAGATGTTGGCCAGTGCTTCCTTGAAGCTGCTTTCATTTAGGAGTGAGCAGATGCAACTGGCAGAAGGGAAGCAGGAGGCTTTTCAAAAAGCAGCAGGAAATGAACAAGCAGGGAACACATTCCCTGAGATTCTGGCAAAGGATCCAACGTGTTCTGTAAGATGAGTTTGGAGCCTGTGAGTTGATTCACTGGATTTACAAATCAGGAAGGAATTTCAGTATTGTGGAACAGTTCTTACATGCAGATACCAGAGGGCACGCTTACCTTTCCCTGGCACCTCCTGGT
Source organism: Vicugna pacos (assembly GCF_048564905.1). NCBI lineage: Eukaryota > Metazoa > Chordata > Mammalia > Artiodactyla > Camelidae > Vicugna > Vicugna pacos. Next base: position 40,634,294 of record NC_133003.1, read on the forward strand.
TCACCAGACACTTGTATTTTGGGTGTCTGGGAAACATTTTTGGACTAGAAGGGCTGATTTTTACTTTAACATAAAATACTGCAGAAAGAAGACAGGGCTGGATACCACCAACCTTTCTTATAGATAAGGATGCAAATGTATCAAAAACTTTGGAGAGTAGAAAACAGTCAAGTTGGGTGACCTAAAAAAATGGAAACTTAATTTCAGTAAAAGTAGAAGTATGTATATATTTTAACTTCTTGGAAAATAGAACTTCCTTCTATGGATATTCAAAATCACTCTTTCAGAAAAGCTTAAAAGCTGCAGTGATGCATAGCACCGCCAGTAGCCTAAAAGAAATCACAGGGAGATTTCAAGTTTTCTCTGATTAACAAATTAGCCCCTCTAAACACATCAAGTTCAGAGAAGGCAGTGACCTTTGAAAGGAGGCTACTGTGACCTCCACGGGCCACTCATCGCAGGCTGCCGGTGCTGGAAGCAGTGTGGTCAGGTTTGCCCTGGGAGATCAGAAAACCTCTTCATTAAAAATGAAACAGAACTTGGTCTTTTCTTGCTGCTTTGATGTGAGATCAGCAATTTCTAATAAAAGGTATTTTTTTTTTCCCGGATAGATCTATAGAACCGAAATCTATATTTAGAAGGGTATGTTTTCACTGGCAAGCTCTAGTTTAATTAATTTCGATTTATAAAGGAATAGCAGAGGTGAGCGACACTGTTACCCAGGCATGCAAATTGAAAGTGAACATAATCCTAGTTTACATTTTGGGAAAATGGCCAGCATGTCTTGGGAGGTGAAACATACCACAGAGGGACAAGAGATATGTGATTTTTTTTCAATTAAAAAATTTTTTTAAACAAATGTTGCCTCCTGAGGCAATATCAAAAGGTATGGGTAGGCACTAGCAGAAAGGTTTTTCGTGAAACCTTTTTGGTGGTCTGCATGATGTCACTCTGTTAAAAGCAGAGCAAATAAATTAGCATTCATTCATTTTATGCATAGCATATTTAAGCATTTACAATTACTATGTTCTTTCGAGGACTTCCTGGCTCAGAGTTATGACTCTGTTAAATCTTATTTTTTTTAAAGAAAAAGAATGTATATAAAGGCAGAGGAACATCACGTTTTATGAACACACGTCAGGTTCTAAGGAACCAGACCCCATAAAAGACCACTAAGGAAATATTTGGAGGCCTAACTTCAAAACTTCTTCCTTCTGTTTTCCCACATTTGGAAGAAGGGAGGGGACTGTGTAATGTGGTCAGTTATAGGCATTCATGAAAAGGTCGAATCTCTTTCATGTTTATAAAATCAAACATACATAATAAAGGAGAGAAAATACTAAAGCCACAAAGGCAGCGGCAGGATCTTTTTTCAACAGATTGCAAATAGATTTTAACCTCCAAGTATTCTTTACCAATAATATCGGTCACTCACTTTGAGCTGCTTCTCTGTGTGAGCCCTTGGTATCCAGATTTTTCCCACTTCTAGACTTAAGCATGATGTTCCCTCCTCTGCTCCCTACTTGTCACTTGGCTAACTGCAATTCACTTCGAGATTTAGACTTAAACGACATCCCCTCAGAGATGCCTTCCCAGGTTTGCCCATCTCACTTAGCTCCCCCGCAAATCTCCTTCCTCTCAGGCTATTTCTTCATGGTGCTGAGCAGAGTGTGTTGCCTTTATGTTCACTTAATTTCATCCTTTCTCTTTGGGACTCTGGGCTTCCTGAGGGCAGAGACCCTCTATGCCAGCAGAGCACAAATATTATTATGTCATGGTTACAATGCAGCTTTTAGACATGGACTGTTGGGTTACAATCCCAACTCCACCATGCACTAGCTGTGCAACCTCACCAAGTTACTTCGCCTCTCTGGGCGATGCTTTCTTCCTCTTACGTGGAGGTAGGGTTAAGAGGACCTACTGCATGTTTCCTATGGTTAAAATCAAATCTGATTGTAAAGCTCTTAAAATGACCCCTCGCATACAATAAGCACTTTACAAATGAGCACTATTATTATTTGCCATGTATATTAAATGCCAAACACAGCTCTCATACTAAAAGATGCTGAAGAAATACCTCCCAAATTGATATACTTTAATATAATCATATCAGAGTATTCTCACAACAACCCATGAAGTTTTTCTAGACCTACTTCACAGATGAGGGACTGCAGAGATCGCTAATGCCTTCCTCGAAGTCTCACAGCACTCTGGAAACTTCAGTTCCCTGAGCCCACCCCACCAGCATAAACTGAGGACATGATTTCCACTACCTTTCTCCTGAGCGGGGTTCATGTCAACTTGCTGTGGGCAGGAGTGGTCAGAAACAAAGTCCATACACAGTTACTCCAGTAAGAACACATCTATGCTCATGACACAAGGCTGATTTGATCATAAATATGGTGTGACGTGGATGTTCTCTTGCCCAGTCCTATGAATCCTTTGAGTCTCAGTTTGAACCTTCTGTGAAATGGGGATAATGAAGATGAAAGGAGGTAATATATGCAGAAGGCCTCGCGTAGGGCTTGGTAGTAAACAGGTGTTCAAAAGGGGGCAGCTTCTGTCACTCACTTCCTTCTCCTTTCCAGAGGATGTGAACCGGGAAATTATTTTTAAGGCTGTTAAGTTACACTTTTTTCTTGGATCTCATGAATTCAATGTTGAGAAACCATTAGCTATTTTCCTTTCAAAGCACAGGGCAGCTAGAATGCTGAGGTCCTTGGATTTGCAAAATTGCAACAGATGCTATATGATGTTTGGCCATTCTTCCTATAAGCTTCTAAATTCTCTTCAGACACAATATGAAGAATCAAAAACCCCAACTCTAGGCCATGACAAAAAAATCAAACATTCTGAGACAGTCCTAGAATTCTCAGACTCATGAATAAAGTTGATCCAGGGAAGGTGGCTGGCTTTCTTTGAGCTATTTAAAGAATCTGCCCACTCCTAATATTAGAAAGGTTCATTTACCAGAATGCTAGTTAGTAAGGACTCAGCACTGGTGCAAGAAGGACAAGGGAAATTCTAAAAAACCATGTTTCAGGTCAGCTTCCAGACCATCCAAAAAGACCACATGACCTAAAAACCAAATGAGGGAAATAAACTCCTGTTGACATGGACTGGGCAAACCACAAAGAACTCTTCTCCCATGATGAGCGGATGGCTGAGCCTCCACTCCTGAGCCCTCCCTGCAGGCAGGGTCCAAAGCCCACAGGCTGATGTCCATACACAATGGACTTGGACAAATCACTCATGCTGACGCTCAGAGCTCTGAAGGTCAAGGTCAAAGGGCAGCGGGCTCTGGGGTCAAGAGCCACCCACCACAGATGAGAGAGGCCAAGGAGCAAGATCACTCCTTATTAGTGATGTCGCCTTGGATCCCTCTTGGTCTGGACTTGCCTGACAGTCGAGTATTCCCTTGCAGCTGGTTTAAAACCCTGCTGGTTAATTCTGCAAATGCCCATTCCTGTCTTTCTCCAGTGTGTTGAGAAGGTTAAACTAAATGACCTCCCTTCTGAAGGTCAGGGAAACTTGTTGGAAGTTTTAAGACTACCGCTGTAGAGAAAAACATTTCAATGGGAGTATTGGCCAACAGCAACCAATTACCAATAAGGATGAGATAAATAAAATATGCAGCGGAGCTCTGTTACAGTCAGACGAACACCACAAAAAGACAGTGTCACCCCATTTTCGCCCAAGGAAGAGCAGGGGCTCTTGGAGTCAGGAATAAACAGATGACTCCGAAAGCTGACTATCTTTTACATGAAATTATGAAGTAATGTGGATGACTGCAAATCCTGCTGATTTAAACATTACATGCCATTCCTCACTCTCTTTCTGGCTTATATTCATAGCATAAGAGGGCCATGTAGCAAGAATCAAAACAGAAAAAGTAACAGAACGAACCCACTGTCACAGGCTAGTGAAACAGCATGAAACAGAAGGAGGATTTCACATGGGACTGGGGACCGTAAAAGGATTTTGTCTTGCACATGATCTAACACTGAGGTCTGTGCATTGGTGCATCCTGGGAGAGAGAAGGGGGATGGGCACTAGAAAGAGTGGGTATTTTTAGACTCAAGAAACTTTGGGGGAAAAAAAATAGCTAATAGAAACTGCTTTAAAACCTTGAAAGAACGAAATAGCAAAGGGAGATCAAAATTGGTGACCAACCTATGTTCACTAAAAGAGCTCTGGGAAGAGTAATATACACTTATAAATATATAAGAGGTTTTTGTTTTGTTTTATGACCCTATGGCTAGGGCTGAGGAATGAGGATATGGAGCTGGGGTCTGTGAGTGCAAACACAAATCAAGCACCTCTGCTAGGATGAATTTTGCACCCTTGGCCTCTTTACGTAAGCTGGGCTTCATTCATTATCTTATGAAAGGAGGACGTGTGAAAGGAGGACGTGGAAACCTCAAACACATGACCTGACACGGCAGGCGGCTGTGAGCTCTGACTCCTTGTTCAGGATCTGTAAGGCAGAGACCTTGGAAGTGCTCTGATGGTCCCTCTGGCCCTCACCATCAGCAGGTCAAAGTGCTCAGCCAAGACACGAAGGTGAAACGGATCCACGGCCAAGGATGCAGACAGCTGGCTCGTGGTCTCTGCTTCATGCTCTTCACGACACCGGGTCCCCACCTCTCCCTGTTATTTCACACCCTGGTCACCTGCACTGCCACCTCTGGTGCCCGTCCCCTCTCCCTTCACCCAGTATAGCCCAGATTGTCCATTTCCAATTCAAGCCAGCGAATGCCGACTCTGTCATCAGCAAAGCACTTTGTTAATAAGCAAGAGGGCTTCAGGGTGGGCAGTGGGAGAGGAAGATACAGAAACAGTAAGACAGAGCCTGTCCTCAAGGGGATGGCAAAGTGTTAGCCAGGAAAATAAGAAACCTTTCTTTTTAAAAATGCCTGGGTCTGACTGTATCATCCTGATGGTCTTACTCATTCATTCTCAAAAAAAAAAAAAAGAAAAAGAAAAAAAAAGAAAAGAGAGAAAGAAAGAAAAAGAAAAAGAAGAGGGAGAAAAGTGGAAAGGAAAAAGAAAGAAATGAAATAAACAAATAAATGGGCCCTGACAGCCTTTCCTTAGGAAACCTGGGCTGCTTCCTGGTGATCACTTCACTCTTTTCTCGAGGCAGCTGGTCTGCCTTCCCGTCTGCGTCAAGGGAAAAATCAGAAGCAGGAAGAGAGAGGAAGGGAAGAGGGAGATTTGCATGCAAAGTCCAACAGTAGGGAGAAGGCTGAAAAAGACACAGAACAGAAAACTGTAGATCTGGGAGCTCCCAAGTACAGGGTGGGGCTCTAAAGAGTCAAAGCGAAGCGCCTGATGCATAAACTCCGGCAGAAGAACAGCATCGCCACTGTCCTTCCTGGGGGCTCGCAGTCCTTGAGAAAGGTGTGCGTTATACCTGCTCTCTGCTCTTCAAGGCAACAGGAAGTGCTAACATACTATGTAAAGAGTTTCATCAAACTGTCAGGTTTCAATGTACTCCGGGAGGAAGTTTCCGTTAATTTGCTGACACTACAAGAATGGCCATACTGCCTCAAGAACCATCAGGCCAGAGTAAATTAACCAACAGGTAAAAAGAAATGTTTCCCTTCATGTGTTGCTTTTCTCCAGCTGCTCTTAACAGGAGACACAGGAGTTAAGAGGAGGAGTTAAGAACACCAGCCAGGCTGAGTTGTGTAAATTCTGCTGCTTCACTAAATGCACTTCATCTGCCTGTGCCTCGGGCTCTTATGTGTAAACAGAAGAGAGTAACGATATCCTCCTCATAGGATTGTTGTAGAAACTAAGTGAATTCATGCCCAGAAAGCCCTTACACCAAGGTCTGGCACATGCAGGCACTGTGTAAATGTTAGCTGTCAACATCACCATCGTCATTATTAGTGTGATTTTACCTCTTACCCATTCACTTAACCATAATTCCTTAAACGTCTGATAAGTACTGTAAAAGCCTAATGCAAAGCCGCCAAACACAGCTTCTCTTTACGCTCTGGGGGTCAAATTTTGGCCTCAATGCAATGGTTCTGCTCAACCACACCCCCTCCCTACCAGCTTGAAGTCAACTTGGGAATGCTGGAACAATGACCACAAAGATGTCTAGAGAGGTCTGGTTCTTTTACTGGGCACAGTGTAGACACTTTTTACGACTTAATACTCACGCAGTAAAAATTAAGTGGTTACATAAGACCACTACCAAATGACAAAAACACGATGATGTATTGGTTCACTACAAAATCCTTCAGAGAAGTGGATGCTTTAATTGAGAACTAGTTACTAAGATCAATAACCTCCAGATGAATGCCAACATATTCATGTTTTTATGAAAACCAAGGTAATTCTGGGTTCCTTGAGAATTTAAAAAAAAAAAAAGCAAAGTAATCGTCAAAGGGATCGTGTAAAAAGTCCCAATATACCAAGTTCCGCAAAATCTGGGTCAAATGCAAGAACCAAATGGCCTACAAACTTGTAGCTGTCATTCAGAGCAGAATATTGCCCCTTAAATTGTAGTGAGAACAATACAGATTACATGTTATTTTAAATGAATTTCAGCCAGAAGTTTTGAATTTATTTCTTGGGGAAAAAATCATCAATATCGTTGGTTTATATTTATTTCTTATGTACCTCAAAATGTAATCAAGCAAAACTTTGGAATTTCAAGGAAGAAATGTCACAAATTTACTGACTGGATGGTGCATCAACTGACAACTCTTTCGTCACCTTATTGTGAAAAATTTGGCAGGCTGTGATGAAGACCAGATAAGGGATATAGCTTCGAAGAGAAACAAGCCAGGGAAACGCAAATTTTTATTCCTGGACTATAATTTTTAATTATCCTAACTTGCTCAAGAGTGCTGACTCTGTCCCAGAATACGTTTGTTAATGAACTATCCTGTTTGTTTTGGATCAACTGAATCCTGCCATTTCTCCTGGGGTCTTCATTCTAAGTCGTATTCCCTATTCTCTTCATGGTATTGCTATAATTTCCCCCACCCATGATCTCTACCATTGCTACGAGTGCCTCTGTTATACTGAGGATGACTTGGGTGGGTATCTATCACCCACCTAATGGCTGGTTGCCTGACCGAGTGTCCCAGCCCCCTTCCTGAAAGCTATTCTGATTAGCTGAGGCAGAGCTGCACCGTCAGTCAGATAGCCTCCCTGGAAGGAGGTACCTCTCTTCCTCAGTCAGGGGTGTGCCAGGGATCACCATTCCTTGCTGGAGCCAAACACATCTCAAGGCCCGTATGTAGCCTCCAAACGTCTCAAAGCCACACACAGAAGATACACACACTGGCTCACTGAGTCCAATCAGCCTAATGTCTAGACTGGGTGATGTTAACACTTGAGGGGCCCTCGGGGAGCAGACAGAAACAAGGAGGAGAGAAGGGAGGTCGGTGCACACACTCTCCCTGAGGGAAGCGACCACCCCTCAGCTCCTGCTCATTGCTGCCCAGGCAGGGAAGAGCGGGCGGAGTACCTGTTGCCAGACAGTCTCGATTTTCTAATAAAGCAGAAAGCCAGACTTCTCTATAAAAATATCTTGATTTTTCAACATTGGCAACAAATTCCAAACATTTTAAAACACAGTGGTCATTCAACCAAACGCTTGTTTTAGCCACGTCGAGCCTACAGGCTGCCAATTATGGAGATGACTCCCCTGTAAGGTCAGGCGGCCTAAGTAATGCTTTCCATCTGCATGGTGTTTGCAAAAGACCAATAATGAGCACCTACCCCAGGCCAGGCACCGTGCTAACTGCTTTCCGTGAGTCATCTCATCTTGATCCTCATTACGAACGGACTGTAATATCGTTACCCAAGTTGAAGAGATAAAGACAGGCTCTCCGGAGAGTCCAGACCTTGTCTGAGTTTGGATAGCCTGGTCGCAGCAGGATTTGAACTTGTCTGACTGGCTTTCAGTCCCACCTCTGTCTGACTTTCAATCCCACCTGTTTGCCACTAACCCACAGGACCCACCTAGAAACAAGAGTAGGAGAAAGCAGACCTTGCAGGAGGGGCTTGTTACATCCTGGGAAAAGAGCTGAGGTGGCACACAATCTCCTGTTACTTGTTGGGTATACCTGCCATTTGGGGTCAGTAGTTTCACGCGGTCACTGTGTAGTGAGACATAACAGTGTATCTGACCACGTTTCAAATTTATGATTCAGCCCTTCAGTTTGATGACTGCTAGCTGGTGTGCTACCTGCCAGGAGAGGCCAGAGATCAGGCCACTAACTGTATTTGTAAGTGACATTGCTCTCAATAATAACAAGAGCAACAAGAACAATGGTAACTTTTAAAAAGGCAAACTGGAAACATTTTTTAGAAGTCTTGACTCAATGCATTTTCCCTACATCTATAGGTTTCACATTTAACAAGTCGATTTTAATCTTCTTATTTCAACATCAAAGAGAGAGAAAAAAGGTTCAAGATCAAATGGATCAGAAATGCAGTATTTTACAAAACCGCTCCAATAACTTCATCCAGCACTCCTTCATAATTAAGTTAACTTAATCAAGTTTCCATAATCCTTGATACTTATTTTTGGCAAAAATTAAAGCAAAAGCAAAAGCAACCAAATCCAGAGTTACTGCACAGGCCAGTTGTGATTTTTATTCACCTTAATGTGACTTGACAACAGAGCTATTGTGAAGGCTGCAGCTTCCTCACAAGTCTTCCACCTCCACCCTCCAACTCTAAGCATTTTCAGAACACACTTCTAATTATTTACATAGGGCTGCATGGCTATTTCAATCCATTACCTATCTGCAACTCCAAACCCCCCAAAATTAAATGACAAAACATCTATCCATGAGTATAAACTTAAAGGGCAATTTTGCACTTAAAAAAACAGAGCCTGGAATTGCATGGGCTACATTTCTGCATGTCTGTAACAAGGAGTGGCCGACCGGAACTGTCGAGGTGACATACATCAAGTAGCAGAGAGAACAGGCAAGAAACACCCATGGGGACCACAGCTCTCTCCGTGAGAGGCATGGCTGCCTCTGCATGAGAGGATGGAAGCCCTGATAAAGGTGTAAGACACAAAGTGAGAACCCCAGGCTAGAGACAGCCAAGGAAACCAGCTATGGATGGAAGGTACTGCTGGGTGTTCCACTCCGTACTTTCTGTTCCCTCGCCCTGGAACACCCATCATCAAATATTACCTTCATTTATTTCCTCCAGCTCTCTGCCTCCATGACACCTCATGGAGGTGGCCTAACCTGCCTGCCCTGTTTCAAACAGCACACTCAGTGCCAACCCCCACTCCCAATCCCCTGACCCCACTCACCTTCACGTCTGTCATAGCACTTAGCACCACCTATATTATGTATCAATTCACAGTTTTTGTACTGTTACCTCCAGTAGAATAGGATGGCCATGACGGCTGGGTCTCTGCCTGTCTCATATACTGCTGAGTCCACAGTATCTAAGCCTTAATAGATATCTTTTCAAATAAGGTAATTAATATACAAGTGATAGATCATTAACAACCACACTCACTAGAATGTGATTTGGTGCAGCCACTATGGAAAACAGCATGCAAGTTCCTTAAAAAACTAAAAATAGACTTAACATATGATCCAGGAATCCTACTCCAGGACATACATCCAGAGGAAATGCTACCTAGAAAAGACACATTCACTGTTCATAGCAGCACTATTTACAATAGCCAAGACATGGAAGCAACCTAAATGTCCACTGCAGACAATTATATAAAGTTGTTTGTATACAAATACAAAGGAATATTACTCAACCATAAAAAATGAAATAATGCCATTTGTAGCAACACGGATGGACCTAGAGATTATCACACTAAGTGAAGCAGTAGACAGAAAGGCTAATATCCTGCATCAGTAATACACAGAATATAAAAATATGCCACAAATGAACTTATTTACAAAACAGAAACAGACTTACAAACACAGAAAACAAACTATGGTTACCAAAGGGAGCAGGGGAGGGATACATTGCCAGTCTGGGATTAGCAGATAGACTCTACTGTATATAAAACAGATTAACAACAAGGTACTACTGTATAGCAGAGGGAACTATATTCAGTAAATTGAAAAGTTATACTGAAAAAGAATATGAGAAAGAATATATACATGCATAACTGAATTACTATACACCAGAACTAACACAATATTGTAACTCAACTATACTTCAATTAAAAATAAAAAAAACCCAACCACACCAAAATGTAAATGCTCCCAAAGCAGTGCTCCTGTTTGTCTTTGTCTCCCCAGCAGCAGCTCCCCTAACACCTACAGCAATGTCTGGCACATAGGAGCCAATGCCTGATTCAGGGCATGGATGAATGGCACTCCTTAGTTCATTGTGCAGTTAAGCCAGTCTCACAGGCCAGGCTGCCATATTCTTCCAAGTTCAGCCAAGTCTCCAGTGGAAGTTCAAGGTCTGTTTCTCCTTTTTTGGATTCCTGGCGGTGAATTCTGCAGCTAGTTAATCTGATCTCTTATGGACTCATTTTTATTATTTTAACTCTTCAAAGAGCACTGGTAAAAGGATCAAACTGACTCCCGTGGCCTCACGAGAAGGGACGCTTTGGGAAAGGTATGTGTTTATGGGAACCAAGGAGAAATGACAGACGCAGGTGGTTCAGAAAATCTGGGTCCAGATTTACAGGGAGTCTGTGAACCACCAAGCAGGCGCTCTGAGGCCCTCTCTTGTAAGCTCCCACCCACCACACCTCTCAGTTGTCTGCTATTGTTCTCTCACTTCTTAGAGGGAACACCTTTGGAGAGCGGAGATTCTTAGTCGCCTTACGGCAGTGAGGATCAGCAAAGAGCGACGATTCCATCTCTGTCTTTCCCATGTCAGTCAGTCCCACTGGCCAGTACGAGACAAAGGGCAGCACTGAGAAAATCGAGTTCACCTTGCCCAGTGGAGTAGGCTCTGTTATTGCTCAGAATTTCTGCTGCCCTTCCTTGTGGCAGGATTACACTTCCCTGTCCTGGTGATGACAGACTTGCTCCTGTCACTTCCTGTCGTGTGGCTGAGAGCGAGCGTGCCTCTTCTGAGCAGAAGACTAAGGACCATCACCGCGTTCTGCCCTCGGGTCTTTCCCTTCTCCCTTGAAGCCGGCCGTGTCCCAGGTTGGAAGCCACTCCTTCAGCCGGGTTTCTGGAAGGCTGATGACATGGACACAGAGTGGTTGCGGGCCCGAGAGGACATGCAACAAGAGTATGAAATAACCCACTGCTGCTGTAAGCGGCTGAGATTCTCAAAGGTCGTTATGTAGCAGAACTCAGCCTAAGCAGAAGGATGCACATTTAAGGGTTTCATGGTAATAATTCATTTCCTCGCACTCCAATCCCTTATTATGACACGTAAATAAGGAATCGGTAATGCCTTAACAGTAACCAGGCTCTCTCTCTACACAGACGCAAGACCAACAGAAGCATCAGTAATGTACATGCCCAGTAACAGCAAAGACCCACATAGTCACAGACTCTCTGTATCCCAACTCCACTCCCAGTGCTTAAAATAAGTGTGCTCAGAAAAATAACAACAGGCACACATCCATACAGCTGGCTTTGTGGGAGAGAGTGTCTTGTGAAAGTTTCATTTGCCAATTCACATGGGCGGACGGTTCCAGGTCGGTCCATAATCAGAGTAATTGCACGCTCATAATCTGCATTTCCTAAACTGTCATCTGTCACATGCGGTGAAGCCCTCACACCTAATGGACACCTTGCAGGTGATTACGGAAGAGTATTTACTGTGCACCCACATGTGTGGGGCAGGGCACAAACAAGCAAAGCAGACTCCAGCTGCGCCCTGAGTAACTCTGCTTAGGACTTAACTGTAGGTACAGGGAGAATTTACAAGGATAGGAACAGGGGAGGTTCTCCATAATTATGTATTATGTAACATCAATGTAAAAGGAAAAATGATATGATCTAGACAGACTCCTTTAAACACACACACAATTTAATAAATGTGACTGAGAAGTAAAAGCTAAAAACTTCTGATGCTAATTTGACTTGAAAAACATGCAAGGAAAGTCAATGTAATTTCTTTCTTGGGGTTCACAACTTTTGCTCACGGTAATCAATATAAATGTATCCATCACTGCACTTCACAGTAAGCCACTTCTGACAGATCATGGCATCTTCTATTTTTAATGACTCACAGGCACCAAGTGTGTGTCCTATGGATGTTGAAAGTTTCGTTAAAGCGAACTGGTTAATACAATCTCAGGATCCAGTGCACCCTGTCAAATTCTGCTAGAGTCCTTTTGTTGTGCCTGCAAGCACAGTTAACTGGATGGAAATGGAGGAGCAGTTCCCACGATGGGACCACAGAAGTGAACTCTGGTGGTCCAGAGCCGCTGGGACAGCCGGGCATCACTTCTGCTGGGACAGACACCCTGAGGATGTGGCTTTGCCGGTATGACAGACATGTGTGTCATTTCGGCTCATCTGCCATGCCCGCTGAAAAAATACTCAGACACATCTGAAACCTCTGCCCTTTCACAAAGATTTCCAGCTGCTTCTAATCCTGAGCACTGAGAACTTATTTTCAGAGACAAAGGTTTCTTTAAGCCAATATCCATAATTTAGAGATGGGAAGAGGTCTGTGTCTAGAATGTCACACGTGTTCTTCAGCTGTCCCTGTCCTTAAATCCCTCGCAGTGGCAGGTCTCTATACAAGGAAAATATGTTTTCCACACTCAAGAACCACTGCACTGGAGACAAGAAAGGGAATGTATTCGGAGGGAAACAGGATCGTGTGGCCCTGCTTTTGCTGGGTGGCAAGGGTAGTGGATGTGGGGGTCTTGATCGCTCCAGGAAACATATTATGCTTACAGAGACTTTCTCCTGTATTTTAAGAGTCATTTTCATTGCATATCCTCCCAGGACCATTGGAGAGGCCCCCCGTTGTTGGTGCTAAGACTGGTAACTACACCTGAAAGCCTCTGGTGCAATGACCCTCCCCCTAGTCCACAGCTGGAAAGGCAAGGCCAGGGCCGCCAGTGCTCCCTGATGTCGCCCAAGCCCTCAGCTCACCACTCCTGGCACCCTCTCCTGCAGTTACCTGAGGTCATGTAACAGAGGTCTGGGCAGCAGAATGTGAGAAGTCATGAGCATCACCTCCTGAGTCTGGCCCATTGACACCCACCCTGCCCCATCCTCACCCGCTTTCCCAGGGGAGAGATTCGTGGGTCCTAGAGAAGGTGGGGCTACAAGACAGGAGAAGCTTGAGCCCCTGAACCACTGCAAAGAAGAGTCCCTAGTCCCTGCCAAGCTGCATCCGGCCCCTGACTTGAATAAGTAATACATAATTATTGTGTGGACCCTCTGAAGTTTTGGTGTGGTCTGTTTCAACACTCATCTATGTGAATACAGTGATAAACTTGCTTTAATTGGCCAGATGGCTTAAACCAACAATGCTGAACTGGCTAATATTTGGAAATGTGTTGGTACTTGGCACCAACACACCTCGGCGCTGGTCTTGACTTTCCATCTTCTAGAGCACTGTGGAATATGGACAGGACTAGTCAAAGGATGGCCAACAGGACCCAACTCTTCCCTTCTCCCAGAGATGTCAGGAGGCCCTTCTTTCATGTTCTCCTTGTGGAGAGACTTGGTTTAAGGAAACTTTGTCTCTTAATGTGTTCAACATCAGCACCCAATTCACTCCTCTAACCAGGGCTTCTGGACCAGAATGACTTCCTAACGTTCCAACACATCTCAAGGGAGCATGGGATCCATGAAGCACACAGATGGAAATGCGCACACTGTCAGATGTCCCAGGCCTGGGCCATTACCTGAAGATCTACGACAGGCAGTGATGCTACCAACTTTAATTTTCCACTGTCATGTTACACTTCAGACTTCCAGGAGTCCTGCATCTGTTTTCCACTGGCCACAAAAGATATCCTGTAACTGCTTCTGAGTGAAAAGCGGAGACTTTTAATTTCCTTGCAGAGAATGTGCACGTATCACACATGCTTCTAGCACAATGTGGGGTGTCTCCTTTTCGGTAAATACAGTGCTTCATCTCATGGCAAAGAAGGGCGTTTTCAAATCAAAATAATACTCCTAAGAAAAGCAATCTAGTTTTCTTAAGGTCCTCAAAATGAGCTTAGCCAGAACACCAGGGACTCCAATTACATATATTTACCTGATGTTCTTTTACAGGAAACATAATTCAAAAATTGCAGCCTGCCTTTTACACTGTGTTCTATGCATTTAAAAAATGTACTTATGACGTCGAGCCCTTTCTTTTGTGGTTTCTTGATGCTACCACTCATTCAGAGCAGTTTCCTGGTCTTTCCTTATGTGAGGCAATGCAGTTAATCTCCAGCAATATAAAGCACTTAAGGGTTTTACAAGCCTTGTTTTGCATCCATTTTTCTCTTGCATGGAACATTTGCTTTTTCATCTGGTTTTAATCTCATACAACGATGTCGGTAGAGGCAAACTCCAAGACCTGGTAATTAGGCCCTCATGGCGGCCCAGGAGATGCCCAGGAGATGTTCGCTAGCTGCAGGGACACAATGGCTTTACTCCTCTGAAGGGCTCACCATGTTTCTTAAGGTCTGTGCAAAGTTCCTTACCTTGTTACTTCCACAAAGACACACAATGGCCAAACTGCTCCCTAGTAACAAAGCATATTCTCAAAGAGATGCTATTTTTATAAAATATTTCCATGGGCTTTGACAATAATAGTATACAGCTTTTTTCTTCTATGGGAACACCACCATTTCCCCAAATCTGCCCCATCCTTCAAGGCTAAGAATGGACTTGTATTTGGCTAAGAGTCGGCTTCACTGACTACCATACTGAGTAAAATAAAACATAAAAGACTTATTCCTCAGATGAGCAGTCTCATCACATTTGGGTCCTTAGACAGGTTGTCCTATTACAGGTCACTCTCTCAACTACTTAGTTTTGAGCCACAAAACAAAGTTTAGGGAAGATACACGGGCTTGAAACATTTTTGATCAAAGGAACTGTGGGACGACCACAGGGTCACTAGAGAGAAAAATGAGGGTGTGCATCAGACTGTCACTAAAATTCATAAATAAATTGTTCCATATTTAAGAATGGGATTCTGTATAGTAATGATCAGGAATCTTTTATAACTACATATGGCAATAGAAGTGATTCTCACAAACAGAATGTTGAGTGATACAAGCCATATTCAAAAGGGTTTATCCTCTCTGACTCTATCCTATTATAGCACAAGCACAGGCGAAACATTGTCAGTGCGGCTGCAAGTAGGGGTGGCGGTCATCCTTGTGGAAGTGTTGGCAACAGGAAGAAAGCACACAATGTTGACCATGTTCTGTCTCTTTATCTGGGTGCCATTTACACGAGTCTGTTCAGTTCGTGAAAATACAGCAGGTGGTATAGTATTAGGCGGGCACTTTTCCGTATGCGTCTCACACTTCGATAAAAGGTAACCCCCCCCCACACAAAATGAGGGTGTGGTGGGTTAAAAATAAAATGGTCACACATTCCCCAAGAAGTGGAACCGACTTCTTCCCTTCAAATCTGGGCTGGCTTTCTGCCTAATTCTGAGCAGTCGAAAGCTGGGGAGATGACATGGGGCAACTTCTGAGTAAGGTCTCCTGGACCTCTTGCCTTCTACCCTTCCCTCCTGCTGCTCCGGGTCTAACATACCACGAAGCCTGCGTTAGCCTCGTGGAGCAGGAGAGCCTACATGGAGAGAGGGGCCCAACCAACGCCCAGCACACAGGGCTCGACACGTGGGTGGGAACATCTTAGACAACCCAGCTATCACATGAGTGCCTGCAAGTGAGACCTAGCCGAAGAATAGCCCACTTAATTGAAAGAATCATGAGGAATTATGAATCAGTGCTCTAACAACGAATCTGGAGATGGTTTGATACACAGCAACAGATAAATGAAATCAAAGGGAAAAAAATGGACAGACTTTTTATTTATTCCTGGTGGAATATACTATATCTATATAAATTCCAAGTGTCAGATATCACTGGAAAGAAGTCTTGTAAAGATTAATCTGAAAGTGATCAACAAGGGGTTAACTGTGGAGAGCACAACTATACTGTTATAGGAGGAATGGGAAAATAAGCTGAAATGCTGCAGGGTTGAGGATTTATGCCTTGGGAAGAAACTTCCCGGGACACACTCATCATACAGGAAATGCTGTGCCTCTAGTAAAAGTGAGGATGGTGTGCTTTGAAAAACTGCTGGATGAAAAAAACTGGCATTAAATATGCAAGTGAAGCTTTAATAAAACTGCTTTAGGAAATATGACAGTAAAAACGCAGTGTTTCTAATTTAGCACACTGCTTTATATTTGAGATTCATCCCAAATCCTAAATATATATAGCAGAAAAAATGTGTTTTATTAGTTGACATTTGACTATTTCAACTGCATCTATAAAAGTCTACATATTGCTGTTGGCCCCGTCCAAAGCAAAACAAAATAGGTTTTTGAATTTTCTCATTGGGGAAATGAGGGACTCATCCTATACTTGGGTGCATATGGTATTTTATAAAATGATAAAGCACAAAAGTCTAATAAATGACTGGAGACGACACTGTGGCAAAAGCTACTTTGAGGAGGTACAAAAACTATGTATATTTTCTGGAAAAAATTGCAGCTAATTAAATGACTGACTGAGATGCCTTTGTATCCAACTCTGAAAATAGACTTTACCATTACAAGTGATAAATGGAATGAAACAGTTTATCCTGATGTACACGAAGACTTCCTGAGAAGAAAGAGGTTCTGGGAACTTGTGGGAAACTTTTAATTCCATTTATGGAGGTTAAAAAGGAATGTGAGTCGAATGTTAGCAAAAACTGTTGCCTACCCTCATGAAAATATGCTCTAAATGGCTTTTTAGTCATCTAAATATGACTCACCTGCGGTATACATGTTTAAAACCCTACCAAGAGGCCCTACTTTAAATACATTTTTCTTCTATGAAAGGCACACATGTTCACTGAAGAAGAACGAAATACAATCATAATCTCATCATTCTAATATGCCCAATTAGCTAATACTAGCTAAACAATCAGCTGAATGATCACTGTAGGTCAGTGGCCTAAATTCGTTACATACATTAATTTATTTGTCTGCCTACGCCTTTGAGTTATGTACCAGAATGATCCCCTTTTTACAAAAGAGGAAACTGAGGCAGAGACAGAGGTTACGAAGCTTTAAGCACGTGGTCCGAGAGCCAGTAAAAGGAAGACCTGGGTGTTCTGGCTCAGGACTGAGGCTCTGAACCAGCCCATGCGCTCTTGCCGCTGGGCTGTCATTCTGCTACTTTCAGTCTCTGTCCTACATTTTTTCTATGATGTACACACACTGGGCTTGTATCGAGATTTTTGTTGTTGTTGAGACACCCAATAAACATCATACAAAGTCCCTTCTGCAGCAGAGGCTTTCCAGGTGTCTCCAAACCCACACTGATTTCTCCTCCGTGGCTAATGAAGCTATTTCACCCAGTTAGTATTTTCGTGGCATTTAGTTCAATGCGTCCCACAGGTCAGCGAGTGCAGGGACCACACCTTACTGTATTCTCATCTCCCAACTCTTTGATACCATCTAAAATTACATAAATGCTAGAAACATTTGGGTGCTCGACATATTTCCGGCAGAGAGGTATTCCAGAAGAGTAGTATTTGAGGAAATAATTTTCAAGATCCCTTTGGAAATATTCTAGATCCTAAGCTACTGATGAAAGAGATGCCATCAGAAACTTACATTGAGGGAAAAACAAACAGAAGATAAGAATAATCTACAGTTTCTCTGGAGCAGGAACTATTAACAATGGGGTCAGTGTCAGAACAAGTCTTCCAAGTTTTATAAATGACCTGGGGAAACAAGTACAAATAAAATTCCCACATTGATAGCATTATTAAATAATTACGAACAGAGAAATGCAGAGCAAGAGAGACATCAGCAAAAATATTGTCCAGGTCTCTCTGGATGACCAGATAGCAGTGGCTCAGTAGTGTCGGGGCAGGAACACACTGGTGTGTTTGTGTTGCTAACAGCAACAGCCCCGCCATCACACCATCACTGCCTGGGTTTCAATCCCAGCTCAATCACACCATGTTAGTCAATCTCCAGCAACCAATTTCTCTAGCAGATTTGTGAGTTAAATGTAAACCAATCTTTCATTAGCTCAAGGCACAGTAAAAGGACCTAAGATTTCCTTGCTGATGACCACTATGTAAAAACACACAAACATACTAACTTAGTACCGTTATGTGCAATGTCGTCAGAACTGGTACTTCATGAACCCCCCACACTCACGTGACTTGCCAAACAAAACTGAAGTCAGCCACAGAAAATGATGCCTTCCTGCTCTGTGCCCTACAAGTGTCTAGCACTTTTGGCCACACTGAGTTCTCTCTGGGGATTCCTATTCTACCTGTAATAAATGCAAATATGCACAGTTCATAGTCATGGACAGCTGTCAGGAGGGAAAGAGGCCATCCGGAAAGAATCCCCAAAGGCTCAGAGCTGCTTTCCACTTCCAGGCATCTCTAGCAGCAGTGTGCCGGAACAAACAGCGTCCAGAGCTGAGGGGGGACCAGGCATCTGACTTCAGTGCACAAGCAAGTTCACAGCCCTGGGAGGCCAGCACCCAGCCTGTGGCATCTCCCATGAGCCCCTCTCAGGCCCAGAAGGGCAGCTTTTGCAGTGAGACGGGTGCAGAGTCTAAGAAGGGAGGGAGTTTCTTCTGTCACAAACTAGGCAAAACTGAATCCTGCATTGAAAAGAAAAGATGCATCTCATCCAGACTTAAGATTTTTCTCGCAACCTTCCAGATGCTATTTGGCTGTATTTACATATATATATATGTATACACACACATTTTTTTTTCAGTCTTCACTGAAATGGAGGCATTTCTGACAGATAACAGATTTAGTCTTACCTTCCAGCTTTTTGCTTCCTCCACAGTTATTTCCAGGGGAAGCTCTCAAAGCAGCTGGCACTGGGAGATGCCACCTGTGTATTTCATAAAAGCAGATCCACTATTCAACTTAGAAATGAAGTTGACTGTAGGGAGCAGGCTCAGTATAGTCAGTCCTTGGGGCTGTAACACAGGATTTCTGACACTTTCACTTCTAAAAGAGACTATTCAAACCTGGAGACCAACGAGCACACAGAAAGGAAAGAGCATTCACCTGACCAACTCAGACTACGTACTTTTGGTTGCTATTATCAAAACACACACGTTTATTATCTTAAAATTGGAAGAATAAAACATGTATAATGAACGAGTCCATTTCCTATGCTCACCCACCGCAACCTCCGACCAGCAGTTAACCGTGTGCTCCTCCAAACTGCTGTTCTCACCACTCACCTCGATGTGTGTTACCATTTTACCTGGATGAGACCACATGGCACATAACATTTTAAAATTTGCTCTTTATGCTTAACAAAGCATCTTAAACTGCTATGCATACTTGAACTGTAAAGAGAATTGTGAAGAAAAACTCAAATGCACCATTCCTTCATCATGCTATGATATTCCGTTTTACCGAATTTTTGCCACAGGCTACCCTGCATCTCCACAATCTGGATTTTTTTTCCTGAAAAGACTAAGTCAAGGAGATGTCTTGGCATTTAGAAACAGTGTAAGAAAAATGCTATGAGATCAGGTAGCTTGTTTACTTTTGAGAAGGAAGGAACCGTGTGTTGGAGTTACCGTTACCAACATTTTCTGGGGAGCTCATTATGCACCAGCATCGACCTGTGGCACGTGCCTCCGCAGATTTCAGAATGTGCAGGAGATCTGATATGAAAACTGAACCCCATTCTGTACCTTTTCATCAAAATCTTCACAGCTGTTTTCCCCACCTCCAAACACACACACACACACACACACACACACACAGAATAACGACAATAAAAGAACAATTTCCAACGGAAAAATGAAAGAAAAGACATCCACTTAGATTATTCTGTTCACTTCTCAGCATGCCCTCCTACAATGGCGTTTAATAACATGAATAGAGCTAAGTGATCACTTTTACTGAGCCTGTTAGCACCTGGGTCTCATGACAGGGCACAGGGCACATGGGCAGGTAAGCTGGAGCCCCCCCGCAGCAGATGATGCTTTATTTCCTGTGCCTTCAGAACGCCTTTCAGTAACACCACAGAGGTGGTGACAGGCACCTTCTTTCTCAGTAATCAGAGTTTAAGAAACCCTTTGCAGAAGGGTAGATGGGTCACCCTGGAAAAAGTCCTGTTAGCTACTGCTGTAAAGGTTACAAAAATCAAGTTTAAACAAAACGTGACATCACTTTAGCTACCTACAGAAAAAAACACAAAGTGGAGAAAAGTTGGACTGCTTAGAAATGTCTGAGTGCCTGGGACTTACACTGCAATTTTGCTCACATTCATTAAGCGCTTACTGCATGCCAGGTACAAAGAGGAAGAAAATGTATCAGACTAAAGCCAGGGGACCTGCCAATAGTCAACCATTCTGACCAACAACAAAAGGAAATTTCACAGAGCTCAATCACCCTAGCAGTTTTAGTCCTTGAGACATTCTCTACTAGAAACTACTCAGACGTGGAGGCAAACATACCAGATCTTTAAATTTCTTGGCTACAGCAAAATTTTGCCAAAAGTGCTTTTTCCTGAAAGCATTAAGATTCTGAAGTGGGGGGTTTTACAGTGTGTAATGGCAGAGTTTCTTACACATGGTAGTGGAAGGGCTGAGGGATTCAGCTATAGCATGAGTGGGGAGGAAAGACACCACTTTTTGAAAACCAGAGGTACAGGCTCATGACCTGGCTCTGCCACTCACTCCCTGTGTGACCACGAGGATGTAAGCTCCATCCACAGGAACAGATGCTGTGTTCCAGAGACCACCTCTGTCCTGGACACGATTTCCCAGCACCGAGAATAAGACCACACACAGAGAAGGCACTCACACCTGCTGAACCAATGAGCAAATCAGTGAATGGATGACACTGGGCAAAATTCACTGGATGAGCGTGAACTTTTATTTCTCCATGTGAAATGACACTACTGAGAGATCCAGGGGAGTTAAAGGGACAATGTGTATAGTGCTCCTTTAACTGTAAACCTGAGGTCAGACCTATTACTGGGGAATAAGGACCAGCTGGAGGTAGCGCAGAATGAAGCACATCAGATCCACGCTCATGTAACTGGTGGTCCCAACTATCTAGCAAATTTCAAGCCAGTGGAAGGTACCCTCGCAATGGACTGACAGTTGCCTGTCCTCGGATCACAAAGGTGCTGGCTTATTCACTTTGAGAAATAACTAACCAGGTAAACCCAACATACTTGTACCCTGTCCTTCCACCCGTGAGGAAACAGCTCCGGCACAAGTATTCTCGGTCATGGTTTTCCCCACTGTGGGATTTCAAGGTTTCACAAGCTGGAATTCTGACTCTTTTTCCCACTTGCCTAAAACATTCTACAACTGCTGTTAAGTATTTTAAAAATTCTTCTGAGAATGGTTCTTCCACATATGCACACACCAAATGGATACGTATATATTTAATTAGATTGTCTCTGTGTTGGAGCGAAAGCAGGGACGTGATCAAATTCTACAAACTGGGAGACGAAGCATCCTTCCGCAGATGCGATGTCATTTACGCATGAGTGGATGACTGTGATCACACTGTATGCGTCCACATGAAGAAATAAACACACTTTGGAAAGAGCCTGAGTGCAGCAGCTGGAAGGCGGGGTGAGAACACCCGGGCCCAGCTCTGCTCCCCACTCCCCGCCCCTGCATTTCCAAGCGCCTGGGTTTGGGCCCCGGAAGGGCCTGGCGCCATCCTGAATCCGGGAAACAAGCCGGGATGTGCACAGACAAGGGCAGAATTCCTTCCACCCCTCTCATGACAACAGCCCAGGTGAGGAATCCTGAGCTCTTGAACGGCTTTCCAGTAATTCATCATCTTCAGGGTTGAAGAGAAAAATTCCCCACCGCCTCACACTAACCAAACTCTGGAAACAGCCTGACTCATTTCACTTCTGTGGTTTTAGAGCAAAAGCTCTGGAGTCTTCATGGCAGTGAGGAGTTTTGTCCTTAAAGCTTATAAGCCTTTCTTGACGAAGAAAAGTGAAACACTCGAAACTGTCATAAAATGACGGCATGGCTGCCCTGCAGCCTGGTTTACAGCTGTGGGTGCTTCTGCCACCGTCCCGGCAAAAAGACAGCAGTCCCTGGTGCACAGTAAACCGCCTGGTAAGAATCTGTAGCCCAGAAAAGTCTGAGAGCTGTAACTTGGGGAACGCCGAGTGGATGGAGGTGGGGAATCGCTGCCAGAAACCGCCCAGTGCTGCTGGTCCACACAGCGGCCACCAGCTCTCCTCTCTGCCCTTCCCCGCCCCGGGGCTGGAGGGAAGGGGCTGGGCTGCAGAACAGCTGAGAATAGACAGTCAGCTGCCTCCACGAGAAGCTGGGGCTGAGACCAAACTCACTGCCACGTAGGGTGTCCGTGGGATGACGGCCACTGCCCTGGCGCCCTAGAAACGGGGGGAGAGGCTTTTCTGTTGCTGCTGAAGCTGTGAGTCGGGCTAACGTCTGGTGGGTCAGACCAGAGGCAGAGTCAACCCTCAAGCTTGGTTTTATTTATTCTTGGCAAGTCCCAACTTCCTGGTTCTAAGGGGATAAAGGGGAGGGGGCGGGGCGGGGAGTTAAAAGTCTCATAAAGAGGCTCCAAATGCTTCTTGGACACCAAAGAGCTCTTACAAAACTACATTTTGATGAGCTACATGTAAATGAATCAGAAACATATGGATTTCATTTCCTTCATAATACACAGGGGTTTGGGAATGAAGAGGTGGGGGAGTACTTGGCAAGATGAGTCCGGGCTCTGGCGAACTGTTACAGAAAGGGGGGCTTCAGATATTCGCTAAACCTAAATTAAGACTAGAGCGACAATCACCCCACCCCTTCCTCTGTGGGCCTTTGGTACCCACCAGACAACCTTAGATGCTAGGGAGACAGGAAAAGGACTGCACACCCCAAAGTGACAAGCACTGGGGTCTGGGGCACTCTCTGATGATGGTGGGGACTTGGAAGGGTTTTGTAACCGGCTGAAAAACACTGGATATTTTGGGATTGCTGGGAATCTTGAAGCAGAACAGAGAAACGTTTTATGTCCCTAGGAGCCCACTAAGGGGAATGCAGGCGGTGATTCCCTAAGAGGTATATCATCAAGGTACAGTGGCAGAGAAGGAATTCTACTTTTGAACATTCACCAATTCCAACCTGAGGCTCTTCACGGCACCACATCTTGACTATCCCGCAGGGAGCTCGAACCCCTCAAATCCCCGGGATGGAGGCAGGGGAGGGGGTGGGCTGACATCCACACTGCAGAGCCAGGCTTCCCGCCGCTGCCTTTCACACGTGCGTTTTATGAAGCTAATGAATTATGAGGGGGTCATAAAGAAGCCAGGAGTAAATGAGGTTTCTGGAGGGAGCCACTTGATAGGGTCAATCACTCAACACCTGTTTTGGCTAAAAATTCAATGGACTGTTTTAATTTTACCTGTCAGAACCCTAGTGGTGCGTCCAAGTGGAGAAAAGTGAGCCTCGCTAAAGAAGAAAAATAAATAAGTAAAACAAAAAAAGCAGGAAAGCAGATGCAGGTGAAGGAGGACATACGGGCAGATGTTAGAGACAGTCCCGAGAACTGATGAGAAAAAACATCAAAACATCTGGAAAAGAGAGAAAAATGGGATGGAAAATAGCACCTGCCCTCCCCCACCCTCTCCCCGCAGCAGGCCCAGAGCTGGCTGTCTGGGGGCGCAGCAGACATCCCCAGAACCATTCACTTGTGGAGGTCACATGCCTGGTGGCTTATCTCTTCTCGCCTCTGAACACGAGTACAATCACTTTCTGTTAATAATAACGTTCAGCTTAATTACACAGAGGTTGCACTTGGACATTTCCTTCCTCGAGGATGAAGTGATGCCATTATTTTTCACTTAATCACAGAATAAGGGGTGCTCTGTTCGTGCTGTCCAGGAACTGCTCCCACAACAATGGTGAATGCCACGGCGGCGCACAACTTCCAATTGCATGATTACTATTAATTAAGGGTCTGTCCAAGGGACAGAATGGGCTCTTTTCTTCTCTCTCGGCCGGCATAGCACTTTCCCTGAGAGAAGCTGCACGGCAGGGAGGGAGGGTGAGTCAGGCCCCACCATCGCTTGGGTTCAAAGCCCAGTCAATCCCACCAGGCCGAGGAGACGGACACGGATCAGCTGCTTTTACAGGTTCGCTCTTCCATCAAGGTCCGGTGAAGACAAATGGGAGGCGATGCAGCCCGCGCACTCCGGGGACAGGGTAGAGACCTGAACACCTGGAACACCGGACGTTTCATTGCGGGCTGTTCACTACAGACTGAGGGCAGTGTTTGGAAAAAGGAAACAGGGGAAGTCCTAAGAACTGGATAAAGAGAAACTTACGATGTCCACCTAAATCAGAAATACACATGTCTAGCCATAGACGGTACATTCTGCAGCTAAAATGTCCTCTTTTGGGGGCCAAGTACCATGCTTTTATTCAGCTCTGCCCTTCTGTGCCATTTCACACTGTCGACAGAACATTAGAATTGTTTCCATTTCATCTTTTCCCAAGCTCTATGTCTCAGTAAAGCTGGGGAATTTGCCAGCCTGTGTAATGATTCTACAGACGCCTGCAACCTTTTCTATTAAAAAAAAAAAACTTGGACTCTTCCTCTAATCCAGCTCCTTTTAGATCCTGGGTCTCAAGTTGCCTGCTAGTGAGCATGCTGGTTTAAAGAAAAAAATCCAATGGCTCAACTCCCCTAAGAACAGGGAAATATATTTTAATAGTTGTGCCTAGAGCGGCAGTTCTAACTAAAGCAATGCTGGGTGTGTGGGTTGGCATCCCTCCTCTTTTTTTCTGTAACAGAATCATATAAAGCTCTTGGAAAGAGCCCTCTAGGCCAGAGGTTCTCAAAGTGGGTTCCTAGAACCAACACATCAGCAATGTCCAGGAACCTGTAAGAAATGCAGACTCTCGGGCCCCATCTCAGACCTGCTGCACTAGAAATTCTGGGGGTGTGTCCTGGCTGTTTTCACAAGCTGTTCAGGACATTCTGCTGTGCATTCAAGTTTGAGAATCACTGCTCTGGAGTGCTGGGTCTCCATCCTGGCTGTGCATTATAAACACCCAGAGTGCTTTTAAAACCATCAATACTTGATCCCACTCCAGTTCAATTAAACCAGAGATCTCTGAAGATGGGGCCTGAGCTTTAGTCTTCAAAAGTTCCCCAGCTAATTCAGTGCACGGTCAGAAGCAAAACCCACCATTGCTGGTGAGCAGATGTGCCCCGTGCAGCTTCAAGGTAAATCTCACTGCAGCAGACATTTCAGCGACACCAATGCAACTTTATTTTTGTGGATTAAGTACTGCCTTCTATAAATTAAGGCCCATTTATGTACTTTGACTTCTACCCAAACATATCTTTCTCTAATATCAAGTTTGT
Organism: Vicugna pacos; assembly: GCF_048564905.1. Lineage (NCBI taxonomy): Eukaryota > Metazoa > Chordata > Mammalia > Artiodactyla > Camelidae > Vicugna > Vicugna pacos. The sequence goes on from NC_133003.1 coordinate 40,659,799, forward strand.
GCATCAGAACGAAATACAAGCACCAGGGATCAGGGCAAGGAGGGGATGGATGAATGAATGTTCAGGAAAATAAATAACCTCTGGGCCTCCATTAGAAGTGCAAAGACTTGTCAGGACAACAGTCATACGCACAGTGATGCTCCCAACTGTCCCTGCCCTGGGGAAGCAGAATGTTACAGAGTGTTCTTTTTTATGTTTATAATGAGAGTATCAGAAAGAAAACTAGTGAAGGCTAAATAGGTCAGAAAACAGTTCTGGATGCTCTCAAGGAACTACAGTTTATTTCTCTGCATCTGTCATCATCCCGGTTCATGTTGAAAGTGACAAATGGTAACGTCATTCACTTAAGTTCAAGTGAAAGCAGATGACTTGGGACGACTAAGCCGGTCAGACATCACTGAGTGTGCGACGTTTCCATCCAGCTGCCGCTTCCGGAGAGGTTGGTTCATGCTGAGTCTCGGGCAAGTGAGAGCAGACAGGGCTCCAGCAGCGCCCCACATGCTCAGGGGCGCACAGCGGGAGTGTCGCTGGTGCAGCGGGCTGCACGTTACAACCCACGCCGGTCACAACCCAGGAAGGAAGTGCTCCAGTCTGACTCTGCCTCCTCATCTGTACACTGGGATGTCCACCTCACTTCACGCTCCCTTCAGGGAGATCATGCATGGGAAGCCCTGCTCCACGCAGTAAAGTTTTCATCTTCAAATTGTTTCAAAATGAAAAAGGTTCAAGTATGTACTTGCGCATGACAGCTCCTTCCCTTATTTCTCAATATTGCTCTTTACCAATGCCCCCGGCTCCATGTTGAATATTCCACTCCCATAAACATACTGTATTTTCTAGACTGCAGATAGTAAACTTGCCACTATGCACTCTTCAGCCTGAGTTCCAGTAGAATGTTCATCCCAACGTGACAGTTCCCAAGGGGGAGAAATAGCACCGCACTGTACCTGGAACACAGACTCTTAAGTCAGACCCACAGGGCCCCACACTCCACTTACAAGCTTTGTAACCTTACTCAAGACCATTCTGACTTGAAGCCTCAGTTCCTGCATCTGTAAATGGGGAAAGTAATGTTCCCTACCTGAGGGTAATTCTAAGGAATTAAAGAATCTGTTTTTCACATCTGATTCTTAATCTAAGAAAACATTTGTCTTAATTCCAGGAGTAGTATCTAAAAATTCAAAGTCAAACACCAACTTTACAAGAGTCCTTTTATACCTGGGGAGGGAAGGGCTGGGATCAACCAGAACTGGAAATTGAGTGGTATCTTCCTCCACAGTATTTACCCCTCAAAAAAACCTCCAAAGCACTAAAGTAAAGTGTCAGCAATTATTAGATTATGCCCATAAAGATATTTCAGTCAGTCTTCACTGAATTTGAGTATATTTAAATCTTGAGTATAAAATCTGATGAAAAATAAATTTAAGGAAAGCAAGCAAACCCCAAAGCATCCACAAAACCTTTATATTTGAACTCTTGCAAAACACACACACACACAAAACCACTAACTCATAAAATATACAGAAATTATGTTTTTAATTATTTTCCAAACTGACGGTATTGCCAATTTTCAGCTTAGGTTTAATTCTGTCACTTGCATTGTGGCTAGGTGAGGAAATGTTTATGTGTCCCTAGAGATGGATATTCAAGTATACATTTCAGAAGAGAAAGAAAAAAGAGGGAAGGAGGGAGGGAAGGAAGAAGGAAGTAAAGAAAAGCAAATGTTGCAAAAACCACAATCTGTGCTGGATGTAAGTAACGGTTCCAGCTGTTCTTACAGTTGTGCAGTGTTCCTTTGGCTACATTTGAAACTTACGTCATTATTTTTCCTAACTCTAATATTAGAAACCCACAGATAAAATCCTGAAAGTGGTAAAGGAACATATTTTTGGGGTGCTGCAACCACGAAGCCGTAGACTAACAATCCTTCTGTTATGCATTATTTTCTTATTTTTCACGGCAACACAATGGCCATTCTCTTTACCTTGATGCACCGGGGAAGAACCTGAGGCCCAGAGATGGTTGGTTAGTAACTCGCTGAAGGCCAACTGCTAGCAGGAAGCTGAGCTGAAAACCCATCCATGTCTGAGAGACCCCTGATGCCTGTGGTCTTCCAGGCCCCTTCCCTGCCACCCCTTCCTCCAGACTGTCCCCTCTACTTTACTTCAGTTCAGGGACAATGTCTGCAAAGGGAAGCACTCCAGTCCCCGGAGCACAGTCACTTTCTGACTTCCTTCTCACGCCTCCTCTTCTGTTCCCATAGCCACCCATAGACTCTAGACTTCGGTGTCCTTATCTAAATAAACACTGCCTCTTGGACTTCTTGAAGGAATTAAAGGAGTAAATGTGTGCATATATACCTACAAGCCGTAGCGCAGTCCTTGAACATAGGAAGTGCTATATAATCACTATTATATTCACGACGAGGTACTAGTTGCCCCAGTAACTTCCCACCATTCAAAATTTCCCCCCATGAGGTGTCTTAATGACTAACTTTAATTGGATAATAACTGTATCCAGATAGTAGGCTTATTGAGAAATTTACAGTTATCTCACTTACTCCTCATGCTCCTATAAAGTTAGGGTATTTCCTTCCCAGGCTAAAATATGAACTCTAAAGAGCAGGTATTTTTGGTGTGTGTGCGTGTATGCGCATGCATGATGGTTTTCAAAAGGACAGTTCACTTTGTTATCAACTAGATTCTGCAGAAACTAAGAGAAAGATTATAGAAAAGATTACTGCCAAGACATCACTATTTGTGTCGTCTGGCAAATCCTAATTGGGCTGATCTAGATGTCTTCCTGTGGACTATCTGTCCAGAGAAAATAGGTGCAATTGCCTGGAAGAAGTCTGACTGATAAACTGTTTGGAATCTGAAGAAACTCAGCTATGGTAGCTGGAAACCAGCGCTTCAGAATTAAGGTAAATGTTTCTGTTCTTGGATAAACACAGCGCAGTCCTGCAGAGCACAGTCGCTCAGCACGATGATTCACGCATTCTCAGCAATGCGCTACTCAGGAATAAACAAACTCTCCTCACTGTTCACCACTCTGGTGGAAAGAGAAGTATCCGGTGACCCTACCCGAGTAATCTAAAGAGGCAAAACTAACATGCAAAGTAGGATAATTTAGGACTAAGGCAGAGGCTACAAACAGAGGAAGGCATTCAGAGAATGTAAATGGTGGTGAGAAGACATTCGGCATTCTTTACGATAGTATCTCATTTATTCTTAACGACTGAAGTAGTAAGATACTCTCCCCATTTTATAGATGAGGAAGCTAAAGATCAGCAAACCTAAGTTACCCAGATCCAGTATTTGAATCCAGGCCCTCTGATTTCACAGTTCTCACACTGAAGCTTTCCCGCATATGCTTTTAGGACACAGAATGAGAAACGTCTACAGGCTGGAGTGGCCGGCTGGCAAAGGTGACACGGAGGAGACCATCTTCAGTCTGGCAGAGGACTGGCAGAACGCAGGCAAATGAGAAGGGCGTGGACCAGGATGAGGAGAGATGCAGAAATATGCAAGGCACACACGTGATGGGAGCTCATTCCGACCACAGCCTCTACCAGGGGTAGAAGGAAAACGACAAGGAGAAAGAATGGAGCTGGAGGGCAAGCAGCCTACAACTGTACGCAGGTGCCTCACTGGCAGCTGAAGATGCAAAGCAGAGGCTAATGAAGCCCAGAAACCTGGGCAGCACAGGCACAGAGCTGCTGCCTAAAGCATACGGAGGTTTGAGACGGAAGAACAGCGTCAATGTCTGGGTCTGAGTAATGGCATCGTTAGGGCGGGAGAAAGAATCAGGGAAGAGGAACACGTACTTTAACAGGTTTATGTATGCCCGTAAGGTTCTACCTGTATCAAATCCCAGCTAGGAAACTTACTAGCTCTGTTACCTTGGTCAAGTTAGAAAACTTCTCTGGGCCTAATTTTACTCAAACATAAAATGAGAATAGTAAGTACTTATCTCACAGAATTGTTGTGAGGACACACACACACACACCCAGTGACAAATAACAAGGCTGGGCACATAGTAAGTAGTTCCTAAGTGTCTGCTCATTGTTGTTGTTACTGTTGCCATCATCATCACTGTTCAGACAAGCATGGTCTGCAGCACCGTGAATTATATGGAGAAAGTAGAAACAACCTTAATGCACATTCACTGAGAAATGGCTGCCACATGAAATACCAGGCAGCAGTTTAAAAACTGGAGAACAGTTCCGTATATCCCAACCTGGAAAGGCCTTCAAGATGTAAAGTAACAGAGATAAGTAAGCTAGATTCCACACTTCCCATCCACATTCACTAACTGTGACAAGGCAGTGATCATGATGTCTGTCGTACAAATATCTCAGTAATTTTTCAGAACACTGAGTCTTTGCAGACCTGTGTGGTGGGGAGAGCAGTCTTCTATACAGATGCATTTAGCAGGGCCAAGCACATCTCTGTGACGCCTGAGCCACGAGATTCCAACAAGCCTGACTGGCTGTCGCCTGCTTGAATCACCAGACGAAGCAGATAAGTTGCACAGGGGACAGAAATTAAGCATGTCTGTTTTTGCTTTTTAGACACAATTAGGGATTTATAGCCAAAGTGTTGTAATTTTTTGGATCACAGCCAATGATTTTTTTTTCTTCCATGGAAGATGATTGTACCATAATCACTGACATTTTAAAGGAACATTTTAGAGCCACCACTTTATTCCCCTAGAATGAGCACTAGTTACTAAAACCTAGCCATGTCCCTTGGGACAAGGAAGCATATTTCTGAGTATGAGATTTTGGAAAAGCTCTTAGAAGGAGCACCTTTGTTCTGAGAGTAAAACAACAAAACAGCTGCAATGGTTACTGAAAGGCAGAGCCAAACTCTGGATCCACAAACCCACAGAGAGAAGACTAATTTGCAGAGATTCCTACAGTCCAGGATATTTAGAAACAATTCAATTCTCTTAAGTAATTAAAATTTTCCCACTGACATTTTGTAAAAATGATTGTTCTCCTTGGCATTGCCTTTGCTTATGAAAACTAAGAGCTGTCTTCAGACTGGCTTTGGCATGATGACCTCCAGTCCCATATTACATGAGTCTGAATCAGTGCCACATCTCAAAAGTCCTAAACTTTGGAAAGATAAGACCAACAGAAAATAGACATAGTGAGTTTACATGCTAGGAGAAGGGGAAACTGTATGAAAAGAACAAGGTTCAGGATGTGGAGAGATGACAGGGAAGGGATGATGGTAACTCTGGTTCTCCATTTCTGAATGTAAAGCAACTATTGTTTAAAACGTATGAAGGCAAAAAGAATAGGCTTAAACTCAAGACTGGTTCTAGCTGGATCTGTTTTCCTTTCATGTCCTTACCCATAACTAAACACATACATAAATTCAAACATAAACCTGATACTTAACACATGCAGGGAGCTGTGCTAATTACTGAAGAAGGCAAAGAGATTCTGCAGAGACCAGAATTACAAAAAAGGATTCATAAGAGAAATTTTCTCAAAATGCCCCCAGCTGCCCAATTTTCTTTCTCAAGTCTATCACTGATTTGAGAAATTCTTTCAACTTTCAAAATCCTTATCTTAAAAAGAGCATAATCATTATAAACTCACTCTTTACTATTTGAAATTTTTAGAATGACACCAAGGAAATCTCAAATATAAGAAATAATCAGTCACAATCTATAAATGTTTATTTATCATGTCAAAAAAAATCTGAATAAAAAGGTAAGAGTTCACTAAAAATCATTTCAGACAATAATATAGAACATAAAATAACATAGCATTATTTTAGAATAATGTAAAATTAAATGAAAATATAATAAATATCTAATATAAGGAATACTATAATTTTGTCCTTTTCCTGTTGGCGAATGTAATGCTATGCCACCGAAAAAGAGCTTTCAAAATTTACATAACTATTTTCATCAAGAGATTTTAGGTATTTAAATTAAGCAGAGAGGTAAATGATCAGTCAAAAAGTCTTTTTTTTTTTCTTCCCCTATGACAAATATTTACACCGGGCTTCTGGTGGACCAGGGATGGTTCCTGGTGCTGGGGATAAACCAGTTGTCAAAATAGGGAGAAGATGATGGTAATCAAATAACCCTGATATAACTACAAACTGCACTTGGAGACGATTTTGTGCCAGGAATCAAAGGCAACCCTGAAGAAATGAGATCTGAGAGGCTCTCCAAGGAACGCTGAGGTCACAAGGCAGGTTTGTGGAAGCAGCCCAGAAACTGGGGAAACGTGCAGCCCCAAGGGTCTCCCCCACTCCACCCCATGGAGGATGCTGGGGGCAGGGATTCAAGTGCCATGTGTGGACCGCACTGTGGACATGTGTGATGACTAGCTGCCCAAGGACCCGCGCCCCCCCTCCCCTCGGACTCTGCCCCCTGCTTCTCTTCCCCAAGTGCCTGCCAGGCTGCTCTCCACGCTGCTCCTCACACACAGATGTGCGGGGCAGGGTTGATGGTGGTGAGACCCAGAAAGGGGGCTGGTGTTGGCAAGGTGAGAACTGGACAGAGGGAAGGAGGGCTTGTCTGCCCCTCTTCCCTCTGGTCCCCTTGCTGCGGGGGGGGGGGGGGGGGCGGGGACCCTGGACAGGACGGTGGATGCCTGCTCCCTCTCGCCTCCCTTCCTCCCAGCTCCTTCACCAGGAAAACATCCAGAGCCTGGGGTTTCTGAACTCAAAAACAGCTCAACGATGGGAGGCCAGCTGCTTTTAAAAAGAAACAACACAAGTATTCTTTGTTTTACAAGATCTTTTCCATTTCCGGGGGGAATAAAAGGAGCATATTAAAGACAACAGCTGCTTCAAGTTAATAAAATCTGAATTATCTTTGCTTGGAAACTCATCACTAGTTTTCAGTTAGGAAGCTAGAATTCTGCGACTGTTTCTCATCTTGTGATTTGAGTCCTTCATTCTTGTGGTGGTAGTAAAATCGAATGTGTGGTGATCCATTATTCTTAATTTAGGTTCATAATGATACATTTTACATCTAAGGCCTCATATTAGAAACTATGCAATCAAACTAGTGGTGGTAAATGAAAGTAATTACAAATCTGGAATGTATCTCAGCATTGTTAATCAATCTCTTTGGCTATTTTCTTCTATTTAACATTTAAATGTCACATCTTATGTCTAAAGATTAACATTATACTTCTGAAGAATATTTAAAGATACAAGGGACTATGCTGTCATAATGATTCAAATGGCAGGCAATTTAATAAGGTTTTAAAACATCATTTCCAATCATTTAATTAACTCTCTAAGTACTGAGTTGTAGAACACGAGCACCACTTACTTCAACTTGTGTCCTGCACACAAGCTGGAAAAAAATAAGAAAACTCAGTAAGTTACTGGTTTAATCTCAGTTTTTTAAATGCATAAAAATAAAGAGTAGAGGAAGCACCAAAATGTTAACAGTGTTTATCTCTAGTTGGAGGGATTTCACCCTGTCACATATTTTTCTGTATGTTCTATAAAATGAAAAGATATTTCTTTCATAATTTGAAAAAAGAAGTATTTTTAATGTGTTTTTTGTCTTTAGGACTGAAACAGTCAAATACAGAGACTGCTTCCAAAAATAGCCCTCTGCAATGTAACCATGATTTTTATATAATAAAAATAAAATCCATGGCTAGCTGTGTAATAGAGGAAAGCTCCCTGGGTAAAAACCTGATCAACCAACCAAGAAACCCTCCACGAGCATATCTGGAAAGCTAGTAGGCAGATTATTTTAAAAAGTAACTACTAAATATTAGTTTAAATGCCCTAATTTTTTCACAGTATAACAGGTCTTTCTTAAGATATAAGCATCACAGCACAACACTTCAAAAATGTTATTATTTTGAAAACGAATGCTTTTACTGTAGGATTGTCAGTTAACAACGCTGTGTCAGTTTCTGGTGTACAGTGTAATGTTTCCACCACACACACACATACATATATTGCCTTTTATATTCTTTTTCATTATGGGTTACAAGATATTGACTAGAGTGCTCCTTGTGCTATACAGTATGAACTTATTTATTTTATATATATTAGTTAGTATCTGCAAATCTTGAACTCCCAACGTACCCTTCCCCACCCTGTTTCCCCACTGGTAACCATATTTGCTTTCTACGTCTGTGAGTCTGTTTCTGTTTTGTAAATAAGATCATTTGTCATTTTTTAAGATTCCACATATAAATGATATCATATGGTATTTTTCTTTCTCTTTCTGGCTTCCTTTACTTAGTATGACAATCTCCAGGTCCATCCATGTTCCTGAAAATGGCATTATTTTATTCTGAAAACTAATTTTTTTTTCACTCTAACACACGAAAACCCCCCACCCCCCAAATATAATACACTTAGAGTATTGACTCAATCAAAACAGAAAAATAGGCAAAAATAAACGAAATGCTTCGTCCCTCATTGGCCTTTGCCCAGTCTGAGGCACACCCAACACCCAGGCTCAGAACTGTGAACATGCAAACTCTCCTTCCTGTTGCTTTTCCTGTCCAGCCTCCCTCCTGGTCAGGGGCTGCCACCCCAGGATTGATAAGGTAGGGTGAGAGGTAGGTGGCTCCAAGCCTGCAGAGTTTCCATTCCACGACCCCTGTAAATGGCAGGGAGGGGTAGGCTTAACTTGTAATCACGGTGGCAGCTTTCCATTAGCCTCTTACATCGTGCCTTCTGTGAGCCTTGAGTTGCATCCCTGCTCCCACAAGCCAGGAATACCTGAGATCCCTACTATTTGCAGCCTCTGCCAGAGGAACACAAAAGCTTCCAAGGACGGGGGTCTGATCTGCTTGGCAGGCTGCCAGATGCTCCCAGTTTACCCGACTACTGCCCACGGAGTCCACAGTATGCACGGCACCAGGTGTAGAATACAAAAGAAAAGCTACAGTTGTGTCGAGACAGGGCTCCTGTCCTCAGGAAGTGCCCAGGTACCCCCAGCAATCAGGACACCCAGGTGACCTCTGTACAGGGCAGTTTTCTGGCTCATGTCTTTCAGTGGATTTGGATTTGCTACATTCTGCCTGGTTGACAAGATCCTTTCCAATCTGAGGTGTAACGGAGGAAGAGCTACTCAGATCTGTGTTTCTTAAAAGGACAGGTGCAGCCCAACGACATGCTGAACTTTGTTTCCAGGGGAGGAAGGAAAGGGAACCCCTAGTGATAATGGTGTTAACAAAAGAAGAATGGACAGCATTAAATGGGGTCTAACCTACAAAATATGTTGACACAGGAATCTAAACAAAAAACACTCAGAACTTGTCTGAGGAGTTCACATTAAGGAGAAACTCTCTGACGCTAACACATCTGAAACATCTCTCTCACCCGCTTGTTAATTTCCTTTTGCATCAGGGTCACAGGCCTTAAACTTGGTGCCTTTGGCTGATCTGAAGACACTGTTTTCCCCTGCACATTAAAGCACATTCTAGTGATTGCATGTGGTAGTTGTCCACTTATGTAAGAAGGCTGTTTCCTTTTAAAATAAATTCACATTTTTAAAGAGTGAACTTAAATAAATATTAAACAAATAACAATATGGATCACAGAAGAACTGATGGTGGTAACCGGATGACTGAAGTCTCGCCAAGGCTGGGGTTCAGTTTCAATGTGCATGCAATTAAATAAAACAAAACAGAACCCTAAACAACTAGAAAATGTCCCAGCTCAATATTATTTTAGTACTTCCTTAGAATCAATATTTATACTTACAGAGGATACATGAGCATCCAGTTCATTTAGAAATCACAGACAATATTTTCTGTCGAGGGCAGAGGCAGCAGCACTGCCCGCAGTCCCTAACATGATCTAATTAGCACGGGCAATGTTAAAACTTCTCTGTGCATGGGGCATCTCCCCAGAGTCTGCGTGAGACAGTCGAGATAACTAACACACTGTAGATGATTTACATGGCTTTAATCCAAGAAGGCTTAAAATCTTGTTCCTTGAAGCTTTGAGATGTTTTCCCTTAATGCCTCAAGAAAGCTTCTTTTATGTGCCCAGTGCTATGCTAGGCAATTTATACATAACCTCCTAATTTGATTATCACAAGGATCCTATTACTTAGCATTAGTAATGTACCCATTTTACAGATGAAAAAACAAGCGATAACAAAGATGGAATAACTAGAATAATGTTGAAGCTGAGTATTCTCCTTCTCTCCAACCCCCTCCATACAAGGATGTGTTTGAGAATACAATCTCCAGAGTCTGGTTTATACACACATATTGAGAAACAGGATACTTGTATAAAACATGGATTTTGTCTGACAACTGATTTCTCTGTAAGCAGGATCACGTTTAGTTTTTACGTCTGCTCAACTACTCTCTCGGAGCTGTTTCAAAAGTGGCAAACATTCTGAAAGTGGTCCACCTTTGAACTAGGAGGGTTAATCTCCACATAGACAAGCTCCTACACCTTCTCCCAGCTTCTTAACTGCTGTGACCGGCGCGGGTGGCCCTCTGTCCAGTGGCTGTGACAGAGGGAGTGTCCTGGCTCTGATCACTCAGCCTCCCCAGAAGGAAAGGCTGCTGCACACACCAGAGGCAAGGGCTTCTCAGACAACAGACACTGCTTCTATTCACTGACAGAGACCACCCCCCACCACGTGTGTCCTTAAATGTGTGGGTGCTGAGGCTGAAAGCTTCCTTTCTCCGCATCTGACATGACTATTCTGCTCCCTTGCCAGGACACCAGTGTTCTTTGAGAAGCACTGAATTGAACGGGTGCTGAAAACCACTGCTGTTCCCATCCTGGACCCGGGGGAGGCAGCTGTGGTCAGTCTTCACACACAGAGCCTGGTGCACATGTCAACTACCATGTGGGAGGGCTGCGTTTGGGAAATGTCACCCCGAACTCAAGGCCTGTGTCTCCATTCCTAGACAAACTTTTAAAAAGAGTTCTCTTTCCTCATTTCTTGGTGTGATTGTAAACAAATAACCATAACTTGGTACAGTTAATAGCTCACAGCAACCCAAATTATCTTTTATGTTGGAAAAGCAGAAAAGCTCTTTTTTTTTTTTTTTTCCATTAGGAATCCATCTGAGCCTGCTGGATTTCAAAAAGATATGCTCTGCTTGCCCAACTCCACTGCCAATATCCTTTGGGAGAATTATAAATTTTGGTTAAAAAAAACCCAAAAACCCTTCTGATCTTAGTGGATCTCTAATCCCAAAGCAGCACAGGAAAGCCTGCATCCTTGTGACTCAAACAATCACAGGGATACACGGTACCTCCTGCCTCTGGACGCTGCGCAGAGTAGGAGCTGACTGACACTTAATAAATTAATGTCAAACTGACACAAAATGGCAAGAGAACTTCATTATAATACTCAGGGTTAAACTAATAAAATAAGTCTAACAGGTGATGTAATGCAGGGTGTATGTGAACATAGGACACCTTGTTACAGGAAGACTATGAGATGCGATTCTTATAAAACACCGACCCCAGAAAGCCCTGATGTTAGGAGGTGTTTCATTAGATTGAAATTAGCCATGGTTTCCAGAGTCTCTTTGAAAAAGTAAACAAAACAGGCCCCATTCCTTGTCAACTACAGACAAAACATGTCATTACTCAGACCTCAATTTGCTTTTGGAGAACCATATTACAAAACCATCCTCCGGCCCCACAAGGCCCTGTGCACCCAGGTCAGCCCCATCCCAGGCGCTTTGTGTACCTTTTCTTGCCTCCATTTAGTGCAAGAGCAACTAAAATGTACAAAATCCATCTGGGGGCAGAATGGATACACATGGGCCCCTTTCTTCCCTCCCCTAAATCAGAGCTCAAATAGACATCACCATGAAACAGCTTTTTGTGCTTTTTAAAAAACTTTTCTCCTCTTTTTAACTTGAAGAGGGGAAGAAAATTCTTTGGCAAAGGTTCCTAGATACACCTCTCACCTTCAGAATGAAGGGTCATCTCCTTTAAGTGGCACTGTAGCATACAACATTTCCAAGTAAGCTGACTCCCTTTTTCTATAAATGGAAAATATGTTTTTAGACTTTTATTCTTATCCTTAGTTAGCCAAAGGCGGCAATGTGCCAAATTATATTTCTATTTTAAAAAGGTGGATGAGCCGGATAAACCAAAAGCAGTGTTTAGGAGAAAGCTGAAGAGACCTGCAGAAAGAACATGCTTTCTATCACATTTACACAGACTATGGGGTGTGTGCCACAGGGAGCTGGACCCCAACCCCAGCCCCATCTACACTCCATCAGCTCTCCCAAGCCCCTGCAGCCGACTTCTCATGTCAAAGCTCGAACCCCTGGTTGAAGTTTCCCCTCTACCCTGCCCTTCCTCTGGTGGGGTGAAAAGGAGTTCTAGTTTCAACCTGATCTAAACAGCACCCTGTGCCCACCGGGTGATCTGGTCTTTCCTAGGGCTGGTCATGCCTGAAGCCATGCAGAACCTTTCCTTCTCAGAGTCATAACCACCACCCCGTTCCCTGCCATGATTCATGGTAAACCTCTTCATTAAGAACCCACACTCTAAAACCAGCCAAATATGGGCTGGAATCCTACCTCTGCTACTTACCAGCTGTGTGACACTGGGCTAGTCTAACCTACAAACTGCATGCTTTTCATTTGTAAATGGGAATTACATGCTTATTGTGAGACTGGAGTGAGATCACACCAGTAGAGCTGTATGCACGCTGCCTAGTACACAGTAAGTGCTCAAGAACCGTTAAGTGGGTGCCACCTTGGTTTTATTATTCTCATCATCACTACTACTGCCACTCCCAATTGCTCCTTTTACAACAAACATCAAAGTTACCCAAGTAAAGAATTGTTAAAGTAACTGTATATACAGCCTGATACCATATTGTATGTGCTCTGTGTTCTCTGGGGCTAGAAGGAAATACTGTATCCCTCAAAATTAACAGGGGTGAACAAGTCAGTTAATCTCGTTAAGCCTTATTTCCTCAACTGGAAAGGAGAAAAGCTGGATGCACTGACAGTTCATGTTTGTGAATGGTGTCTCTAAGAATAAGGCTGATAAACCTGTATGCTGATTTCAACTCCCACAATGCCCCATGAAGACAGGACCAATCCCACAGGTTCCCGAACTGGTGCTGTTTGTTGAAAACTATGTTTCCAGTGAAAAGCATCCCTGTTCTCATAAAAGCCAGGTTTGTCTTCACTCCTCAACCCATTTCCTGAAGCTTACCCTGTGAGATAAGGATTTTTATGTCAAAGAAGTAAGTGACATCTGAGAAAAGTAAAAATAAACTCGATACCTTTCCTCAACTTCAGAACAGTCAAACATTTGAAAGCCTAAATGTTCCAAGTATTAACACAATTAGGGGAAAAGGCAAGGAAGGGAGTACAAGCCTGAAATTTCCAGAGACCACAGGATGACTGTTTGACAACTGTAAGCTGTATTATAATTTTTTATTGTAAGAGAGAGACGAAGGGAGGGTTTGACTCTGCAACTCTGCAGTCAGACTTACTCGATCCAACTTCCTTTTCTGGTTTACACAAAATGAAATCTTTTCTAGGACAAGGAATGCAGTAAAACCTCCACTGGTAAACAGCATGCTCACCGAACACATCTGGATGAAAATGCTGTTTTAAAATCTCACTGGAAGAGTCACATGACCTGTGAGCACAGCATTCATCTCACGAGAGAAAATAATGCAAGAGTAGCTTTCACTGCAGAATTCCCAGGAGGAAACTCCGATGTGAAGGTATGAATGCTCCACCCAAAGAACTGCCACTTTGTTTCCCATCTGTAAAATGTTCATTATCAGAGAGCAATAAACACATCCATGCAGGGAGCTTCCAGGATAAATCTGGAATAGCAGTGACCACTCACTGCCTGTTCATCTCTTTCTCACCTTTTCTTTGACAGAACAGTCCATGTTTTAATCACCCTCAGAGAAAGTGAATAGATCACACCTAATTCAAGTCTCAGAACTGGGTTAGGGGTGTGACCCATTCTGTCCAGCAAGCCACTGTCAAGGTGCAGTTTCCTCTTGAGCTTCGAGGAAAGCATCTTTCACACTTATACAGAGAGACAAGGAAATTTTGTCTTGCTGCTGTCCCTGGAGGCTGTCATGTCTAGATGTGATGCCAGGATCTTTGGCAGCCATCTTGTGACCATGAAGAGACCAAGCTAACATGCTAAGAATGGCCAAGAAGAACCCAGCACCTTGACAAGATCACTGAGCTGCTCAACTCACTGGCCTGGGAATTACCCAGTCCTCATATCTAAGACGGTATGTTTAAGCTGTTTTGATTTGAAAGTTCCACAAAGTTCAGCTATAGCTGAAAATACCTAAAGTAATAGAGTTGGACTAGTGGAAAAATATGAGACAAAAATCTAGTTGTTCATTAGACACGTTCTCCACCAGTCATCCAGAACTGGATTGTTCTGCCTCACCCAAATGGCAAGATGTAAAAGGAACAAGTTTTAAGAATCAGGTAGTAGAACAACGTGGACACCTATCATTGAGGAGGGAGTTTTTCTCAGCTTACCTGGATCCTTCCATATCGGATGAACAATGCCTGAGAATCATGTGCTGGACTCTTCGATCTTTTAAGACAAAGATTTACGAATAAGCCTTCTAAACTACATGCAGATATGCTAAGGGTCAAAAACCAATCAGTAACTACATAATCTGTAAAAAAATTGCCAGGTACAATTGCTATTAGGAATATAAGCTCAAGATCATGGCCTGGGTTTCCAACGTTTAAAAATTCCTCAGGTGTTTAAAGCAAAACTGATGATTAACAGATTTTATCAATTCTACTCAAGTATAGCAAGCATTGCAACTTCTTCTAACTTGAAGTCCATCGTATTAAAAAAAAAAATCCCCCGAAACAAGTCTTATGTATCTACCAGACATTATTCAAAAACCTACACATATTAAAATCTAAACCTGGTTCATTTGTGAAAATATGCTTTCATAACAATTTTCACACTTCACTCAACCTTCCATCAGTCTGCTTTCTGCCTTTTGAACATAAACATTCAATGAACAGCTTAGCCTTTAAAAACCTCAGCTATTTCCCTCCGCACTTAAATATTAACAAAGGGCCTCACAGGTGTCAGGCACTGGACTGGGGCAGCAAGTACAAAGATGGAAGCCTGGCCTTTTCAGAATGCATGTTTTTACGGTGGAGACAGACTAATAAACTCAATTAAATCATAAACACTAAAAACAAACTAAAAGAAAGAAATAAAATTCATGCTCGTGACTGATGCCAGTGAAGGAAGAAGAGGCGAAAGGAGACAAGGAGTGGGAAGGCAATATTACTTGCGATGAGAATTAAACAAAGTCTCTTGGACAGGCAACATCCAAGCTGAGATCTTAGAGAGAAGAAACCATCCAAGGAAAGAGCCAAGTGAAGCCAGGCATCCAAGAGAAATGGACGCTGGTCCTAAAGCCACAGACCTCAGTGATCTCATCTGTAAAATGGTACAGATCATCACTAACCTGCCTATCTCCTGGGAGCTGATTGTGATTACTGGGGAAAAAAAAGTCTTCCTTTTAAATTCTGGGTTAAAAGTCTTACAACCAATAAAGCATCCTTCATACTAATCTTTCCCTGGAAAGGCATGAGGTTTTTGCTCTAAAATACACTCATTGCTGTCTTAAGTTCACAGTGCATCTCTGAAAGCAACACATTTAAACTAGTTTTGACCTGAGAAGTTTTATAGCTTCTGAGATACCCAAGCATCCACAGGACTCCCTGCACGCTAAGATACGAATCACTCTCCTACAGAACTCTGGTAAGTGCACATCATTACTATAATGAGCAACACCATTACACTGCATAGCTGCCTTCCACACAGTCACCCAAGTGAGCGAGAGCCATCAACGGCAGGCGGCGTGTCCCTGGGCAACTCACTGGATGTAGTAACATGTGGCAGCAAAGGCAGCTTGGAATTTGCTGGCGGAAGACCAGACCCTGTGTGCGGCGTACTCTCTTTATAGCCCTACCTCCAAACGCATGATGTTTGCCATGCAATTACATAAAAATTAAATCATCAGCCACAGCGCTGAGTGGAAGTAAAATCCTATGATTAAAATGAGTGACAAAACTATTAACAAGCACAGAGCATTATGCTGAGACTGCTCCTATTTGATTAGGGTAAGCTAGACCTGCAGTTTTTAAAAGATTTTAATCTATAATGGAAAAGAATAGGAAAAGGATTATGTGTGTGTATATATATATATATATATATATATGTATCACTGAAGCATTATGCTGGACACCAGAAATTGACACACTGTAACTGACTATACTTCAATAAAACAAAACAAAGAAAAAGAGATTTGCACTGCCACGGAGGAAAGGTAACGGCAATTAAAGAGCACTGCTGGAATTCCTGTTCAGCCCCCAGATCCCTGAGGATGTATGTATCATTATTCCCACTTCCAGATGAAAACGTGAGATCCTGCGAAGTAAAAGAACTTGCCCAAGGTATGTGCTGTGGCTGAATCAAGCTCATTTCTGATTCCAAATCACGGGCCATTTTTCATTGTCACATTTCCTCACCTGGTAAATCGTGTTCAAGTTTTCTTTATTCCTCGATTAATCAGGTGTAAGAAGTTTTTTTGCAGGTCCCTCATAAAAATTTCAGTCCCTCAAGATGAACCTGGAGAACGTTTTATGAAGACCGAGTTTCTCTCAAAACAGCCTCTGGTTAACATCAGAACAAGCAGGTCACTGGTTCTTCGTGCAGAGGGAGGGGCTGTGTGAGCACCTCTTACCTATCTGATGGGACATACGCCTGCCTCTTGGATGTCACAGTTTTTCAAGCCTCTTGGCTTCTACCCTGACAAGTCCTGCTGCTCAAAATACAGTGCTTTGTAAATACAACTTTTTGGAAGACAGCAGAGAAATTTTATGAGCATTTGCCTATTAACCAAAACAGATGCCAAACAGTTATAGTTGTACTGAACAGGTAACTACTTGACCTTATCCATGTCAGAGATCCACGGCTTCCTGCCTCTGGTGTTTCAAGTGCAGGTCTTCTGATGACAAGTTCGCGAGGTTTTCCCCTAGTGCTACTTACTGGCTTTACACCTTGGGCGATTTACTCTTCTCTTCTCTGCCTTCTACCAAGACTGGTCCCTCTTCAGTGAAGCCTTCTTAGTGCCCCCGCTCCCCCGCTCCCCCCAGGGGCCACCATACTCAGGGACAGACCCCACCCAGCACTGCAGCCTGGGGCCCGCAGTGCTCAGGCTAGGACCCTCACAGCACGGTGGCAGTGTCCCAGCGGCCATCCTCACTGGACTGGGACCTCTCCAGGCAGGACCTGAGTTTCCCTTTCTTTTCCTGCCTACCACTGAGCATGGTGCCCTTGAGCACCAAGTTCCAACTGATACTCATTGAGCCGTCACCTGCCAAGTGGGCCCAGAGACGGCTGGGGGTGGCAGCAATGCAGATGAGGGACTCTGAGAGATTGAGAGAAGTGTCTCTGGGTGAACTGACATTTACCCTCTGGGTCACCTCGCTCATCTCTTCAACACCGTGCCCTGGTTTCCTCATCTGGAAAGGGGATGACAGAGCTGCAGTCAGGGTGACAAGCAGAGAAGGTTGGGAGTCACTGTCTCCTGGAGGGGCTGAGGATATAACGGACACTATCTTAGCCTTCTGTCACTTTCTGTCCCCCTACCCACCTTGCTTCATTTACTTCCAGGCACTTAAGACCCAGCGGACATGTTATTTGTCTGGCTCTGCCCACTGCCAGGCTCCGCCTGACGAGGATGGAAGCCCTGGGAGGACAGGACTCCAGTTGTCTTCTCCACTGGGCACCGAGGACAGGAGAGACAGGTAGAAGGACTCAAGTGTTTCTTGAATGAATGAGCAAATGAACAACTGAATGAAAGACTAGACAAATACTAAGTAACCAGCTCACGGAGCATATACTATCTAAAAGAGACGAGGAACGTTACCACAATGGGAAGAGACTGATGTGATATTTTATGGCAATAATTACAGGGCTATTTCTGTCTTTGTGTTAGTCACAAAGTAAAGGCTGCACACGCATTAAATTCTTAGAAATGAACCAATGGTTGATTTTATGTGACGTGGCACAGAAGACCTCACACCTGTACCTTACCTGTCCTGGACTCTCCATTATATAATGAACGGTGTGTGAACCCACACACTCATTTCCAACAGAATGATGCTTTAACAAAGCACTCTGGAAAGAATGAGTCCTCTGTCAGAAAACCTCCCGCTCTGGGAGGCCATCTGCTTACACTCAGGTTTCCTCAGAGGCTAGTCTTTGAATGATCAGATCCTTTCTGTCCACAAGGAAGCACCACTGGGGCCCAGCAGGAGCCTCCATCCACCCCAGGGGCCATGGGATCAGGCTCCACCAGCACTGAGAATGGAGGAGGAGGAGCAAGAGGAAGGACAGGGGCTGAGGATGCCCAGGAAAGAGGACTTCAAGCTCCAGAACCCCTCTCTGGACTCACACCTGCCAAGACGTTCCTAAAAAGTCTTTCAAGATCTTTGCTTCATTCTAACCCTCAACATCTTATATATGCCCATGTGCCTGTTCTTCCAGATCCGTGTGGCTGTGGGCAGTCAGAAAACTTATGCAGAAGATCAAGACAAAGGTCCTGATTTTTATCATCATCACAGTTCAACTTGCACGAAAGCCCTAAATTAAAAAGCATCATTGCCTCCATCCAGCACTGAGTTCTCCAAGATGCCATGTGATAAAAGTGGATCGTAACTATTCCTTTCCTCACGTTTCACTTAACAACGTGCATACGCACAATCTCAGTTCTCCCGCAAACTTTCTACACTACATCATGTGTAAACTAAAATACTCTGGAGTGCTTTTACTTCTCCCATTTTTAAAAGGTCTCTGTATCCCTTTCTTCTCAATATCCAACAGTGAGAAAAGTGATTTATCACCTGCCACGGTAACTATTCAGCATTCCCACCATAAATTGTACCTTTGTGACAAAACCCTTATCTTCAAAAACAGATAGCATCAACCATTACTGCTTTCGGTGTCAATGTCCTTATATTTAAGAACGACTCTGTTTTCCTTCTAAAGCCTTAAACATATTAGTAGAAGACTCACTCGGAGCAAATGCCTTCGGTGAGGGGCAAGCCAGCTGGAGCAGCCTTCTCACTTCTGAGCGAGGGCAGGATCCCTGAGTAAACACGTTCCGCAGGGGCTGTGCCCAAGTGCATTTTTCAAAGACCAATGCCATTTGGCTGAAGTCAGTTCTGGAGGGCTGCATACCTTTTCAATCAAAGCCACAGGTGCCGGAGCGAGAGCCCTGCCCTGGGAGAAGGGCCCCGAGAAGTCTCTCTCCACGAGCAGGCGGGCTTCACCTCATCAAAGACTCTGCCCCCAGAGTTCATGTCTGCTCAGGACCCAGAGAGCAGGGGGAGCGCTGGGAAAGCTGAGAGGGTCACACAGGCTTCCGAGAAAGACAGGAATGGACCGTCCTGGACTGAGACAAAGAACAGCACAGGGCGTTAGGCTGGGGGAAAGTGTCCAGGCAGTCTGGTGCCTAACGTGAGCAAGAGACAGCCGGATGGCTTTCAGAAAATTAATCAGGTTTCTGTCAACAGAATTTGGACTCATACCAAAAAATGATCTCGAAAATCACCTCATTTAGTGTCTTCCTTCTGCAGGGAAGCGAGCTGGGGTGCTGAGCTAGGATTTGGGCCTCTCAAGTCATTCTTTCCAAACCCAATAATAAAATAAATAAATAAAACACCAAATCTGTTTGCTCACAGCTGTGTGTCTTCTAACTTTTGACCAGTTTAAAGGGTCACGTGGCTTACCTTGCTCGACCTCTTATCCCACCTTCAAAGATTTTAATCAGTTCTTCCCAGGAATCAAAGTTCACGTGGTCAAACTGCTAGTTTTGCTAACTCCTAACTCTGCTGGGTGGGAATCCAATGCTATCTTCTATTCTAGGAGACTGGTTGATTAGAGAAAAGAAATGAAGCCCTGGATCAATTCATCACAATAGGGAGAAATACCACGAGCTTTCCTCTGTTCCTTGGAGTGTGTTCCTCTTCCAGGGCCTCAAGACTTTGCATGGATGTCAGGGAATCAAGCTATCTGGTGATCTCTGTGTGAACAACCCCTATAAATCATGCTGTACATTCCAGCTGTCATAGTGCATTTAACTCAACCACAGCTGGCTGCGTCCCAGTTACAGGCACACCTGAGTCACTGTAAGCGGTGGGACACCAGTACTAAATGGAACCACTAGCCGGGTGTAATGAAAACAATCACACCAATCCGAGGGGGCTGGGCAAAGAGCGAGAAGCTTGATTTTGCAAAAGACCCCCTCCCCAGCTTTCTAATACAAAACACACTTTCCTCCCTGCATTTGAGGAAACAATATGGATATTTCACTATTGGATTTCAATAGTTTAAGGAGAAACTTGGAAAAAACTTCTGGAGTTTTAGAAAAACAGTTACTGGAGCGGTCATCCTGGAGACCTTGTATCAACCAAGCAAAAGGGAGATGTTTCAGCTCTCCTTTGGTGTCCCACAGTGTGCCCTGGGACCGTGGCTTATCTCAAAGCCTGCAGTAAGATACGGGGCTTGCTGATAGTTGGCTGGAAACCAGCGGCGGCTTGTCAAATGCTGAGATGTCTCACTTGCCCCAAAGGCCTCTCTGAGGTTCAAAGGTGATCATCTCTGCCAGTACAAGGGCCCAGAGCAGACAACTAGGAATGATCTCTACGGCCTTCAGTTGCCAGGGAAGGACAGAGTGTGTACCATGCACCCCAGGACTGACTGCTTTTATTACAAGGTGCAGCAAATGACAATCTGGAAAGTCGGTGCCCTGGAGGACCAGGAGAGCATTTAAGGGACAGACTGGCTTCTGAGATGAAATTGAGCACCTAAGCCAGACTTATAAATCAGAAGTACTTTCTAGCAGAGTTTGGCAAACCACAAGCCTGCAAGCCAATTTGGCCCATCACCTGTTTGTTTTTTTTTATAAATAAAGTTTTATTGAAACATAGCCATGCTCATTGGTTTACATACTGTTGATGGCTGTTTAAACACTACAATGGCAGTATTGATCAGTTGCAACAGACACTAGACAGCCCCCAAAGCTGAAAATATTTACTATCTGGCCCTTCACAGAGTGTAAACCCCTGTTCAATGGTGAAATGTCAGTGTTATTGGCCATTTTCACTTCCAAATCTACATAAGCCCTCCAAAAACACCTTTTATAAGGCTTTAAAAAGAGCCAAAAATATATGTCTAATTTACCCCTTCCTCCCCTGAGGGCTGTTACCACACTAGGTCCTAAAATTAACCTGTGCTGTAACACGTTCAGAACATCACAGGAAACATCGAAGGGTGTTTCCACCCCACTCAAGACAAGCTGCTCACTTCTGCTTTGCCACAAATGCAAATTTTCAGCTGCCCGGAAGAGTATGTAGCTGGACTCTTAGCACATCCTCCAGACATGAGGGTGCAATGACAGGCAGGAAGGCCTGAAATTAAAAGGGCAAATACCCTTTACTCTAATATCACAGAGAAGTAACAGTTGTCAGGATTAATGACCTGGCCCTAACCCTGTCTGATATTTGACACTCAGCCGGTAAAGGAAAAAATGTCCAACATTAATTACGTTCTGGGGTTAGAGGCTGTCCTCTAAGAACATTCTAACCCCCTGCACTTGGAGCCTCTTGACTGCTAATCTCACCATCAAGAAAACCTGCCCCAGGGGAGAAGTGCCTTCTTGGCCAAGGCTGCATAAAGCTGCTTCTAAAACCCAACTGAGCATGTACTTGACCGTGAGAATGAGGCAGTGGGAGCCTGTGGAGCTGACAAATCCTTCTTAGCTCAGCCTCCTTCCCCAGCACTTCTCTAGGAACAGAAATGAAATCAGTGGGTTCATTTAAAAAAGCACACTTACTGCTGCAAAACAGCCAAAAGGGAAAAACCAACATCAACTCAATGTGAAAGACAGGAAGGTGATTTTTAAAACGAATTCAGGTTTTTCCTCCTCATGGAGCCCGTTTCTATCTCTGGCAGTTCTGTCCCGGGCTGAACAGTTGCTTCATCTACAACACAAGTCCGACTAGGGCAGACTGTCAAACACAACTGAGCTTCTCACCTCTCAGCTTCCCAAAAAGCTGTGATAAGTTCTCACTCCTTTGAAGTGGGGTACACAAAAGCAAAGTGATGGTTTTTAAAAGAGAAAACATTATTAAGTTAATACAGAAAATCTCTAATCTCTGGAGGATTTCATCTTGTTCGCACAAACTAGTACTCCTGCAATTCAACATGATCGCCTCTGAAAACAATGATCACCAACAGCATTGCACTCTACTCACAAGGAAGAACAGGGGTTTATAATTATGCAGCTAATTCTTGAGCTAGCTCACAAACCACTACAGGGCAAACACAACATGTCTGCTGCTCACAGATCACAAAGGTGCCTGGAACCTTCTGGAAAAGCCATCCCTGCAAGACCTTACAGTTCTAAGACAGCTTGGAGATCCCATCTCTAAGGCAAGCTGTCTTTCCAAACTAACATCTGTGACAAGCTCAGGGAAATGCCACGCAAGAGAAAGTGGCTCCTAGAATGTTCATCTTACCTTTTTCTCCCAGAAATCTAACCGAGTGACTTTCTCAAGCAGAAACCTGAGAAATGGCAGTCAGGTCAAATGGAAAACTAACGTTCAAACTTGACAATGTTGACAGTGGAACCAAAAATGGGATGTGCATTTAAAAGACAAAATGCCTAGAGAAGCATAAGAACTTCATAAGAAGTTCAGAAAGAAGAAACACATAAGCTCTTGACAAAATACACACTGTGTCGTAGGTGTGCACCTTGGCCGTGAAGCCTGATTCTGTCCCAGCTCTGCCACCCATCAGATGACAGGGCGGGAACAGGTCTCCAGCGCGATGTGTCCCTGCTTTCTCACCACATCAGCAGGAGACAGAGCGAACTGATCTCTAAAGATCATGCAACTGCTTCCACGATTCTCCACTTATGTTGATCAAAATCAATTTTTGTATTATAACTCAGCGGTAACTCTCTTAAGCAAATCTACGTTTGACTGCCAAGAGGGGCAGCAGGAGGAGGAAGAAAGGAAGGGAGGGAAGAAAAGGAGAGAAAATGCATGTGTGTACAACCGCATACACATAAACACAAGGATATACATTGCAGTAGGGGGCTGCCTATTTCCTGCCAAAATCTTTCCTCTAGCCTTCTCCACTCCAAACTAGGCACTGAGCTTTATCGGGTGATATGGATGGGTGAACAGAGTCCAAACAAAATGATTAAAATAATGCAGTTAACATGCCTGACAAGAGGTGTTACCAGAGCCAATGAAAAATAAAGCCAATCTAAAAAGACAGTCACCTGCCTAAGTAAGTGACAGAGGCTGAACCAAACTCAAGATCTGAGCTGCATTCTGCCCCCAACCCACCGCGGCCAGCAAAGACAGCTGCATTTTTTTCCAGCGGCAGTGAGCCCAACAAGGATGCCACAGCCCCGGCTTCTGGTGCAGACTTATGTGCCTGTCTCTGGATGTAAAACTGAATAAATGACCTAAACTACAAAAATGCAGAGAAACAAGTTTTTAGGGTGATACAAGGAGAATTCTAAGGCTCCCCCCACCAAACACTAAGAAATTTACCCTTTCAAGATGATTTGTCAGAAGACAAGCACTGACACCAAACACAGGTTCCCTGAAAAGCCTGCTGAAATCATCAACCTTTAGCATTTTACTGTTTTGCTTGATTAAACTCAATGACTTGTTAATAGAAACCAATACCTGTTTATTCTGGTTCCTGCAAAAGGGGACTTTACAAAATTGCCATCTTGTTGGTGTGGGGAACTATGCATTTAGAGTGATAGCTTTCATCACCATAAATAAAGAAGTCAAGGTCCTAGAGACAAGTAAAATTTCTAGAGAAGCAATCATGGAACTGAATTGTGAATAAAAACAAAAATCAGGAGGGGGAGGGGCAATATAGGAGTAGTGGGGGAAAAGGTACAAACTGTTATGCATAAAATAAGCTAAAAGGATATATTGTACAACACAGGGAACAGACCCAAAATTTTATAATAACTATAAGTGGAGTATAACCTTTAAAATTATGAATCACTTGTATACCTGTAATTCATATAATTTTGTACATCAACTATACCTCAATAAAAATAAATTAAAAATGTTAAAAAGAGAACCAAACACAACATACATTCTCAAGGCACCTATAGTCAATGCATCTATGTGTGAGGATTGCAAGGTTATCAAGACATTCATTTCGCTGGCCTCACTTTAAAGTATGATGTGATGCTTTGGGACGTGACTCAATACATCCCTTAAATGGAAGCACGTGCTCACGCGCTGGTGAGGCTTCATTCTATAAGAGGCCAATTTTCATTCATTCATTCTGGCAAACACGGTTTCCCTGCTTTCAAATCCCAACTGAGAGCTTAGTATAACGTCTTTCCAAAAACACCCTCGCCAAAAGAAAATTCTGGAGGAACACATGATGGGCCCAAGGGGTTAGAAGGCATCACATGACAAACCTCTGCACTGAGTAGGTCTCTGTGGAACATTCTGCTCATTCTCTCTCTACTCACTCTTTAGACTGTCAAGTGAAAGGATGCATGTAAACCCTACAGGTCATCAGAGATGCCGATGTCTATGATGACCTGGATTGATCAACAACAACAGGAAAACAATGTTTACAGAGCCCTTGGTGCTGGAGGCATCCAGGCCAAGTGCGGTGGGTGCCGTATCCCATTAACTTCACCTGCCAGAGCTGCCTTTTCCCACCCTGCTCTTTGCTCCCAGAGAGGACACGCTTTACCGAACAGGCCAATGCGCTCCCTTACTCAGCTGGCTTCTAGCTGGTTTCAGTCACAGGGGCACACCAGAGGAGAGGTGAGACCTGGATATTTGTCCCCCAGCTCCCTCCTTGTGCACTGGCTTAGCGACATCAGAGTCCTTCCAGAAACCATGGCTCCAGTCTGCGCAGTCCGCTCCACAGCGCCCCCTCCTGGTAACTGCTTCTTGCCCTTCAAGCCAAAAGCGGTCATAGCACTGCTCCTAGTCCAGGATGAACCATAGCCCATGAGCCAGACCCAGCCCAAAGCCTGTTTCTGCTAATAAAGTTTTATTGGAAGCCACGTCTGTTCATGTATGTGCTCTCCACGGCTGCTTTCACACTAGCACAGCAGAGTTAAGCACCTAAAACGGAGGCCAAGTGGCCCCGAAGCTGAAAATACATACTACCTGGCCCTTTATGGAAAAAGTTTGCTCACCCCTGCCCTACACTCTTCCCAAACCCTCAAAAAGATTCCTTTTATTAACCTCTCCTATTAATCCTCCTGCAGGTGTGCCACTGTTCACTCCTGGGACCCTGAATGACACAGTCCTCAACTGCTCCTAGGAAGTACCTTTGGTCACTACCATCATTCCCATTTCAGAGAGGACAAGGGAATGTAAGATTCCCTTAGGAGGGAATATTTAGGTGAAAAGAGAGAATGACTTGCCAAAAAAAAAGACAAAAATGAACAAACAAACAAAGAAAGCAAGTCAAAAAGAAGTTCACAGAGAGAAAGAGAGAGTGATTGACTGATTGGTAAAGTGGGAAAAAGATGTCAATTCTTTAAGGATCTGGAGGATTTTTCTCTCTTATTTAAAAGACAAAATAATAGTAGCCAAGAATCCAAGCTGCTGTGGCAACTGATGACAAGCCCGCCTCCCCTGCCATCTCTTGCTCTTTCTACTTGGAGAGAACTGTGAACACTGCAGCGAGGAAAAGGGAAGAGTCTGCTCAGAATTCCGCCTTCACCCATGAACGGTGGGAAACAACTGCAGGGTGAACAGAGAACGCACAGTTAAACACAGTTCCTCTTAGCCAGTCTCTGCTTCCTGGATCTTGCAAATTAACCGAGGAATATCTGAGTCACCTCTGAAGACCAAAATCCTCCGAGGCACACTGATTCTGGAAGGTTCCATTCTGTGGGGTCTGAGACCAATCAACAGCTACTACCAGATAATAATAAAATGATCATCAATTCCAGTTGTCAGTTAGATGTGCCAAGATATATGCCAAGAATTTTGGTTCTTTTTTTTCCTCCCTATTTACTGACTCCAACAAACTTATTTTTAAAAGCACTACTGTAACTTTTATTTTTATTTTTTTGGATGAGAAAATGAAGGTGAACAGGGATTGAAAACTGCCGCAAATTCATACAGAGCCTAAACTCTCACCTGCCTTCCTGAATGAGGCACGCAGAAAACTGCCCCAGGGCAGCATGAGAGTAACTGTCACTCCTCAGAAATAAGCAACCTGCCACTGACGTTCTGACTCCAATCAGAGCACAACTCAAATGTTATTTCATCAATCACTGCACCACTGCTCTTGGTGCTCCTGGTGTTTTGAAACTATTACTGTGCTCTCAGCCCTAAATGGATAGGTAGGATGTTTGGCTCATGGGATCTATGCTATTAGGTGGAAAGTGTGTGTGTTGGGGGGTAGGCATGTTTACATCATCATATTAGACTAAGTTCCTTCAGACCCACACAAAATATGTTACGTGTCAGACCCCACCAGAGGAGCAATGATGAACTCATTCCAAGAAAGGAAGGTCTTTTCCTTCGCTCTAAGTCACCATTTACCACGTTGCATGAGAAGTGGCCCCTCATACCCCCAAGCCCACATTTTGGGAAGGGCTCTTGTGCATGTTCATTTCTCCAGCTGGAAAACGGAAAGATCTTTTGAGGATTGAGGTGATTTTGGTTGATGGAGAATGATTTTCAGAGCCTGTCTTGAATCCTGCAAACTTAAGAATCCCCAACAGGAGGTCCGTGGACGGGTCCCAAGGAGCCTCTGCGTCCCGTCCCGTGAAACTGCATGTGTGCACATGTAGGGGAGGGAGAGGGAATGAGAGATGATGAGATGATGGGTTTTTTGGCAAGAAGACCCAGAATTCTCATCAGATCCTTGCGGGGAGCGGGGCTCATCTCCCCAAACCACAAAGAACCGCGGAGATGAGGACAAAGGCGGGCCCCTCCTCTTCACGCCCTCGGCTCTCACAGCCACACGGGATCAGGCAGAGGCAGGCGGGGCAGCATCAGCTTGTTCCTCTCCTCGGAGCCTACGGCGCCGCCGTCCATCGCTGTGGACTCGGCCTTCCTGACCGCGGCTCAGCGTGAGCCTCTGACGTCGCCAGTCCCTGCAGAGTGGAATTCGAGCAAAGAGGAGACGGCTGGACGGGACCCCATCCAGAGGGTGGAGTGACTCAAGTAACACCGAGGTCTCTCCTGTGGCTGTTCACCTGGGAGGCAGTTTCTTGACATTCAGCCTGAGACTCCAAATAGGGCTTTTCTTTCATCCAGACCTCAGTCTGACGACCAAAAATGCACATGGACCTCCTCGAATCCCATCTCTGTGGTTTGGTAATTCTCCATAAATGACTATGTTTTGTTACGGTTGTTATTTTTCCAGAGACTGGACTGAATTATACTTTGCCTCATAACAGTAAAATTTACCTCAAATGAATTCTGAAATATAATACATCCACCTTTACAGCATCCAGTCAACAACTTACATGTAACCCACCAGAAACAATCAGTGACTGTTTTGATTTTAGTAAAATGCCTTTTTTTGTGTGTGTGGAAGGGTGATGAATTCTGCAGACTGAGGTTTACCTGAGTATAAAATGTCAAGGTTCAATGTCTACAGAAGAACAGACCTATGCAAAAGCATAAGCGACGTTCCTTCTGGGTTCTTCTTCATAGAAAGAACCACATGTATATGTTCCTGAGTATGAGAGAGAGAGAGAGAGAGAGGGAGAGTGTGTGTGTGTGTGTGTGTGTGTGTGACTGTCTCCCAGGCAGTGGAATTGGCAAAGACAACTGATGGTTTGCTCAGTGTGTACCGTTTTCCCCCTATTTTAAATAAAAAAAAAAAACTCCCCGTGCCAGGACCATGTCCTTAAATATTACCTTTTACTACAGGACCCCACAATATCACCAGTGAACACCCAACTACATTACATCAGTCTTTGAATTAATGTGACTCGGCTTTTGGAAGCTACATCT
The DNA here is from genome assembly GCF_048564905.1 of Vicugna pacos. Taxonomy (NCBI): domain Eukaryota; kingdom Metazoa; phylum Chordata; class Mammalia; order Artiodactyla; family Camelidae; genus Vicugna; species Vicugna pacos. The sequence goes on from NC_133003.1 coordinate 40,687,838, forward strand.
TCCCACACCAGCCATGAAGTGTGTGTGGCGGGTCTGGTGTGAATGTGTCACAGCTAGTTCCACATGCTTCATGTGAAATTTGACCTCTGATTACAGAGAAACATTTGCTCATTATGGAAAATAAAATTTGAAAAATTGTATGAACGGACAACACACACTCAGCTTCTTGGAGTCCAAGGATCAGATCCAAAGGGAATCTTCGCAGGGACATTATGACAGCAATGTCAAAAATGCAAAATGATTGGAGGCTGTGGCATCAAATAAGCTGGGGTCACACCCATGTGATGGAACTAGTATGCACTTACTAAAACCGGTGAGTTATATCTTTACCTGCCAGAAACACACGTATTACACACAGTTAAAGAAAGCAAGTCAGAGAGTGAGTCCAGTATCTTCCCACTGTGTAGAGACAACACGTCTGACATCCCACACGTGTGCATGTGTTTCTATGTTCAACTACTCACATTCAGAAGGATGCATTCTAGGCAGAAACACGGCTTACCACCAAACACAGGAGGGAAAGGGGAAGATAGTAGGTGGAAATCTGCCTTTTTTGTTTTAAAACTTCTGTTTCAATGATTGTGGCAACTACACAGAACTTTACAACCTGGGCAGCGGTACAAGAAACAAAAGATGCTTAAAAAAAAAAGAAAGAGGTAACTGTATGTTATAATAAATTAAAAAGTCTCAGAACACAATCCCTCCCACCCTTCAAGTAAGGTCACTGTTGGCAACTTGCTGTGTGCAAATTCCTATTATTTCCTATACCTACATTACCTAAAATAACTTTTCAAAATAAAATATAAGTATTGTACATGTATATATAATACACACACACACACACACACACACAGTTTCGTAGTGTGCTTGTTCACATCTTAAGGCTTCTACCCTCTTTCCAGGGGCATGGGTCTGGCTGGATAGAAACATGACCTGTATGAGGGAGCGCACGCAGAGAGGCAGATAGGGACTTGTACCATGTCATCCTCAATTTCCAGCTGTGAGACCCCAGACCAGGCCCTTAACCTGAGTCTCAGTGGTGTCAGTTCTCCAGGGGGAACAAAGCTACCAGCTATTGCAGGGTTGTGGCAAGAATTTTATGAAATAACACATCTGGATAATGTAGGTCCCTGCCTGACACACAGTAGCTACTCAACAAATGGAAATTACCGCTAAGAATGATGTAGTATTAAAAATGTCACTGAATACTTGCTATGCGTTAAAAACTCTCCTAATAGCTTCTAAAATCTTGAGACATATTAACTCATTTAATCTGCACACGACTCATGAGAGATGCTATCATCCTCATTATTCAGACAAGAAAACAAAGGTCCAGAGAAGCTAGGTAACTAGCCCAAGGCTGCACAGCTAACAGTATCAGAGCTGGGATTCCAACCCCAGCAGCTGGCTTCCCCTTATTCACTCCACACACTGCTGCTCAGTACTGTGACCGTGGCGGGAGCTGATGGAAGTTAGTTCTTCTCTGGGAGCATGTGTGTGGACCATGGCACAACAGATGAACCATACAAGCTAAAACAGCCTCAGGCTTGCGGGTGATTTCCTCAGCACTGCTTCCCGGGCTTTTCCATTTGGGGACATATGTGCACAGTCACCCTGACATCCCAAAGTAGCCCACCTAAGATGTTTAGCACCCTCTCCCCGTCTCTCCCTGCTGTGTGTCTGTCCGGTTACACTCTGCAAAGGAAACTCATCACCCAGGAGATTCTCTCCCCTCCACTGGTACTCCACCACCCAAAGAAATTTAACCAAAGGAAGGGAAAAATGGCACATGGTAAAAAGGACAAGGTGGCCTCAAGTCTGCACCCACCCAAAACATGGTCCTTCACTGGGTCACCCCAGAAGCCTGCACCCCAAGCAGGCAGCCCAGGACTGTGAACATCTTTCTCATCAGCTGATGATGGAGTGAAGGGTCCCGTGAGGCTCTAATCAGGGGAATCCCATGGTTGGCTTATTAAACACACAGGTGACCCTAATGTCATGCAGAAATAACTTATTTCCAATTTACAGAAACCAGAGACATTTAGCAGTGTTTCTGCCACTTCTAGTACTCTCCTAAATTAAATCAAAATAGCATTTCTGCTCCTTAAAGGTCAAAAAGCCTTCAAAAGCTCGAGCTTCGTCTCAAAGGTGGTCTGTAACATTACGACCATTAACAATTAGCTTTATGCTTTCACTTCCAATGCCACAGTACTCTTTTCTCTCTCTGACAAGGCTGGGACATTCCCTCTGTCTGATGTGGCAAATGAGAGAAGAAAGAAAGAAAAATAAAAGAGCAGGCCATTTATAACCCAAGAGTTTGCTTCAAAGCTGTTAACGGGCAGAATCCGCATCCTTGATACAGAAGCATCTTCTGTGATGGCTACTGATCCTCACATGCTGTGGGGTGAAGCGAGGAAGGAGGGAAAAAAGAAGCAACAGAGAAGAAGAGCTACTTCTGCCCAGGGAACAAGATAATGGCAGATAGACTCTTTCCAGTTTGGAGTTGAACTTGAGTGCTAACAACATGTTTTGCTCTATTAAGACAACAGCTACACTTTTAGCAGCAGAAGTTACCAACTTTGATTTCTTACTTGGATGCTCCATTGAATAGTGTGTGTCTGTTGTGTGCGTGTGTATTCGTAAGGAAATAAATGAAAATTGGTTTAGGAATAGAAAAAACTAGTACTAAGAAAACAACCTCGTTTAAAAAAAAACTTACAGTTCCTTGAAACACCTATTTTGGTTCCACTAGAGTTATTTTGGTTTGGATTTTAGTGTTACTTATGGGATGTCCCTTTGAAGAAAAGCATGTCACTGCCATTTCTTTAAAGTAAATGCAAACATTGTATTGCATTCTTTTATTAATATTGTGTATTCTTGTCTGGGTACTGAGCTAAGCAGAATATCACACTAACCGCATTCAAAATCACTGACACGTGTTAACAAAAGCAACGAATTATGCTTAGGCTTCCCGCCACCCTTTCAACTTCTGTAACAGAGAGAGCACTGATTTTTTTAAATGTCCACTGAATGAATTCCGCTATCCCACAAATTGAAAGGCAAGAGAAACTGCACTGTTTTTGTTTTATCTCATCCTTTTGACAACTTTAACAAAATAATTTTTTTTTCAAAAGAAACTTCTTTTAAAGAAAGAAACACTCCAGTTCGGAGCAGGCTGCCACAGAGAAGCCAATGCCCAACTCTGAATCATTTTCTTTTCCTTTCTTGGCTCAAGTGTTTAAAGGAAAAAATCAAGATACTGGTTGTTTATCAGTCTTCCCATTTGAGAGCTTGGGAATTCTAGTTTCAAAGTTTTTGTTAGCAAACGGTATTAGAAAACAGAGCAGGAATTGCCTGTGGGGTTATTTCTATCTGACTGCTTCCTTTTTATTCACATCTGCATTGCTTTTAGCTTAATATTAATTCTATGACGACATTCATCTCTTTTCAGCTTGTCACCTTTTCTAAGACAGCAGAGACTCTCAAACATCTGAGCAGAAAGTTAACAGTAAAAAGGTAAAATGAATCTGTTTACTATGTCGGGCTGTAAACATCATCCCACGCATCATCTGGGGTGTGATCTGGGGGGCAGGAGGCAGTGAAGACCTTTCCCCAAGGCCACTGTTTGATGCTCTAATTTGCATCCCCTCTCCAAAGAAGCCCTCAGAAAGTTCTACCGAGGTTTATGGCTTCACTGACAACTGGGTTTGATAAAGCAATGGAGGCAACAGAATTCTTTCCTGGAACATGTATAAAAGCTCCATGGCAACAACAGTGGCTAAACTTACATCTAAAAAAAATGACATGTTCAAAATAAAAAGAAGTGAAGGCATCTCCCAGAACTCAGCTGTCATTGATTTAATGTTGCTAAAACTGGGCCTACAGGTGCTAAGATTGAAGTCAGTGGGAGGACAGAGGTGACCAATGCTAAATATTTTCCAAATATGGTGGCAAAGCCTGCAGCTTCCTGAGCAAAGAACACAACTGCGAAAGGAAATTCATACTCTATCCTCCATAAACAGAGTTAACCAGAGAGCACACAATTTCCTATATAGTATTGCTAAACATGACTAAGAATAATGTTTACTTAAAATATAAAGCCTGGAATTTATAAATGTAGCAGACTTTTTGTTCCTTTTTTAAGTTTAGTTCATAACACCCAAAGTGGTATACCAAAAACTGAGTTCCAGATTTTATGAAACTATTATATTTATCTTTTTTTAAAAAGAAAAAGAAAGCAAAAATGAGGCTTCCTCACACAGTGATTTCTGATAGACCCATTTACTCCCTTGCTTCCAAATAAAGGAACTCCACTCCTGAATCCCCCGGCACTGGGAGACAGGTCTATTTTAAGCCAATGCTATTCCTGTATGGACAGCTGGCAGATTCCACCTGTCTCCAGGAGGTGTTGTCAAAGGATCAAATGTCCCCAAGACCTCATGACACACTGTCACCTGCCTGTACGACTTCTAATGTTAGACTTCCTGCAGTTTCACACTCAGAAGCTGGTCATGTGATTTGAACATCTTTCCCCCAGTCACCGGGCACCATGCCAGGTCCTGAGAACACTGCAAATACAGAGCTCAGCCAAGGCACCCCTGCTCTCAGGAGCTTACGCTCAAGCAGGCCCCTCATTAGTCCTGCCTTAGCGAACTGCCAATTCCACAGGGAGACCTCCTCCCCCGCAGGGTCCAACAGATGTTGAACTCAGAAGCCTGCGTGGGTCTAACTCACAAGCTCTCCCAAAGACTCTGGAAGTCAGTTACAACACAGGGCGCACATAGCACCCACACCAAACATCAGGCAGACACACATTTCCTCAATGAGAGAAGAGCTCTTCCTGCACACCAAAGTTTTACACATAGAAGCAAGTTCAGCTTCCGAAGGCTGGACACAGTTTCCCTTTGTAGTTAGTCCGTTATGATACACATGACCGCTAACTAATGCCCTCCCATCTGCTGGTGGCCTGCAGAGTCCATGAACTTCACCTCAGGCAAGAAGTTCCTAAGTGGAAAGGTGACAGGTAGTGGAGCTCAGTTTTTGTAAATACGCTCATATATTCTGATGCATCTGACTTGATTCTTTGGCAAGAGGCTGGGACTTGGGTGTACCATCGGCAGATCCAACAGACTCCATGGTGTAATATCAGAAACAGACATCTGCTGTCAATATGGAAGGTACAGCTCTTTTCTTCAAAGAAGAACGTTTCTAAACTGTCGGCCACTGCTTTTTAGTGAGCCATGAAGTCAACTCAGTGGGTGGCAAACAGCATTAAAAGAAAATGAATAAAACAGAAAGACTAGACTGCTCTGCATGCAGTAAGAAAATATCTCTCATGAACCATTTTTTTTTTCAAGTTTTATATGCATATACCAGGGCCCGCTCACATCAGTGAGTGCTGCACTGGGCTGCATATAAAAACTATTTCTTACCTAAAAAAGTTTGCAAAGTGCTGTCTCAAAGGGCAGTGTAGCAGGAGGAGCTATTGGAATGGCACTTACATATCTATGTTTGGGCTGCATCAATCAACAAATACGCACACTATAAACAGCTACAACTGGCATGCATAAAGATAGCAGAGTTTTTCAAAAATTTATGGAAACAAAACCTTACCAAAGATGGATTCTCTGATGTCTCGCCTATTATGCTAAGAGTCACCTTTTTGTCTCTGAAAATCGTTAACAGTGATGGAATTTTTCCTCTCTTTGGTGGACTCTACTCTCTAAAAGCACATTCATTCCTCCATCAACCCAACTCAAGTGCCCTCACAAAGTGCTTAGTTGGGACCGGTACATGGCAGCAGCGGGCATTATGAAGTCCGGGCACGTGACTTACTGGCGGTGGTGCTGGGTTATGCTGTCAAAGGACCTGGATGACATGATGAGCAAGTCACTCCACTGTGACTCTCCAACCTGTCTGACTGCATCTGGGGGGGGCAGAGTCAATTCAGGCCTAAGAGTGTGCAACACGGTTTTGTAAGAGAAATGCTGTCTATGTGTAACATATGTATAGGAAGTGACTAAATCTTCAGCATGCATCTTGATGCATTTTCACAGCAGCAGTACACTGGCTGGCCATTAAGAACAGAAGGGGACCAGCATTCCAGAAGCTCTCCAAGGGCCTAGGGCTCCCAGTCACCATCCTTACTTCTAATCCTGCAGAATAATTTTGCTCTTAAACAAAGAGAAAACAAGGCTCAGGATGGGAGTCTTTAGCGAGCAACAGCATCTGGATGATTTTTGCCAACTCTGTACTTTCACTGTGTTGATTTTCACTGTTACTTTCCACTTACAGCAAGTGAAAATGGCTTTCTACTTGCAAGCATGGCATATAATTTCCTTCTAAAGTAAATCTAGGTGAAACAAAAGCATGCTGCTTCAAGAAAAAAATGTTAAGTGTTTAACCAAACAGGTGGTGTACATAAGGCAGAAACTGAGCAGGTCGCATATGACGGACTGGTTTGAGAAACGTGTGTTCATGTTGGCACATCAGCCTGAAATGCTAAACTGGCTCAACTGACTATCCTGCACTCTGATTTTCCAAGGATGATGGTGGACCCTCTCTCCTGCCCCAGTGTGTGTCAGAAGGACTCATTTCCTCTCTTGCTATTTTTATGTCTTTCTGGCTGATAATTCTCACAGGCAACATGCTTCAACAACAAAAGACACCTGCACCCCAATGTTCACAGAAGCACTATTTACAGTTGCCAACACATGGAAACAACCTAAATGTCCACCAACAGATGACTGGATAAAGAAGCTATGGTATATTTATACAGTGGAATACTACTCAGCTGTAAAAAAAAGAAAGGATAAAATAATGCCATTTGCAGCAACATGGATGGACCCGGACAATGTCATTCTAAGTGAAACAAGCCAGAAAGAGAAAGAAAAATATCATATGATATCACTTATATGTGGAATCTAAAAAAAGACAGACGAACTTACTTACAAAACAGAAACAGATTCACAGACATAGAAAACAAACTTGTGGTTATGGGGGAAGGGGGTGGGAAGGGATACACTGGGAGTCCGAAATTTGCAGATACTAACTTATCTATATAAAATAGATAAACAACTTTCTGCTGTATAGCACAAGGAACTATAGTCAATATCTTGTAGTGACCTATGGTGAAAAAGAATATGAAAATGAATATATGTATGTTCATGATGACTGAAGCATTATGCTGTACACCAGAAATTGACACAAAGTTGCGAACGGACTATACTTCAGTAAAAATATATACACATTAAAAAATAAAAAGATTGGAACAAGCTGATTCCAAATGAAAAACACATCCCTCTTTTCTCTTCTTAAATCTCTACTATTTTAAATTTTAAAAGATCACTTAGAACTGGGATCAATTTTAACAGAGGGTTACAAATAGATCATACTGAATGCCTTTAACGTTCTAACTGTGGCAAAAAAACCCAAACCCTTACTTGGCCTTAACTTTCAATCAAACTGAAGGAGAAAGAAAAATATCACTTCAATAGAATTAGCAACTTCCTTCCTTGTCTTATTCTCTCTGAATTAGTGTAATTCCCTGTATGGTCTGTTAAATCTAGGAAGTTTAGCAGATGAGACTTTCCACATTTCACTTCTAAGATGTACTTAACATAACAAGCAAATTATCTAAACTCACCTATGAATAGGCTTTGCAGGCAATTAAGTAACCTTGTCAAAACAAAGATTTCCCTGCCTGCACTTTACATAACACCACCTGCCCAAAGGAGTCTCCTTTCATCTCTCACAACTTATAGAGGTTATTAAACAGGGACTATATTCAAAACAGCTTAACACTTCATCTAATTTGTCTTCAGTTTCCAATGAGCAACTCATACAAAATAAAAGCAAAATCTCACAAGTTACTAAGGTGCAGTCATTGAGGGGCTTACGCATTCAGGCATATACATTCACTCTCATGTTCACATATAGGTATATTTATACATTGAGTCATACATATATGTAGTTTTTACAAGCTCTTTAGGCAATCCTAAAAAAAATCTTGTATGTCAAAACACAGAAAATTAAAGGTCTGTGGCTAATAAAAGTTAAAATGTGGTTTAAAACTTGATTAAAATGCAGATACCAAGGTCAAGGGAACATTTCTCTGAAAAGGATTCAGCCAAATGTGGCATTTAATGTCCTGCCTCTGATCATGTTTCCCTCTGCTGTTTCCTACACCAAAGGCAATTAGCCCTTCAGATAAAAAGATGCTGATGGGGACAGCTGAACGAAGAAATTATAAACCTCACCAACTTTGTTACCATTATCATTAGTCCTTTAAAAAGAAAGGGGAAAGTAGTTCTCTTTTCTGGTTTTTCAATCTTACCTTTTAGCCACCAAAGAAAATTAGGACGTTGCTCCACTGATAGTATAAGTGTCGAGCTTTCAATAAAAACATGACATATTTTTTTCTTGATTCCCTCAAGAATAAAGAAACTGCTTTATCATGAGCAGTTCGTATAAAGAACCGCTTTATCATGAGCAGTTCGATTCCAACTCTCTGACATATGTTAGTATCACCTCACCCAGGGTTCCTACAAGCACACCTGACTCTCAGATATTTCAGAGAGTGATACAAAGTATTAGAACCCAGTAACATGGTTGCAAAAATCATACTTCATCCTATTTCACTTGTGCTCCTCCCATTTCATTTCAGCTAGAGTTTAGAACAAGTGATGAAAAGACGACGTCTTCCACGTGCAATTTCCACACCTCATCAGATTCCAGCACACAGGCCACTGTACCCAGTGACTGAGCAAACATATTAAATTTTTTTGGCAAAATAATGTTTATGATCAGTAAGGTTTTCTATTTTCATCTTTACTCCTTTTTGGATTTTTTTTTTCCAATTTTTCTACATTGGTGTACTGCATGCATATCTAGATATAAAAATGTTACCCTGCAAAGAATTCAATGTAACTTGCAATCTTAAGGGAAGATTTTGTTCAAAGAAATACAAACTCCACAATTTTAAGAAAATCCCAACACTCCTCATGAGTCTATAAAAAAAAAGGGAAATCTTCACCTGTTCAGGCACTTTCAAAATAGCTGATAGTGAACATGCAATTGTTTTACTTTATTTTTAGAACACGGAAGTCAGCACATATGCAATGAATTACCAGGCTGTTCACACTAAGATGTAAACTAATAATTATTCCTGATTGATCAATTACTGTGATTTATAGGGCATTAGGAAGGGACAGTTCTTTCTTAATCCAGATTCAAAGGGCCACTAATTAAAAAAAAAACTAAACCAAATTAAAATGATCTATTCAGAACTGTAATTTCAGGTTTAGGAAGCTGAGTCATACAAACGTTATCAAAGCGCTGGCTTGCTGGAAGGTCCCTCCTGCCCATCCTCTACAGGACGACAGGAAACAACACAGCAAAGACAACCACCTGGGGAGTGTTTATTCTGGAGCCAAATTTACAGCTTTCAGACACATGCATTATACTGTTTATTGCAGCAACCTCATGATATATGTACAGGCAGGCCTCGCTTTATTGCGCTTTGAGGACTACTGCATTGTTTTCACAAATGGAAGGTTCGTGGCAACCCCGTGTCGGGGAAGTCTATCAGCCCCATCTTCAACAGCATTTGCTAGCTTTGTGTTTCTGTGTCACGTTTTGATAATCCTCTCAATATTTCAAAATTTTTCATCAATATTGTATTTGTCATGGTGATCTGTAATCAGTGATGTTTGGCATTTTTTTAGTAATGAAGTATTTTTTGATTAAAGTATGTCCACTGGTTTTTTAGACATAATGCTATTGCACACTTAATAGACTACAGTGCAGGATAAACATAACATTTATATATATGCACTGGGAAATCAAAAAATTCACATGGCTCGCTTTATTGCAATATTTGCTTTACTGCAGTGGTCTGAAGCTGGACCCGCAGTTATCTCCAAGGTATGTCTAAACGGGGACCACATTTTACAGAAGAAAGCAATGCTCAGAGATGAGAAGAGGCTTCTCCAAGGTCACAAGGCTAGCAATGACAGAACCAGACTTCAAAATCTGGTCTGACTCCAGAGTCCATGACTCTCAACAACTCTATACTCTGACTGCCTTTCTTAGGACCCCAGGATCAGTTACGTGCCTCTGTACATAGATCTTACGTGGAAATTCCCCAGAGCTGGGACCACGTGTTAGCTAAGCATCCTGGGCTATCTATCCCATATGAGGGGCTACACAGTGCACCTCCAACAAGTGAACATACGCCTGCTGATGGTCTCTCTTCCACTGCTGGTCTAAAAACTCACACAATGCAAAGATTTTCAACAAGCCATGACTGGAGATCATTCTCTATAATTCACCCCCCTCCCAATTTTTAAAATCAACACCTAATAATGAGTTGCACGTGTCTGGCTAATGAACTCTCACATCGACGTGTCTGGAAACATGAATGTCTTAGCAACAGTCATTCCAGGTCAAGAACAAAACCTGTCTCCTTTGATTACTGACTGCCAGTATCTTCCATTCAACCCCAGAGTTTCTACAGATATTAAAAAAATAAATATATTCACCTCATTTTTAAAAAAACCGACTGGCATGTCTCTTTTGGGAAGTGGGGGAGTGGCTAAGAAACCAAACACTGCTAGGCTTCTGGTTCTTTTGTTCCCCCAGAGCAGTCAAATGACCCACGGACTAGCAGGAGAACAGGAAGTGATGAAACATGGAAATTAAGAGAAATCAAAAGAGCCAAAAAGGAAGTGGGGAGTGCCGCCTGCAGGAGAAAAGGGGCAGGACCCAGGCTCTCTATGTTGATAGTCATTTGACCTGCAAAGACCAACAGAGAGAAAAGCTCAAGGTCCTTCTGGAGCAGCGGGGTGCTGGGTGTGGCAGGGAACTCCATTCCCGCTGCCCTCCTGGGAGGGCATCGCACTTACACGAAGTCTTGCTGCTATACCTGCTCACCCGGGGGTGCTCAGAGTTTTCAGTCACAGTGGCATAACTGCAAATCAGTGCTTGCAGCCACCAATCTGCCCTGAGTCTTCCATGGGCAGCGTGCACTGAAATTCCTCATTCCCCTCCCCCTGCTCACAGCACCCTCAGCCACATGCCCTGGGCTGAGTTTTTGTTTCCAAAATGATGCTGACTTACTGCTTTGAAGGCTTCCCCCAGGGCCCTTCCCACAAAGCTGATTTCACATACACTTCAGGGTAGATCACTTAAGCCAGCCCATCACAAATGCACCTTCCAAATTCGCTAAAAGTGCACCTAGCTTTGTGTCTTCTCCCAATAGACTGAAAGACAAATACAATTTTTAAAATAAGTTGCTATGGGTTGTGGTTCTCAAAACCTCCATACTCAAAGAGAAATGTCTAGATAAGACGTATAGAGAAGATAACTCAATATAAAATGCATCTTATCTGTACTGTTGTCCAGGATTTGCTGTTTTGTTGTTCTCTGGAAACTGCCAAAGATTTCATTTTTTGGCCCTAATCTTTATTCGAAAAAAATTAATGGGGACACGAATCCCTTCTGATTTATTCTTGATTTTAAAACCCTCTGTGGATGATCTAATTAACCCTTTTTATGAAGGGATGACCACAAGGGACAGTTTAAAACCTCTGTGGAGCCAGAACGCCCACAAAAGTACACAGTGTCAACCGAAGTGAACTCTGCCAAGATGGGCAGAGAACAGAAGGGAGGCGCTCTGTGCTTCACTAAATGGAGTTAGAGCTACTTGGAAAAACAGCTGATTCTAGGCCTGGGGGCAAGAAATGAACAAGATGAGTCTGGACCACATTGTGTTGCCAGAAGGAAAGTGCTCAAAAAGTGACGGAAACATGTGAAAAAGACAGAGACACCAGTTTGCAAGAGCTCCTTCTGGTGAACACTGGCCAGTGTGACCACCAAATTATAAGAATCCAAGAGTCCCTACTGAAAGGGACAGACAGACTGGTAAGCAGAAAAAACAGGAAGGAAAGGAACACTTTTCCTTATAGGCAACTAATAAACAGAGAAGGAATGTAGCTAGTAAATCACCATTTGTCAACCCTCACCATAATAATCAATTCAAGTAAAATCTGTAAGGGGACGCTAAAACCAGTGGATGAAAGTTTGAGTCCCAGTAGGATATTTACACAGCCTCAAAGCATGTCCCCTACAAGATACAAGACAACGAAGAAAACAGTCACTTTATTATAGCAGAGAAACCTGGCAGACAGGACTTCGACCAAGGGGTCCAAATCATCAATAAAGGGACAAAGGGACATCATGTGACGCCCAACAGGGTACACTGAGAAGGACACACTATCTTTCCTCTGGTATTCCTGCCCAAAATGTGGGACCTGAACCCACACTCGAGGAAGCATCAGACAAACTCAAATTGAAAGATGTGATACAAAAGACTTGGTTTGTACTCTTCAAAAATTTCAGGAGCCTGTGAGACAAAACCTGAAGACTTGCTCTAAAGGAAAGGAAACTAAAGAGATATGACAACTAAATAAAACCTATGATCTGGGATTTTCCCTTGCTATCAAAGATATTACAGGGATTATTAGAAATCTGAATAATGTCTGTACATGAGATAATGGTGCCCTACTGATGTTAATATCCTGGTTTAGATCAACTGGACTGTAGTTATGGAAGAATGTCTTATTCTTAAAAAAAAAAAACCCTGATATATTTAGGAAAAGGGAGTACAGAGAGGCAAGAATAAAGTAAACAAAGTAGATGTTAATATTGGGGGAATCTAGGTAAAGACTGCAGAAATTCATTAACTCTGAAATTGTGTCAAAATGAAAAGTTAGGAAAAAAGAGCCTTCTTTTTCTCTAAAAAATAAATGCTTTTCCAGGTGAATTCACATGCTATTCTGCGATTTTAATTGGTCTGAGAACATTTCTCTTCCTGCCTAACACTAAGAAATAGTGAAATCTCACTTGACCAGGCAGCCTGGCTCTGGAAGGGAAGGCACTGTTAATCTACTCTAGCCAACCCTGTAACTCAGTCTTTTCAGCAATGACAGATCAACTAAACCTAGAGCAAACAAAACAGAGAATGATTTACACAAAGCCGCCGAGGTTACACAGCTTCTGTGACCACATCCTTGGGTCTTCAAATCCTAACACTCCCAAGATGAACACGTATTTACAGAAGACCGCCCAAAATAACGGTGATCGCCAACAGAGGGCTTAAGTCCCCCACTCTCACTGCGCTCGGAGAATCGCGTTTACTACCTCAAAGCAGAACAGGATGTTGCATTTAACCCAGGCGACTGTTACAGGAATTTCCTTACCGCCAAGCAGGAGACGAGCACAAAGCACTACCGAGCTCAACACCAACCCAGGAAACTTGAAGCCTGGCAAAAACGTAAGTGTGGATGGCCTCTAGAAGTCTTTGACAACGAACCTCAGTGCGGTGGTATCACATGGTCATTCAAGTTATATGCAAGCCATGTGAGTCAAAAAAACAAAACAAACAAGGTTCAAGAGAGAAATTAACATACGGTCAGCACATGTCTCAACAGGATTTTGGTTTCTTAGTAGGTCTTGGTTTCCCTGTGCTCTCCTTGTATTTCGCCAAGTGAGCTACTTGCATGACAAGTCCTATAGCTCCTGGGGCAGTGAGCAGAGGCGCTAGTGAGGGGCTCCAGTGCTGGGGAGCCAGCTGGCTGGACAGGAGGAGAGATGCTATGGTCCCCACATGGCACCTCCCAAAGGGATCTTTCAGGGTAATAGTGACTGCATGCGATTTTTCACCTTTGGTTCTCTCCTAAATGACTTACAGTAGAACAGAGCAGAATGTGACTGGTCCAAAAGAGACTCTAAAGTTCACAGGAAAAGGTGTTTTATTTGTGACGAAACCTGCTTCTGTGGGTGACTCCACACCCTGGGGACACTGGGAAGATCTTTCCAAAGATTTCAAACTGTCAGGGAGAACACAGCACAGTTCCTTTAAAAATCTGGTGGTGAGTGTGAAGGTCTAGAAGCCTTGTGCTCTGCTCACGAGGGAGATTAGAAAGCAGGTTCTGAGGCAGAAAAACTAAAACCGCTGGGGTATTTATGGTTTAGAATGAATAGAAAAGGTACAGGGGAGAGAAATCGAATTTTGTTTTCTACAAAGGAGTTGAGTCTAATCAGCCAGAGGTGGGATCAGAGCAAAGAGCCTGGGGGTGCCTGTAAGAAAGGGCAGGGAGGAGACAGGAAAACTCAGGGGTGGACACTACGTCTCAGCACCAGATGTGACGGAGGACGGGCAAGACAGTCTTTATGTCCCAGTCCCGGCAGGTGGGGGACACGAGAGGCCAGAGGAGAGCGTGGCCTCCAGGGTCAGCCGGGCGCCAAAGCTGCAGCCACGTGGGCTGGCAGGGCATGTGACCTAGGAGGGTCCAGGACTCCCAGGCCCAGCGCCAGGAGGGGCCGCTCGGGCTTCTTATCAAGCCCTGGGAGCCCATGGCCGGGAAGCCATCTCTCTCTCTTCCAGTCAAGCTGGAAGGGGAAGTGTTGACAACTCTGTTTCTGAACCAGCCACCCTGCAGCATCGGTTTGGGAATAAGACCAATCTCGACCCCAGTGACTCTCCCTGGGGTCCCTGTTACATGCCGAGGTAGTGCTGGAAATCTACAGGAGCATTCTTCATTGTCACAAGGACTGGGGTGGTGACCAGGGGCGCCAGAAGTCCTGCAATGCAGAGTCCCATGCAATAAAGAATTATTCTGGGAGGAGGGTATAGCTCAGTGGTAGAGCACATGCTTAGTATGCATGAGGTCCTAGGTTCAATCCCTAGTACCTCCTCTAAAAATAAATAAATCTAATTATGCACCCCTCCAAGAAAAAAAAGAATTATTCTGCACCCAGCACAACTTTCATAGACACTGCCAGACATGAGTAAAGGTGAAATAACAAACTTTCTTTTATAATTACCTAACTATAGACCCTAATTCTGTTTTATATATAAACACTAAGGATTTGAGGGGGCGGTTTAAATTTATACAGATTTCACACCCACGTTCACAGCAGCATTATTCACCACAGCCTAAAAGTGGAAGTAACTCAAGCATTCATCAATGGATGAATGGATAAACAAAGTGTGGTACATACCTCTATACATACATGGGACTAGTATTCAGCTTTAAAAAGGAAGCAGTTCTGCAGAGAGGGCACAGCTCAGTGATAGAGTGCAGTGCTTAGCATGCACAAGGTCCTGGGTTCAATCCCCGGTACCTCCATTAAAAAATAAAAACAGTAATAAATAAATGAACATAATTACCTTCCCTCAAAATAAAAAATAAAAAGGAAGGAATTCTGACACATGCTACAACACATGATCCCGGAGGATGGTGCGTTAAATGAAATGAGCCAGACAAAAAAAGATAAGTATCACTTAGATGCGGTACCTGGAGTAGTCAAACTCACAGAGACAGAAAGTAGAAGAGTGACAGCCAGGAGCTGGAAGAGGAGGAGGGGGAGCAGGAAGGGGGCTTGTTTAATGGCTTCAGTTTCAGTTTGGGAAGATGAACAGTGTCTACAGACAGATAGTGGGGATGGTTGCACAGCAATGTACGTGGACTTCACGCCACAAAAAAAGTACACTCAAAATGGTTAAAATGGTAAATCTTATGCTATGTATGTTTCACCACAATTAAAAATACACATGCACACAGACGTTTCTAAATCAAAGGAAGACTGGACTCTGCTGTGTCATAGCTTAATCACAATCTGTTCACCACCGTGGAAAATCCAATCATGGACGATGATGCTATTCACAGTGCCTGAGTCCACAGCACCACCCTCCTGTGCCTGGCAGCACCTGCAGCTGGTCCACAGGGAGGTACAAGTACCTGGCAATAAACATCAAGGCATCTTCTAATGTCCCTGTGCCCAAGCATTTACATACCGATAGAGGTTATTCCAAATTCTCTTCCTTTTATCTTGCTACTACTTACTAGTATATAGATCTTACAATTAGGGGTGTATGTATATAAATATTTATGAATTTCGTTTCACGACACTATTGATGACATTTCAAAATATCTGTTACAAAAACGAGGCGAGGGGGCCTGATTCTGATATTGGTGGGAGCTACGGCTCAGGTCTCAGGGAACAAAGAGCAGTAGGAACCGAGTTACTGATGCAGATTCTGCACTGAGGACAGGACTTGCTCAGCTGCTATGGATTTAACAGAAGCATCCTTCTGCCAGAATTCAAGTTCTTCTGGTGAAAGTCTGGGGGTAGTTGGCCCACTCCTCTGGAAAGGGAGAAATCTGGGGGAAAACTAGAAAGCCCCTGACTCCTCTTGGTGATGAAACCCACACGCCACTTAAAATAATCAAATTCATGCCTGGTAATAAACTTAGACACAGACGAGGTGAACCGGAGAATACAGTTCTCAGTCGAGGGAATCACTGTATTATGTCAAAAGAGATTAGAATTTGACTGAGAAGGGCACGGGGTGTCAATTGCAATCACACATGTATTGTTTTCTATTCTGAGCATCCTTCATTCCATCTCAACCCTGGGACATGATTAATATTTTACACACTGTCCAAAAGGGGAATGTGACTTACCAGAAACCGTACTGAATGTTTCAAATACAGATCACTCTTTGCCAAGAGAAAATCCTGCCCAGCTGTACATTTCTCATTTGCAAAACATAAGAGCGATGAAATTCCATTACTGAGAGAAACTGGCTGTTCCACCAAACCCTTGGCAACGGAAGCTCTACTTATCTTTTTGAACAATAGTCTCAGAAAGTGTATTCTCCCTCTCTTAAAAAAAAAAAGACAAGTATGCATTTGAGCCTTTGAAAATGTGCTCTTGCCCAAGCAAATTCCTGGTAGGGAAAATCCACTCTCCTGACCTGGGAAGTACAAAGACTGACCCTAAAATATGAAGCAAAAAAGAGCTCCCAGTTTAAGAACCCTTCAAAAACTGAAGGGGGAATGTAACAACATTAATAATGTCCTTAAAACAAAATCAAGCATCCTTTTCATAGGTAAGTAGCCATCCTGCCCCCATTTCTTCAGGAAAGTCACTCTTACACCCTAACTCGCTCAGTGTGTTTTCCTGGGGAGACAGAACCGTTTATCTTTCCAAGGATGTAAATTAACCTGAAGTGCACTGCTTTGCACATTGCAGAATTCATCCAAACGAGACTAGAAAAGCAAGATTTTGTCCTCCGTCTTCCCAAAGCTCCTTTCCCCAGAAGCACATGGCCACTTTCCAGTGGGTTATGCGAACTTCCTCGTGGCTCATCTCACGGTCAGAGATCCCCCTTGGTCCAGGGTTTGAAATAGCAAATGAATATACTTAAGAAATACAGACGCTATTGCAAATGCGTTTGGAGCAAAAAACATCCAGAGGTAACAGCGCTATTTTTCCAGTTTCCCATTTAACGTGCTCTATCATGGTAACAGCCCATGGCTGTTTCCTGAGGGATTCAACATATCACATTGGATATCATGTTTAATGTTTTTCCTCCTAAGAGATCTAACAAATTGAGCCCATGTATTTACCCATTAAAAGCCATTAAAATGGTCAAGACGACCAGCAAAAAAGAGTCATTTGTATCAAACTTTGCAACAAGAGCCCATACAAGGAAGTCAGGAATAATTCTTTCTCTTTCAGCATCTGGGAGCCTGCTAGGATACTGTGTGATCCTCTCCCAAAGAGTCCTAGGGTGAGGCTGAGGGTGCTGCCTCCCCCAGCGGAAATCAGTAAACCTCCTAGATGGAGATTTTAAATGACAAGTGAAGAACTGAAAATGAAGTCGGCGATGAGATGAGTGACCATCCTGAATATCGACCTTTGCCAGCACATCCCTGGACAATCCACTGGTCCTACTGACCACAGGCGAAGACAGACATAAAAGAGGCAACAACACATTTGCAGAAATAATTGTGTGCTGTGAGCTCCAAGGACATTAGAATGCTTCCAAGGCTAACACACTTCTATACTGGTCTCCAGTCTGAACAGACTCACCATTTGCACACCAGGGACCACTCATCTGGTTCTAACTAGTGTACAACTCACCAATGGTTCTCACACAAAGCTATGACTAAAGCATACAAAACAGATGCAGGGCCGCATGGAAAGAGCCAAATCGTGAACAAATCACTCATAATTTGGCTTCTCTATATTTAATATAAACAAAAACTTTTAACACCAAGTCAATCAACATCCAATCTGGTCGCATACAGTCGGCGAATTCTGCCTCCTGCCCAAATATCCACCAGTTGAGGCCTCCCTCCCCCACCAAGCATCTTGCCTTGAGCCGGATGAAAACGGGACGGCATTCAGCCCGCACAAGACACTGGCAGTGTTCACATACCTCAATAATCCTGTCATGAATCTGCAGGCCTCCGTCCTTGGCTGCCGGCCCACTGTCAACTATTTTGGACACAAAGATTCCTTCACTGGACGATCCATCTTGGTTGTCCTTTGGGTTAAAAAAACACATGCATGAATGCTAGGCATTAAGTTGGTCATGAAAATAAAGCCCACGTTCTTAAAACAGTAATGGACTCTTGCTGGGGTCACAAGTGGCAATAGGCTAAAAGCCAGCTGCTTCCCCTAATTTCTGTTTTAAACTAAAATTAACATGTGGTAAAATAATGCAAGGCCTGCCAAAAGGTATACAATGCTAAGTCCCTGCCACCTCTAATCCACTGTCCTTCCACCCCTTGGTAGCACTTGTCTGCCGCACAGGCATCCTTTCCAAAACATTTTAGTGCATCCCCTTCCTAAGCACGTGTCTCTTCCTTTTTACACACAGAAGTGAAATTATGCTTCCCGCGTTCTTGGGTACCTTGCCTCTTTCACTTAACTTTAAAAATTGTGGAGATCTTTTACCACCCAGCCCACTGCCTGCTTCACTTCCTTATGTGCCTGGATGGTATCCCCACAAAGGGATAATCAGCACTGTTTCCAGCTGTTTTTACTAGAAATGGTGTTGCTTCTAATACCTTCCTACCTATATTTTGAAGTATCTTTGCTAGTATATATTGGGGCAAATCCCTAGCAATTAAACTGTTGGGTCAAAGGTACACATAATTGATTGGTATTGCCAAATTACCCTTCAGAGAGTTTCCACTAACAGCTCTTTAGACAGAGTGTTTTCTCACATTCTCAGAAGCACAGAGTATTATCAAACTTTTAAATATGCCATGATCTGATGATGAAAATAGGCATTTTATTTTTGTTCTGATTTGCATCAGAAAAGCCCACCATGACCGCCCCCACCACAATCCTAATAAATTCTGATCTCCAATCTCCTTGAATCCCTTCAGATCTTTCAAAGTCTAGACTGAAACTTTCTAGAAAGGAAGGCAGCTCACTGCTCAAACTCCTTCCTTTATTTAAAATCAAACGGCTCCAACAAGCTCATAAAAAACCCTCACAGCTTGTTCATGAACTTCTTTCCAAACAGCGCTGGGATGAATGCTGTCCAAGAGTGTGGATTAAATTTCTCGTGATTAACAGATGGATTTATAAATGAAATGGCAAAAGCATGTGTTGTTTCTAAACAAAAGCATTTGAAAAGTAAGTTCAGGATGTTCCACAAAAACTCCAAAATCTACCATCGTGGTAATTACCCTGCCATAATGCCGTAAGATCTGTTTCAATAATAATTTTTCTACACGCAAATACATCAGAGTTCCACTTGTTAAAAAATAACTAGGAAAAAAATATTTTCCTCTTTAAACTGCAACCACCCTCCCTCCGAATTCTAAAGAGGGAAACATGATTGAACGCGGTTCAACCTATCCCTTGAAGCACAACTGCAGTGACCATGGTGGGGGGACAATGCACACTCCCCATCACTTCTCTCTCTCCCCCCGCCCCTTCTCACAAAGACACACCCACAATATGTAGCGTTGTAAGTATGATTCAAAAGAAACCAAAATCACAATTTAAAACAAGCATTAAGTGTTCTTCCCAACGTTTATCCCCACATGACAAAGCTGGGTCTCTAAATGTCATCTGGATTCTATCAACACTCTTCCAAGAGAGAAGGGTCAGCAGGGCTGTGGGTGCTGGGCTACATCAGCTGTCCCCCAAAGGCACCTCTGCCCAGCTCCCCAGCACTCTGCTCAGGCCGACTGCACACCAATCCTTTCCCGCCTGAATGTCTCTATGCCTCCTTTCTCTCTCCCGGCCACCATACTAATAATGCACTAACCCCAGCGCATCCGTGTAGTTCCCTTATCCCAGGTGTAAGTACAAAGCAGTGTGACAGCTTCCACGTACTGAACACATACTGGGTACCACGTATGCAGCAAGTGCTCTTCGCCCACCGTTTAATCTTCAAAGAACCACAAGTGGTAAGTACTATTAGTATCCATTTCGTTGATGAAAAACCTGAGACAGAGAGGTTAAGTAACTTACTCAAGGTCACACAGCCAAAAAGTGGCATAGGTCAGTTTCAAACTAAGGATAGGTTGTCTCTTACACAAGCTCTAGTGCAATGTTGTCTCCCACTGCAACAATCTCAAAAATATACAATAATTCATAAATTGAACATTCCACTCTAGAATATTAACTTGAAGACTCTCAATGGACCACAAAGCATTTATGGACAGGCCTGAGTTCCCTAAAAGGTGATGTCAACATACTGAATGAAAAGAAATCTGTGTTTATTCTGACTTAATTGCTTTGCATTTCTTGGCTGGGGAGGAAGGGGTAAATGAGGGCTGGGATTTGGGCCTTGGTTCATGTTTCAGAATAACACATCGTATGCAAGTAATTTTTCTTAAGGAACATCAGACAGTCCAAGCAAAAATCAGAGAGGAAAAGGCGAGAGCAAATACCACTGTTTAGGTTACATGAGGACAGTGGTAGGTGATGGGAACAGAATGCCAAAAAGACAGCACAAGGTCAAAGAAACCCAAATCAAGTCCATCTCTGATAGCGAGACTCTTCTCTTAAAAGACATCTCTTTCTTCTTTGTTGGCTCATCTCCTAACACATTTTAAGTAGAGCTATTAATCAAGGTAAACCAACATGATTTAGGATTTGTCTTGTTTTGCCAGCTTAAGAAACAGAAAAATGAAAGGGATTATTTTCATCCCAGGGGTGCCTGACAATGAACTACACTTGCCAAAGGCTGAAGTGAAAGGTCTGATACACGAAACTGGCTGCTGTTTCTTTAAGTTGACGAGCACTGATGAATGGGAGATAAGATTCTGCTGAGAGCATTACGAACTGCATCATGCAATGAAAGGCCTTATGTCAGAGGCCTCTGGCTGGACTTATGTCATAACCCGAGCAAGCAACCAACACAGGAACTCCGTGGGAAACACACACATCATTTGCACTGCGCTCCACTTCCAGTAACTAACTGTGAGTGTGCACTGTTGCTCATCTTGGCTTTTTAGCGTGTTCTCGACGACCTGCCAAATTTCCAGGCAACAGTGTAGAATCTTTAGGTTTCATTATGCTACTTCTGCTCAGCAGGACAAGGCTTTGAAAACACTATAGCAAACACAGGCATATGGGATTTAAGTTTCCTCCCCAGGGACATGCATGTAGTTCTTGCAAAAAGACCACATGCACTGAGAATGCCTGTGAACGCTACAAAATTCAGTCCAGTTTGTGCTTAAGCCACTTTTTTTAAGGAAAAAGAAAATAACCTCAAACAAGTTCTTTGCTAAGTATAAGAACAAAACTGTATTCTAGTGAGGCTGGAAGTGTCCTTTCAGCCCTGGGGGGCTGCAGAATCTAAACACCATCTTTGCCGGTGGCCCAACAACTGCTAAGCCATAGCACACCTCTCTGTTTCAGGCCTTTTTCAAACATTAGGTTCCCTTTTCCTATGTATGCGTGGGTGTGCAGAGAACAGATCTTCCCAGTTTGGGCTCTATGGGCTGCAGAAGCTTCTAGAACATCTAATAGCAAAGTGCGTCTTCCTTTACTGTAGCTGTTGCTTGAAACTGGTAAGGATGGGTAGGGAGGGGAGGAATAATAATCATGACCGTAAACCAAGTACAGCTAACTCCATTATTTGTGACAAATGGCAAAATCCGTTCTCCATGGCAAGTTAGAGAATTTGGGTTGGTCCAGTCCTGGTGTTTCCTGGGACAGTGACTGAGACCGTCAAGCCCCAGCTGGCTCCCTCCCAGAGCTGGAGAGCACTGACCCTGGCGGCAAGGACTAAATCAGAGCAGCACGATGACATGCCGTCCAGGATCTCCAGGAAAAGCAAAAAAAAAGTACCAACCTGACCTAATCTTAGTTTCTTGAGAATCCCACTGGGGCAACAGGAGAAACACGGCGCATCCCTGTAGCTTGGCCAGGCGGGCGGGCCCCTTGCCCCCACTCACCTTCACTCTCCTACTTTCACCTCATCGTCTCCAAATGCTCTTTTTTATGTATGTTTTGTAAGGCAGATAATGCACTAGTTCACCATTTTCATGATGATGTATCACCTACAACTAAGCTGTCACTTCTTGCAATAAACCGTGTTCATCTGTTTTGGAAACTGCAGCTTTGGCCAAAAGCAAAGGGAATTTTAATCATAACCCTCCTCGTGTTACGTCCCCATCTTCTTCTCCAGTCTCTTTCTGGCCACTTCCTGCCCACCTCTCAACTTGAGCCACAGTCTACAACTTGCAGTTCCCCAATACCCAATTCTGTCCCTGTCCTTGTCCTTATCTGGGCTTTCCTGGGCCTGTCCACTTTCTTTTAGCTCAGAGGTCTTCACAGATGGGTACACGCAATGCAATGCACTGGAATGATGAAAGAGCACATTAGACACTTACTCCTATTTTAATTTCATCATTTAAAATGTCTCTTTGCATGTAACTTTTGTAAGACAGGTAACACTAGTTCAGTAGTATATATACATTATAATTTATATCTAAAAACGCTCAACTGTTTTTTTCCAGTTAAGAGTGCTCAACTAAATATGTTCTATATGGGCCTCTGATCTAGCAAACTCCTACACATCCTTCATAACCCAACTCCAATGTACCTGCCCCCAGGACGCCTCTTTCCCTAGGGTTAACTGCCTCCCAAAGCATCTTCAGCTGGACCCAGGCACAGAATATCAATGAGAACAGGGCTTTCCTCTCCTAACCTGTGCGTCTCCCCATCACTCCGTGAGCTCCATGGATGCAGGGCAAACATTAGCCACATCTGGATGGCTGACATCTTATCCTTTGCGATTCAGCTCAATAGCTCCTTCTCTCTTTCCTGATTATGCTGGCCAATGATGACCCTTGCTTCTTGGTCCTACCATATGCCATCCTCGCACTTCTTTTCCTTCGTCACAGTTCTCCCAACCTGTAATTATTACACTCTCTTGTTTCTTGTCTGATGGTCCCCAGGACATAAACTCAGTGACCACAAGGACTCAGTCTCCCTGGCCTACACCATATCTCCCGACCCCCAGCCAACAGCCTGTGTTCAGCACTTGTTTGCTGAATGAGTGAATTTGATTCTCCTTTTTCTTTGACGATTTTCCTTTTAAGCTAACAGACAAAGAAAGAGTCAGCAGAAGAAAACAGCAAGAGATGATACACATTCAGGTAATCCTGCTTGAAAGGTGAGACCCCATGACCATCTTCTGCCAGTTCCCCAGAGCCCTATCAGCAGACTGTTTCCTTGCAGTTAAATTGACAGATGTGAAGTCGGCCCTTCTTTTCTGGAGGTGGGGGATCATGATGAATGGGGTGGACCGAGAACTGCAGTGGGAGGAAAAAGCAAAGGCTGCACCAGTCCCACAAATGAGGGACTCGCCCCTGACCGATGCACGGCGTACGGGGCAGAATTCCAGATCAGACCGCCAGTCTCGGAGCCCATGTGCCTGCACAGTCACTCAGCTCCACTGCACACATCTTACGTGACTCTCTTCAGCTCAGCTGCTCCACAGCCAGACATGCACCCCCAAAGTGAAATGGCTTGGATTAGCTATTGTATTACTAGCCAATAATGTATTAGGAGACCACAGCTAAATAAAAATCCCAGTGTGAAGACATTAGACACACAACAAACTCTCTAATCAGAGCAGGATAAGGTGAACAAGGGTTCCTACCCTTCACCCCCCAAACCCTGACCCCTCTTCTGGCTCTGTTAGGGACAACAAAAACACATTCCAGCAATGAACGTACCACACATGGCCGGCCACCAATAATATTGAATCCCAGTGAGCCAGAGTCTCGGTGCAGAACAAGAGTCAAGCTTTTTGTTTCTTCACCCTGTAGGGAACAAATGAGTTCAAAATTTTATTTATAAACACGAAAAAAGATGGGAGAAATTTTCTTTCTGTGGACTCCCGGCCTGCTGAGCTGAACATTAATGTCTCTCGGGGAAGTTTAACCCAGGAAACTCTGTCATGTGTTGAGGAGGTTACAGATGTTTCGAGATACCATCTTACCCTGGAGTGACCACATAAGAATGTTCAGAGATGTCCAGACAGGCTTAATGAACATTTTCTCTCAGTGATAATGTGGTCTGCAAATGCATCTTTCCTCTGCCCAACCCATCAAAGGCCGGCCGTCTAGACAGCTACTCTCTGTCTGTTTCTCAACCATTCCTAACAGCAGCATTCACGTTAAGTCAAGGGAAGTTCAAACAGCAAAACTCTTGGAGGTCTGAGTGGATGCCGTACGGTCTGTCAATGGTCATCTGTGTTTGTGAGACTCGGGGAAAAGCAGCACTTGAAAAGTCAGATGCAAACACGGGTGGGAAAAAGAAAAATCCTGAATTTTACTGACAGGAGGCGGCGGGGGCATTTTCACAAAGTAATTACTGTCCAGTCTTGAGGAGATGCAGAGCTGTTCCACAGAAAACACTCTGTTTAAGGTAGGTGGCTCCCTGTGAATTCCTTTAAATCAAACAAGTAGAAGTCACCCAGGCAGGACTGAGAGGCGTGATGTTCAACGGTCAAACGGGCTGTGGGTGCCAGGGCTCCTCAAGTAACACTCTCAAGTAACAGACAACGAATAAAAATAGCTTTAACCTTATGTGCAAACTATCACTTAATAGGCTCTGACATAAATATGAAACTTGCTGATGCATCTCTGAAATGGTTCCAACTACAGGGATGGTATGCACAACCTCACGTGTTCTGGCCATAAATTTGCTAATGCTTTATTCACGTTTTCCGTTCAAACATGGTATCATCCGAATGCGGTATTTTTAAAAAATATGAAATACTTCATTACCAGCTTTCTCAAAAAAAGCATTGACACCTTCTACTTTTTCTGGGGAAATAAATGGCAACATTTCACTGATACAAATGCAAATTATCTGACTGGACCACACTGGCAAAGAAAATCAATCTTTCGGACCTGCAGCGCCCAGTGGTTTTTTTGGAAGCACTGCTTTCATTTACGACTAATGTTGTCGATGTAAAATGCTGTTTCATATTTGGCCAGGAACAGAGTCTCTCTCACACACACACACACACACACACACACACACACACGTTAAAGACTAATAGGTCTCAAAATACTTTCAAAAATTTCATGTAATCCTTAGTATCAATTACTAAGACCCTAGAAAAGCAAAAATGATAATCTGTCAGAAGAAAGCAGTTTCTGATGAAAGAATTAGGCATCCTCTAAGAACAAAACATCAAAGTCTTCATTCCTACAGGGTCACTTACTTGATACAGAAGACAGAGTATTTAAATATAAAAGGGAAGCAAATCTCTATCAAGCTACTGTGCTTAACAAAAAACAGAAGACTCTCATAAATGACAATTTATCCACATTTAAAAAAAAATGTCCAATTCATAGCATCTATCCATGCCATCAACCTTTATCATTAATCTCACCTGCAAGAAACTAACAGGCAACAGCTTTCACGGATGTAAGAAAATAAAAATTCAGAATTTACCACATTGTTTTGAGATACAAACACAATGATGTGCAAACTGAAACAGTGTATATCTTTCTGCCTTGGAAATGGGAAACACTGGTTAAGTTCATTTCTTGCTTTGTTATCTTAGAAAGGTGAAAAAATTAGAGATACATGGGAATTGGGGCAAGTCATCACACATGTCTTACATTTCTGGCTTTCATAACTTATCAGTGTTGGAAACTGCACACTTACATAGACATCCAAGGCAGATGGCTCTGGTTTGACAATCTCAAATGATGCGTAAAGGAGAATGCACAGCCAAATGATTAAAATAGACTAGTTTTAAATCTACTGTGTGATAACCATTTATTCTTTTAAAAATGAAAGAAAAATAAA
Source organism: Vicugna pacos (assembly GCF_048564905.1). Taxonomy (NCBI): domain Eukaryota; kingdom Metazoa; phylum Chordata; class Mammalia; order Artiodactyla; family Camelidae; genus Vicugna; species Vicugna pacos. The sequence continues at coordinate 40,714,001 of NC_133003.1, forward strand.
GAACTCTTAGTGCATTAACAATGATGACAGCTAACATTTATCGTGCCAGAAATTATACTGAGCATTTTAGTGCTTTATTTTATAAGACAATCCAACCAATCTTATCAACTGGCACTATTACCATCCTCAAGACACAGGTGGGAAGACTGGGAGAGAATGTTTAAGAAAGTTGTCCCATTTCAAGGAGCTAGTAAGAGCTCAAGCTGGGATTTAAACCCATGATCTCCAATTCTAGACCTTAATGACTCTCTATTACTCCTCTTTTTCAGTGTGGAACGTAGAAAAGGGTGCTGTGTAGCCCAGAATCTTAGGTCCCTCCGAAGATGGTTCACTTGCTAGAGCTGCAAAAAGTTCCATAAAGGAACTTATCATAGGAGGTCTTACCCAGGAAACCAGTATTAGAACAAAACTCCAGACTGTTTACTGAACTACTTATCTCCAAAAGACCCAACCTGAGATGCCCAAAGACACGTAGGTCTGGTCCCAAACTCAGCGATCTCCTTCAAGTGACAATGAGACAAACTGGGACAACACCCGAAACAACATTCCTCAGCCAAAGAGCAATTTACAAAGAACGTTTTGGAACAATCAAGTTGACTGTCTACACCTCCTTGCCAGATGTACTCAATCGCAGGGGAGAAAGAAAGGGTGTTCTCATTTTCTGGAAGCACTGGGACCTAGTCTTATCCAGAAGGTCTAGATGTTGGCTTCAGGTGGCAGTGCCTATTGTAGGACTATTCACAGGACTGAGACACCAGATGGAAGATTCAACACAAGACACTGGGAGTGATGGTCTGTAAGAGAAGACAAAAGCTCCTTCCAGGCTGAATTCCTTTCATTTCCCCATCTAACTACCAAGAGTCATCTCTTTTTCTCTGACACCCTGAGCTTGATTCCGATTTTTCCTTTCTACTCTCCTCCCCGCAAGCAAACTTAACTCTTTCCTTTAATTTTTCATTCTTCAGGAGAAATACTAATACAGAATTTAAACACTCGGCTTCACCTTCACACAGCATGTCTAACATGTTAACCACTCTAATTTCTGCTTAACCATGTAACTTGTTTCTGGTCTTAAAATTCATCTGGATAGAGGTCATTTAAATGATTCTCATTCAATCATTTTCCACCAGGTGAAGAGATGTATGAATGGAATAAAGGCGAAGGCTCCCATTAGTGCTGCAATCCTGGCTGTTCACAGACAGTGTTAACAAGTGACGTTGTTCATCTAAAGAAAGACTTAACCAATATCGGTCTGTTTGGTAGTTTATCATAACTCATGGGTGGAAGTTTTCTCAATGGCTTGGTATAATAAAACAAAGAAGGGAAAGAGCTCTGTTTCACATAAACAAGTGAATAACCAAAACATCAGCCTTTTGAAGCAGGTATGATATCAATCCTTATACCTGAGAAACCGAGGCTCTGAGAAATTCTTCCACTGGCTTAAGATCACATAGCTGCGAGGGTTGGGGTGGGAGGCAGGACTGGAACACAGGTCCACGGGACTCCAACACCCATGCTCTTTGTGCTACACTGGTAAACTCGTGCACCCTACCCTACACCCCTCTGCCTCAAAAGAGGAGCCTCCACATGAAAATGTTATGAGGGATTAGACATCTAATTAGTTTTGTAATTAGAGTTTTAAGCAAGGCTTTTTAGACTATGTAGCCAATAGTGGCAAAGATCAATCCTGTCTGTTATATCCCGAAGAATGTCATAAGAATACTATGACCTTGATAGGAGTAGGGTAATGGCGAAGATCTGGGACTTTAGAGTCAGAACCTGAGCTCAGTCCCCTCGTTTGTAGAACAGGGATAACACTGGGTTCCTCTTACGTCACAGTTACTATGAAGCATGAATGAGACGAACCATCACTACCCTGCGTCTCCACACTGTGCCTGGCCAAGAGCAAGGGCTCCCAATACTAGCAGAGCACAGGGTGCGATGGACACCAGCATAGCTCAGCATGGAGGCCACGGAACTCTTCCACCACGTAAATGACCCCGCTGCAAAATCCAAGAAATGGAGAATGTCGAATCCTCAATCTAAAGCAAGTTTGGGAGAGCAGAGGCCTGCAGTTACTAAGCACAGAAAGATCGTGACGTGTTCATCACAACATCCGGCCATCTGATGGGAGCTACTTCTGCATGCATGTTTCTCCTCTTTCCAAGTCTAGAGAAAGACTGGCATTTTCTGGAAGGACTGCTGAAGTCCCAGGAGACAGTTCTGATCCTGGAGGTGGTGGGAGAGACACGAAAGAAACAAGGGGAGAAGCTTGGCCTGGACCTGCAGCATCCCAGAGATGGGATGGGCAAATAGTATTGACTAGGGGGCTGTGAGGCACGAGGAGGAGAAATCAGACATATGACATCCCAGGCTTGGCGGGAGATGGGGGAGCAGGGAGCATATGTTGGCTCACAACAGGATGGGAGAAATGGCAAGTCCAAGTAAGTGTGGACTTGAGTTGGATACAGACAGTGGAGGGAGGAGCTGGGCATACAGGCTGCTTGGGGATTGCTGAGACCTGGGACCGTTCCAACTTCTGTCAGAGGAGTGAGTAGTGACCGTCTGGGAAGAAAAGAAGAAAAGCGGGAAAACCAACAACAAAAGTGGAAATGAGATGATAACCTCCCTGACAGCCTTACCTCGAGCTGCCCCCATTCTGTCACTTTCTCAATGGCAGGGTCCCCTTCCTTCCCCAGCCAGGACTCAGGAGGGGAGGAGCTCTCACCAAGAGCTGGGGTGGGGGATGGAGGAGGAAGATGCCTGCAGGTTCGGGAGTTGGGGACAGCACTGACTCCCTGGGGGCGGGCCATGAAGCACTATCAGATGCTCAGCACCCTTCCTCCCCCCTGGAACCCACCTCAGGTGGGTAGTTTGGCCCCTAGTGCAGTGGAGGGTCTACTCGGGAGGTGCTTAGGTCTTTAGGATTGAGGAAGGGCAGAGATACAGTAACCCTGGAGGAGGGAGCAGGCATGAGCCATCCACAGCCAGGAAGTCACCATCAGCAATGGAAGCTCTGTGTTCAGGAACAGACAGTTTGTTCTGCTTAAAATAGGCTTGGCGACCGTATTCGAACATGTAACTATAGGATCAATGTTACCATCATCCCCCGCCTCGGCTCATCATCTGTTCAACTCAAGGGCTAACTGGACAAGAATCTGGGGGAGGAAATAAAAGTCACAGCGAAAAACCAAAAGTCAAATGTACTTTTTCAAAAAGACACTTCATGGTGGCTGCTTTTCTTTGTGAGTATCTAGGGAAGAATGCAAACTGTCCTCTTCGGACAGAGTCCCTCTTCCTCGTAGCATTACTCTGTAACTGTTCTCCTCCAAACAGCCTGGCCTCAGAAGCTTGGATGCCGGCCATCTCCTAATCACCGTGACGGCCCCCGAAGTCCATCCATACCACTGTCAATGTGGATTCTTTCTACAAACCCCTTTCCGCTCAATGACGGGTGTTTCTTGATTATCGCTGTTGTGGGACTGGCAGCCGAGAACTGGCTAGACTGGCAAGCTGCCCAGTGGGTTTTGAGAACTGTAATTGACTGACCGCTAGTCTGTGTATCTGGGGTGACACAACACCTCTCAGCCTCAGATTATGCAAAGCTCCCAAAGGCTCACACAGCTGGGAAACAGCTCTGTCTGTTGACTAGTGACAAGAAAGCGCAAAAAAAATGTGGAGGGGTGGGGGCTGCGGGGGAGGGGGCCAGGAGGCAGAGCTGGCTGCCAGAAATCGTGTAGTAAAGACATGAGGATGTCTTCACTCCCTGCACCAAGATGTTTCTGTCCTTTTCGTCAGTCAAACTATGTTTTTAATCGAGAGGCAGCGTGGATCAACCCCTTCCTGTAATTCCCCCTTCAGTTCTAAAGCAGGGATTCTTGGAGGAAGAACGGAAGGGGAAACTGATCAAAGCGAAGACTGAAGACAGTTGTGGGGGGTGATGCTTGAACATGGATTGGAAATGGATGAGACCGTCAACGGAAGTATTAGCAGCGTGTATCTGTCACCAAAACAGATGTAGAGAGGATGAAAAGAGACAAAGGGCATGGGAAAACAGGTGGAAAGAAGCAAAGATGTAGCGTTTCCAGACCCACAATATCCAGAGGGTAGTATATATTCATCCATTAGCCAAATAAGATGCCTCTGAAAAATGACATAACATAATGAATTAGGTAAAGACTGTCAGTGTTACCCTAAGCCAAAATATATATATATTTAGTCTGTTGCTATATTTAAATAACACACGAAATCCCTAAATGTCTACGTCAGTATTTCCGGGAGTTTGATTCCAAGTCTGTACCTCTAATTTTTATCATACAGCCATCTGCTTTTCTGCTGAACATCCATAAGCAACGCTTTCACCAACAAACAACAACAAACTTATTTAAACTTCTACAGTGTTTTTACATTTCCACTTGTTGGATTACAAGGTTTTTGAAATGTGCACATCCAGTTACCCAGTCTGGAGAATTTCCCTCTCCAAATCAGGAAGAAAGCAAAGGCTACCCTGCTGTAAGTCCCTAAATTCTCACTTATAGGAGGGGAGGAGCTTTGCCTGGCTTTGTTAATTTCAGTGGGCCATATACAAATATACCCCACAACCCAGTAACCTCCTCTCATTCACAGCTTTAGCCTCGTCATTTACATTGCAGCCCAGAGCTGCCACCCAGATGCAGTGAAACTGACTTGAACATCCCTATTTCACAAAGTTTCCACCCCTGACAAGCAGAGAACAGAAATCCAGAGACCGTGCCACTCAGGGATAGCCCCAGGCTCACAATACACCTGTGACCCTTTTGAGTAAAAATCGTTTCCTTCTTCTCCATTAAACCATTTCGAATTTCTAGTGCTTCTCCAGCCGTTGATTTGAAAAAGATCTCAAAACCTACAGGCACTTAATAAATGTTCACTTAACATATGTTCAGTAAATGCTTGGTAAGCCTTCCTGTGCCCTTTATGTACATCAGATCCTTTAATCCTAATGCCCATCCTATCAGCAGGCATATCATTATCTCATTGTGGAGATGAGGCTACTAAGGCTTAGAGGAGATTAGAAAACCTTCCCAGAGACCCTCAACAATGAGGCAGAAGGAGCACATGACCCTGGGTACCTCCGATTCCAGGGTCTGATATACATCATACAACAGCTCAATTCAGGGCACCCTGGAGATGCTGGTGACATAGTCCTGCATCCAACCTTGACCCACAACATGAAAGACACTGTACCCTTTCCTGATCAATGTACAGCAAAGACACGGGGCACCTGAAAACAGCTTCTAGCAAAATTCTGCGGGTGACCTCTCTGTCCAGGACTCATTTCTGCATGCCTGCTGCCCTCTGTCAGGGGAAAAGCTTATCCCCCGATCTACTCCCAGAGAAAGGGCTGATACAGGGCTCAGGCACACACAGTCTGCACCATGGCTCTGCCCCTTAAGTCCCCATAAAGAGACATACAGAATCAGGGGAGAAGGCACCATTCCATCCAGGACACCATTTCTTTCTTTTCTTTATATTTATTTCGTGTGACTCTTTTACAACCAGGACCCGTTCTGTTTTATATGCCATGTGCCCCACACCAGACCTCTGAAACTGGGCGTTACAGCATGGGATGAACAGACCTCGCTGCCATGGACCAGAAGCCATCACATCAACTACATGGAGCCAGAAGATGATGCTGGGGAAGTTATTTAACCTTCCAAGTCTCTGTTTTCCCATCTGTAACGGGGAGGGTAATGGGTTGTGGGTACCTACCTCCCAGGATCTTTCTGAAGATGCACCTACGTCTCTAATCCACATAGTGCTTCCAGGTATAGTAATCATCCATTGGAAACCTGTGTTAAGGCTTTGGAGGGGACACTGCCTTAGGAGAAAATACTTTTATTTTGGTAACAGCCTGGAGTCAGGTGCTGGGTTCAAATCTCAGCTCTACATTTAGAATCCATGTAACTTTTAACCAAGCTGTTTTACAATTTTTTTTCAGAATCTGCCTCTCTTACCAAAAAAAGAGGGTCTTCCTAATGAAAAGGATGCAGAAGCTAATGTGTGCACACACATAATGTGCCCTAAGTATACACCACCCAGTAAAACTCAATGAATATTATTTCCTTTCCTTTTAAGCTCCTTGGTCTACAACCAACACACAACCACGTTATGAATAGGCTCCCCCTCATTAAATATTTTTACAGAGAGTCCAGCATCATTTCTGAACTCAGAAAAGAACCACTTACACATAAATGGCAACTGAATTCCCAAGTCAAGCTATTCAGTTATGATCACTTAAGCCAGTGTAGCTGGGTAACATCTTCTTAAGACAAATCCTAGTTTTCTTTACAAATTACTGAAATGAAATGGGTGTTAGCAGCCCAAATTTCCTTTAGCTGAACTGGGCTGTTCTGTTAAATACACTATGGAAAGGCTATCTGTCGAAGCTTTTCAGAAACAGAATACATGGAACAGTGAACACTGACAGACACATCTCAAAGTGCCTGGACATCTGCAGCACCTTTTGATACAACTGTCTATTAGATTCACTCATTTCCAGGAGTTCTAAAACGGACAAAATCATTTCTGGGATTGGGGGTTTTATATAATTTGATTGGGTGGATCTCCTGGACCAAAAAAACCACCTCTCCACAAACCTGGGTAACAATTTTGTTAACTTGCAGGTCAAGGAAAAATTCATTCTTTTTAAAGAGTGAACTAACGAACTCACTCTTGGTTAGCAATCTGAAAAGTTACCATGGCTGACAAGACAGCCCTTTCGATTCTGAATTCATTCACTGAACAAATACACATCGAAGAGTTTATAGGGCACCTGATAATCACGCTGGTGCTGGGACACAGCCTGGAAGAACACACACGGTCCCTCCTGGGGAGACAGACAAAAAACAGCCCTTCCCATGATTCAGTTACAGCTGTGATGAAGGCCATGCAGGCTGAGCACCAAAGTGAGTGTCCTGGATATCAGACTTAGTCAAGGTCAGAGAGGGCTTCCTGGAGGCAGTGATGCTAGAGCTGGGGTGGAAAGGCTAGAAAGGTTGTCTAGTAATGAGCAAACCCTAAGTGCTGACAGAAAGGCAGGAGGAAGTAGGGGAGAACTGGAAAACGTGTTGGTTACTTAGCTATGAGTAACCAGAAAGACTACTCCAACTAGAAAAAAGAACAAGTGCAAAGGCCCAGGGGCAGGAAGGAGCTCAGAGGCATAGACACAGAACTGCCAGAGATCAGAGACCCTGGGAATAGAGACTAAAGAGAGGAAGAGTATAGGCAGGTGGAGGCCAGCAGGATCCAGAGTGACCTTATATCCACTAGGTAATTGGAGGGGAGCAAGAAAATATGTGGAGGGAGCAGCTGTGGTCTAGGCAAGAGATGACAGAGAGGTTTGGATCAAGGCTGATTTCGTCCTGCAGGTGACAGCGGCAGTGTGGAGATTTCTGTGACTGTCACATCGTGGGAGGCGCTTCTGGCATCCAATAAGTAGAGGTTAGGGATGCTGCCAAACATCCCATAATGCACACAACATCCTCCCCACAACACACACATACACAACCAAGAATTACCCAGTCCAGAATGTTAACAGTGCTGTGGTCAGGAAACCCTGGTTTGGACCAAGGTGATCATCTGATGGGGCTGGAGAGCAAGCAGTGAACAGATTCAGGAAGTGTTCAGGAGGTAAAATCAATAAGATTTAATGACAGACTAGATGTAGGGATAAAAGAGCAGAAGCTATCAAGGCTGCGTTGCAAATTTCTCAACAATTCCAAGGAAAGTTTTGCCCAGAACTTTCCCTTTCCCAGAAAGCCAGGTAAGTTTTTTGCTATGAAATGCTTTTGTTCTCAGAATCAGGTGGAAAACTCAGGATGGGAAACTTAGGCTGGAAGGAAAACTCTTTAACATATTCAAAATAGCGTCACCAAGTGTGCTGTAGCCTGGGTGGGGCTTCAGATGGGTTAAAGATGGCCTTTCTGGGCTGTAGTTACCTATAACATGACTGCTAGGCAGGCTGGTTTTAGAACTTTGCCCTGGGCTTTCCTAAAATGTTCAGGAAGGGATGTTTAGACAACAGTCAGTAAAATCGTTAACTGTGTGGAGAAGACCAACACGTGTTTGTCTACGTCTGTGCTTGAGCCTAAACTCTTTGTCTAGCTGAGGAGCTACCCAAAATGTGACAGGCAGCCCAGCATCACCTGGAGCTTGTTAGAAATGCAGACTCTCACGCCCCACACCAGCCCCCAAAAGGTCAGAATCCGTAAGGGTAAGAGTCAGGAATCCGTGGTTTAACAAGCTCTCCAGGTGATTCCAATCATGTGTGAGAAGACCTGTTCCAGCTCCCATTTTAGAAAAGGATTAACAACGCCTGTGTAGGTACAAGCCCTCAATGCTCAGTTGGTATCAAAAACCCGAAACCTAAGATTTTTTTTAATTTTAATTTTTTTTATTTTAAACACTTTTTTATTGAGTTATAGTCATTTTACAATGTTGTGTCAAATTCCAAGATTATTTAAATAAGGCCACATCACTGTATGGAACAAGGTCTAGGACTTGAATACGGGGTATCGAAAATCTCCTGAATGTTTCCTATCTACTTCAGCCAGTAACAGAGAGGTAAACGTTAGGATTTTTTAAAAAAGTAATAAAAGTGTTGTGCCTATGAGTTTCCAAGCAATATAAATCCTTCTGCCTTGTAGAATAAACAGTACCCAGTGGGAGCAGAGAGTCCATCCAATGAAATAAACAAGTTCTTAAACAGCTTGCAGTGGGAGGGGCCTGTCTGGCAGATGCAGGAGCAGCAAAAGCTTTCTGCAAGGGCAACTGAGGGTTAAATTCAAGAAAAAAGTAGTGAGCTTCCCTAAGGCCTGCGCTGAGGCCGGCCAGGGTCTAAGGCCAGAGAAATGAACTAGTGCAGCTTTCAGGCCAGGCCATTCTTGGCTGTCCTCAAGCTCAGCTCTGAGGTCCATAAAAGTCCCGAGCAGGGCTCCAACTCCAGAAGGAAACTTTTTCTGTAAGCTCAAAAAGCAACATCTTGTTCCTAAGCTTAATACCCCTGATTATCCTACTGACTCACCCAAAAGAGCTTCAAAAACATCCACAGTTTTGATTCAAGTATCATATTTTTGATTCTGAGAGAGAGTTTACCCAAACACTCCAGAAAGAAAACAGAAAGGCAAGAAGAAATAATAAACTAGCTTAACAATGAATGATGTATAAACTCTGGGGGACTGAGTGGCTTATTTATAAATAAGCATCACTTAAAACTACGCAGGAAGTCCAGATGACAGCATACATGGGAGAAACGCCGGGAACTCCTTTGCCCCCAATCCCGGCGCCTGCTAGTAGACCAAGCTCTGCCCTCTTCCTACTCTGGTGACTCGCAGGCTCACGCCAGGCTTTTGTACGCCTGTGCGGTCCCGGGTGAGCCTCAGAGCTGTAAATATTTGCCCTTCGCCCAGAGCCGGCCAGCTGCTGAGGCTGCAGCTGACAGACGGGCTGGGAGGCCAGGATGGGGTGGAGGCGGGGAGGGGGAGTCGGAAAACTTGCAGGTCTGGCGTGCACTATGGAAGAGGGGGCTGGGAGAGGGCAGGGAGCGGCAAGGCAGGCAAGCAGACACAGGCCCCTGGGGGCCCCTCAGGCACACATATGCGCCTCCGCTGCGCAGTGCTGAACCACAGAGTGGTGGTAGCGTGGCCAGTGCCCTCCCCAGTTGTTGAAAATGTGGCCTTTGCAACCAGGGAAACTCTGGTTCCCTGGGAGTGATTTTGCCCCCTCAGGGAACACTTGACAAAATGTGAAGTTATTGGGGGAGTGCTTGCTACGGGCATCCAGGGGGAGAGGCCAGAGATGTTGCTGAACGTCTTCCAATGCACACAATAGCCTCCCATAACCAAGAATTTGGGGGCCCAAAATGTCACAACATCCCAAGGTAGACAACTGAGGCAGACCCTGAATCCCAGCTCTGTCCCAAGTCACTGTTTGACTTGGGACAAGTTCTGTGACCTGAGCCCGCTTCCTCATCTCAGAGGATCAAATAGATACTGCAGCTGTAGTGCTTGCCACAGTTGCTGGCACCTAATAAACCCTCAGTAAGTGGCACTTGTGGTTACACTGAGCGGCAACACAACAGTGGTTAAGAGCTTGGGCTGGAGAGACCAACACATGTGAACCAACTCAGGCACTAAAAGCCGTGACTCAGGCACATGACTGCCCCTTGCTGGGCCTGTTTTCTTCATCTACAAAATGAGGAGCATCACACCTCCCTTACTAGATTAAAAGGGAAACAACTGAGAAGTGCTGAGAATAGGGCCTAGAGCAAAGGAAGCCTCCTGAAGTAGCTGTTAGAATGACATAACAATCAGGTCCAGGGGCTGGCTTACAAGGGGAGGATGTTAAAGAGCATCTACTCTCAACCAGGCACCGAGCAACAAGCATCTACTCTCCACCAGGCACCGTGCCAGGTGATTTTCACATATTTTCTCCCTGAAGGGTGATAACCTATTTTACATTGAGGGAAACCAAGGCACCTGGAGTTAAGCCACGAAGTTACTCAGCTGGTGAGCCAAAAGCCCAGATTCTCGAACAGTTCTAATTCCAGAGAACTCTCTTTCAGTTATTGTTATATTTGATGGCGGTTCCTTTAATTCTTTCTGGGATTCTTTCATTCCCGGGTGGAATACCACAGAGAGGGGGCCTCCTGTGTTCTATCCCCTGTGTCACATCTCCAGGGCCATACTTTTCAACTTTAGAGCTTAAGCGGCTTGCTCAAGGTCAGCAAGATAGTTGGCAGCAAAGCCCACATTCGAATCCAGTTTTTACTCCAGAGGCCTCCCCTCTGGCAACTTTCTTAGCTTACTCTACACTGACTGTGGGTTCTTTTTATTCTTTCTGGAGCTCCTGAGGGTGCGTGGCTCTAGTCCACATCGTGTGTTAGTATCTGCTCCTGTGTCACGTGTATAGGGACCATGTTTCCCAACCTTCAGAGAGGTTAAGCGATTCCCCAAGATCACACAGCTGGTCTGCAGCAAAGCCTCGGTAGTTCTGACTCTACAGTTACACTCATTTTTACTTAGTGGATCGCAGATTCCCTTTAGCCTTACCAGAACCCCTGAGGCTGCCAGAGCTATATTCCACCCTGAGTCTAATCTGTAAGGATCACGTTTTCCAAGTTTAGACTGATTCCCCGACCTGCTCACGGTGATATATCTGGAAAGCAGTGTCAGAAGAAAGAGGCAGGGATACTCCTGGCAAGCTCCCGGCATCCCTGGGCCCCATGGGACTGGGAGGTACCCTGGGGCCCGGCAGGGGGTCGGGGTGGGCGACGGGCGCCTACCTTGCCGCCGGGCGGCGTGGCCACGCAGCGGCTGAGCGAGTCGAGGCGCGCGCTGTACTCGGTGAACTTCTTCTGGTAGCGCAGAGCGGTCATCTGCAGCTCCAGCTGTGCGGCGGCCAGCTGCGCCACCAGCGACTTTTCGCGCTTGCCCGCGCGCAGCGCCTCCTTCTTGAGCGCCTTGTGCAGCGCGCCCAGGCGGGCCTGCAGTGCGCCGTTGTGCGCCCGCAGGGCCCGCGCGCAGCAGTGGCCGCCCGCCCGCTGCTCGCCGTGCGTCAGGGGCAGCCCGCAGCCTTCCTGGCAGCGGCCCACCGGCCGCGCATCGCACGCATCGCGCATGTGCGCCTCCACGTCGCGCCGCAGCAGCACCTGGCCGCAGCCCGCGTGGCGGCAGCGCGCGGGCGCGAACTCGCAGCGCTCGAGGTGCTCGGGCAGCTGCTGCAGCTTGACCACCTGGCCGCAGCCGCGCGCCGCGTGAGCGCACTTGATGTCCAGCTTGAGAATCAGGCGTTTGAGCGGCAGGACGTGGTTGAGCTCCTTGGCCGAGAGGCGACCGCGGCAATGCGCGGGGCAACTGCCCTCCTGTACCACCCAGGGCAGCACGCAGCCGGCGCAGAAGACGTGGCCACACGGCGTGGTCAGAGGGTCCTCCAGGACCTTGTGGCACAGCGCGCACTTCAGGTCCGGGTCCACGTCCCCGTCGAAGCGGTCCAGCTCGAAGCCCATGGTGGCGGCCGGGGCCCGGAGTCGCCGCCGGGCGGCCGGCCGCCCCCTCCCTCCCAGCGAGGCTGCCCAGACGCGCCGGCTGCGCCGCCCGCTCGCTCGCTGGCTCTCCCCGGACTGAGCCTAATTGCTCCAGACTTCCTCGGAAAAAGCCCGAGGAACAGAACTCCTCCTGCCGTATTTGCGCGAGCGCGTGCGCACCAACATCCTAACTCGGTTGCTTCCCGCTGGTCCCCCGCCAAAAAGAGGAGGTCGAGAGGCAGAGGCGGGTGGGGAGACCCAGAGGCTCGCCGAGGGGACTGGTTCGCCCAGGATGGCAGCTTGAGTCTTGGACTCCGGAAACTCCTCTCCGCTCCCTAGCAGTTTTCGCTGTAAGAGATGAAACGCCAGCCGAGAAAAGCTAAATTAGGAGCTGAAGCTGCTGCTGTCGCCCAAACGAGTTTTCCTGGAGCCTGTTACAGTTTTCACTCTCCACTTCTGCCACCTCTTTTCCTGGCTGTTGAGAGCGAAAAATATCTTGGGGCCCGCTATCTCAGCACTTACGGCCTTCGTTTATTTATTTAATTTTGCAGGGAAAGTTACAGAGCCTTCGGGACTCTCCTGCAACTACAGTTCCGACCAGAGGTTCCGCGGACCCCGAGATTTGCCAGGACAAGGTTTCCAGGTCCCGAGGGGGACTCTCCGGGGGAGAATTTGCGGGGACAAGAACTGCTCGCTGGCTGCCGAGGCGGGAGACTGCCAGGCTGGCTCCGTCCACTTCACCTAACACCTCTGAAGTGGCTGCAGTGCGGTGTGGCATACGTTGTGCTGGGCCCTGCCAAATCGGTCCCTTTAAAAACCATCAGTAAGATATTGTGAGAGAGTGTTAGCTGTATTTTAAAATTATTTGCCCCCATTACAAAAGAAGTAACGCTGGTCGTACAGTGTTATATATATAAAAAAAAAAACAAAACTGCACAGGTATAGACGTTGGAGAAGTTCCCCATAATCCCCTGCAATCATGTGAATTGCGATCCTTCAGTTTTGTTTTTCCATATGTGTGCACTCTGTTATATTTCCATTTTCCAATTGAGGAAACTCAGGCTGAGAGAAGACAAAAAATGAAATAAAATACTCTTGCAAGGCCCTGTAGAGCAATCTTTCTCAAATTTTCATGTGGGTGCAGATTCTAATCCGGTAGGTCTAGGGTGGAACCTGAGAATCTCCGTGTTGAAAGAGCCTCCGAGTGGTGCTTGCTGATGCCACTGGTCCATGCGTTTCCACTTGACTCGGAAGTGACCATCCATGAATCTGGACTTTTTTCTTTTGCTGAGGGGCAGATTTTCAAGTAGGGCACTTTTCAGCAAAACTTCTGATTGTTGAAGGAGTACTTCTAGATTCCAATCTAAGTGATCAATTCATAGCATCATCCATGGATTTGGTGATTATTTTTCTTTTTTTCTCCCCAAACTATAGACATTGCTAAGAAACACAACAGCCAGTATTGGTAGGAAAAAACAACAACAACAACCCAAGCTATGGGATTCTCCTTTGGAATGTGCTGCCGGTTCCTGAATAGTAAAGAGGGAAAGTTGGATCTCTGTGTTGAGTGTGGCTCTGAGGCCTGGAAGTTGGGATTACAACATCCATTTTGTCTAATTGCTTTTACTTCTCTCCTTTATGTGGCTGCGAAAGCCCTGTGACCTTCACTGCTTAACTGCTTCACCAGTGAAAGGGTTGCCTTGATGTCCACAAGGATTACTTGTTTTGAACTGACCTTTAGAAAACTGTCACTGCCTAGATTTTTCAGTGCCTTGTTGGGGTCACTGGACAGTGTTCTTTCATCAGTGTTGGTGGCATTTGTTGTCTGTTTGTGGTAGGGACTTTCTTTTAATTGCTTTAATCAATTAATGCATTTCTTTCCTAGTACGTGGGGTGGAATATAATTGACCTTTGTTCAGATAAGCATGTGCCAGAAATCCTCCATCAGTATATTAAGCTGCTCACAGGTTCTCAGATAATGGGCAAGAAACACAGTCTTTCAGCAAAGGTGTGTAGGCTTGTCAGTTTCACAGGGTGGGCTAGTGTCAATAGGGTGATGATAATCTTCAAACCAAACTGGTTTTGAGAAATAGAGCTCGTCATATGCCATAAACGGGAAAGGAGGGCTTACTTTGGGTGTATGCTTCTCTCAAAAGCTGTCCCACCCCCACCCCACTGCCGACTGAGAAATTGCTGATGAAATGCTACAGCTGAGGCCACACACAAGCTCTAGCAGACCATGGGTCAGTCTCTGTAGGCAAAAGAAAAGTTTGAGCCATTCCTAGGTTAGTTTTACAATCAAAATTCTTGGAGGTCAGAAAAGAAACAAAAAACCCTCCTACAATGTCAGAGTTGACGGATCATGCATATTATTTAGCAACTGAATTTAACAGACAGGGGCGTTGAGAACCAGAAAGGTTAAAAAAGAAAAGACTTTAGGGCAGGATTTCTCAATTTCTATTTCCAGTCAAATAATTTTTTTGTTGTGGGAGCTTGCCTTGTGTGTTGTGGGGTTTATAGCAGCATCTCTGGTTACTACCCACTAAATGCCAGTGGGACTCTCCCCACCCAGTTGTGACAACCAGACATTGCCAGTGTCCTGGTGGGATGGGGGAGGAGGGGGACAAAACTGCCCTAGATTGAGAGACACTGGTTTAGGGCAACCTTTCATTCATTGCTAACGTCAGGCAGTGCTGGCAGCCCGCATCCAATGCTGGCTGTGGAATGACCTAGAGAATGCAGCTGAGCGAGAGAAAGGTATTCAGTTGAAAAGCTGAGGTACCACGTTAGTAAACACGAGTACAAACTGGAAGGTGAATGTTTGGCAGACAAGTCATCTGAGAAAAGTCTCTGGTTGTTCCAACATGGATTAGATACTTAAGCATCTTGGAAGCATCTGAATGTTTGTGAAGGGTGGATTCCTTGTAGACAGGAGCACTGGTCACTTTGCAAACAATTCTTACGGCTTCCACCATCTCTGCCATCATCCCTTCCTTTTATAGTCTGATTTTGCACTTTCTAA
Organism: Vicugna pacos; assembly: GCF_048564905.1. Taxonomy (NCBI): domain Eukaryota; kingdom Metazoa; phylum Chordata; class Mammalia; order Artiodactyla; family Camelidae; genus Vicugna; species Vicugna pacos. The sequence goes on from NC_133003.1 coordinate 40,729,087, forward strand.
TCGAAACCTAAGAATCTGATTCTGTATTTCTAATCGAAGCCTAAGAGAAATGCGATATTCACCATCACTTTGATTTAGATTCTGTTCTTATTGTCCTTTCCATCAACATGTTTACTCAGATGAGGATGACAATAATTATCTACCGCTTTTGAGCTGCTACTCAGTGCCAAGCATTGTGTTCACCAGTTGATTTTCATTATTTCATGAATCCTCAAAGCACATCAAAAGGTAGATATGTTGTTAGCCCCATTTTACAGATGAAGAAACCGAGGTTTATAGAGGTTATGTCAGTTATCAAGATGGCAGTCAAGAATGTAGATAGGAGGATTCCACAACACTCGCTCTTAACCTCTATGAGCATATACTTCCTCCTCCACAACCCCTAACTTGGGAGTTATGACCTTACAAACGCTGTCATCACTCCACACCTCCAACATCGCTTTCCCTCTATCAGTCCTCAGGTTCCCCTAGGCTTTAGATAATCTGTGGGTTTTGTACTGGAGAAAGCAAAACAAACAAACAAACAAAACCAATATTTTTCTTGTTTTTGGTGGTTTTCCTTAAATATTTTTACTCAGATAGCTGAAACAGCCCCAGACAATAAGATTAACAAGCTTTTTTTTTTTTTACCAAATAGAAATATCACCTCACAGCAGTCAGAATGGCCATCATTAAAAAGTCTATAAATGTCGGCAAGGATGTGGAGAAAAGGGAATCCTCCTAAACTGTTGGTAGGAATGTGAGTTGGTACAGCCCCTAAGGAGAACAATATGGAGGTTCCTTAAGAGTTACTATATGATGCAGCAATCCCACTCCTGGGCATATATCCAGAGGAAATGCTAACTCGAAAAGATACATGCACCCCTATGTTCATAGCAGCACTATTTACAATAGCCAAGACATGGAAGCAACCTAAATGTCCATTGACAGATGACTGGATAAAGAGGTTGTGATATACATATACAATGGAATATTACTTAGCCATAAAAAAGAATGAAATAATGCCATTTGAAGCCACATGGATGGCTCTAGAGATTATCATATTAAGTGAACTAAGTCAGTGACAAAGATAAGTATCATTTGATATCTATGTGGAATCTAAAAAAATGATACAAATAAACTTATTTATAAACTAGAAATAGACTCACAGACATAGAAATTAAACTGGTTACCAAAGGGGAAAGGGGTGGGAGAGGGATAAATTAGGAGTTTGGGATAAATATATATTGTGTAAATATATATACACTACTATACATAAAACCAACAAAGACCTACTGTATAGCACAGAGAACTATATGCAGTATCTTGTAATAACCTATAGTGGAAAAGAATCTGAAAAATAATATGTATAATTGAATTGCTTTGTATACATATCACTGAATCACTTTGCTATACACCTACAACTAACACAACACTGTAAATCAACTATAGTTCAATACAAAAGAAAGAAATAGTGCCGGAGAGTAGTAAGGCATAGCTGTCATCCACAAACAAGTGTGAAACGTCTCAGTCAGATTGCTTGCCTCCTACCATAACTCATGTCAGCTGTCCTGGGGCCAGGGAGATCCATTTGGCCTTGGGTGGGGAGAAGAAAAGGGACTTTTTCACCCTGGAAGACTTGGGTAAGTCAGGAGGAGCTCCCCAAGTGGGAGCACTGGATGAGAACAGCAAGAGGTAGGAAAATGCTTCTTACAAGTTTATGCAAAAGTGTGGTGTTCCACGTGGGCAAGGCCTCCATCCCTGTCTCTCCAGGTGGGATTAGCTTCTACTGCACCACTCATGGCTCATCGCACTTGAGATGTCTACATTTACCCAGTAAGTATTTATAGCGTAGACATGTATGCTAGGAAGGTGCCATTCTGGCACTGGGACTACAGAGGGGAACACGATGGGCGATGCTGCCTTACTGAGCCCTCCTTCCAGGGTGAGGAGAGACAAGCATCCAGAAACAAACAGTCAGGAGACAATGTGGCATGGGATAAGTTCTCTAAAGCAGGGCTGCTCCAAGTATAGTCAGAGTCACGGGTATAACCTGGGAGCTTGTTGGAAATACACAACCTCAGGACTCACCCTGGACCGACTGAGTCAGGACCTGCATTTTAACAATATCCCCAAGGGATCGGTGTGCAGTTAAAGTCTGATAAAGCAGTCTAAAGCACTGCTATAAAGACTATAAACCAAGCTGATGTGCTTCAGAGAAATTAGAGGAGCCCATTCCACAGAGGGGAGTCTGATGAGAAGAAATGAGTGGCTGCTGGAAGGATGAGAACGGGCCAGCAATAGTCAGCAGGAGAGGATTTCAGGCAGAGAAGCAGCAGACAGTGCAGCGGGCTGGAGGCAGTCCAGTGCTTGGTTTATGTCAGTTGGACAGAGTATGCCTAGAACTTACAGCAGGGTGAAAAATGAGGAGAACAGAATCAAACAAGAGTAGAAAAATAAGCAGTAGTCAGACATCCAGGGCCTTGCAGGACATAGATTGTAAGGAGTGTGAACTGCTTTTGTGAGTGCTGAATGGATGGCACTGAAGGGTTTTGGGCAGTGAAGGGGAATCAATGTCTAGTTCTCACCCAACAATCTATTAGAGAGTCAGGGCCTCATGTCCACATTATATCTCAAGTGTAACATTTGGTAGAGACCTAATTTATGTTGAAGTTGGTAGAGACCTAATGCATGTTGGACAAAAAAGTGTTCCCTCTCTCTGCTCCAGGAAGTTCCTGCTTCTAGGATCCTAAGCACAGGTCAAATGCTTAGAGCATGGCTTATCTATGTCACAGTAGGGGTTAACCAGGCCTCTGCGACCTATTTGGAGTACACGCCATCATTTAGAACATGGCTCCCAGAACAAAATATATTCTGAATTGGAAACAACCAACTCCCTTAGGAAAAGCTAGATCACTGGTTGTGAATTGGCAGACTTTGTGCAGAAAAAAGTGTGTTTGTGACAAATGTGTTTCTGAAGACTCATAGCACTGTAGACATCTGGAGCTGACAGAGGACTTCTCTTTTATTCTACAAATACTTACGGAACCACTATCATCTTAGAAAGTAAGAATATGAAAAAAGACACAAGACCTAACTCTTAACCTTTAGAGAGCTTACAGGGCTCCCAAGGTTGCCGACTGAGTGAAAGTACAAATAGTTATAATACAAAAACAAATGTGTTAAGTATCTTATCAGGAAACAGAAGCTCAAAGAAGTGAGATGACCTTTTAAATAGTTATGATGAAAAATACTATAATATCGGTACACCCAGATACCCTGCAACTCAGTACAGTAGAGAAAGGACTGGACTAAGTGTTAGGAGGTGTGTGTGACACTGTTCGCTGAGTGAACTTGGGTAAATTATGTGATTGTATGTAAATATGAATGAGTATGTATATGCAACTTAATTAGGGGAAGCAAACTCCAACTTCGCAGAGACCTAACCCTAAGGAATGTTTTTTTTCACTCTTGTCCCCTAGTGTGGGTATCCATGGGGTCACCCCCAAGCCCTGGGCTCCTTCTGCCTCCTGGCTCTGCCCTCCTCAAGTCCTCTCCTCAAGTCATCTCAATTTAGTTAGTGGATGGGGAAAAAGAATGAAAGACAGTTCCACTGACCAAGCCTGGGAATGGCCTACATTACTTTCAGTACATTCTACTGGCTAAGGTCCGGTCACAGAGCCCCACTGATAGAAGGGAATCTGGGAGATGTGGTCTAGCTGTGTTCTCAGGACAAAGAAGAAGTAGACTTGGTGAGCATCTAGCCAATATATCTGTATGTGTGTGTATGTATGTGTGCACGCCCATGTATGTACATATGTACTTACGTGTGTATATATACACATACGTATGTACACACATACATACATACATGAAAAAAGATAATGTTTAGCTAATATAACAGAACATCTAAATAACCATGGAATAAACAGCTAGAAATGGATTTCTCTCAAGTAAAAACATATGGTTCATAGTTAGCAGCTCAAGGCTGATACAGTGGCTTTGAAGGCACAAGGACTCAGGACTCATTTATCTTCCTGCTCTGCCATCTATAGGACCTGGTCTCTACACTGACTTCATGGACCAGGATACCTGTGGCAGAGCCAACAATTCCAGGCAGAAAATGGAGGAAGGAAGGAAAGGCCAAAACTTACTGGCTCTAAACTTAGCCTTCTTTAAGAGCTTTTCTGGAAGCCCCATCCAACTACTTTCTCTTACAGCTTAACAGCGACCCCTAAATGCAAGGAAGGGAATTTGTGAGAGTGTTTTATGAGGGCACATTGGAATTTTTAATCATGGAATATTAATCAGGTTCTACCACAAGATACCAAGTCACACTCAGTAGGATGGCTAACGTCAAAAAGACAGATTATAACAAAGGTTTACAAGGATATGGAGAAAGTGCAACCCTCATATATTGCTAGTGGGATTGTAAAATGGGACAGCCACTTTGGAAAAGTTGGACAGTTTCCGAAAATGTCAAACATTGAGTGACCATGTGACCTAGCAATCCCACTCCTAGGTATATACCCAAGAGAACTGAAAACATATATCAATACAAAAACTTACACACGAATGTTCACAGCAGCATCCTGTGATAGGCAAAAAGTTTAAACAACCCAAATATCCATCAACTGATAAACATATAAACAAACTATGGTATATCCATACGATAGAGTATCATTTGCCAGGCAGAGGAATGAAGTATTGATTCGTGCTATAATATGGATTGACAATGAAAACACTATTCTAAGTGAAAGAAGCCAAACACAAAAGGCCACATATTGTATGATTCCATTTATATGATATCTATGAAGACAGAAATTAGATTAGTGCTTGTCATAAGCCAGAGGAAGAAGGGGGAGTTTCTGTAATAGATACGGGATTTCTCTTTGAGGTGATGAAAATGTTCTAAAATTAATCATGCTGATGGTTATGTAACTATGACTATACTAAAAGGTACTGAGTTGTATAATTTAAAAGGCTGAATTTGAGGTATCTGAATAATATCTCAATAAAGCTATTATAAAAACACAAAAATATTTAATAGAGTTCTGTTAATAAGGAGGAAGGGAATGATGGACATTAGATACACAGATAGCATTCTGCTTGTATCCATCAAACGCATGAGCTCTCTTTTTCAAAATTACATCTATTAAACTAGGGTTTCTTTTCTTGTTCATGCCAAAGGCTATATTTTAAAAAATAATTAATTTGAATTGTATTAGAACTCTTTTTGCCTACAAGTTTCTGACATCCAATTTAAAGTGACTCTGGCATTTGGAAAAACAAAAACAAAAAGACAATAATAAAAAAAAAAACCATTAGGCCACATCACTGAAAAGTCCAGGAGGTAAAAATGGCTTCGGGCATGGCTGAATCCAGGTGTTCACATGAACACATGACAAATCTGCCCTGCATTCCTCTGGGTTGGCTTGCTTTTCAGGCAGGCTCTTCCCACATGGTTATACAGACAGCCCCTGCAGTCCAGATTTGCATCTCACAAGCTTATCAACCCCCGCAGAAGGGGCATCCTTTTCCTAATAGTTCCAGTAAATGTCCTAGGCATGATTCTTGGCCTGCCTCAGGACATGTGCTCATTCCTGAATCAGTGAGTGGGGAGAATCATACCCAGACCACAAGAAATGAAGGTAGGAGAGGGAGTGGTTTCCCAGAGAGATGCTGGAAAGGCAAAACATGTATGTACACTACAGTCTTATTACAGAAGTCATCACCAGCCCTAAAGGGGCAAGAAGCATTTCCTGTAAAATATATGTATATCTGTTGTCCAGGAATGAAATTTAAAAACACCATCAGCCTCCCTAACACCCTGATTTGAGTTACACCCTGATTTGAAGCAATCATCTGGGAAGGGAAGGCTGATACATATAATAAGGAAATGTCATGTTCTTTTTAATACATTCAAATACATTCAAAATGAGGTGTTTTTTTTCTTTCAACAGTAAACCCTTTCCTTCAGCTAAAATCACATGAAGACAGAGTTTCTATAGTCAAATTTAAACTCTTAAAGTTTAAAAGCTACCTGTCTCATCAGCCAGTGCTGGATCCCCGGGCTCCGGGACGGCGTTCAGCTTACAGTTGACACTCTCTTCACATGTTGATTGCCTCTGTAACTTGCTCAGATATTTACTGGTCCAAACATTTTTTTCTGGTTTCTAAGCTCTTGATTATTCCTAAAGAGTGAAAAACCAAGGAATGCAATTTGAAGAATGAGACCTACAATTACATGGAATCCCCCATCAAAAATAAGATCACCCACCAATGTATGGGGAGATATAAAATCATAAAAGAAATACCCAGAAAAAAAAATAAAACAGAACCCCAGCACTGGTTTTATTGAAAAATAGGACTGCTTAAAAAAATTTGGACAATCTTCTCCAATGATTTAAGTTCCACTTTAAGGAGTGTTCTTTAAAATGAGCAGGCTCTTTATAGTCCTTGCAGCTCAGGCCTGTGATCTAGGAACTCAATTTTAATTTTTCTCCTGGCACCTCCAATAATCTCACCTACACTGTCTGTAAAATTATGATAATAATAATCCATGCTTACCTAACATGTGGTAATAATTTGCTAATTAACTAATTTTTATATGTAGAAACCCGTGAAGAATTTATACAGGTGTTAAGCATTATTATTTTAGGCTGAGGGAGAAGACAGGGCTTTCTGTTGTCAAGAAGGCTGTCCACCCCACAGGGGTGGACTACCATCAGCTGCTTCCGTGTGTTGTCCGTGGCTGATGAATTTGACAAGCAAAACCCTGCCGCCTGATATTCCTTTCTCTCGTCACAGAGGGCCTCAAATAGCCAGAGCTGTGCTTGGTGTTTCATTAGGGGCCTCTTTGCAGCAAAATATAAACCACTTTGGGAATGGCAGCCATCAACAGAGGTCTGAGCTCAAATGATGCAGAGAAGCAGCTCTCAAACTAGTAGATTAGAAATCTACTAGTCCCCTCTCCCCCGTAACGTGTAACAAGCAATCGCTTTCATTTAAATACCATTCAATTACATTAACAAAGAGGCTTGCCCATGGTTTGGGGATTTTTTTTTCCTTGTCTTTTCTTTTTATAATTTTTACAACCAAAGAATAACTTCTTTTCTTCCGGGAGGGCTTCACGCAAAACATTTCTGAGATGTCAGTCAACCAAGAGAAATATGACATCGCTGTTCTTTGAACTCTTGTCCTGAAACTGTGGTTTTGGTACCCAGATCAAGCGGGCACTTGGCAATGAAAAAGCTAAAACCAAACAAGAAGGAAAGTAGTCCTATGATGGTATGGTGTTTCTAGGATAATCATTTCTTATATTTTAACAATCAAAAGTCACGTTAACCTTTCATTTCATTTTTTGTCACTGCACAGGAATAGACACGAAGCATTTCACAAAGCTGGCCCTGGGCTGCTTTTTACAGGGGCAAAAAGCAATCATGGAAAAAACCTCAGCAATGGTAACATTTTTTGATACAGGTAAAATGGAAAATATGTCCCAATCCTGGCGGACTCTCTGTCTTGTTGGCAAACAGCACACTCCTTTTTGACAGAATATAAAGAGGCTTAGAAGTGGAATCCAGACAGATGAAAGGACTTGGAGGACAGTGAGTCAGTTTGCCATTGGTGGGAATCTTTGTCATAATGTATAATTTCTCTGTGGGTTGCGCAAGCTTGAAGATGAAGATAAAGCTGGAGCCAAAGAGCTCATACTGGTTTTCTTTCTATTCCAGAACTGCTGGGTGTCTGATGGTTCTGTAAATTGTAGCAGACAAGTCAAAGTGTGCTTCTAACTTCTGTATGATGTGCTTTGTTTTTATTTTTGTTTTCCAGAAGGGCGGCAATCGATCAGCCAGGATGGGCGCTACCCAGTTTGTCAATGGAATCGTGGGGTGATGGTCTCAGAAGTGCACACCATTGCAGACAGCAGCAAAAACTTAGGAGTGCCTTTTGGGAAAAATCAAAAGATGTTCCACATTTCACAGCCTAACTGGGAATGGTGCATTTTCTTCTCCATACAGAAGTCCTCCATGAACGTGACTTCTGATCTTTTTTGTTGTGGGGGAGGGCATTTGATAAAAATGTACTGAATTGAACAAATAATATATACATGCGAATTAACCAGTTAAACTGACCCTAAGCCATTGAATACCACCAGTCTGTTAGAAAGAATTTATTCAAAGAAACAATATCTGTGATTGTGCTCTGAATCAGGGTTTGGCAAAATTTTTTTTGTCAAGAACCACATAGTAAATATTTCAGCTTTGTGGGCCACATTATCTCTGTCACAACTATTCATCTCTAACACTGGGGCACAAAAGCAGCCCTAGACAACATGTGAATGAATGACTACAGCTGTGTTTTGATACAGCTGTGCTTTCAAAGGGGCTGGACTGGGCCCAGGGGCCTTCGTTTGCTGACCACTGTCGTATACGAATACACTGCCTTTTTGATGAGACAAAATCAGCTGAACTGGCGACCATCAAGACCACTGTGGTGAGACACCCATATCCTCAGAGTGATGTGGAGGTTTTGATACACACCTGCTCGATGAATAATAATGTGAACAAAGGAGATAGTGGAGTATCATGAACTTCGGAGTCAGAGAAACCAATTTCAAATCCTGGGTCTCCCACGTATTGGCTGTATGACATTTGCAAGTTCCCTCACCTGTAAAAGGGAGAGGTTATTAGTGCCTACTTCATAATTGATGTAGATTAAATAGGATAACATTTAAATTAGGAAACCCACATGAAGTGAAGTGCTTGGCACAGGGCCAGGTGTACAGTGAACTGAACGACATTCCATCTGAGTTAATGGCCACAAGCGGGGTGAGCGCTGTAGTGGCCTGGCGGGGCTTATGCTTGAAGTTATCACCTATGGAGGGAGCCCAGGCTCTCCGCCCTAGAGCGCTGGAATTCCAGGATTCTAATGCATTTGTAGAGAGACTATGGATATAGGGCAACAGATGAAGTGACACTAAGAAGCAATTTGCCAGCCAACATCATCAGAAAGGAATTAGAGGAAGAAGAGGCTGCACTGGAGCCACACATGAATCATCTCCCTCTTTTGAAGTTATTTATTATTCTGCGAATTAGCTGGTTAGTCACCGTAACAATGCTGACAAATCAAAAACGCAAAGCAAGACAGGAAGAATGGGATGTCCTGTCTATTTAGGGGAAAAAAAAATGATGCCAGCAGTCATTCACAGAATTCCTTAAAAGTGAACTACTGAGTGACTCTGTCTTTTGAGGTCAAATGTGTCCACCAAGCTAAGTGTAAACACCAAAGGATTTTTTTCAGGAGTTCTATAGCTTAGATGGCCAGTAAAGATGCCTTCATCACTGGAAACCCATTTTAAACAAATGAGGGAAATATTTATTCATCCTTTGTTTACAGGGACTGGAAGCAGAAACTAGAGAGTTGTTTAGTTGAGGAAGTCACAAGGTCATTTCGTATTCACCTCTATTTCCCCAGGATTGAGCATGGTCCTTGGCATACAGTAGGTGCTAAGTAGATGCCCATAGCATTGCTGACTGGAAGAAGGGTACCATGGCTTTCTCAGGCTTCCAATGGCAAAGACTCACAGGTCTGGAACATTCTCCTATTCAAAGCCCTTGCACTGCACCGCAGGGCACTGGAGGCAGAAACTGATTGCATCATATTATATGCTTGGCATAATTATACTGTGGGCTTTTGTCTCCTTTGGTGCCAGCCAGTCTCAAAAGACATGGTGTTTCCTTGCTTTGCTTATGTCAAGCTCTCGGGTTGCCCACTTACTGTATTTGGGGCTTGTGAATGCTGTGTCCACATCCTGAGTGATTTCAGCCCAGAGTCTCATACTTGGGAGAACCAGGATGGCTTTTTTCCAGAAAAGATGATGAACAATGGGCATGAGGGTCCCGAAGGAAAAAGGAAAGTAGCAGACAAGGACCAGCTGGGGCTGGATCAGATGCCCACAGTGCACAATGGTGACCGAGTCTTCTTTCTGTTTTAAAAACTTATTAACAATGAAACTGCTTTTTCTTAATTCCTAAAAAGGGAGTTTAATCTGTAGGTTTAGTCTCTCTTCTCTAAACTCTCTCCCATCCATTTACTTCACCTCTTCATCACCATCCACATTCAAGCCACCATCTCTCTGACCCGGATGATAGCAATATTTTCCACAGTCCTCTCCCCACATCCCTGCGTACCCCTTCCATTTCCACGATGCTGCCAGAATGATCTTTTTAAAATAGAAAGAAGGTGCTGAACCACTGCTACTTAAAAACATTCAATAGCTTCCTGTTTCTCTTCGGAGAAGAACGGTAATCTTAAACTTCACTTAACCTCTATGGCTGGCGTGAGCTCACTCTGACTCTCTTGCCAGCCTCACTTTGTGCTTCTCTCTTAGCTCTCTGCTTCAGCAATGGAAGAACTGCCAATTGTCCTCCGGTAGCCATTCTCCCTTGAGTTTACAAAAACACCCTGAGGCTCCCCCGGGTCCATGATTACACAGCCAAGAACTGCATTTCTAGCCTTTCGAGTTCTGGACAATAGGATGTGATCAGAAGTCATGTGGTCCCTCGAAAGGAAATAAACATCCCCTCTCCCCCTGGTCAGCATGCAGACCAAACACAAGTGACCAGGCAGGGGCCAAAATTCCATCCCACAGGCTAAACACAGTTCACCACATTTATGTCAATAAAGTTTGACCGGAGCATGGCCACCCATTCACTAAGGCATTATCTGTGGCTGCTTTTACACACAGTGTCAGAGTTGAAAAGTTGTAAAAGAGACCATGGGACCTGCAAAGCCAACATATTGCCAGTCTGGTCCTTTATGGAGAAGTTTGCCAACCTGTGCCCTAGAAGACACAGGACAACAAGGGAGAAGGTGCCTGGGTTCATGGCACTCTAGAGCTGCTCAGATCAGCCGCCCTGGTCCATTCGGGCTGTTAAATATTAAAAAATAAACCTATCTGGTTTAAACCTGTGTTTGGACCTTCCATTGAATGGTTTCTCAACCTCGACATTAATGACGTTTGGGGTGAGTTAAGTTTTTGTTCGTGGGGGCTGTGCTGTGCATCGGAGGATGGTAAACTGTATCCCTGGCAATCTGCTCATTAGATGTCAGTAGCCTCCACCCGCCAAGCTGTGATGAGTAAAAATATCTGTGGACATTGCCAACTATCTCCTGGGGGACAGAATTACTCCCGGTTGAGAACCACTGTGTTTGGGCAGCTTATGCAACTACGCTAAGCATTCTCTCTCCTCTTCAATGTGTCAGGACCTCTCCCTCATTGCTAGGGACATGCACGTGCTGTTTCTTCTTGCTGTTACCCCTTCTCACTTCGTTACCCGTATTTAACTTTCACGTGCCAACTTCTGCACCACCTCTGCAAAGAAACCTCCACTAATCCTCCTGCAAAATAAATGCTCTGATAGTCACCTGTAGTTTTCCTGAGCAGCAGTAGTGTGATTATTGATCGTTGTTCACCTTTCAGAGACTCAAAAAATAGTTCCTGACTGGCTTAGTAACGTGACGTTGGAATTTTGAGGGGAAAGCAAGAGACTTGCGATGCTGAAGAAGGCAAACATGGGTCTTGCTATGGTCCTGACGGGGCAGAGGGGTCCATATGGCTGATTATAGAAGGATGGAGAAGCAGCCAGCAAGAATAGAGGACTCCTTACCTCCCGACCCCGTAACCAATTCCCGTAAACCAAGAAATCTGCCTTCCTTCCACAGCAGCCAAAACATCTGCTAAAGTGGGTGCTTTTCTGTACTTCAGAGCAACATATGGATTTGTACTTTGTCTTTGGGTTTTGAAATTGGTTGCATTTTAACCCTGTACTTTTCAGGCTAAGTTGGATGTGATAGGATTTACTAACCCTGCACTACCCTCTTTGAAGTAAAGGTAAAAATAATCCCTCGGATCACATTTTAAATTCATACACACATAAATCTGTGCTCCCTCCGCTGTCCAGCCCCACCATGATCTGAACTAAGAGGCTAAACATTCAGACCCATCTAGATGCTTCCTTCATGCAAGGCCATAAAGGGAGATGTGTGTGGTCTACTTAATTCCTCTAGAGTTTTCTCTCTGATGAGTCTGTCTTCTCTTCAGTCCCTCTCTTTACATTTCTCTACCTTGAAAGCCAAAATCTCCTCAACATTCATAGCATTCAGCAAGTGAACCTAGGTATGTTTCTGATAAAGGCACCCTTCACACCCTCCCATAGTCAGTCATACACTAGGTGTGTGCACGCGTGTGCATGTGCGTAATGGCTGTGAGAGATATTTTACTAACAGACCAAGAGCATGTACTCTGCTGTCAGATATGGGGTTAAGACGTAGTTCAATCAATTACTAGGATGCTGTGATGACTGTGAGCAATTGCATCGTCTCTCTGAGCCTTAGTTTGTTCCCCTTTATAAAAGGACTAATAACGCTTACTCAGGGTGACGTTGTGTGGACTGAGTAATACAAACACAAAACCTTGCAGATAACAGCCATTTGATGAATGTTTCTGTGATCCATTTACCTAGTCTTTCCTAGGACCCCCACGACAGGTCACAGACCTTCCTGAGATGACCAGCTGATGCATGGGACAGACAGTGACCATGTTCTGCTAATCATCCAAAGGGGACTTCACCACTTCTCTTTGACCCAGCCCGACCTGTGACGTAGCTTCTGGAAGACATTATAAAGGACAGAATATCTTTCTCATTTTAATTCCAGGACACATGAGGTGAGCAAGACCCTCCTGTCCTGACACTTGCACTGGGGCAGAGCTTCACTGGACGCATGTGTGTGTCCACAAGTACATGTGGGCAAGCTCATGTCCATGCTTGTGTGCACACAAAATACCACCTGCACCATCCCATCCCAGAACCTTCGTGTCCTACTCAAATAACCTTCACCTTGTGACTTTTCTGGGGAAAACACTGTGCTAAGCTCTATCAGTTTTTAAAAGATCTGCCCAGCTTCACATTTGGGCTCCTCTTTCTCTCCCTCTCCCCACCCCCCGCTCCTCATCCCTCCCCTAAGGTGTGTAGCATCATGGATCTGTGGTTGGAAGGTGTCCATAATTGCTTAGGAGAGCCTTGAATAAGAAGAGGGCAGGACAGAGTATGATGTCCCATGAGTGAGGATGGTCTGGGAAGACAAGAAGAAGAAGACAGTGTCAAGACAGATCAAACTGTAAGTTATCAAGCTAAGTAGAACTAAGCATCCAGAAATTTTCTCCTCACTTGGGTCATAATAATAGGAGCTGTCACTCACTTTGCACTTACTCTAGGACAAAAGCTTAACAAAGAAGACATGAATGACTTCGTTTAATGCTCACAAGCATCCTACTGTGGTAGCTACTCTCACCTGCATTTGACAGACGAGGAAAACGAGGCCCTGACTTGCCAAGACTTCCTGCAGACTTGCGAGTGACCCAGCCAGAATTTCAAGCTCCTGGATGCTTGATGCCAGACCTTAACTCACTGTGCCACAGAGTGGGGTCCCTGGGATTCCACATAGTGGGAAGGATGAAGACTTCTGGGGTGGAGGATGCAGGTGGCCACCCCAAGTCCATGCTCCCCACCTACAGCGTGATGATGCTCCTTTGCCACAGCCACCTGGGCAGGGACAGCACGTGTCCCCCTCCTTGCAGGGAGGTGTACCCCGTAACTCACATTCACTGACGGAGCATGGAGCATGTGCCACTGCAGAGCCGATGCTTTTAAGAGGCAGGCAGGCCTCTCCCAAGTTGGTTTTCCCTTTTCATTGGCTGGATTCACAAGACCACCAAGAACTAAACTACGACTGAACTTGGAGATGAAAGGAACCTGGGTCTCTGAATCAACGTGTGGAAGTGAGTAAGGCTCATTAGCAACACTCTGTGGGGACACTTGCATGAGGAAGACGTGAACTGTGATGGGGATGATGTCATCATCATTTTTAGGTCTTCTCTGTTACAGCCATCAGGCTGCCCTAATTGATACAACTTCCCTCTCTGCTTTAAGGAACAAAAATGGTGCCTTACTTGTCTAGCCAGCTAAAAGGACACCCCCACCACCCCCACCCGCAACAGCACAAGTGGAAAATGAATGCAACTCCATAAAACAAACATCTCCATAATTTGGAGACAAAATTAATTCAAACATGACTTATTTGACATAATTATTATTTAAAACTGTTTATATCCTATCTCCTCCCTTTTTCAAGTAAAGCAAGACAGCAGTTTGATAGAGAAAATGGGAAAAGGCAATGCTAATAACATTTCACACTCTGAAAAGTGTTCTGACTATTAAATTATTTCAAATTAATAACAGGAGAAGAGAATAAAGGAAAAAGCAATTTCTTTTTTTTTTTTTTTAAGTATTAGGAAAAAGTATTCTTTTTCCTTTGGCCTGGAATTGTCTCTCCTCATTTTCTTCAGTCACACTTGATTCAGTTGAGTGGGTTTCTGAGCCAGCTTGTCTTTTATGAATTTTCCAGGTGCTTTGAAACCTTGAGTAATTAAGTGACTTCTGCAAGGTTACAAAGAGCTGTCAGATCTGTAGCCTGCTTCCCTCACCTCTAGCAACCCACCTCGGCATCTTCCTTCCCATCTCCATGCCCAAAACCAAACAGAAATGAGTTGCTTTTCTTAAGAAAGGGCCATAAAAGCCTCTTTTCACCTTAAAATGAACTTACCTACTTACCATTTCTAAACCAGTGCATTTTATGTTTGGGAAGTCATATTTGAGATGCCAAATCTGGAAACCATAAAGACTTAGAACTATCTTTGCTGACATTGGTGCCTGATGGATATTCCCAGACAATTGGAGACCAACTCTCCGCTTTTCTCTCTGCTCTGCACTTGGTGCTTTCATGGAAAAAGGGAAAGCGCCTGGAATTAAAAGGCAGCCATGGTCCCCAGTTACAACCCCCTGTGGTCTGGCTTTCTGCTTTTAGATGACAGGCTCAGAACAGAGACAATAGCTGGTTCATAAGCCTAATTACTTTGTGTGCGCTACTTGCAAGCTGCAGTCGGGACCTGGGTCTGATTTAGAGTTTCTGAATAGAACACTGAGGGGACGGCTCAGGCTCATCACCGCCGTTGTGTTTCCAAGCTGTCACACACCCACGCAGAAAGCTCGGGTCAGGCTCCACCTCTAAGAGCTACAAATATTTCACCTGGCTCCACACCCTCTCCCGCCAAGTTTAGAAATGGGTCTGGAAGCTTTGTCTTGTAACCTTCCCCCTTGAGGTACCCTCCTCACATACAAAAGTTTCTTATTCGGTCCCTGGCCCCTGACCCTGACAGAATTCTCAGCTATCAGCCTTGGGGTAAGG
The DNA here is from genome assembly GCF_048564905.1 of Vicugna pacos. Taxonomy (NCBI): domain Eukaryota; kingdom Metazoa; phylum Chordata; class Mammalia; order Artiodactyla; family Camelidae; genus Vicugna; species Vicugna pacos. Next base: position 40,744,378 of record NC_133003.1, read on the forward strand.
GAAACATGGAAAGGTGGCTTTACCTAACATGATGTTACCCAGTTCCTGTTGGACTCCTGAGTCTGGCCACTTCCACAAACAGCCACCTTCATTTCTGTGACTTCCCCTGTATCTGTCCATTCGGATTCTCATTTTGAGGGTAGGAATGTGATCTTTTTATTCTGACCTCTTAATTTTGGAATCATCTTGTAACAGGCCATCCCAAACCTACCCCCAGCTACCTCCAGAGTTTGGCACAAAACGGCCACACACTAAAGGTCAGGTGACTTTTATGTCAATTGCCTGTTGGAACAAACGGAAATTTTCAGATGCTTCCATGTCGTCAGTGTATTTGAGAGACAGAAGTGATCTCTAAGCACGGCTGTTTTTCCTGGCCCAGAATCAGTATTCTTTTCTTCTGGAAGTGACACTCTGAGTTTTCCTTTGAGGTATTACACCTACACCTCCTGTTTTAAGGCCAGGTTGTTGCCCACATCTCTTGGATCTAGATGTGGGCAGGGGACCTAGTTTGGCCAAACAGCATCTTCTGGGCACAGTGATTCGCCATGAGATTGGACACATGACCCAAATACCACAGACCAAATGTTCGTGCCCCCCACCAAATTCATGTTAAATACTTACGTCCAGTGTGACAGAATTAGGAGCTGGGGCCTTTGGAAGGTGAAGAGGTCATAAGGGCAGAGCCCTCATGAATGGGATTAGTAAAAAGGCCCAAGAGAGCACCCTTGTCTCTTGTGCCATATGAGGTTATGGCAAAAAGATGGCTGCCTAGGAAGCTGGCCCTCATCAGATGCCCAATCTGCTAGTGCCATGATCTAGGACTTTCCAGCCTCCAGAACTGTGAGAAGTAAATGTTGTTGTTTATAAGCCACACAGTTTGTGGTATTTTGTTGTAGCAACCCAAATGGACTAAGACATCAAGGTAGTACAATCAGAAGAAATCAACACATTTTTCTAGAACTATTAGAATAGAAAGCTCTCTTTAACTTTGGTTTGCTAATAGAAGAACACAAGTCTGGCCCCGTGGCACACCATGAAGAGACATCTGGCCTGGAATGAAGCCAACACAGAGAAAAAGAGAGCCAAGAAATAATGTGACTATGTCCTGGTGATGTATATGATCTCCTGGATCCAACTGTGCCTGAAGGCAAACTGGAATACCAGGGTTGAACAAATTTGAACCTTTCTTGCTTAATATGACTTGATGGGCGTTTCTGTCATGGGTCACCAAAAGAGTTGATTACTATAAAGCCAATGTAACTATATTCAATAAGTGTCAACATGTGGGCTGTGAAGAGACTTCAAACTGCTAAGGCTCCTTTCTCTAGTCTTTCTATGTTGCCTCACTCGCTCACTTGACTTTAAGTATCTTTCATACTGTACTGACTCTAACATTTTATATGTGCTGCCCAGATTTCTCCTTGGTGCCCCAGTTTATCTAAATTGTTTTTAATGTGTTTACCAGGACACTCAGAATCCCCTCAAATGTTATGTTTCTGAACTCTTGATTTCTCCTCCCAGACACACTCTTCCCTTGGTGGCTCTCAAATCAGTAAGGGCCACCGCCATCTATTCAGCTGTCCAGGGCAGAAACTGGAGACACAACTTTGATTCCTCCCTCTCCATCACCTCCCACCTGCGAGCCATCAGCATGTCCTTTGTGATCTACCTCCTGAATCTATCTCCAGTCTGCAGACTTCGCTCCATCCTTACTATCTCAGCTCCAGTTCAAGGATCACCAGCTCTCCCCAGGGTTACAGCCTAAGTCTGTTTTCAGATTCTTGCACAGTCACTTTCAAATCCATTCTCCACATGACAGCCATTCAAAATAGATTTCATTGTATCATGGCGTACCCCTGCCTAAAGCACGGTACTTCATGCCGGAGGTAGGATTAACTTCTCACCATGGCCTAAAGCAGCTCTGTGTACTCTGACTCCACCTGCAGCTCTGACATCATTTTGTACCAACTCGTTTACTGTGTACCAGCCCCACGAGACTCTTCTCACTGACGAGGACACCTGCAAGGTCAGCTCCGGGTGTTGTTCCCTCTACTGAGCATGCTCGCCCTTCGCTGCCAGCTCTTCCCCTGAATGTGACTTTTTGTCCTTCAGGAGACTCTCTGTGCAGGTCATTCTCCATCTCAAACTCCTTTCATTTCCTTCACATACTTCCACATCGTGAAGCCACATATTTATTGGTTTACCTGTTTGCTATATGTCTCGCCACTAGACCAAACTCCACGGGGGCACATGGTGAGCACCTGATAAACAGAATTGAAGGAAAAGGAGTTCTGTGAGTCCATGTGCAGACAAGGCATTTTCCACGGGCAGAATAAATAACATATGTTGCCCATACACAGGCTCTTTGTAAAATGTTTGCAGATGCTATCGTGTGTACCAAAACACAAGTTTGTTCACAACATTAATGAATTCATGTTTTCTTTTTGTCTTTAGGTATTTTCTTAATCCAGGCTTTCTTTACATGGTATTTCCTCCAGTTCCACCTCCTGACCACCAGACACTGGTAATTTGTTCAGGCCTATCCCCTAGTATTCCCCCCACCCCTCTTTTAATATTAAAAATTGGTCCTTATTAGGGTCTTCAGGCTGAGAAATTCTAATTTTGGATTTTACAAAAATGAGGGAGATGTATCCTTGGGAAATTAAAAAAAATATATAGATTCAATGTAAGAGTATGATAGGCCATAAACCTGAGTGGAGGCTATGGGATGTTTCAGCACTAATGCAATTACATCCCTCCCCACTGCCTTCAGCAGGTGGTGGGACTTATTCAAAGATATGAATAAGAAAAGCACCAACATGAAGCTTATGTATAAAAATACAGGTAACAAAGTTATATATTATCTCTCTCTCTCTATCAAGGTAACAAGAAGAAATATACAAAATATGACAGAAACCATCTCAAAGGAATTATATACAATACCATCTCACTAAGAAAATATTTTACATAAAAGATACAAAGATTCAAAGAAGAGGCTATAAGGCAATTGAAGACGACAAAAGTGAGTTGGCAAAGCTGGGGAAAGAAATGAAAGAGGAAAAAAAAACAAAGCGAATTTCATAATTGAACGAATGGAAAGATCATTACTCCATATAACTCCAAACTGATAAGACTTGAAGAAATCCTGAAAAACACAATGAAGACTAATAAAGATATAAAAATGATTGCAGAAGAGATGATAGGTATGGAAGGTAAACAAAACTGGTACAACTTATGTACAATTGGGGTTGCTGAAAGTGACAATGCAGCAGGAGATTATGTTCAAGGAGAAAACGGAAGAGAGTTTCTCGAAATACACACTTTAACTTGAAGAGTGAGGGCCACACCACATTCTTGGGAAAAGTGATGTATTACAATGAGCAAAGCTTATCTCCTGGAAGAGGTTAATGTCATTTTATTTTTTAAAAAGACTATTTTGAATATTCCTCAGAAAGAACAGTCTCTTGTTGTTTTCGGTTTTTTATTTTTTTTTGTTTGTTTTTTTTAGACAAGAAGAATGGAGCATTCAGGGGGATAATCAAATAACCTACAAGGGAGAAAGACGTTTCAGTTGGGATGCTCTTGCCTCTAAGAAACTCTGACTCAGGTTGGCTCACAACCTCCTACTCCAGATGGGATCCCTCAGCAGTAGCATCATCTCACCTGGGAGCTTGTTAGACATGCCCCAGGACTTTTTTCAGACTAACTGAATCAGAACCCCGTATTTTAACAAGATCTCATAGTGATTTAGATGTATGTTACAGTTTGAGAGACACTGGCTTAAATGACAGGATTTTTTTTTTTAGCAGTGTTCTTAACTTGGCTATACATTAGAATTTCCTTAGTAGCTTTAAGCAATCTTGCCACAGAGGCTGTACCTCATACTGATTCAATTAAAAAATCTGGGATTCAGGCTACTATATTTTATGTTATTTTTTAACATTCCAGGAAATTCCAGGGTAAAGCCATAGTTGAGAACTACTACACTGGAAGTCTAGAAGTAGGTAGGATTTTAAGGTTGGCTAATTCCACAGTTCAGCAGAATCGTGATGGATCTAGGATCTTTCTATATCTCTGCTTTGCCACCTTCAGGATTGGCTTTCAAATGTTTTTCTCCTTCCCTCCTTCCTGCTTTAATTTTCTCCAGTTTCCCTGTCCTTCTGCTTTCCTGTCCTCCTTTTCTCCTTAGACACTTACAGTAATTTTGAATGCAATTATCAACAAATGTTAAGATGGTTATTTCTTGGAATTGTGAGTGATTTGAGGTATAACTTACATTTTTTTATGTAACTATATTATATTCCTCAAAATCATTTTTGTAATGTGGGCTGAGTCCCCACCATTAAACATATTGAGAACCACTGGCTTAGTCCAACATTCTCATCTTCCAGATGAGGCAACAGGCCCTGGGGCACAGCATCAGGTACATAAGGGAAGGGAAGTTGAGGAGAGTCCTTGTGCTGCTGTGTATGGTCCAGAATTATCAGTAATGTCCATGGTGTCAGGGATGCCTCTTGGGATTAAGTGGTTCTTCCAATCTTCTAAGCATTTGGGGTCAGGGGAGGAAAGGGGTTGGGAAGGGAAGGATGGGGTCTAGAATAGGATTTAGCCAATGACTGGTGCCTTGGTGAGGCACAACTCCTGAGAGGTTGCCAGAAAGAAGAAGAGAGGCTTCTGTTTCCATGGCATCTTGAGCTGGCTAACAGTTAGCAAGAAACAACCACACCACTGAAATCACAAATGACAGGGAGGAAGATGTTTGTGTGCCAAGCCATGCAGGGTTGTGACAGTGTGGGGTGGTCACCTCTCTGAGGAGGTGACGTGAGAGTCAACACGTAAATGGGGTGAAGAGGTGAGATTTAAGGGTCCCTTTCAGGCAAGTTATACCAGACTCAGCTTTCATTTGTTGGTGTATTTGTTCATATATCTGGATGGGTGAAAGAAAGACAAACTTTTCCACTATTAAAGAACAGAACTGCTTCCTATGTCTATAATACACATAGCTACTAATATTGACTCCTTTTGATCATTTTGCTATGTTTCTAAAAATTGCAATTTTTTTCCCCTGTGTATTTGGGAACGTGTAAACCGTGCAAGCAAACTTCTCTGACATTGTAATTTTGGTCACACGAAATATATTGTTATTACTTAAAATGCTGCTGTCCAAATTGCTGGCCACTAGCCATGTCTACCTCTTATGCCCTTTAAATGTATCTAGACTGAAATTAGATGTGCTGTTAGTATAAAACACACATTTCATTTTGAAGACAATATAAAACAGTCTCAGCAATAATTTCCTTTACAATGATTACATCAAAATTATATTTTAGACATATTTGGTGACAGAAAAAAGAATTGTTAATTGATCACACCCATTTTTGCTTTTTAAAATACGATCACTAGAAAATTTTAACTTAACACACGTGGCTTGCACTGTATTTATGGCTTGCTTTGTATTTCTGTTGGACAGTGCGGTTCTCTTTTGGACACATTCCAAAGCTCAAGTCACTTCCCAATAGCAACAGGTGGCCGCTGGTATTTTACATGGGTGCAAGATTACTGTGCACCCTTTAGGGCCTAGTCAGTTACCAGAATGACCAAGGCACAGGCAGATGACAATAACAGTATCAGTTCTCACTAGCGGCCCTTGCTGTTACTCTGTCGCTACTGCACACCCTCTCACTCTGCAATTCTGGCGTCTGTTACAACGGCTACTGCCACGCAAGCTCTTGTTTTGAGAGTTTCAGATACAGGGGCAGGTCCTCTTTACACACGTTCTTTCTGATCCTCACAGCAGCCTGCAAGTATAATCAGTTTTCTCATCATCAACAGAGGAGGAAACAGAGGTTCAGAGAGATGAGTTCCCTTCCCCAGGATACAGGGATTCTGTGGCACAACAGGGAATCAAACCCACGTCAGCACTCTCCACCCTTCTCCCTGACAGCCGCCTCCCCGATACTGGGCTTGGCGCCATCCACAGTCTCCCATTGTTGAGGGTGGCTTGCCCAGAGTTAGTCTCACAGGCCACACCTGTTAACTCCAGTTAACAGTGCTCATGCAGCCAGGGTGAACCAACTGAGCTTTTCCAGAGGACCCTCCGAGAATAAGAAAAATGCTGGATATTTCGGTCAAAGGCCCAGGCCGGTGGGGGGATAGAAATGTTTGTCTAAGCACTATTGACAGCCCTGAAATTCTCTCTCAAATACCATCATCTGCTCTGCTTCCAAAAAGGTTGGCTCCTATATACAGGCCACCTGAAACCAGATTTCTGAGTTCTACTTTCCCTGTGAAGAGTGGTCTTCAGGTTCTGGTTCCTGAAGTACATTTTCTCACCGCCCCCAGACCCCCTTAGTTCTCACTTAATGTCCTCCTGTCCGCAGCCTTCTCTGCTCTACAGAAGGCCCATTCTGAGTCTCCCTTGTTCATGTTATTCAAAGCAATTACAGCCATTATAATTAGTTTCTTTTCTCTTGTTCATCCTCCTGTTCAAAGTTAAGTTCCAGGAGGAGCTCACTGTCATATCTAGAGCCTTTATTCCAGCACCTGAAACAAAGTAGGAAGTCGATAAAGATTTGTCGTATGAATAAAGGATTTTAACGCATTTCATTTTTAAGTAATTTTTTTCCTTTGACTTAAAGAGAGACTATATTTGTATCTGAGAAAATATCCTATGGCAATTTAATTTTTTAAATTTATTTTTCAGTGGAGGTCCTGGGGGTTGAACCCTGGCGCAGTTGAATTTTAAATAATGGTCATTCACAGTAATTTGGGGACTCCAGGGTTCCTACCCTAGGTGCAGGAGGACCAGGCTCTGTTAATTCCCATCCGTGTGACTTTGGGTAAATTGTTTACCCTCTTTGAGCCTCGGTTTCTTCACCTGTATGATGAAGGTAATCATATTAGTTTGAAGGTTTACATAGATACTGCTCTAAAAGCATTTGGAAAACTCTTTCCAGCTCCGCAAAGAAACAGGTTTCTATTGCAACATACCGTGTACCAGAAGGCAGAACTGAGGATGCTTGTTGTAACCCATGGCTAAAGTGGGTTCCCAGTAGTGGAGCCTTAGATGAGGATTTGCGTGGTAGCAATTTACTAGGAAGTATTCCTGGGAAAAATGAGTGGCTGAGAAGGAGGGTGAACCAGAGAAGAGAAGGAGATCAAGCAAGGATGCTCTATCTTACTGACGGTGACTCAGTCCCACGGGGGAGGACACAGCAAGCCTCATGCTGCAGGTGTCCCAAGCAAGAGCGAAGGAGCAGGAGTGTTTAGAGCCCCACAACCATCAGTCATTGGTTAAGAGCTGCTCCCAGCGGTGGGGGTGTATGAATTCCCAGGTACTTCTATTTCAGGGGACAAAGCCAGCTCTGGTAGCCCCAGGGCAGCCCTCTTGACAGAGAATCACGTGCACTGGCTATTGGGCAGGATAGTATTCCAAGAGCTAGTGTGCACAGAAACAGTAAAGGGATGGATTAAAGGGAGAGGAATCAAGGACAGAGCATCCATTAGGAAATTCCTGTCTCAATCAGAGACGATTAAACTTGGCAATAGGGTTCAAGTTGAATTAAGATTAGCTTTGAGTTCCCTACTACCTTGTCTTTAGGTAGCATTTCTCTTTTCTCTTTGAAGTGCTTCTCCATGTAACTCACGTGAAAGGACTGCTGAGAGCAGACTGGGTTGGATCACGTGTGAACCATAAAAAAGCACATTTTCTGGGGCAATAGGTTAAATAAAGGAAAGAGGTTCACTGGTTTTACAGCCATGAGTGGTTTCTATTTTTCAATAAGTCAAACCCCTTAGAAGACATGGCTGAATGGGCAAAGAGCCCTCTCGGGGAAATGCATGCTTTTACAGTTTGATTTTCTTTGGGGGAAAGGGGAAAATGCAAGCCATGGTTCAGAACAATTTATTTCATCATGATCCTGAAAAAAAGTTTGCAGTATTTTTGTGACAGAACGTTTGATAAAACGTGCTCTAAAAGTATTACTTTTACATTTTAAGTGTTGCTTTTCACAATCAATGCTTTCTTTCCACCCACCAGGATGCTCCAACTTTACTGACTGTCAAGAGCTGACCTGCAGGGACGCCATGGGCCAGGAGGGAGCTGTCACTGTATTAGCCTCTGGCTTGTCCCTGGCGTGGGAGAGCCCTTCTCTTTTTCCTCTCTCTGTTTGGAAGCTTCACGGTTCAGTGGAAAGAGACCCGCTTTGGAATCAGACACCATTTGGTGACGTGACCTCGGCCAAGGGTTGGCAAACAATGACCTGTGGAGAAATCCCGCCTGCCGCCTGCTTTTGCTTGGCCCATGAACAAATACATTTTCTATGTTTAAATGGTTGAAAAGAAGTCAAAAGAAGAAGTGTAATCCGTGTCATATGAAAACGATGTGAAATTCACACTTCGGTGTCTATACGGAACATTTTATTGGAATACAGCCGCCCCCCCATTCCTTTGTGTGATGTCTATGACTGCTTTTGTGCTACAAGAGAAGAGTTACAAAGTGGCGACAGAGGCAAAGATGCTCACTAGCTAGCCCCTCACTTGTCTGAGCCTCACTTTCCTCACCTGGAAAATGGGATAATAATGGTAACTACCTCCCAGGCTGGCAGCTTGATGAGGCAAAATAATGCATAGGCAAGAAGAGACATTTCGAGGCTAAGTAACGAGGTAATTTCGGGAAAGCAACAACCTCTCAGTGCCTCAGTTTCTGTTTCTAATGGGTATAAGGGAGCCTCTGCCTCCTAATTATGAGTTTATCATGCATGAATCACCTGGAAGAGTACCCGGCACAGACTAAGCGGTCTGAGTGATGTTAGCTATTGCTTCCCTTACAGGGTTGAGGTGAAAGGAAACATTCACGTTCATTAAAAAGAAGAAAAGAAAAGTCATCTTCTTTGTTCAGAAGGCCCAGCAGGTGCTCATCTCACAGTAAAGACCCTCGCCTTGGCGGCCAGAGAGCAAGGACTATGCAGGCAGGCTGCCTGAGTGTAAACCCGGCTCCTGCGCTCACTAGCCATGTGACCTTGAGCACGTTCATTATCCTTTCTGGGCCTGTCGGGTTTTATCACCTGTAAACGTTGGGTAACAACAGTAATAATCATGATCACCTCCTTGGATTTTTGTGAGGATTAAATGAATTGGAATGTATGAAAAGGACTTGGAACAGAGTAAGAAAATTTTCCTTTTCAGTTCATATTTCTGAGTATCATAAACATATATGCAGAATAATGGGGGGAAAGTCTACTCAGTGGCCACCTAAAAGAAATCCCCTCTCACGCACTAACAGTGCCTGCACATGTTTTGGGAAAATGAACCTGCTAACACATGAATGGTAGAAATTTGGGGAGGCAAAGGGGAGCAGGTAACAACTTGCCTCTGCCCTTCTGAGCATCAGGATTTATCCCCAAATATCTGCGAACAGGAGAAGCACTACATGTAAGCATGGGTTACCTGCCTCCAGATTTTGGCCTCCAGTGCATCCCATTCACTGCAGTGACCCACTGGTCCCTGATTATCTTTCTTGGTTATCTGGCCTGACTGCAAACCAGTTCTCCCATTTCTCAGCTACTGTCAATGCTGATTCAGTCTCCATCCTGGGGAAGCTTCTCTGGCTTACCCTCTGCCCTCTCTCAGACACAATCCTGGCCCTGGACCCAGCCTGCTGGCCAGAGGGAGTGGACCTCTGACATTCTGGCTACATGACATCTGAATATTCTATTTGGAGGGATCCCGAGCAAAACAAAGCCCGCCTCTCACTACAAAACCTAAGAGGGTTGGATGTGTGCTTCCTGGCAGCAGAGTCCCCAGGGTACCAAAGCCGAGGCTTCTGAATCTCGGTGGAGGGACACAAAGGCACAGGATCAGATAGAAGGGATGTGCTGTAGCACTGAGAGCCCAGGGCCATGCAGGGAGCCATCGGGGCAATGGCTCCATACTCACAGTGGCCCTGGGGGAGCACACTAAGTGGATCATTCCTGTGGCTAAGCTTGGCTTTGTAGTGCCTGCCCTGGTTCCTGCCTGAGCTCAGCCTCTGCTTTCACTGATTCTATGTGCTATATCTGATGTCTTTCCAATAAATTTCTTCTCTCAATAAACCAATCAGGGATGTTTCCATTGTTTATAACCAAAACCCTGACCAGTGCACCAGGGTCGGGGGGTACTGGATTGTAATTGACCATCTATGTTTACACTCAAGCCCAGCCTGGTGGCTCTCCCATCACTGAGCCAGAATCTCTCCTGGGAGGCTCCCCATGGAGTGCAGACAATGACCTACATTTCTTCTCTAGCTGTCTTATTGTTTTAGTATCATCACTGCCACATTAATCATTTTCTGCTATTTGCCATGCTTTTCAGGCATGCCGCATTCTTTTCTGACCATACAGCTTTCATCTGGTTTATGAAATCTAAAAATATTGGAAGACTAGGAATAAACCAGCAAGAAGGGGGAAAAACTTTTATTAAAAGTGTAAGTCAAACTTCTTCAGATGAAGCCAAGTAACAATACTGGGAAAGAGTCCTGTCCTATTTTCTTGATTGAATTTTCAGTGATTTGGTCGCATTGTGTCATCTCTTCCATGCAGGGTTTTTAACTTTTAATTTTCATCATTGTCAGATTTTTAAAACTGCACGCAGAAAGCACATTCTTTGCGCTCTTGAGGGTGATATCTGGAGAAGACATGAGGATAAAGCTCTTGTCTCATGAAATATTGAAGCAACACCGAGAAAATAGAAAATATGCACAGATCAACTTCCTCACACCAAGTAGTTTAGACTCTTCACCTAACTTCAAAGGACAGACGCAGGTGCATCCTAGTGTGACCCAATCACTTAAGATTTCTTTCTTTCCAAAGGCTTCTCCTACTGGGTGTATTTAGAGCCTAATTTATGTCCTCTTTCAACATAGATATTTGCTTAGCAAATATTTTTCACGAGCCCATCCTCTTCCAGGCACATAAAGACATGAAGAGAAAACATCTTTCCTTTTTATTTTTGTTTTCCCAGATGAAGATCTCACTGAGAAAAACCCATGGTCCATGTCTTACTCATCTGCCTATCCCTGTGTTTGGTACGTAGCAAGTGTTCACAAAATGTTCATTGAATAAATGAATAATCCTACTCTTGGAGAACTCATGACACGGTGGCATAGGCCGATGTGTACGGGTGCAATGCTGCACCAGGGGATGGGTGGCATTAATGGAGGTAGAAAAATAAAGTACTGGGTATACAAGAGAGGGGGATACTGGTCTCTTTAGGGGGGTCAGGACCAATATCTTTTATTTCTGCACCTCAATGTAATGCAATCATCCTACCACTTTCGAATAGCCCTTTTTTTTTTAAAGTAAATTGATGGAAAAGAGGGGGGTCTCCTGCTGTGGCCTCTCTGTGTAGCCTCTGGTCTTGTCTTTCCACACTGCCATCCCTCTCACCACCTCTATCCTGGACTGGACCAGGCCAGCCATGACATTCCATGATGGGAAACACCCTTGCAGATCACTTAGTTCCACATCTTCTCCTTCCTTTCCCCAAAGCACTGTTAACAAATGTTACGGGGAGCAGTAGCTTTTACTGAATTTTTGGGTCATCCTAGACCACAGCCAGGTATGACTGATGTCAGATTCAGGGTTTGACATCCCTGTTCCTACAGTCAAGTGGACCACTCCTCAGTCCCAGGACTTTTCTTCCTGCTCATCAGCACACACCCCATCCCACCACCGACTTCCCAGCTGCTCACAAATTTTGGTGAGTTTTTCATGATGAGCAGGTTAGCTTTTCTTCACCTACTCCTGACTCATCCCCTGGCATTTCCAAGTCGCCTTGGCACTGCCCTGCTACACAAGGACCATCGACACTGGTGTCCAGCCTTAGCACTTCCAAGAGCGGGGCGGAGCTCCAGACTTAGAGGTCTCACAGTCAAGCAGGAAGCCCTTCCCCACGGATCGGAATGAGAGTGCTGGGTGAGGATGGAGAGGTGTGTTTCCTATTGCCCACCCTAGCACACTGTCCACCAGGAAGAGGCACCCCGAGGGGTTTAATAACAGCATGAATGGAATGGGAAGGAGACAGAAAGTGTGGGTGACTAGGGAGGCAAGTTCCCAGAGGAGTTAAGCACAGATAAACACAGGCTCTCAGGTTAGTCCTGGCAAAGAAAGGGGAATGATCTTTCTCAGAAACAAACCAAGGCGGGGAGGGTATAGCTGAAGTGGTAGAGAGCATGCTTAGCAGGCACGAGGTCCTGGGTTCAATCCCCAGTACTGCCTCTAAATATAAAGGAATAAATAAACCTAATTACCTCCCACCCCCCTCCAAAAATGGAAATACCCACCTAAATAAATAAACAAGTCAGCATACAAAAACAAACAAACAAAAAACAAGGCAAGAAAGACAGGACAGGTAAGATACAAAATTAAATAAATCGTGGTGTGTTTCCCCCTTGATTTCATACTAACTAGACATGAATGGGAAAGGACTGGGGAGGATTTTCAACTCTTGAAATTTGTCCCCAGCCTCTTCCACTGGGAGTAGGACATGTGACCTGTCCAGGAAAGGAAGTTTAAATTTGGGAAAAGAGATCTAGGGAAACAAAGAGTTTGGCTCTGTGGACTCAGCTGTAAGTGTGCCTTACAGAACTCTAGGTGCCCTTCTGTTGAATCCATAGGAGTTATTTCTCTTTAAAAAAGTCAGCAAGCCTGGCTCTTATTTCTTCCCTTTGGTCTGTCTGGGGTGCCCTTCTAATCTCCATCGGTTCCAGGGATGGCTCACACACGGAGTAAAGAGCGACAGGATCCCAGCCCACGCTGGTCTTCCCAGACTACACAGATGCACAGAATTTTCCAGCTTTACAACTGAGAAAAGAAAAGGAAAGAGAAACAATAACAAACCACACCCTGTTGTCCTCCCAGGACGTTCTGACTTTGAAAAGGGATTGTCTGACGCTGAAGTAATGGACAGTGTGTCATGGGATACAGAAACCTACACTCGCTCTCCCTAATTTGCCCCAGCTTGAAACAAGCAAAATGCAATGTGACTGTATGTTGTTATTCTCTTTTACCCATATGAACGGTCATAGGTAATGAGTTACTTTCCAATTCTATAAACCTCATAGTTGATGAAATTTCATGATTGGAGAGACCCTTGTAGATCACTTAGTTCCACACCTTATTGGCATTCGAGTCCTGTCACAAAGCCTCCACCAAACAGGTGTTCTCCTTACCTGTGCCAACCTCCAGTGTGGAAAACTCATCATCTTTAAAGACACCTCATTCCTTCCTTTGCCAGATATAACTGCTGGAAAATCCTTTTTATACAGCATCCCAGCCAACCCACCACCAGTCCTTTTTCTACCCTATGAGGACAAACAGTAAACAGAATCTTCACTTATCCAGTTGCTCAGGTCACAAATCTGAGAGTTACTCTTTGCTCTTTCCCGTCTTTTATACTCGCTATTCAGTCCGTCCGCAAACTCCATCGGATCTACCCTCTAGTCTATACCAAGCTTCATCGCTATTCATCTGGACTTCCACGATCCTATTGTGAGCCCCATCATTTTCCAGCCTGGACTACAACAAAAATTTGCTAACTCCTTTCCATGCTCTTATATTTGCCTGCCTTCCTCTGTTGTCTATACAATCACCTACAGGGGATGCATTTTTAAAAAAACACATTCGATCATGTTAACTCCCTTGGTCAAAACTTGCTGGCAACTCTACAAAGCATCTATACTGTAACCATACAGAACTCGATGTGATCAGACCCGTGGCTCTCTTTCTCTCTTTCTGATCTATTCTCCTGCCTCTTTCCCTCATTCCCTGCTCCCTACCCATTCCCTGCTCCCTACCCATTCCCACCCATCCCCTGAAGAAATACGAGGCCTTTCCATCTGCTGTTCCCTCTGCCCAGAACACTCTGCCTTCAGGTGGCCCTGCAGCTGGCTCCTTCACTTCATTTCTGCTCACGTGTTACCACCTCAGGCTCAGATGTGACCCCCAGTCTTCATAGTATTTGCCATCTCCTGTCATTTGTTCTATTCATTTCTAAAATTTTTTACTGTCTGTTAGCCCTAACTAGACTGCGAGCTCCCTGAGAACACAGACACTACATTCGTTCACTTCTGTGACCCCAGAGCCCGAAACAGTGCAACAAAGTTGTGTTGTGAGAAGGATTCTATCTTCTAACAAAACCTTTCAGTTTTATGTCACCTGCACTCTCCAGGGGAGCAGAAACAAGAGAAAATGTGTACGAAATTCTTTGCAAATACGCAGCACAGCTTGTGCTTGATTCCCTTTTTTCCTAGTTTCAGGACCATGAGATGAAATAATGCCATGTGCCTTCCCAAGGCAAGCGAATTTAACTACACGCCTAGAAAGAATATGTGGGATTTTTCCATTAGCATACTCTTCTAGATAGCTGCAAGGAATTTAGGTTTTAAACAGACAGCAATGTAGTTCTTAAACCACATGGGTATATGTTCTCCATCTGGTAAGTCTGACCTTGGCTGGCTTCAAAAGCAACAGCCAGTGCTATTTCAGAGCAAATGAAATTTACATTATCTGATTGTCAACAATGCAGTATCTCTCCTCTACATGGTCATGGTCATGGAGATAGCTACAATAAAGACTTTACATGAATAGCTCTGGTTAGCGATTTAGGGTAATGTTATTTACATAACTTCGGCTTCTTCCGTGGAAACCATGCAGAGCACTGATATTCTGTGAAGAATATACTAATAATACTTGCCTCCTGGGTGCACGTCCTTCACCTTTTTACAAATTTACTTAGATGCCAAACAAAACTACTTAGTGCTACTGTTCTTTTGACAGGAATTAAATCTACTTCACCATACTAAAACAAAATAACGACGTATTTGCGTACAAAGATACTATACGTCCACGTGCTTTAAGCCATGGTCCACACTCCTAGGTGCCTCGTGTTGTCTGATACTGTTATCATTTTACATTTTATTTCCTGTGGCATTATAAATGTTCATGCCTTTCCTATTAATCCGTCATATTTTACATTTATTATGTTTATATGAGGGAAGTAAATGCCTTTTTTGTTCTGTTCAAAAATGAACATTTCCAAGTCACCAAACTCATTGGATTATAGTTTTTTGGCCTTCCAAATCCAGGCGTCTCTAAAGCATGTTGTGAGGCCTTTGAAAAGTGATTAAGGGTCTTTGTCCCTCAAACCAGCCCTTGGTCCACAAAGGAAAATGATCACAGCCATAACTAAGGTTTAATGGAATAAGGCAGAGTGAACAGCTGAAAGCAACAGCGAGTGCTTAGGGCAAATGCCGAACGTTAGCAGATAATTTTCTTCAAATTCCGTAGGTCTGATTAAGCTAAATTTCTGCTATTCTTAAACATTCCCTGGGCCCTTTGAGGGCGCTCTGGTTTTAATCCTCTGGAGATAAGAAATGTTCAGTTGTGACAGGAGGCATTTTCAGGGAAGAGCGTGTATGTTACAGCAGAAGGCCGGAGAGGACATTGAGCTTTGCTGAGCTGGGGCCAGGAGGCTTCTAAACAAAGACCTTTGAAAGTGAGAGTCCCCTGTGGAGAGACATGGTGTTTCCACGTTAGTTCCCCCTCCTTGGGCAGGCAAGGGATTCCACATCTTCTCAGAGCTTTGATGTTCTGAATGCTAATTGGAAAATGTAAACCCGAGAATCCTTCTCTCTCGTCTATTTATTATTTGTACTTGGATGAATTCTGACCTCACAAGGCAAACTCATGATCTTTGGTGTAAGATTCTTTCTACGGGCAATGTTTTTACTTTTTCCTCCATGCTATTTTTTTAAACATCCCGAGGCCAGATTCCATTATTTCATCTCTCTCTTCTGACTTCACAAGGCACATGATAATTCTAGTAACTGGCCTCCTCCTTTATTTTCATTTTTTATCCGTAAGAGGTGATCAAAACCTGCGTAAATTTCCCTAGGAGACCCAAGTGAACCCACAAGGTGAATATATGCGTGAAATGTTGTAAGTACTTAAAGCAGAACACAGTTCCAATAACATGACTTCATGACTTGGTATCTGGAAAGCAAATACAGGCTGGAATTCAAGGCTAGAGTATGAACGAGGTGGAGGAAAATATAGGCTGAGGGGTTACATAGTAAGACTTTGCCATCTCCTTTAGTGGCGGGATCTCAAAGCTCAGGATACCTTAGGGAATTTAGTGCTGATCATGCAGTCTTGTGAATGGCCTTAGGTCATCGTGGATGGCTCTTATCTCAGGGCCTGTGTTGTTTCAGCCTCTGGTTCACTCTTCCACGCAGCTGAGGATCTTCAGAGCCTTGGGGGCTGCACTGGGGAAAGTCACATGTATCATAACAAACGACCTTCCTGGCAGGGAGGCAGATGCAAAGTGCACATCATAGCATGAAGGACCCTGCTTTGCACATCTCGTTTCGTATCATGTGCGCGAAAGTGATCTGCTTTTGGGTTTGTGTGATGAGATGACTTAACTTTGCTGACTCTGTGTCTGGTTGAATTGCAGAGCCTACTGGCATTTAAAACATGCTACACTAAGGTAAGTTCTAGCACATCATTTAGCTAAAAAGGGAGAAATGCCGGGGTGCTCAAATGCCTCCAGATGAGGGAATAGAGTTGAGGTACACTTTTGGCAGCCAAGCCAACAAGACTAAAGTTTAACAACAAAAACGAAAAGGTGTTGATGTTATAAGCGTCTCCCATTAGTAAGATGGCGTCTTCTCAAGCCGGGGGAGTGCTCGTGGGACCACACTGGTGGGAACAGTAGGCTGTTCAGGAAATTTTTAACTCTTACCCTGACAGCTTTCAGACCTGTAGTCTAATGACCAAGCCGAATGAGTGCTCTCCAGAGCCGGTTTCAGGCTGATTAAGGTCACCCACAGCCAACCTTGTGGATGGGGTCAGAGGAAGATCCCAACTTGCGCTGTGACCCAAAGCCACCCATGACAGCAGTTATTGATGGCTGTCCTTTTGTCCTCACTTGGTGGCAGTCAGCTGACAATAAACATAAGCTGAATGAAGAGGCTAACACTGGAATGGATATGTGAATACACGCTTGTTAAGAGGAAAAAGCAGGGAAAAAACCAAACATTTGTTAAACGGTTCTTTTTAAAGCTCCAACGTTGTCTCGACTAGAGAGGGTGGCATTTAAATATTTCAAGTCCTTTCTTCTTTATTGCACTTTACTTTATTTGGCCTTTGGAAAATATTAAAAAGATGAATTTTATTGTTGTTACTGATGATTAAATTCCATAATTAATTTTAAACTCAACATGACCTACTATTATTTCTTTAATTTAACTAATGAGACTTCTTGGAATTTACATTAACTAATTAATCAATATGACTATGGGGAATATACTATGGCTGCATGTTCTCATGGCCATAAAGTCAACAGTCCATTCAAATTTAGAAACCTCAGAGACCCAAGCTTATTTTATCCCCACCTACATCGACTTTAATTATGTCTACAAAGTGCATTGAGCTACCATTACTTTTCTTTAATTTCTTTAGCTTGTTCTGATGATGAAGCTGAAGATGTCACATGGTTTTGAGATAATGAGCTCCTTTTGTAGTAGCCCCACGACAGGCTTTTGTGTTTGCTCCATTAAAAAAAAAAAAAAAAAAAAAAAAAAGCTAGGTTGGCCATTCTTAATGAAAAATGATTCTCCAAATCTGTGCGACACTTTGGGTTAACAAGTCTACAATCCTGCATTAAAATGCAAATAGAACCCTAAAAATGTCTCACTTCCCACCAATCCATTTTTCTTCAGAAACAACTGAAACACAACCTGAAGCTTTTCAAATCACATCTGCTTTGCACCGTATTTTGCTGTCTGGGTTTTTGCTAACAACGGAGTATTCCCATTTGACAAAATGAATGAAAAAGGAAGGAAGGAGAATAAATTTCTTTCAAAAACAAGATAACAGAATCAAACGAAACTCTCTTTTTATCAAGATAAAAACTTTAAGCCTGTCTTCATGTGTAAAGCACAATGGGGGCCTCAGAGAGGCACTGGCCAGCAGGCAAATATATTTGTTTTAATTTGTGTACTCGATTGGTCTTAGAATCCACTTTAAAAATACATAAATATTTTCCTTGGAAATGCAGATACTTCCTGCATTTATGAAGGGAAAAATAAATGAAAGCTCTGTTTGTTTTGCATGACCAGATGTGGGCTGCATACCAAGTGAGATGGAGGGAAAAAAAAAGGGGCCCCACATTGTCACCAACTGCGACCTTGGGTGAGTTCCGTACTCCCTTCCCCCAGCCCAGCCTCAGGGACAACTGTAAAATGTCAATCGAATAGTGATGTGAAGGCTAAGGTTTCTTTTAGTTTTACAGTCACCACCCAGAACCACATGCTTTTCTTTTTTCATTTCTGCATTTTCAATAATTTCAGGGGGACTCTTAAAATTTGAAACTTCGTTCAGGATCTTCTCTATATTCTCACTTCTCCTCCATTAAATTTTTTTTTCTTTTACCCGCTGGTGCACCTCAAGGCAAAAAGTCTTTCCAGAGAGATTTAATTAGAGGTTTATTGATTTTCCTCACATTGGTCCATTGTCTTTTGGTTTTCTGGTTGTTTATAAACACACAAGCTTGTATTTAAGTGTTTATAGGCACCGATTATGTAAACTATTATTGTAGAATCAAGAAACCATATAATCACAGAATGAGTTGGTTGTTGATACATTTTAAATGTTTGACGTTTCTCTTGGAAGAACAAAAAACAGGGTGAAGAAATGTGGACAGCCTGAAGCCTGCGTATATATTATGTAAACTTAGACATAGTCTAATCCATCCATCCATCCACTCTTCCTTCTTCCGAGCAGGAAACTCTGTGTATGTAGTAGAACGGCATCATCACTCATCTTGGGAATAATCTGAACTTCAATACTGTAAATGTTAGATATAATTTCACTGTTTCACTGAGTAATGACACTTTCCTCTATCAAACCAGTGAACTGAACATACTCCAAAAGCATTAAGACACAATTTTGAAAGGCCCAATGAGCTACATAGTTGACAGAACTGTCCCAGGTTTCAGGAATGATTTCTTCAAGTCCCTCGTAAATTATTCTAACATCACCCTCATACTTCCTTGCAGAGCTGCAAGCATTTTTCTGACTTTAACTTAATTTTCCCTTAGGAAAATGAAGCTTCACAGAAATTGATCACTGCAAAGTGTTAAATCAAAGTACATTTTTTTCTTTCCTCTGAATAGTTAATGTTCTCTTGGGATGGGATAAAACTTTGAAATATATTACTAGAAGATACAATCAAAACTTTCATAGACATAAGAAGACAAATATTGTATGATTTCCACTTATATGAGGTATTTACATTAGCCAAATTTATAGAGACAGAAATTAGATGGTGATTGTAGGAGGCTGGAGGAAGGGGAAATTAGGAGTTAGTGTTCCATGGGTACAGATTGTCGTTTTGGAACCCCTGTCAACCAGTGATCTTTTCATTGTCTCTACAGTTTTGCTTTTTACAATATCACAGAGTTGGAGTCATACAGTATGTTGCCTTCTCAGACTGACTTTATCATCTAGTCATATGCATTTAAGTTTCCTCTGTATCTGTTCATGGCTTGATAGCTTATTTCTTTTTAGTACTGAATAATATTCCATTGGCTGGATGTTCCACACTTATCAATCCATTCATCTTCTGAAGGACATCTTGGTTGCATCCAAGTTTTGGCAATTACGCATAAAGCTACCATGAAAATCTCTGTGCAGGTTTTTGTGTGGACATAAGTTTCCCACTTCTCTGTGTAAATACCAAGGGGCACAATTGTTGGATTATGTGGTAAGAGTGTGTTTAGTTTGCAGGAAACCGCTGAGCTGTTTTCCAAAGTGGCTGTATGTATCACTTTGCACTTCCACCAGCAGTGTCTGAGAGTTCCTGTTGCTCCACGTGCTCACTAGTACTTGGTGGTGTCAGTTCTGGCCATTCTCATAGGTGTGTACTGGTATCTCCTTGCTTTCATTTGCATTTCCCTGAAGACATATGATGTGGAGCATCTTTTCCTATGCTTATTTGACATCTGTGTATTTCCTTTGGTAAAGTATCTGTTAAGGTCTTCGGTCCATTTTAATAAGAAGAAAACAAACAACCTGATTTTTAAGTTTTAAGAGTTCTTGGTATCTTTTAGACAACAATCCTTTATCAGATGTGTCTTTTGCAAATATATTTTCCTACTCTACAGCTTGTCTTCTAATTCTCTTTCAAAGAGCAGAAGTTTTTAATTTTAATGAAGTCCAGCTTTCAGTTATTTCTTTCGTGGGTCATGTCTTCAGTCTTTTATCTAAAAAGGCATAACCATACGCAAGGTCATTTAGGTTTTCTCCTATGTTACCTTCTATGAGTTTTACAGGTTTGCCTTTTACATTTATGTCTCTGACTCATTTTGAATTCTTTTTTTGTAAAAGGTATAAGCTCTGTGTCTACTATGTCTAGATTTATTTTTTTGCATGTGGATGTCTTGTTCTAGCACCACTGGTTGAAGAGACTGTATTTGCTCCACTATACTGCCTTTGCTCCTTTGTCAAAGGTCACTCGATCTCATTTATGCAGGACTATTTCTGTCACATTAATCTATTTGTCCATTCTTTCACCAATACCACACTCTCTTAAGCCAGAAAATACAGGGAAGAAAAAGAAACAAAAGGCAGTCAAATTGGAAAGGAAGCAGTGAAACTGTTATTATTTGAAGATGACATTATATTATATATAGAAAATCTTAAAACTCTACCAGTTTTTTTAGAATGAATGAGTTCAGTAAAGTTGCAGGATATAAAAATCAATATCCAAGTATCAGCTGCATTTCTATATACTAACAACAAACTATCAGAAAGAGAAGTTAAGGACACGATCTTATTTACAATTGCATTGAAAAGAATAAAATACCTAAGAATGAATTTAACCAAGGAGATGAAACATCTGTACAATAAAAACTACAAGACACTGATGAAAGAAATTTTAAAAAGGGAAAAAAAATATACTCTGTGCTCCTGGACTGCAAGAATTAAGATTGTTAAAATGTCCATGCTATCCAAAGAAGTCTACTGGTTCAATGCACTCCCTATCAAAATTCTAGTAACAGTTTTCACAGAAATAGAACACACAATCTTAAAATTAGTATGAAACCTCACAAGATCCCTAATAGCCAAAGCAATCTTGAAAAAGAAGCACAAACTAGAGGCATCACATGCCAATTTAAACTGCAATAGAAAGCTATAATAATCAAAAGTGTGTAATTGGCATAAAAACAGACATACAGATCAATGGAACAGAATGGAGAGCCCAGAAATAAACCCATGCATACGTGGTGAGTTAATTGACAACAAAAGAGGCAAGAACATACAATGGGGAAAGGACAGCCTCTTCAATAAATGATCTTGGGGAAACTGGACAATCACATTTTAAAGAATGAAACTATTATTTTACACCATACACAAAAATTAACTTAGAATGGAATTAAAAACTTGACTGTAAGGCCTGAAATCACAAAACTCCAGGGAAAAATGTAGATGGTAAGTTCCTTGACATCAGTCTTAGCAATATTGTTTTGGATCTCACTGAGAAAGCAACTGAAACGAAATAAAAAATAAACAAATGGTACTACATCAAACTAAAAAGCCTCTGCACAATAAAGGAAACCATCAACAAAATAAAAAGGTAAGCTACTGAATGGGAGAAGATAACATATATCCAGTAAGGGAGTTAATATCTAAATAGAAGAACTCATACAACTTAATTAACAGCAACAACAAAACCCAATCTGATTAAAAAATGGTCAGAATATCTAAACAGACATTTTCCAAAGGAGACATAAAGATGGCCATCAGGTACACGAAAAGACACTCAATACCAAAATCATTAGATAAATACAAATCAAAACCACAATGAATATATGTATATTCACATATGACTGAAAAATTGTGCTGTACACCAGACACTGACACATAATCAACTGACTATAACTCAAAAAATATATATATATAAAACCAGGAAGAATGGAAACAATGAGCAAACTGATTCTCTAATCCAACTCCATCACTGACTGTTGACCCAACTCAGCACCAATTCTTATCCCCAACTCCACCCACTGAAATCCTATGACAGCAATAACAACCATAATGACAATGACAGCTAATATTTGTTGAATGACTGCTTGGTGCCAGGTACTGTTCTAACGAAGCCACAAACCTTCCGTTTCCTTACTTACCATGTTGCTGAGCAGCCGCTGTCTCCTCTGGGCGAGGCCCACTCCCCACAGAGCCTGCCAGGTGCCATTGTCCTTCCCACGCCAAAGGGCCAGCGGCCATTTGTCACTGAGTTTGTGCAAGCGCCTTACACAGACAGAAGAAATCTCTGTATCCGTGACTCAGAAATGTGAAAACAAATACAGATGACCACATCTTTCAAGAAGGATAGGAAAGAGCATATTTCTTAGAAGTAAAGAACACTTCTATGTGTTTAATGTGGAAATATCTGACCTGTTTCACTAATTTATATTCTATTGGCATTCCCATGAGCATCAGAGTGTGAGGTTCTATTTCCGGGGGCAAGACAGTCCCATCAACAAATAGTGAAATAAAAGACAATCAGTTTCATAGTCAAAAATTTGCTGTCCATAGGAAGTCCACAGTTTTAAAATGGGTCCAAAAATGTTCACATCAGCATGGGAACTTGGTACGCAACAAAATAGTTGTGAGGCAGGCTCTCTGTACAGGAGTTTGGAGCAATTAGGATGAAGGGAAGATAAAGTGAGACCTGATTTTGTTCCTTCTGCCAGTTGCCCTTACGTCTCATCTCTTTGGAAACAATCCTATTTATCGGAATTTCAGGTTAAGAAAGATGAGAAACAGGAAAAAAGGGAAAACAAAAGTAAGATGAATGATATTTCAAATTTGGCAAGACCAGTAATTCTGTGTTTATTTGGAGATCCATTTATTTTTGTAAAGTTCACCTGTGCTCAACTTGGAGGAAATGTATACTTAGGGAGAAGCAATATTTATGGCTCAAGTTTAAAATTTGTTTTTTAAGGACAGATAAAATGTACATATGGAAGGGAAGCATGAGAACACTTGTAAAGATTACATACCATGCTTCTTATAGGAACCAGTGTTCACTGAAAAACTCTATAGCTTGAGACACTTCAGGGACACAAAACAACTTGTTAATTACATAGATAAAATTTGAGTATGTGCGTGTATATATCCATGCAGGGAAGGGTGATTAACCAAATAATGCTTTCTTAGAGTTTATTTGGCTTCCCTCTACAAAACATCTGAAAGGCGAATAGCCTTTCTTTTCTCCAGAAAGATTTGAATTACATCAACATTATTTTCATATTAACGATAAGCCCAGTTGTTTGCTGAGGGTAACATAAGGAACATGGCTTTAGAATAACCATCCCTACCTTTACTAGTAAACAACTTTAGTGAACTCAGTTTTCTCTAATTCATGTCAGCCTGTTTAAATGACTGTTCTTTGGCTAGCATTATTTCATAGGGATTTAATTGTGCCTGTAAATTGAGTTTCTTTCAAATTCACCTCTTTATTCACTTTATTTCCCTCCCCCATGTCTCATTTTGCATATGCTCCAAAACATATCAATAATTTATGCCACAAAGCCTTGTTTTCATCTTTGTAACAACACATATGTTCTGCATTGTGTAGTGATGTCAAAGGAAATGTGTACATTGTGCAAAGGTCTTGAATTTTTCATGAAAGCTGGTGGGGGCCAAATGCCTATTTGCAGCTCTTCGAGAGAAGGACAAATTCTAGTTTTTGAAAGGGTTTCAGAATTGAGTAAGAGCACCGAAGATAATATTTGCTGAGCATTTTTTTCATTAACAAACCTAAGAATTTACACACGCTATCTAATCCTAGTAACTACATTGAAAGGAGAGTGTGTCTTATTATCTCCATTTTACAGATCAGGAAAGTGAAGTTCAGTCATAAGAAGTCACT
This sequence comes from Vicugna pacos, assembly GCF_048564905.1. Lineage (NCBI taxonomy): Eukaryota > Metazoa > Chordata > Mammalia > Artiodactyla > Camelidae > Vicugna > Vicugna pacos. The sequence continues at coordinate 40,768,354 of NC_133003.1, forward strand.
GGCTCAACATCACAAAGCCAGGGAGGGATAGAAGAGGGACTTAAACTCAGGCGTTCTGGACCTCAAAGCCCAAGTGGTCTTCTCATAAAGTCACAGAGTCACTTATGTAACTTTCTTATATTGGGACCATCAGAGTTCAGACAGATTGGTTTTGCTTTAGTTCCAGATCTACAACTTGAATCCCCAAGTCTTCTTTTCTTAAAAAAAAAAAGTTTTTTTTTCTTCATCTTATCTGTCCCACTCTCTTCTGGTTGCCTCTTAACTGACCACTGAATCAAGTGAACAAAGCCTGATGGAATTTTCAGCAGAAGTCAAAGGAATGACATCACCTCCACTGATGTCTGTAGGGCACAGACAGTATGAGGTCATCCTGAGCTGATATTAAGTTGATGTAGAATAGTCACTATTCAGTATTTAATGAACTCCAATTACGTGCTAGATCAGGGGTCAGCAAACTGTGGCCCATGAAGCAATATATCCTGCCTCCTGTCATCACGAGCAAAGTTTCCTTGGAACGCAGCCATACCCATTCAGTATACATGGTCTACAGTTACTTTTGTGTTACGGTAGCAGCATTAGTTGTGACAAACTGTATGTCCTATAATGATGAGAATATTTACTCTTGCCCTTTTCAGAAAACGTCTGTTGACCTTGTGCCAGATAATGATCACAACAGACACAAGCTATACTCTTAAGAAATTTCTTATCTCATGAGACACATTAATCAAAGAATCACTGTACTATTAAAAACGGTGATACATGCTATGGAAGCAAGCATAGTAGAGTGGGCAGTGGGTTTTATGTGTGCTCATCACTGGCCGTTGGTTCTTGCTATTCAATTATTCGTGCCTTATTCTTTGACAAGAAAAAGTACTTCTTGCCTGGGCCAACCAAAAATGTCATTCATTTATTCAAATTCAATGTATATGTACCGAACACTAGCCAGTTCCTGGACACTGTGTTATGCTCCCGGATATTGGAATGAACAAACATTGAGAGCTGGTCTTCCATTTGGCCTTAATCCTCACTTGGCACAGGACCCAGGAAATGAAGAGGAGTTCTGTCTATTGGACCCCATCAGCGCCCCAACAGAGTCCTCTCTGAGATCTGGCTCCTTCTGATCCCTGAATTCTCTGAAATGGCCTTGTGTCCTTTTAGTACATTCTTTTTTTTAAAACTGAAGCTACTCTGAGTGGGTTTCCGTTACCTAGATCTGCCAGTATTTGGAGTTTTGTGACCAAGTCAGCTGGGTGAGCACTTGGCCTCACAGACTCCACGGTGGCAGGAAGCAGTGGAATGTGGTGTTGGCGTGGCCTCTGTTGACAACCGTGTCTGTGGCAGCTCTATTCCTGGCTTTCATTTCTTCCTTCCCTCTGTCCTTCTTACTCATTTCAGCCTTGAGGCCTTAAATTACCACAGCTCTCCCAGCGGCTTCCAGGCCATGGCTCTGTCTCGAGTCCTCTTTTCAGATGCCTGCCGCTCAACTGGACTGGAACGTCCCACTGGTCCCTCAAACCTAACAGGACACACCAAATTCCTCCATCCCTCTCTCTGTTCATCATCTTGACTACACCCTTGGAGATAAACCTGGATCACAGAAACAGCTGAAACCACAAGCACATGTCACACCCCACTGGGGAAACAGCTGCAGGCTGAGGTGGAGGCCATGCTGGTAGGAACATCCAGGTGAATTGTGTCTCCTTCTCCCGAGCCAGGCTCAGTTTACCATCTTGAAAACATGCTTTCCTGTCCTTCCTCACTTGGACCTCCGTCTCACCTGAATTTTCACTTAGTTCTTCAATTCTCAGACCTGAGTTCCTGAACTTGATCTTGTATTTTCCAGTTCTGTGTTATCCTTGACCTTTGAATACTTATGGGATATTCAATATGTTACACACATTATCTAATATAATCCTTAAAAAATTTTGTGAGAAAGGTAGAATTACTATTATAATCTTCTCCCAGATGAGGAGGCTGGCCACCAGCAAGTTGAAGTGACCTGTCCAAGGTTACACAGATGCATGTGTTTGAAGCTAGAATTCCAACCACACCTATTGGGCTCCAAAGTACACACTACCCTAAATTCTGTCTTTCTATTACTGAGAATTGATTTCTGTTCCCTTTTTCCTTAATTATACTACTTTAGGAGTCCTTATCTTGTAACTGAGTTTAACATCTCTACCTGGGGTTAGCAAACTTTTCCTATAAAGGGCTAAACAGTAATATTGTTGGTTTTGCAGGACATACAGTGTTTGTCACAGCTATTTAGCTCTGCCACAGACAATGGCATAGACATTGCCATGTTTAGTGTGGCAGAGGTCACACATGAATGATGGGTGTGGCTCTGTTCACATGCAATCCTATTTTGGACACTGAAATTTGAATTTTGTATAATTTTTACATGTTGCTAAGTATTCTTATTCTCTTTCTTTTTTTTTTTTTGAAAAAAAATGTAAAACTATTCTTAGCATATGAGCCAGACAACAGTAGGCAGTGGCCTACACTAGGCCCCTGGGCCATAGTTTACCACCTCCTGTTCGATATCCCATTATTTGGATCGATAATTTTTCTGAACCCCTCACCCATTAGTAACCATTTATGGTGAACTTAATATTTACCAGTGTTCTAAGTATTTCACAGATATTCACTAAAGTACGTAAAATACTTAGATACTCCCTAGCTACCCTATGAGGAAAGTGCTATTACCACCTCAGTTGTACACCAGGAAATAGTGGAGTTGAGACTGGAACCCAGGTGGTCCCACCCCAGGGCTGGCATCTTAAGCACGGACCTTTGCTTCCTCTCTGGTGCCTATGAGATACTATATTCCACAGAGTTTTGAAAACTCTAAAGGGTTATATAAATATGAGTTAATAACCATCCCTAATTATTAGTGTTACATCTTTATCTAGGTTTCTGAAGGGACTGGATAGCAATCAAATTGAGGCTAATCAAAACAAAAACACTCACGCATGTGTGGGATGGTATCTATTTTTCTGTCCATCTTAGTAGTAAACATTTGTAAGCTTTGAATTCCCATCTCAAATAAGCAACAGAGGAGACTTCTCATGTGTACTTCACTCGTTGCTCCCATCTCCCCTGAACTTGGCATTATGCCTCAGTCCTGATTAAAACCAAAACGAAGCTGCATACAGGAGAGAAGTTGCCTATCAATAAGGATTGTGATTAAGTGTCCCCCCTCCACCCACAACCCTTTCATTTCTTTCAGGTTCTTAAATTAGATAACAGGAGAGACATGACTTAATTATTGAGACTACTTTGGAGCCAAATGGAAAATTATACTACTACTTACTCAGATGCCAGGGTAATTAGAGCCCAATTATTTCTCTCATTTGGCGCTAATGAATGAAGATCAATTAAAAAAATAATGTAACTGTGAACTGCTTTTGTTGAGCAGAGAACTCAAAGCAGCTGAAACTGTCTGCTCTCTAATTGAAAATACTAAATGAAGGCAACCCCTAATGTGATTGTCTCCATGCAATTTTAGAGCAGTTTGGTTTTCAAAATTCATGCAGATGTCCAAAGCCTTGTATTAGCATCACTTCCTGGGTACAGCATGCCGCTCTTTCTTCCATAAGGAGAGTCAAAACATGGCTCAAGAAATTCCTGTTTCCCTCGTGATAACATCAGGTTTGCTGGCAGGACTTTATTGTTGCTTCTGGGCTGGTCATGCTTGCGCTGAGATGGAATGTCTGATTTGCTTGGCCATTTCACTTTTCTCCTGATTACTATATGCATTTCATCAAATGTATTAGGAAAACAGCATTTATTTTACTGTAAAAATCTGATTGAAAAAGGCATCTCCTTGATTAAAATTTGAGACTCAGTTTATGTGGCTCTGGATTGACCTGCTCAAAGATCACCTTGGCATTGTTTGCCTTTGAGCATAATGGTTAAGCAGCATCCACTTAAAAAAAAAACCCACAACAAGACTGTGCTGTTGTATGTTACTTTACCTAGCATATAGTTTTTTCGAGGGGCTGGTGTAAGAAATTCTTGAAGTTTGTTTGTTGTCTGAATAAACATTCCCATAAAGGAATTAGAGGGCAGTCTTAGGACCTGCATTCTATGGATGAAGGAATGGAGTCATTTATAACAAAGGGTTCTTGTGCAGAGGTAGCTAGTCAGTTGCCTATTACCCATTCCCAGCACACACATCACACATGCTCTAAAGAACTTTGCAGTTCATGAGGGGTTTACCTCTATTGGTTCATTACTCTCTCCAACAACTTTAGGAATAAGGCAGGTTTTTATTCCCCATTTACAAAGGAAAAAGATAAAGCTTCAGAGAGCCTGAAGATCACCAAAGCATTATAACCATAGCCATTGAGTCCCACTGTGGTCTCTGGGAATGGTGACCCCAGGGTTGTGCAGTATGTAACCTGCACACTCTACTGGCACCCTGGTTTGACCCCTCATTCGGCTTTAAAGAAAGTGTAAAAGAAAAGCAAAAGAAAATCCTATGACGCTTGAGTCACAATGAAGGCAAACCTGAGAACATCTGTGCCCTGAGTGTTTCCCCAATGAAAAAGGACTGGGTGTGACCAAAGTTTGACTCAGCTTCGGTCATCAGGGCTTGGCTACTTGGCTGAGCAAAGGGGAACTCAGAAGAATCAATCCGCTTTATCCAGGAATGCAGTCAGATGGTACCCACGTGCCATGTTAGAGTTGTGGAGTTACACAGGCACAGAAGGATGGCGATTCTGAACTCAACCATCAAGGTTTGGCTTTTGCCTTTCTGGGAGCCCCAGCTGTCATGCTCTTCCTGGTTAAGTTCATTCCAGCACTTCCATGCCCTCCCGCGAGGTGGGGAGCAGGTGCAGGGGAGCTGCTTAGCCTCCCAGCAACCAGGGACCTCAGGTTCCCACTGCCGAATGAGGTCACGCGCTTGGTCCCAGCAGGGTAGCGACAGGATTAGAAGAAGATGCCATTTTTGTGTAACTGCATCTCCTCACCTGCAGTTCATTATGAATTACCATTTTCTTTTTGTAATAATCTCATTATCACCTTGTAAATAGTACTCTTACAGCTCACTGTGGTTCAGTGCGTCTTGGATGTTACAACAAGTGAACACATTTAAAATGTTCCACAATTTTTTCATCGCATTTTGACATGTCTTCCTTGAAAACAAAACACACAATATCAAGAGCTTAAAACATAGGAAATAATCTTTTCCCCCCCAACTCTGAGACCCTTGTTCAGTGTCTTGGGGAGGTATGCAGAGAGACAAGAGTGTAACTCTGAGGAAAGATCGCTTTGGACCAATTCTGGCTCTTTCACATCTAGGCCTTGCATAAACTCCTTTTTAAATCTGAGTTTCTTCCTCATTAAAAGGAGGACAATTAAAGTTAAGTTCCTCACAGCATTGTTCTGAGAATTAATGAGATCTTGCAGGTCAAGGGCTTGGCATAATACCTGCCACAGAGATGCTCACTAAATGTGAGATCTAATTATTTTTCTCTTTAACTAAGATGCACACACCTAACTGTGGGGAGATTCCTGTTGAGTGGTGCATCTTCCCGAAGGCATGGGAGAAGTGGGTGGGGGGAGGAGGGATCCGAGGCTGCTGCAGCAAAAGCTGATGCTAGGTGGTAAATTAATTAATTCAACAAACGTTTACCAAGTTCTGCTAAGGGGAGATCCCTACAAGGCACGGGAGATACAGTAGTGAACCAAACAACTGTCTGCCCTCCCAAAGCAGCACCCTAGTGAGGAAAACAGATAAACGGCTCTTAAACACGTAATATGTGCTACAAACTGGGGGGAATCAAGGTCATGGTGGGGAAAGGGAATGACTGGGTTTGGGGACAGCAGGTGTGAGTTCTGAGGGCACTATGCTGTTTAACTCGTATGGACAAGGAACTCCTCTCTGATGAGGTGACATCTGAACAAAGCCCTGGAGAAAGGGAGGAAGTCAGTCACGTGAGTAAGGGGGGGAGTTGATTTCCAGGAAGAGGGAAGAACATGTGCAAAGTCCCTGAGGTATGAATAAACAGCCTGTTCAAGCAGTAAGACATCTGAATGTCTAGAGCAGAGGTAGCACACTGGTTGTAGGCAGTGGTAGGGATGAGGTCAATAAAAGCGGGCAAGGCACAGAGATCTATGTGGACCAAGTTAATGACTTTGGATTTTGTTTTGGGGATGTGGTGAAAAACAAATGGGTTGGATGCAAGAGAGAAATCATCTGATTTATACTTTTGAAAGATCTCTTTGATTTCTGGATAAGTATTGAGCCTAGGAGGCACAAGAGGAAGCAGAGAAGACAGGAGGCTACTGTAGTTGTCTGAAAGAAATGATGGTGGTTTAGAACTGAGTAGCTGCCAAGAAGGGTATGAGAGGTGGACCAATTAAAGATAAACTTGGAAAGTTTCATAGAAGGATTTGCCATTGGACTGGATATGGGTGTGAGAGAAAAAGAAGAGTCAATGATTTATGACTTCAAGATTTCTGGCCTGAATGAACAGATGCATAATGATATTCTTTACCAATGTGGCGAAGACTGGATCACAAGTGGGTATGGATGATGAATTCAAGAATTCTGTCTGAGACACCTTACTCAAATGATGTCAAGTAGACAGTTGGATATATGAGTCTGAAGTTTAGAGGTGATTCTGACCTGGTGATATTAATTTGGGAGTCATTAGTTTACAGTTGGTGTTCCAGGTTCCATAATATATCTTAATACTTATTAACTCAAACATGAAGGTTCACCATGAGTATCTTTTCTCATATATTCAGTCACTGTGGTTTTTTATAGCTCAAAATCATCTAGGAGGGTTTATAAAAACCGCAATTTGCTCAAAGCTGTATTTCTTAGAAAATTATACCTGCAATAATGACTTTATCAGTTTCAGTTTTGTGTAATAAAGGCACACTATGTCTACTTTCCATTCTCTTCCCTGCCTCTTCCAACATTTGAGAACAGGACTTATAGTAATGATGGCTGTCCATATTGAGCACATTACATACACCAGCCCTTAATTCTCAGAACAATAAGGAGAATTTCAGGGGGACAGACAGGGGCGGGGGATCTGATTACCAACCTGGAATTCTGCCTGTGTCATGCCTAGCAGAGCACTCTCTACATAGTAACCACTCAATAAAGGTGACAATTCCTCCTCCTCGTCTGCATCGTTACTGCTCTTATTTCGGCTAAAGTGGACTCACAGTGAGTGACAAAATGCACATAAGGTCGACTGAAGACATTTTATTATTTGCTTAGGCTCTAAAGGATTGTGTCTTGCCTAGAAATAGCAGTTTGGGGGGGTGGCTAATTGTTTGGCTTTGGGTACAGAAAGTCTGAGTTATTTTATCTGGGACCAAGTAAGCCTAATGGTTAACCTTCCTGAGCCTCAGTTTCCCCATAGGGTGGTGAGTAATAGCACAAATAATCCATCTGCCATGCTTAGCACAGTGCCTGGACCTTGTGAGAATTCAACAAATAAATATTAACAGTAATAATACCTATTATTATTATTTTACAGCAGTTTCTGCAGGGCAACCTTGGGCCTCGTGAAGAGAAGGGTTCTGACAGACAGAGCTTCCCTTGAGGACGATGCAGCAGTCATGTGGTCAACCTTCTCCACCACATGGATTACCCCCCTGAGTCATCCCCATTCTAGTTGGCTTGAGTGTGATATCTGAGTGGATTCGCCTGCTGGGTGCCTCTCAAGGAGGGGTACCTTGACTCTAGTCCCTGGATGATTTATTTAGCAATGTCTGGGGCAGAGAGACATAGAACGTTCTGAATAGTCAGTGTGTGCACCTTGTCCCAGGGTGATTTCATGACTGCTCATTTGCTGTTTACAGGCTTAACTCTCTAATTTATAGACTCAGAGAGCGCCAGTGAAAGCAACAAACTAGCTTTTGGATCGTCAAATATAGTTTATGGTGCAATCATAAATTTGGAACCATTTATGGAACATTATGACTTGCAAACATCTCCCCCAGTTTTATGACTCAGGAAAAAAATGTGTGGAGCTCACAATTGCTCCAAAAACTGTAAAAGCATTAAAAAAAAAACAACCTTCAAATGGCACTTACAGACTACCCATTGCTGAATGCAAGCTTTTATCTTGAGTCGTAGATGGAAAGCCCAATTTTTTACTAAAATGTCAGCTTGTTTCAAAACACACAAGATGACTGGCTTGAAATCCTTACTGAAAAGAACCTGTCTTTGCTCTTTCCTCTTTCAAAAAGGAAAAAAAAAATCGTGCTGTGCTTAAGGAGGAATTTAGCAATTAGGTGATTGCTGTAAAACAGCAATTGACATCCGCCCTATTTTTTTTCCCTACCATCAAAGAAGTTTAATTTGAATAAAAGCTTTCTCCTCCACAATATGACATTCTCCCTGAGTTTTATCTTTCTCTAAGTCATTATCTTACAATTAGGTCTGAACTTAGGGATAAAACAGCAATAACACAGACCAGGAAATTCAACACAGAGATCTCACTTGGGCTGCTGTTGGTGATGCTATCTGGGTTAAGCTCTTTTTAAAGGGAAAGGTCTCTGTTCTATTGCCTCCCGCCCCTGCCCCCCACCCTATCATTCTTTTCAGTCAAACCTGCTGAGTAGTCCCAGGCCTGTGTGCGTCAGGGCTAGATACGCTTATCATCAAAATGAATGTGGAGGTCATGCGTTTATCTTTGTCTCTTTTTCTCCCCTGAAGGATCCAGAGAAAGAAAAATTATGGATGAGGTGCTTTTATCCAAGCAAAGTTCAGATAGAGATAAACAGTTGGGGTGGCAAGCAAAGAGAAACAGAGCTGGGCTAGGGAGGGTCTTGTGGGACAAGATTTTGGGCCACTGAGTCCTGAAATTGGCGCCACGGAAGGGACCTTGGAGACCATCCAGCGTGACTCCAGTAAGGCCCACAAAGCTGTGCAGCCTGGGAGGTTTGGCAAAGTGTAAATTCCTTCTGTGTTCTTGTTACATTAGGAATTTAAGGGTCCGAGAGGGTACAGGTTAAGTGTATGGGGTTTAGGGTCAGACAGTTTGGACTGAATCTTGCCTGAGTCACCCTTGGCTCTGTATGGGCAAGAAATATAACTTGTCTAAGGTGAGGTGTGGGTCACGTGCAACTTCTCATGACAACAGGCTAGAAGGCAAAGGGAAGAAATAGTGCGACAGTAAGTGTAACTGACACTCATTAGCAGGAGAAGCCAGCGGCACTGCTACCTAATAGTGGCAGTGAGACGTAAGCCTGAGACCCAGGGCGTTCGGCAGGGTGTCCCTTGCTGGTTCATGTCTGTTGCTAATGGTACATGGGGAAGTGTGAGAACCACAGCCCCACAATGGCAAGGAAACCAAGGCTTAGACTTTCGGAAAGTGAATATCTGAATCATTACTAGGCAAGCATCTCAGCTGACATGTGAGCCAAGGGTGAAGGGAATCTAGAACTGTTGGTGGTAGAAAGGCCTCTGGAACAGCAGTGACAGTCTCAGGACTGGCTGCAGTCACTTAGCCTGGTTCACTAGCCCCCTTACATTATGTCTTTGCACAGATGGTGGTGGTGGCTACGTTACAGATACTGTGTAACTGTTTGGACTGAGAGGGCAGAAGCATAGCTGAGTAGACCAAAGAGCAGCCTGTACCACGCACCTTAGGTGCCACCTCAGAGCTCTTATCTGCTCTTATCTTCACCTCTTATTCTAGCCAGCCTGAAAGAACTGGCTCCACTCGTCCTTTAACCAGCTTCATGCAGGTGCAACCCAACAGTGCTTTATCTCAGGATTCCACTGCACATCTCCTGCTTTCTGCTGTAGGATTTCTCTCATGTAGAGTGTGGGATGCCCTTGCAAATCCATGTGGCGCTCCCTCAGGCACAGTCCATGGGGCAACAACTGATCCAGAGAATAGGAGCCAGTGGTAAGAGCTTCCTCCTTTGTTCCTCTGGGCTGGACAGACCTGAGAAGCATTGCATTCATCTAACTTCTCTGAAAGTCTCAGGGCATTCAGCACCCAGGCTTCCCTTGCACTTATCAACCCCAAAATGTATCTGTGTATTTGGTCTCAGTCCCCCCCTGGGTTGAGCTATCTGACATCTCAAGCAAACTACTTGCACATAAGTCTCTTCCTTAGGGGTTGCTTTTGGGGAAGCCTACAACTAATCAAAACTGAAGCTGATTAGGAAAAATAATTTTTATATGGGGACAGTGAACATTTTCTCAAAGAATAAATGCTGGAAAGGGTGTGGAGAAAAGGAAACCCTCCTACACTATTAATGGGAATGTAGTTTGGTGTAGCCATTCTGGAAAACGGTATGGAGATTCCTCAAAAAACTAAAAATAGACTTTGTATGATCCAGCAATCCTACTCCTGGGCATCATCCAGAAGGAACCTTAATTCAAAAAGATATATGCACCCCAATATTCACTGCAGCACTATTTACAATAGCCAAGACATGGATGCAACCTAAAAATCCATCAACAGATGACTGGATACAGAAGTTGTGGTATAGTTATACAATGGAATACTACTCAGCCATAACAATAATAAACTAATGCCATTTGCAGCAACATGGAGGGACCTGGAGATCACCATTCTAAGTGAAGTAAGCCAGAAAGAGAAAGAAAAATACTATATATTATTCATATGTGAAGTCTAAATAAAATGCACAAATGAACTTATTTACAAAACAGAAACAGACTCACAGACATAGAAAATAAACTTATGGTTACTAAGAGGGAAAGAGGGTAGGAAGGGATAAATTGGGAGTTTGAGACATTTTGATACTAACTATTATATATAAATCAGATAAACAACAAGTTCATACTGTATAGCACAGGGAACTATATTCAATATCTTGCAGTAATCTATAATGAAGAAGAATATGAATAGGAATATATGTATGTATATGTATGACTGAAGCATTGTGCTGTACACAGAAATTGACACAACACTGTAAACTCACTATACTTCAATTAAAAAAAAGAATAAAAGCATCTTAGGAATCTTTGTCATTTGACCATCACATATAATTATTAATAGTACCAAGGGTCCTATGCAGATACAGAACCAAGATGAGTCCTGTTACAAACAGACTGTAACCCCTTTAAGGAATTTTTGAGCTGCCATTCCTGACACGGGGGAAGCAAGCACAGAAAGTATTGCCATTTTAGAGCCACTGAGAGCAGGGCTGGGGGAAGGGGGGGTCTGCAATTGGATGGTGGGGGTGGTTGCCATTTCTACAAGTGCATTACCATTCTCCTACTCTGTGTGTCTCATGTTCTCACTAGTGATGTTTCAGTTGGTACTGAAGACAATGACCCTTGTGCTTCCTTAGAAATTCACCCAAGATATTTCATTAAAAATGTGTTGCTTTTTCAGAATGTGTATGTTCCAATGATCTATATATCTATAAGAAGCCACCTCAAATATAGTGGTTTAAAACAACAAAATCATTTGGCTCCTGAGTTGGCAAATTTACGCAGGGTAGAGTGGGGACATCTTGTCTCTGCTCCACCTGGTGTGAACTGGGGTGACTCAAAGGCTGGAATCCTCAGAAGGCTCCCATGTCTCGAGTTGAAAGCTCGTGGTCAGCTGTGGTTGTGGTGACTGGCCGACGCATCTACATGTGGGCTTGCCGTGCGGCCTGGGCTTCCTCACAGCATGGTGGCTGGAGTTTCAAGGTGAGCATTTCAGGAGAGAGCGAGCCAAGCAGAAGCCCTGTCAGCTTTTCTAACATAACATTTTCAGAAATTCTACAGCTTCACTTCCGTCTCTCTCTACTTAACAGAAGCAAGTCACTAGTGGCCCATGTTCAAGAAGAGGGGAATTAGAGTCCATATTTTCATGGTCAGAGTGTTAATGACATGCTTTAAAATCACCACAGTGTGCATGAGAAATAACAGCCCCTGTTGCTAATGATCTAGCTGTGACACTATTTTTCCTGGGAAGCATTTATTCCATGATGCTGGAGGCTATTTTGTACAGCCACACTGTCCAACAGAACTTTCTGTGATAAGGTAAATGTTTTATATTTGCTCTGTCCAATACAATAGTCAGTAGCCACATGTGGCTACTGCGCACCGGTAATATGGCTCATGAGAATGAATTTTAAATTTTACTAAATTCTAATTAATTTAAATTTAAATGGTTGCCCGAGTATAGTAGCTACTCTACTGGGCAGCTCAGCTCTAGAAAAAGAAGAAAAGGAATAGGAGTTCATATTCCAGCTGTGATGTAAGTGTCGGGCAGGCTTTCTAGGACAACCCTAGCACATTCCAATTACAAGCAAAATGCTTCCAGGCCTGACTGAATTCAAAGATACCAGTGGAGATGATCTGGCCTAGGATGTCCTAGAGAGGAGAAATTTCCTAATGTGTGGGTGTGGAAAAGCAGAATAATCGCTGGTGAGAAGAGTTGGGACAACTCCTCAGGTGGGCAAGATGCTGGAACCGTTTAGACATGCAGAGCCTTGCTCAACAATCCATCTCTTCACACAGAGATGCTAGCCAACTTATTTTGGCATGAAGTGTGAACACTGTTCATGGCTGGATCTCACAGGATGATGACTTCTGAAATTCCTGTGTGCACCCGTCTCCCATGCCCACTTCCCTTAGCCTCTCTGCCCTCCTTCCCTGCATCCTTCCTGATCCTTCCTGAAACTTGTGATTTTTGAGGTCACAATGTTGAGAAGATCATCACTACCCCATCCAAATAAGGAGCAATCATTATCCAAAAAGATTTCTTGCTCATCTCCTGTGTGTCAGGCTCTTTGCTAGGAAAATCAAGAAGAATGACTCCCCACCTTTGGAATGCTCTTCTCTAGTTAGTAAGATTTAATAGAACAACTAATATTTATAGAGAGCTTACTGTGTGCCAAATACCATGCTAATATTCTTCTGAATATGATCTCATTTATCGTTTTAAAACCCTATGACACAGAAACTTCTTAATCCATACTTTACAGATGAAGAAACTGATGTCCAGTGCAGTTAAAATAGCTCATCCAAAGTGAAAAATCTATTAAGTGGCTGAGTAAAATTGAACCCAGGCTGAGTGAACGCCAAAACCTGTGCTCGTAGCTACTGAACTATGCTTACATCCCATTATTCTGAACGGCATTTCGCACTTCTTTGGGGACTGATGTTTGAGAAAGATAAGTCACTAACAGTTGGGGAGATTTAGCAGAGTTACTGAAAGACAGCGAAATATTAATCTCTGGGGCACACCAAAGAGCGAACGTGGTAAAATTTGCTCATATATTCCAAAGACATGATAATAGGTTGAGGAAAGAGCGAGAGAGGCTGTGAGAAAATTTTGTTTTTAGCATTTCCCATTGGAAGAAAACATTTTTAGAACAACAATGAAGTAACTGGGAAGGGATAGCTTGAGAGGCTTTTTGTTTTTTTTTTTTTTTTTTTTTTTTTGGACAATCACGGCCTTTCTATGAAAGAGTGAGTCCTGCCAACTTACTCTCCCTGGGAAGGAATGTTACATTGGGTATGCAGGTTTCAACTTACTTATTAGCTCATCCGAAAGCCTGGAGGAATTGCATTCAAATGCCAGTGAACGGATCCATATCACTAGGAAATCCAATTTGAAGGACTTTGATTAGCTATAGGGAGGGGGAAATATCTCTGCTGAGCGCACACAGAAAGATCAAGAATTTAATGGGATGATCATTTGTCTAAAACTAAGTATGTGATAGAGATTACCTGCTGAAGCCCTGGATTCAGAGACTTGGAGTCTAGTCCCAGCTCTGTCATTTACTAGCTAAGTAGCCCTGGATAATATACTAAACTTATGTCTGTATTCCTTGTTAGAAAAGTATGCACAAGAACAACAATGATCTTGCAGTTCAGTTGTGAGAATTAGATGAAATAATTTATGTAAAATGCTTAGTGTAGTGCCTGGCACATAATAAAATTTCATTAAAAGGTAGCTGCTCTGAGCTTTAAAAGGTCTGTGCAGAACAGTATGGATTTTGGAGCTGCACCACTTGGGTGTGAATCCCAATTCTACTGTGACATAATAAACAAAGAACCCTGGGCAGGTTATTTTCTCTCTCTGTGCCTTAGTTTCCTCACTTCCAAAATGGATGGAGATAAAAATAGCCCCTCATACCTCATACCCATTAAGATGGCTATTATTTAAAAAAAAACCCAAAATAAATATTGGCGAGGATGTGGAGAAACTGGAACACTTGTGCACTGTTGGTGGGAATGTAAAATGGTGCAGACACTATGGAAAACAGAATGGTGGTTCTTTAAAACATTATACATAGAATTATTATATGATCAATCAGTTCTATTTCTGAGTAAAACTCAAAATAATTGTAATCAGGGACCTGAAAAGACAATTTTACACCCATGTTCATAGCAGCATTACTCACAATAGCCAAAAAGTGAAAGCAACATCTGTCCGTTGACAGATGAATGGATAAACAAAACATGGTGCATACACATACGATGTAATGTTATTTGGCCTTAAAAATTAAGTGACTTTTGGCACATGCTACAACATGGACAAATCCTGAGGACGTTATGCTAAGTGAAAATAAGCCAGTCACGGAAGACAAATACTGTATGACTCCTCTTATATATGGTTTCTAGAGTAGCCAAATTTGTGGAGACAGGAAGGAGAATGGTAGTTGCTAGGGGGCGGGGGGAGGGAGGAATGGGGAGTCAGTGTTTCATGGGTACAGGGTTTCAGTTTGAGAAGATGCAGAAGTCCTGAGGGTAGATGGTGGTGATGGTTGCACCACAGTGTGAACGTATTCAGTGCCACGGAGGTGTACACTTAGAAGTGGTGAAGATGATGAATTTTACGTTATGTGCATTTCATCACAATAGAACAGAGTTAATGCATCTCCAGTGCGTGCAGTGCCAGCTGGCACTTAGTAGAAGGCTTTGCGATGATGAAGATGATGATGACAACGATGGCTATCAGTATTATTTATTTTACATCTTTGTGCACAAGCCCAGTGTAATGCTGCATAAATTAGGACTCCCTTTCTGTCTCCATATGGCAAGGATAATAATCAGCCAAGAGAGAAACAGAAGTTTAGCACTCAGCCTGATCTACCTGCCAGATTCCTCAGAACACTGATTTTTTTAATGTATGAGAAAAAAAGAATATTAACGACTTTCGATTTCTTTCTTTTATCTTCACAACCAACCTTGCAGAACCAAAGTAAAGACGATACGGACACAGGAAGACTAAACTGATGAGGTTTTTTTTGTTTCTAATAACAATTTTGTAAATTCAGGTGTCTGATTCTTCAGAGGGTGCAGGGGGAAATCTGAACACAAATGAAATGTGTCATCCCATCATGAGTTAAAAGATTAAAAACAAACTCTGCAAACTGGGAGGCTGGGAGAAATTGCTCACGTGCTACAACTAATAATGGTAATTTTCAAATGCCAAACCAGCTGAACCGTCAACTTTGGGGAAACAGTGTGTTTGCACTGACAGTAATTCCTAATGCTGAGGAATAAAAGGAAACTATGTGACAGGCTTGTTCAACTTTGCTAATTTCAAGGGCTGAGACTTGTTTCTGGGATGTGTCTGAGGACCAGGGGCACTGTGGCCAAAGCTACCGCTCAAGACAGTCCCTGAGATTCAGTTTCCTAACCCAAAAGTGATGATAATAGCTCCTGCCTCAGAGTTGTTGTGACATTAGATACTACATAGATGATTAATAATTAGATAATGTTAGACAATAATTTTGTTTATCAAAAATTATTAGACAATGAATTAAATAAGGACTGATAAACAGACAAGTAGCTAATAAAGAAATAAGATAATACATGTAAATGTTCAATAAACATTTGTGGCAGTGGTGGTGACAATGGTGAGGGTGACAAAGAAGCCCAGGACTGTTCACCTCACTTCAGTTCTGTCACAAACTCCTGTCCTCTGGGTAGAACACTAAACCATACTTTATCAGAAGTGATTTTAGCAACGGCTAAGAGAAAAACCCAACTTAAACTGGCCTACAACATAAGTAAAAGTTTGCGAAGAAAGGTTTGTGCTCACAGTGGCTCTGAGCCTCAGTGATCTAAGAGCCAGCTTATCTGTGAGTCCCTTGGTCCTTTTTTTCCTTCTGATTACCGCATAGTCACAAAATAGTTGCGGCAGCCCCAGACACCATGTCTGAATGCCAGCAGGAACCATGGCCAATGGATGGCACCAGATGTTTATGTCCTCTTTCACCAGGAAAGCAAACATTTACCCAGAAACACTAGCACAACTTTGCCTACAGCCTATTGAACAGAACTATGACAAAGGTGATTTCTTGCAACAAGTAAACCTAGGAAGTAAGTCCTGAGCTGGGCACATCCTTGCTTTGAACAAAGTGGGATTATGATTGCAAGGAAGGAGGAAGCAGATTGAATCATTGCACTGGCACTTGCCCTCATGTTTTCCCTCTAAAAATGGGGTTAGATGCCAGATGCTAACTTACAGTATTTTTCTATGAGAATTACATTAGAAAGTAGACAATAATGACGGCACAGACCTCGGTTTCAGTGCGTATTAGGCTATAGTTGTTATCCTGTCACTCTTCCAGATCAGGGTTGGCCACTTATACCACATGGGCCAAATCCAACGCGTGGGCTGTTTCTGTAAGGACCCTGAGTTAAAAGGATAGAGGGTACATCCCTAAAGGGTTGCAAAAGCAAACAAGCAAACAAACGACAAGAAAGCCTATGCCGCAAATACGCTAAGTGATGAAGCTTACATCTGTTTACTTTCTGGCCCTTTACAGGAAACCTCTGCTGACCCCACCTGGTCTGGGGACAACTTGAGAGCATCACTGTCAATCTCTTTATCTTTGGGTCTCTCTGACAGGGTCTGGCATGCATGAGGTGCTCAATGGAAGTCCGATAAATGAATGAAGAGTGTCAGGAATGACTGAATAAACTACACCCATACTTCATCGAGTGTTTTAGATGAATAAAGAGCTTCCCCATAATTTCACATAATCTTCATCATAGCCCTGCTGATGCCTAAGTTTCTTCAGCTAAGGAAGCCTGCCCAGGACTTCAAACCATGAGCGCTTTCTCTCCCACCGCTCTCCTGGGACCTGGTATCATACAGGGACATCTGACCTTGAATCATCTTGTGTACTTATTTCCCTTGTTTACATTCACTCTGTAAGCCCTATGAGGGCAGGGCTCTGGTCTGTCTTATTCACAGAATCCTCAGTCTCAAAAATTATTTGTCCAATAAATGAGTAAATGAATTTGAGACACACTAGAAAATGCAGAATCATGTTTTAACATGCTCATCATAATCTTTGTCCTCAATGGTCTGTTTTCCTAAGGAGAGAATTATTCCTCATATTCTTTATGCTGTGCGGACTCATTCATCTCTGAATGCGCATTCACAGCTCAGGCTACTGGGAACCACGTTCCCTAATTCTTACGGGAAATATACACATGGCACAAGAGTTCTATTTCTGCCGGGTATACAAAGGTATCTGATCTTTTATCTCCTGCAAGACTCCTCTCATATAAATGCCAGCTAGTTAATTCATGAACTCACCCATCATCAAACGGAGTTCGAGTCCCCACTGTGTCAGGCAAGGTGCTGGGGTTCATTGGTTCCCGCTTGAGAAAGACGCACAATCTAGATGGGGAGACAGAGGACAAACAAATGAATAACAAGTGGTTCTACGTATATAGACTATGAGGTGACATTCTGAGGCTGAGTTTTGTTTGTGTCTTTCTTTTGAATGGCACCTTGTGTAAGGAGGTGGTGTCTGCAGGGAGCCAGTTCTTTACTGAAGAAGCTGATCAGGATAAAATAATTTGGTAAAACAAACCAACCATTGCCTTAGGAGTGTCAATCACAGGGCATTTTATTGCTTTGCTAATTGGCTTTGTTTTCCTGGTTAGACACCTGCTTGATCTTGGTATCTAAGAAGAGGCAGTGGAGATGGGGAGAGCAGAATGTTAGCTCTCAAAGTCATTGGTGCCTTGGGTGGAGGGTGGGAAGGGAAAGACTGGGATTTCAAAATTGTAGAATAGATAAACAAGATTATACTGTATAGGAGAGATCTTATGGTAGCTCACAGAGAAAAAAAAATGTGACAATGAATATATACATGTTCATGTATAACTGAAAAATTGTGCTCTACACTGGAGTTTGATACAACACTGTAAAGTGATTATAAATCAATAAAAAAATGTTAAAAAAAAAAGTCATTGGTGCCCGAGTCTGTACACACAAGTCTGTACATGCATCATTAAACTCATAGAATCTAACATGGGTGACACTCTTCAATTTTTAAATTATGCTTTCTATTTTCAGATAATGTCAGATTTACAGAAAAGATGCAAAGACAGTAAGTTCCAGTGTAGCCTTTACATAGTTCTCCTAACATTAACCTCTGATCTAACTGTGGCACGTTTGTCAAAACTAGAAAATTAACATTAGTATGTTACTATTAACTAAACTCCAGATGGTGTTAAGATTTCTCCAGTTTTCCTACTAAGGTCTTTTTCCCATGTCAGAACTAAATATTGTATTTAATGTTCTTCATTTTGGGGATAAAGACTGATAGATAGAAGTGCTTTTTTCCATTTAAAGTCTATGAGCACATGAGGTTACATTTTGAAATTGCTTTGTTTCTGTATAAATTTGTATAAAAACAGTAAAATATAGCCATTAATTTAAAATTGGCTGTAGGTTCATGAGAACCGATGCAGGTCAAAATAATTCATCATATTTCACATAAAGACTGACAAACACAGACAAATTATTTAGAAAAATTAAAGGCACAAACTTTATGGTAGTAATCACTAAAGGAGTTGAAGTACATTTCAATAAACTATTCCAGCAAAGGGTAGTATTTGCCTACTGAAATATGTACCTAAAACACAAAAAGTGCCTTATGAAGACTATTTTTAAGTGATAAACTTAATTTAGAAAAAAAAAATCTTCAAATTCTGCTGCATGAAACTCTCTCTTCTGCAAATTCCCAAACATGATATATAATTAGGATTTCCTGTAAAAACATTTTCCACCTAACAGCCTGTGATTTTCTTTGCTAGTTTTAGCCAATAATTAATTTTTATGGACAAATCAGGGAAATGCCGACAGGTTTGTGATGTCTGAATGGTCTCTCTCTACTGAATTATACATTTTTTTCTATCTTTTTAAATTCAAGTATAGTTGGTTTACAATGTTGTGTTAACTTTTGGTATACAGCAGTTATATTTCAGTGTACTGACCCTACATGGCCATGAAACATCCCTACACTTCAGCTACTTCATATCCGAAAGCTGCTCCTTCTTGGAAAGGAAGTTCCCCTTACCTTGCACACATTCCAGAGGCATAATTACCTTCAAACCAAAGTGCAAGAGATTTCCATGCTGCACTTGGCCCTGAGATTAGCAACGAGATTAACATTGACTATTTGAAACTATGAGAAGAGACGCATTTGGTATTTGTAGAGATATTAGACATCATGCATTGGTGTCTTCAATTTAGCCATAAGGAAGCCTGAGTCTATTTAGTGTATCTCAAAAGGTATTTCTCAAGAAGAGACAGTGGAGTGGAGGGCTGAAATACAGCTGCTGAAATTAGGCAATGTTTCAAATCTGAGCTCTGCCACTAACCATGTGGCCATGAACCAAATTACTTTACATTTTTGACCTTCGGTTTATCACTCTGTAAAATGAGGATAGTAATGACCCCCTAAGGCTTTGGGGGGAGGGTGATGATGTTTAAAGCATGTAACACAGTTTCTGGCATGTAGTTAGCATCCCATAATGTTAACTGCCATTATTATTATCACTACATTGTAGTATGTTAGTAAGTCTTCTTAGAGAAAAGTTTGGGAAGCAGTGGGTTTCAAAGAGTTCACAATGGTTCTTTGGTGTAATATTTCTTATGGGATAGTATGAGGGATTTCCTAAACTTATCTGATCAAGACACCTGTTTTCTATAAGCTACTTGTATTAGTTTTCTCCTGCTGCTATAAGAAATGACCATAAACTTAGTGACTCAAAACAACACAAATGTATTCTTAACAGTTTTGGAAGTCAGAGTCTGTAATGAGTCTTAAGAGTCATATTATCAAGGTGTTTGCAAGGCTTCATTCCTTCTGGAGGCTCTAGGGGAGAATCTGTTCCCTTGCCTTTCCCAGTTTCCATAGACGGCTACACTCCTTGGTTCATAGGCCCTTTCCCCATCTTCAAAGCCAACGGCATCACATCCTCATATCTCTCTTCCTCTACTTTTCCTTGTTGTATCTCCTTCTTGGCTTTTGATCCTCTGGTCTTCCTTTCATAAGGACCCTTGTGATTAGATTAAGCTCTTGGGGAGAGTCCAGATCTCTTCACGGCAAGATCTTTGAGGTCAGCAAAGCCTTTTTCGTCACAAAAGGTAACATATTTACAGGTTCTGGGGATGAGGATGTGGACATCTTTGCGAGACCATTATTTTGTCACGCTGCTCTTAAGAGGTCTAGGGTTCTGAGGACATAACTACGACAAACAGGACTGCGTTTCTGAACAATTTTGGGGATGGGAGGCAGGCAGGGAAGGATAAAAAAAAAAGAATATAGCAGGGACATTTCATTTGTATTGATTTTAAATTAATATGGATGACATTGGATCCTGTCAGGGTCCCAAAAGATGGTGGATAACACAGAGGGTTCAGATGATTGAAGGAAGGCTAAATAAAGAATGAAGGATCAAAAGGTGTGTGCCGGGGTAGGGGAGAGTAGTCCTTCAATCTGCCCTCCATGTGATCTCCTGCTGGGGCTTCCCATTGACTGAGCCCAACCACAAAGCCAAAGAACAGGAGGACTTTCAATATAGACCAGAGGTTCTCAAACTTGAGCACGCATCAGAAATGGCGGGAAGGCTTCCTGAAGCGTGGACTGCGGCAGCCCATCCCGAGTCTCTGGTTCAGCAGGTTCCCAGGTGAGTCTGATGCTGCAGTCTTGGGTTACATGTTGAGAACTGCTGGAGTAGACTGAACAGGTCAGCCTCCAGGGGCACGGAGCAGGTGGCAGAGGGATGAAGAATGGACCTGGAGGGACAAACTGAAGATATCTGGCCCAGGAGGTGCAAGAACAACAGGTTCTGAACTAAAAAGTGTCGATCCCAAGTGCAATAGGAGTCCTGGCAGAGATAAAGCCAGAAGGGCTGGAGGAATTGAGGAGGGTTTCGTGGAGGTGGGATTTCATCAAAGAGATGATCAGGATTTCAAAAGGAGGAGAGGAGAGAGCAGGGCACTCAGGTGATGAGAAGCCCACGGACTAGGGTACATTGGCATGGTGCCTTTTAGGAGATTCAGTTGCCTAAAGAAAGCAATCTTGTTTATTGAGAAAGTCAGTATTTAACAGCATTTGGAAAATAGATGGATAACAGCACCTAAGATTGACGGGAGTGGCAAAACGGAGTCAGTGAAGGTTCTTGAGGGAGGGAACAATGTTACGAATGACCAGGATGACCAGAAGGGAAGAGGGGAGTGACTTGGTGACATCAGTTAAGAAAGTTGTTAAAATACTTGCACTGTAGTAAAGACAAACACACACACACACACACACACACAAACAAACAAATAAATAAATGAATAAATAATCTCCACTAGGTCTGGGAATGAGAGACTAGGTTTCTAGTTCTAGCTCTGTTATTAACTAAGCTGGGTAAGTCTGGTTCAACTACTGAATCACTCTGAAAGGAGTGGTTTTATTTTATTACAAGAGTGAGTTTATTGATAGTAGAGGAAAGAGCACATAGGAGAGAAATTTCAACTGCTACCCACATCCACACCTAGAAAACCACGCTACCTGACAACTAGGCTGAAAACTCTGTCGATCTTTGGTAACAACAAACTACTCCTTGCTGGTGGTGACTTGTTGCTGACCATGGGAGGAACATGGCTCATACTTCAAGGAGATGAAACATTGTTAATTTGAAAAGAAAAAGAAACAAATTATGCCACTGAACTTAATTTACTTTGATTGACTGATTTGATGGATACGACTGATAAATGAATGAACTGCTGCTATACATGAGCACACCATGCCCTGAGGACTCTGAGGATGTGCCTCAGTACGTAATAGCTCCTGTTGGAGAAATTTATTCTCTTCAGAGGAATAAACATTGACATTAGCCATCTGCTCTCCTGTGATGTTGGGGGTTTTGTACATGCACCAAGCAAGGTGTCTACACTGTTGAAAAGGAAAGAAAGGAGTATTATTTTCTTGAAACAATTTTTATTACTATTCAAACATTTTTCCCCCAGATTTATTTGCTTCTGCATTGTATTCTATGCCTTTCTTCCTTGGAATGTTTGGGAAACAGAACTTTTTAAGATAATCCAGCTTAAAAAGATTAAGTTTTGACATATTTCAGAATCATACACACACATACACACAAAGAAAAGCAACAATTTTTTTTTTCTGAGAAGAGTGGCAATACCAGATCTGAAAAGGAAATGAGATTTGCCTTCAGTGATACGATCTAGAATAACTTAAACCCATAGAGTGTTTACTATGTGCCAAGTAAGAAAGTTCATGGGAATTCTGTCTTTTAATCTACACAATAATGGTTTGAAGTAGTTACTATGACTTTGAGAACATAGGAAAAAGAAGGAATAAAAGCTTAGAGATGTTAAAGGTTTGCCTGAGGTCACACAGCACTCACACAGGTGTGTGCGCACTGGGTTTCAAATTCATGTTTGATTTATTTTAAAAGTCCATCTTTCACCATTGTGCTGTTCTCTTCCAATACCCACCCCACTAGCTGCCATCTGTCCCCCTCCCTATTTCTTTAGATTCTGCTGCTTTATACTCAAGGTCTCTATTTTTCCTACTGTATAACTTATCTATTGATGCATAACAAATTACCCCAAAGCTTAGCAGATTAAAACAGCAAACATTCATTATCTCTCAGTTTCTCTGGGTCAGGAACTTAGGAATGGCTTAGCTGGGTGATTCTGCCCCAGGGTCTCTCATGTCAGCTGGGCTACAGTCATCTAAACACTAGACTGGGGCTGCAGGATCTACTTTCAAGGTGGCCCACTAATGTGTCTACTACCAGGGGGACTCAGTTCCCTACTGGCCAATGGCAAGAGGCCTCAGTCCCTCGCCACATGGACCTCTCATAGTACTTCTTGAGTGGCCTCATGTCACGGCAGCTGGGTTACCCAGAGTGAACGATCTAACAGAGCAAGACAGAAGCCAGAGTGCCTTTTATGACTGATCTGTGAAAGTTACACTCATTATTTCAGCGATATCCTGTCGGTTACGCAGGCCAACTCTGCCCAGCAATGGAGGGAAACCGGGTGACGGTGTGCATACGAGAAGGTGAGAATACTTGGAGCCCACCTACCACACTCACTATTTGGGAAGCTGGCTACCACACTACTATTCCCTTTTTTCTTAACTCTCAGCACTTTAATTTTTCTTCTCCTTGCCTGGGTTTTTAGAGACTTCCTCCCAACAGACTTGATCATCTCCTTCTTAATTATAATATTTAAAAAATTTTTTTGGCTGAATTGAATAATCCCTCCTCATCCTCTACTTCTTTTCTTGGTTTTCACTGAGATCTAGTGCTTAGCACAGCCCCGAGCACACACGGGGGCCACTTCACATCTACTTGTTACGTGAGTGAACACGTGCACCGAATGAACCTTTGATTTCCTTCCCCTGCAGCTCTGCTCCCTCTTCACTACAGCTGTCGAAGTCTGGGCATATTTGGGCCAACGGATGTGTTGTATTTGGCTCATACACAAATTTAATAATTGAGCCAACATCTGAAAGTGAGGAGGTTTCACACAAAAATATGAGTTCCTGCTTTTCTTGAAACGTGAGCTCTGGCATGGAAATAGTTACTGCAGCTAAGACAAGAGGTTCCCCTTACAGATGGCAGGTGCCCTCGGTTCCCCAATGTCCCAGCATTCCTCCTTCTCTCTTCCTGACAATGAGATTCTTGCTGCTGGTCATTTATTACTGTGCTTACAGTGTTGTTTTCTTAGAATACAGAAGGGTCCCTAAAACTTAGGCCTCTATCAAAGTGGGAAAATGAAAGATAATCCAAGCACTCATGTGACTTTTTCTTATACCCGCTTGCTGAAGGAGGCAACAGAGTTTCTGACCTGTGTTCTCTGCTCCCTAGTTCAGGAAAGTGACCTCATCCTGTATTTTCTTCATCAGGACTCCTGCATCTTTGTCTTTGATATCTTTCATTTCTTGTTAGTCCAGTTTTGAAACGGAGAGTGAAATCCATGCTCAACTGCAAGAGAAACTAACTTTTCTATTAGTACTTGATGGATAGAAACTGCCATGGAGAGAAGCCACTGCCTTCCTTGTCTTGCAGTAAAACTACATCTCCACAAACTAGAATCATTTTGTTTTGCTCTAGAAATGCATTTGACCAAGGCTTCATTTCTACTCTTTGAAACCATTCTCCAGTTTCTACTTACCTCCCTGTTTAAGACATCCTAGCATGTCTAGATCAGAGCCCAAGTTTCTGTGTGCATATATGTGGAGCAATGGACGAATGGGAAGAGGAGGGTGCCTTATTCAATGGGCAAAGTTGTAGGTAACTGAAGGATGCTCATTTCCCCAAAGGCAAAGTGAAGTCTAGGCTGAACAGAAGGATCAGTTTGTCACCACACAGACAGGGGATGGAAAGGGGGAAAAACTAGTTCCACTGTCTGTTGGCAGATCCGCAGGAAAGTAAATGAAAATTCAGAATATCTTCAAGTTTACTTATTTGAAATATTAGTTGGGAATTGCTTTTTGCTCTCAATAATAGAGACCCAACAAAGTGACTCAAATTAATTAGGGATTTACTTTCTCTCATGTAAAAGAACACTGAGGACAGTCATCCAAGTCTGCTATGGGGGCTCCTTAGAATCCTTGTGGATGCAGCTTTCTACTTTTTGTTCTGCCAGCCTCAATGCATGGCTTCCACCCTTACGTCACTAGACGGCTGCTGGATTTCCAGTCATCATGTCAGCTTGCTGGTAGGAGGGAGGAGGAGAATAAGGGTGAAAGGGCTCTCCCAGATACCCCAAGTCCAATATTTCTGTATTTATCTCATTGGCCAACCCTATGTGTAAGGGAGGGTGGAACTGTAGCTCAGCTGGACACATTGCTTACAGTTCTGGTACTAAGGACCAAAGAATGAAAAAATGTCAGAAACTATGCCAAGTCTATTTAGGAAAAAAAATTATCATTTGCTGACCATCTAATATGTGCTGGCACCATGCTATAGTCTATTAGATAGTCAAACAACCGTATTAAATAAGAAGTAGTATGTCATATTGTGTTATAGATAAGGGAACTGAGGTTCAGAGAGGTTAAGTAACTTGCCTAAGGTCACAGAGTAAGTTGGTCAGCATTTCCATAAGCTGTTGATTTCTCCTTGGAAATCTGTTAAGAGATGAGATATCCTTCCTTGGTAAACTCTTGGAGTTTCCCATTTCTCTTAGTGTAGGTAGATTTCCTAGCAATATGAACTTATACCATGAACTGTCCTGCTCTTTATTATTGAGATTTAAAGCCATAATAAAACAGCAGTTAAAAGGCTTTTAGAATGTTAAGAAAGTGATAAGCTATCCTGAGATTTTCTCCATTCCTGGATATTTAACATTTACTGAAGCCCTGCAATGGACAAGGTGTTTTCCTTGAAGCTGTGTTCCCATATACATATTTTGCCCATGAAAATCAAGATTTCCCAGGTGAATATTCCTTGCTCCTGTTGATGCATTTTGTCGTCTCAGGATGAGAAATAAGCTGTATTCTACTCAAACCAGGTATAAATTTTGAACCAAATTGTGAATTGTGAATTGTCTACTGTCAAAATCAGAACATAGTTCCATTGTCCTAATACACCAGTTGTTATTCATAGTTAAACTCAGTGATTTATGAGTGAGCTTTTCAAAGAAAGCGTATTACTCATAAAGTTCACGATGGGAAATGTGGAAGTCTAGCTAGACTAAGCACAGTGTCATGGGCTTTGCTTTCTAGAGAGAACAAAAGAGGGGATTTTTCTCAAACTCAGGAAGGAAATAAGTCGCACCTCACATCCACTGAGCAGTGGATCAAATGTTCAAAGCTTGGATCACATAATGTAAGTCATTGTCATCTCAACTGTGCTCCAAATGCTGTGATTGCTAACTCCTCCAGTATCTTTCTCAGTCTCTTCCAGAAAGAAAATTCTAAGCTTGCTGTGTAAGCATATATTTTGAGGAGCCTGAATGGCAGTTGGCAGAAAATACTAGGACTGAAACTTTCCAGGGGCAGTGCTCATGGTTTCCTTGTTCACTGTGTATCTGCTGCACCAAGCACACAGTAGACACACATATTTCCTCCATCAATGGGTGAAAGAGTATCAAATTTCTTAGTTCCACTCAAGGTTTGAGGATCTGATTAGGATCACGCCTGCATCTTCCAGACCTAGACGCCACCTCCACTGCTACTTCACTACTTCTACTCTTTTGATGTCTGGCCTCTATCTACTTTGGTCTCATGAAAGGGTCTTGAAAATCAGCTTCGTGTTACTCATCAGCTCCTCTAACCTTCTTTCCATCCTCTTTCTGGCTGGTCCAACAACAGCGTTGGTCAAAGTTGGCTTGATCTTGGCGTGGTCTCAGACCTCTCTTAGTTTCTGTGATGCTACATGATCTTGATTCTCCTTTTCTCTCTGTGACCTTATCTCTGTCACTCTGTGAATTTTCCTCCATTGTTGTATGAAAAGTCACTGATACTCAGCTGTGTACTGAGATCTCCTCGTATGTTTCTAAATCCTCTCTGTGGGGATCATGTCTCTATATTTGTCCTCAACTTTTCTCTGCAGTTTACTCCTAAACTCATTTCTCTGCCTTGCTTTTTCTCTATGCTCACCTAACACTTTCGTTATCCAGCTGCCTGGAGGACTCTGGTGCCCATGTCTAGAGGGGGAGAGAATACCTCGTCTCATACACACACACACTCTCTCTCTCACTCAAACACCCGCACCATCATGCACACTCATATATACACTCACTGTGATGGTTAATTTCATGTATCAACTCAACTGAGGCATGGGGTGCCCAGCTTTTTGGCTAAACATTATTCTGGGATTGTTTGTGAGGGTGTTTTTGGCTGGGGTTAATGTGGAATCTGTAAACTATATAAAGCAAAGTGCCCTCGCCTGGGTGGTAAGGTATCACTCAATCCCTTGAGGGCTTAATTAGAATAAAAGGCTGAGTGAGAAAGAATGCTCTCTCTACTTGATGGTCTTGGAGCTGGATTAACATTTTACACAACCACTGTATGATCATCATAGCTAGGAAATCTGCATTAGTACATACCACTAACTCAACTACAAGCTTTATTCAAATTTCACTGGTTCCCCCTCCTCCCCTTTTTGTTTTCAGTTCCAGGATCCTATATTACATTTAGTTGTCATTTT
The DNA here is from genome assembly GCF_048564905.1 of Vicugna pacos. Lineage (NCBI taxonomy): Eukaryota > Metazoa > Chordata > Mammalia > Artiodactyla > Camelidae > Vicugna > Vicugna pacos. The sequence goes on from NC_133003.1 coordinate 40,795,745, forward strand.
TTGTTAAGTTTCCTCCAATCTGTGAAAATGGCAATATTCATCTTAATCACTTGGATAATATGACATCTTTGGGGCTTCTTCACTGTAAACTTACTACCCTTTGTAATCAATAAATATCTTGAAGGAGATGCTATGAGACTGTAGAGATATACCATTTCTCCTCAGGCTTTCTGCCCAGTAATTTTAGCATTTATAGTTCGGTATTGGCTGGAATAATTATTGAGGTGGTGTTCTAATGATGATTTTCTATTTTCTTCCTTCTTTTGACCTTTATTAATTCATTCCATTTCATTTGAAATTAAAAATATTAGCAACAGTCACTAATAGCATTTGGGGTAATTGCTTTGTGCCAGGTATTGGATGAAGCACTTAACATTCACTGTGTCATTTAAGGCTCATGGTAACCCAGGTATAGTCTTTTGAGTCAGGTCTAGTCTTACATTTTAACTTGACCACTGCAAATAGAATGGGGCCAGGATGCCACCTATGTTCATCTGATGCTAAAACCTGTTCTCCCGTAATGCTGCTGTGACTTTAGTTCACGTGCTCATTTCATTACAACCTCTAGGAGAGGGCTCCCTGCCGCCAGAAGCTTCCCCTCTGGTGGGTCCCACTCACATCCTTAAACCATAATTCTAGTGTAGCATTTATTCTTCTCCTCCACATACTTCAGTTTCTCCCAGAAAAGATAAGATGAGGTCTGAAATTTGTGACCTGCACTGATGGCATCTAACAACTGACCCCAAGTGGAACTTCCACTCCCTGCCTGTGTCTATCTTCCACCCCAGTCAAATTTCCTCCTTACAATTACCTGCCCATTCACTGTGTTTCTCTCTCTTTGCTTTGCCTCGTAGTTCGTTAGCACGGAATGCTCTTTCTCTTTCTCTGCCTGCCAATCCTGCCCATCTCTAAAAGCTCACGTCCCATGTGAGGCAGACGTGCTCTTGGTCTGTCTTCCAAACATGCTCAGAATCTGGTTCAGTCCCCCTTCCCCTGCTAATTCCTAGGTCCCAGCGTCCATCCCCTCACCTTTGCATCTCTGCAGTAACTGCCTTACAGTTTTACCTTCCACTGTTCTCCCCGCTGCACCCTACCGTCCACACAGCAGTGAGAGGGACCTTCTAACACGCACATTCAGAGAGGTCACTCCTCTGCCAGACCCTACGATGCCTCCACTTCATAAAGCTTATAAATCAAAGTGCTCAGGAACCCCCCCCAACAACAGGATCTGCTCTGCCGCCCCCCCGGCACCCCCGCCCTTTCAACCTGATCTCTTCCTGCTCTCATCTTGGCTCACTCCCCTCCAGCTACACTGACGTCTGTGTTGTTGCTGGAATATTTCAGGCACAGTGAGGCTGCAGGGCCTTAGGTTCGGCTGGGTCCTCTGCCAGTAATGCTCTTTCCCCATTCACGTGGCAAATTCTCTCAGCCCCTTCAAGTGTTTACCTAAATGTCACCTTCTCAAGGATGCCCAATCTACTCTTGAAGAATTTCCATCCTCCCTTATCTGACCCTGCTTTCCCTGCTTCCACAGTACCCATCCCCTCCTGGTAAACTCTCTCCTTTACATCTATGATACACTGTCTCTCTGGAATGGGAGGACCAGGAAAGCAGGAGTCTTTGTCTGTTTTGCTCACTGACCTATTCTGAGCACTGAGGAGAGAGCCTCGATCACAGAAGGTCTTCAGAACGTTTGTGTGGACTGACTGGAGTGGCTCATTCACCATGACCTCCCGCTCCTGGGACGTCCTATGACACATACAACGTCCAAACCATTCTTTTGGCTGGTATCATGTATGTGCTCCCTCACTGCATTTCTGTACCCATGACCTGTCTCCCCGGCTAGCTTCTAAGTATGGAGATGTGACATCTCTGATTTTGTCTTGCTGGGGATCCAGCCCACCTTCCTTGGTTTAGCACTCTATTTTCCCCTGTGAAAGCTATCTTTTCCCCAGCTATCAATCTAAGTGGTTCTGGGTGGGCTAACATTACTACCCACCTCAGGGATGGATGTGTGACCCATACCCACCTAAGGAGAACATGGCATTGTCTTAGCAACACGGACTGGCTTGAGGATGCCTACTGACTCAAGCCAGGTACTGCTGGGGAAAAATTTCAGGTACCATTTCTGTTGAGATGGCCAGAAGCTACCAGTGTTTCTGTTTGCCACTATTTTTTTTTCAGTTCCTGACTGAAAATGAAACCTATACAGAGGAAAAAAGAGTCCAGAGATGGAGAAAGGCAGATCTGTGGCATCATTCTCCAAGCACCTAGATCCGGTTGTGTCTGAAATCCAACACTAGAGTTTCCTAGTTACACTAGCCAACATGTCCTTTTTCACTCAAACCAACTTTACTAAAGTCAATAGTACAGTGCCCTATAATATTTACTTATTCCTAATCTTCTTTCACAGAGGATTTAAAGAGGCTTACAAAGATAGAACAGTAAGATTAAAAATATTTCAGGAAACAAGACAAAAAAGCAAACAAGTAGACCAAAAAAAAAAAAAAAAAGAGAGGGAACAAAAGGTAAACATGTAAGAGCTTAGTCTATAAACATCTACCAGAACATCTTGTACATTTTTAGTAATTGGTCACACATTTACCTCTGATCTTTGTAGAGCCAAGGTGTAAAGGAAAATACAAGAATCGATTATGAGCGACAGTGTACGTAAGCTAAAGGACATGACATCGTGAGGTTTCAGAGTAGAGCAACTGATCTCAGTCATCACCTGTTTCTGGAACTTTGTCTGTTTAGCGAAAGCACTGAATAAAATAATGCAAACAAGTTGTACAAAGACGCCCAGCTAGTCCTGCTATTGAGGCTACGGGGAATGATCTGTAACAATCTATCTAATACTGAGTTTCATAGAATTACTCAGAATCACAAAAATCACCCATCTAGGCTCCTTTTATGGTTATAAACATTATACAGATACAAATATTTATGGATACTTTTTGCCCCCAAGTGAAGAAACCCTTCAATTTTTATTCAGTTTATAGCTATGTTTTATTCAAAAAATGTGCTGTTGACAAAAGCGGATTCTGTTTGCCCTTAGAAACTATTTTTTATGCCCTGACATTTATATATTCCTTGAGGCAAGGAGATAAATCTTATTTGTTCTCGTCTTTTGTACACAGCTTTGAAATTGTAGGTGATTACTGGTTATACACTGAATGGTAACCTCTCATTACTTGAGTATTTTGTCCTCGTCAGCGTCCATCAGCTCCGTGATGTAGCCAACACGGCTGCTCTGTTCACTGACCTCTTCACTCCCCCCTGAATCTTCTCTGCTGTCTCACCTCAGCCAACCTACTCCAAGCCCAACGCTAGAACTGTGTCATCATCACCAAGAACGATACTTCCTCCTCGTCTTCCAATTCCCTTCCCAAGTGCAACAACCCATCCACCCTTTCCAGACTTCCAAGCACTGACTTTGCTGCCCTGTCTCCCACTGAGAATGCGCACACCCTCCTTTCCTTCTTACCCAGGTGAACGTCCACGGTCTGTCGTTAGACTACTCTCTTGTATATATTATCCTCAGACTCCTCACCCTTCAGGCACAATTCATTCCTGGTTATACCCCAAGCCCAACCCTCTGCCTACTCCATGCTTGGTCCCCAGCAGGGAAATATAACTTGGGGAAACACGTAATGACACTGATGGGTTTCGCATTACCTTCAGAGCCGTGAATATTAAGTGGGACGCAGCATAGCTCTGCAACTTGGTTACATTTCCTTAGTTTATTCTCTTACTCATCTAGGTGACTCTTCCATGCTCATTAATCTTTTATCTTTCCCCGATACTGAAGTGGCAGAGAATTCTCCAGTCTTCCTCCTCACTGCATCTGTGTCCTCACGCTCAGTCTCAGTCTCAGCCTCTCATTCTGTTCCTATTCAGGCTGATCCTCCACCTGCGTGTTGGGTCCTTTCCCTTCCCACCTACTCAAGCGCTTTGAGACTGCAGTTGACTCTGCTCTTTGCTGCATAATCAGTTTCTCCCTCTCTCCTGGATCATCCCTACCAGAATGAACACTCTCCCTTCTTTAAAAACCCTCCTAAGTTTCCACTTCGATTTTGTTATTATCTCCTTTCTCTTCTCTTTTACTCAGACTGCTCATTGGAACAGTGATCTCACTGTGTTTCCTCCTTCTCACACCACTTTTCCCTCCCCCATTCCAGTTGGGTTTCCCTTACCAACACTTCACTGAAGCTGCTCTTGTCAAGGGACCTCCATTTTGCCAACTCCAAGGTCAATTCTCAGTCTGTCTTTCTTGATCACTGAACACAGCTGAACACCCCTTCCTTCTGGAAACACTTGTCTGCTGGCTCCTCCTTCTCTTCCGATCATTAAAGTGCTGGAACCTCAGGGCTCAGCCTTTGATCCTCTCTTTTTCTCTCTGCATGCACATCCTAGATGGTCTTAGCTTTGGGCAGTCTCTCCACTGATGATTCCCCAATTTATATTCAAGCGTGGACCTCTCCTTTAAGTTTCAGACTTGCAGAGTCACTCAAAATCCCCACTTGGAAGTCTAATGGCAGCCCATGACTTGTACCAAGTAGAACTAATCATGTCCTGCTCCTCCCGATCTTAGCAAATATGACCCCCACTCATTAAGAAAAATATAACTATAAATTATCCTTGATTTCTTCCTTTATTTCACACTTTATATTCAATTTAACAGCAACTACAGTTGGATCTACTTTCAAAATGTATCTCAAATCTCATCACTTATTTCATTTACCATCAGCATCCTAGTCTAAATATCATCACTCTGTGTCTGGATGACTGCAGTTGCCTCTGCCTGGTCTCCTCACTTCTGTTATTTCCTCCAACACAATCTTTAAACACACACACACTCACACACACAGTGTTTCCCCCATCAAAACCCTTCAGGATTCTCCCATCACACTGAAGATAAAATCCAAACTCCCTACCATCCTTTTAAGGCTCCACAGGAGCCTTCCTGTTACCTCTCTGATTCTACCATCAACCATTCTCCCTTTAAATCACTTGCTTCTAGCCACCCTGGACTTCTTGTGCTATCGTGAAAATGCCAAGCCTATTCCTGCCTCAGGACCTTTGTACTTACTTGCTACCTGAATTCTTCCTTCTCAAAATCTTCACATGCCTTGCTCACTTATTTCATTCATTTTTCTACAAATGTCTTCCTCAGGGAGGCCTTCCCTGACACCCTACCTAGTTACCTCTTACCTCCATGACTCTCTGACCTCCTGTCCTGCTTTCATCTCCTTCCTAGCACTTACCACCAGTTGAAATCATTTTTAGAAAGGTGTTTCTTCCATAACTCCCTGCTAGAATGGAAACTGAGCACATGAAAATTCTTTGTCTTATTCACTGTGGAATCCCTAGTGTCTAGAACAGTTTTGTATGCAGTGGATGCTAAGTAAATACTAGCTGAATGAATGGATAGAGCTGACCATTTATTGGAATATGTCTCTGTTCCAGACATATTGGTGTTATGAAGAAATTGTGGGTGAGACAATTCCTGTTCTCAAGAAGCTCATAGCTGGTACAGTAAGCGCTTCATGACATGTCCTCCTTGGACCAGCAGCCCCAGTACCATCTAGGAACTTATTGGAGAGGCAGATTCTCAGGCCCCACTGGAGCTAGTGAATTCACAGCGCTTGGGGTGGGCAGCCGTCTGCGTTTCAGCAAGTCCTCCCGGCAATTCTGATGTGCTGTGGAGTTCCAGGGAGGAACTCCGTCCTAAACAAGTGATTATGGTTTAGTGGGGGCCAGGGCTGTTCGCAGACACTTGACATTTTAGAGAAATTCTTTGTTGCCAGCAGGACTGCTGTGTGCCAGGACAAATAAATCCCCCCAATCTACTTGTCACTTTCCATTTTCTTACCCTTTTCATGTCTCTAAAGGGAGTGAACTTAAACTCCAAACAGAGGGGAAAGAAAAACAAAAACAAAAATAAAACACAAACAGCAAGTCTCAGACCAGGGAGCCACAGCCTTGTTTAACCAGTTTTCTAAATCCAGTTAAACGAGGCTCTGACCCTCGGGGCTGGCCCACGCTCTGTGTTGTTTCAAGGACAGAATCTCCAAGCGAATTGGAACAACAGGGCCAGTGTTGCCTGGTGTGAGCCGGCAGAACACCCAGACAATAGAAGTCACTCACAGAACAAGGAATTCATACAGAGCGGAGAATCCAGACCTCAGTGGAAAGTTAGCCTCGGTCCAAGAAAGTGGGCCAGCCTGATTTCGGGCCCCACTGTCTCCACTGACCACTGCTGGAGGGTCTCAAGATTTCTGTCTGCCCATGAGAGCTGTTGTCAGTACTGTTTTTAGTGAACACCAGTGGGCAGTTTCCTTACCACCCAAACTCCAATCAAACTCCTCTGCAGCTCCCTCTGATTTTAGCTCCAGATAAAAGAAGACCCCCCCCCCCCAGGACCTTTCCATCTCCCATTTATGCATGGAGCAATACTTTGTGAGCCAGTTTAATGGGCCTGAATACCACAGACTTGCTATCAGCTGATATATCAGCAGGAGACACTTAGAAAATTAGCTAGGCCTTAATCTTATTTTAAAACTTGGAATTGTAGCAAAAAAAGAAAAGAAAAAGAGAGTTTGACTAGGTTTTGATGCAGTGGAACTATTGGCCATTTCAAATTTTCTAAGATGTCAGCTGAAGCCCATATGAAAACAGTTAAATGCTATTCTAAGAGAATTCAATATGCTAGGAATATGATAGGGGACATTGAATGGAAAATTCTGTAATTACTATGTTCATATTTCATGGTAAAATATATTCAAGATCAACTGTATTCTAATGGAACAGTACATGTATCCAAAACATTTGGGGGCAGCTTGGTTGGTGGGGAAGGAGGAATAATTTAATTAGGCCACAGATAAGTTTTCGTAGAATTCTCTGTTGTACAGAACCTGTTTTGAATTTCTTCTTTCACAACTTTGAGCCACCGGTCATGCAAGCGGCACTGTTAGGAAATAAAGCTGGTGAGCAGCCTGATCTCGGCACCGCAAGGGGCGGAGATGTACTGGATGCGGTGGGAGTGGGGAGGGTCAGGACAGACATTCAGGGTACTGTGCGTATACATCAAGCCCTGTGTGGGTTTCACAGTCGTCCACTGACTTTGGAAACCAGTCAGTTTTTTTCTGAAAATATACACAACGTTAAGCCACAGGCTGAGTTTTCAGTATGTTGTAAACATTCTCCCAGCAAGAGCAAAAATAGCCCACTTTGATTCATGGCCTGCCAGCGTTTGCTCTTAAGAGTGGCCAAGAGGAGCAGAGAAGTTGGGAAAGGGAAAAAACCATAAGAGACAGAGACACAGAGAGAGAAAGAGTGAGGAGGGAGGAGGGAGTGCAGGACTGAGACAGAGACATACAGAAAGAGAGAGACAGAGAGAAGGAGAGAGACAGAGAGAAAGGAGAGATTTCAAAGTAAACCAGTAGTTCCTACTACCCCGGAATTTTCAACTTGCTAAAAACTTCAGTTGAACAATTCAAGGGCAAACCTTACTTGGAGGCTCCTTGGGTAATATTAGGCACCTTGATTGTGTGCGGGTAGCAGAGCCGTTGCCTGCCTGCACCTGTGAATTTAGAACACTTCGATTTTCGATTCATGAAAACATAAGCATAGAAGGAGACAGCTTCCACTGACATCCAGAATGAATTTCTCTGCAGGGCTCATCAGTACATTATTATTGTGAAGCAATCAGGGGTTTTCCAGCCTGTCCCAATTTTCCACGTATCTTGCACTTAGAGACAAAATAATAACCAGAGTCCATTCAGATTGCAGAGAGAGGGGAAAAAATGCAAGGAGAAATGGTGTTCATGAGATTTATAGTAGCACAGAGAAAAGGCTATTCAAAAGAAACAATGCTGATTATGTTAATATTTTACAGGTTTTTAAACATTTAATGTTATTTTTGTTTCATTGTTCTCTATATATTTCATCACAAATTCACAGTTTTTAACAGTCACTTTTTTAATAGGGACGTTTAACTGAGTTTTAAAAATTGCAATACCTATTTGGACTCACTGCACTTTCACATCATGCAAAGGAGTTGGCTCCTGGATCTCACTGACTCAGTTTCAGGACTGATGTTCACTATTTCGGCCCACAGTGTTGGCTCAATTTAATGATATATCTGATTCCAGTGACTTTATAGATTACCAAGAAAGCTCCAGTTTTCTGCTTTAGCCAGATTCTGGCATTCAAATCCCAATTTTACAACTTAATTGTGTAACTGTGGCTGAGTTAAATATTTCCTCAGTGATTCAGTTTCCTTATTAGTAAAATGGAGAGAATAATAATACGTACTACATAGGGTTGTTGTGGAAGTTAAATGGGTTGATATAAATTAAACATTTTACTCACAGACATAGAAAACAAACTTACGGTTACTAGGGGGAAAAGGGGTGGGGAGGGATAAATTGGGAGTTAAGGATTTGCAGCTACTAATTACTATACATAAAATAAAAACAAGTTCCTACTGTACAGCACAGGGAACTATATTCAATACCTTGTAATAACCTATAATGATATTCTCACATCCAATTTTTACTGACCAACTCCTCTGTGCCATACTTCCTCTGAACACAGAGTCTTTGCAACTATAGTCCCATTTGCCTGGAATGTTTTTCTCCTTTTTATTTGATTAAACTCTATCAATCTTTCAGATCTTAGCTCAAATGTCAATTTCTGTTGGAAGCTTTCCCTGAACCTCCAGAAGACATCAGATTCTTAATGTCCTGAGTTCCCTTCCTGCATAGCATTGATCAGAGTTTGTAATATGCTTTTGGCTTTTATTACATGATTACTGTATGCCTTTTACTAGGCCATGTACTCCTTAAAGGCATAGATCATGCAGAATTTTGTTCACCATTATGTTCTCAATGAGGAGCAGAGAGGAGATGCTCACTAAGTGATGGTGGCCTGAACCGGTGGGTAGGGGTGCCACCGCTGTAGTGAGCATTAATGATGAGAGTATCAATAGTCCTGCCCTCAAGGAGCCAACAGTCAACTGTTGGAGACTGGAGGCCAGTCTGGAATCAATGTCAACTGTCCAAGTGTATATGAGCAAGGCCTGACCAAAGGCAGCAACAAGGTACTGGCTTGACTTGGCTCACTGGCCTAGTTACCTGCCCTGGCAGCCTCCAGAGCAACTGAGGACACAGTCCCAAGGACCAATGAGAATCTTGCTAGTAAAGCAGAATAATGTGTCCCTTCAGAAAGCTGCATTTGGGAATTCTCAATTCATATTTACTCTCTGCTCAGTTGCTAGCTGGAATCTCCAAGAAGCTTCTCTTTATTTTTGCGTCCAGATAACTAACAGTATTTCTGCAAAACTTTCTTCTTGCAAAGTAATTTTACATTTTAGTTGCGTGTTCAGCACTATTTGTGATTCTCCAAGGTCTACTCTTTTTGGAATCTGGCCTGAGTCTACTGTTCTATGCATACCACGTGACTGTATCTTCAACTCTTGCTTGGTGTTTCACTTCCAGGCATACTCAATCCATCTATGTAGGATGGAGGGAAATAGAGATGGGAGGACTTCACCTAAGTCAGCTGAGCCTGTATCTTTATTTCTACTTTTTTTTTTAACTTTTAAGAACAATAGCTTTACAGTGATAAACACTGTCAACATGCATTTATTAATGACTGCTGACTATCTTAGTGGGCTCTGAAATAGAGGACTTAAGGTTTTAGACTTTAGAACCACTGTCACCAGCTGGCAATCTGACCTTGGGTTAATTAATTTCTTAATGTATTGAACCATAGCTTTCTCTCTGTACTATGGGCATGGTTTTAATACCTGCATCATCAGACTTCTACGAAGTTTAACTGGGGTCGTTCATGTGACATGCTTAGAATCATGCATGTATAGAATCAGTGCATAATAATGGTAGAAATAAAGATACTGATGTTGATGACATGCTCCTCAATTGTGAAGTTCATCATTACTCAATCCAGGAATTCAAGGTTTTCCTGGACTGACAATGTATCTAGGTATGTGGTAGAGGCAACTTGATTTATCTCTGGAGGAAGGCAGTTTCAACTTAAGGCATATATAATTCCTACAAACACTTTTTGAGGACAATGACTAACATATAGTTAAAAATGATCAAGCACACAAGGAAACAAGGCAACAAGAATGAGAACCAGCAGAAACAACGAAAAGCAAAAACAAAATTAAAAAGACTTCAGATACTGAACTCATCAATAAAGCATTATAAAATGACAATTTTGAAATGTTTAAATAAATAAAAGGCAAGCTTCAGAATGTCTACAAGTTACTATATACACCTACAGAAAATGGCAGAGATGAACTCTGAGTATCCTTATAGCTGAATAGATTTTCTTTAGCTGCCCCATTCACCTTGGCCATCTAATCAGCCTGTTCTGCCAAATTCTAATTTTAGGTCTAGGCCTGGCCTTGAACACTAGTCTTTATGGACTGGGGTCCTAAAACATGCTCTTTGGTATTTGCCTTTCCTTGAGGAGGAGGGTTGATTCTACTTCCTGTACTTCCTAGACAGAGTTGGAAATCTTCCCATGAAGCGACAGACATCCTGGGACCTCAGCTTGTTTTAGGGTAGTAGCAAATCTCATTCCCTGCCTTCAGTCCACTTAGGTTCCTATTTCACAGAAAACGGGCCTCCAACTGGTTACAAACATAAGGGAATGTATTATTTCACTTAACATAAAATCAAAAGGGAGTCTAGGCTTCAGGGTGCGTCAAGTAGCAGTTCAGCAACAGATCCAGGTTCTTTCTTTCTGCCTCACTATCCACACCGCTGGCTTCATTCTATAGCTAGTTCTACTCATCATCTCAGGATGACTGTCAAAGGCAACCAGACTTACATGTGTGTTTGTTCAAGCCCCATCAGAGAGTGTAAAAGAGGCTCTTTCCTAAGCCAGTGGATAAAAGTCTTCCCTATGGTCTGATTGGGCCAACACAGATCATAAAAACCCAAGGGTCTAAAAAGATTTATTGATTGGCTTAACTCAGAACTCCTGAACCAATCACTGGCAAGGAAGAATTCATTTATATAAACTGTTAGCCCACTGACTGGTCCATGGCTCTCCAAAGGGCTGAAACTAGCCCTGTAAGGAAATGTAAGGGGCTCTTCTTGTCTTCATGATGATCTGAGTGGAACAAGTGGATGAGAAGCTAAAGGTCTTGCAAAGCATAAAGAGGACTGTGATATAGTTTCACACAATGCATTGTCCTCTGATCTGTAGGACATTAAAAGATAGCTTTATTGAGATATAATTCATATACCACAGAACTCACCTATTTAAAGCATACAACCTATTTTTTGGTAGCTTATTCAAAGTTGTGCAACTATGACCAAAACCAATTTCAGACCCCATAGCAATCACTCAGCCTCATTCCCACCTGCACCCCAAACACACATAACCTAGAAACCTAATCTATCTTCTGTCTCTCTAGATTTGCCAATTCTGGATATTTTATATAAATGGAATAAAACAGTATGTGGCCTTTGGTGACTGACTTCTTTCACTTAGTATAATGTTTTCAAATTTCATCCATGTTGTACCATGCATCAGTACTTCTTTTTTTTTTAAGTGCAAAAAATACTTCATGATACGGATATACCACATTTTATTTATCCATTTGCCAGTTGATGGACGTGTTGGTCCCACTCTTTGACTGTCATCAGTAATGCTGCTTTGGGCATTCACATATGTGTTTTTGCCTGAACACAGGTTTACATTTCTCTTGGTCATTTCCCTAAGAAGGGAATTGCTGGATCATATGGTAACTCTTTGTTTAAACTTTTGAAGAATTGCCAGATTGTCCAAAGCATTTTATACTCTTACCTTATCTGCAGATGGAAATGTCTCTGTTCCTAATTATTTGAGTACTTTATATGACCCTGATTTACACGTAAACATAAAGCATTATTTCTCAAGGTACTTCTGTACACTAAATTTTCTAAAAATGCAGCCCTTGTGTGAACTGAGGGGATGAATTCACTGTGCTTTCTTTGGACTTTTACTAGGAGTTGGTTACCATTTCAGAAAAATCACTTCACTGACAACTACACCGTTCGTTATATTTGAGTTACCAACCCAACATACCTTTTATCAGTCTACACCAGTGGTTCTTAACCAGAGGCGATCTTGCCCACTGCCCCAGGAGTCAGCGGTAACCACTGGAGACATTTTTGGTTGTCTGCAAGATGGGCGAGAGGTGCTACTGGCATCCAGTGGGGAGAGTCCAGGGATACTGCTAAACATACTGTTGTGGGCAGCCCCACAACAAAGAATTGTGCAGCCCAAAATGTCAGCAGTGCTGAGGTTGAGAAACCCTGGTGAACACTCACAGTTCTCAAATTCACGGTGTATCTTCCCTCAAGCACAACCTTCCTACTGCTTATTATGTGCTTTAGTGGAGACTTGCCTGGGCATTTTCTGATTGAAATGCGTATCATTTTATTATACAAAATATTTATGTATGTGCTGTATGTCAGTTGGGGAGTTATATTAATTTTATAAAATATGCATATCTGAATTTCATTTCATGATGCCACAAATTACATCAATCTGCTAAATTAGGAGCCAGTGGTTTGGACCTCACTGAAAGCTGGGCTGGATTTTCTCTGTGACCACTGGGCCCTGGGAGAGAGGGATGGACATCAAGGGGCACTGGAACTTGATGAGGAAGGAGGAAGAGGATTCTAGGAAGACAGTCAGCCGTGGGCACTGCAGTTTCCAGGGTTTGCCAAGATTCTGGTTTTAGATCTCTAAGAAGACTGAATGTATCCCGAATGCTTAAGATACCCTAATCATTTCATAACTCCTTTTCTTTTTTTGCTTAAATTCATTTCAGTAGATTCCATTATTTGCAACCAAAAAAGGCCAGAAGTAAAACAAAGGCAAGTGGGAAAGTATAACTGGGAAAACACCATACAGCATTCTTAGAAGCGTGAAGAGGAACTGTCATTGATATGATTTAAACCTGGTTTTCCCAACGGGTCTTATCAACAGCAGATGTTGCTGAGGAACGTCTCCATCTACAAATAAGACCAGAGATGGAGAAACTGAACTTTGATACTGAGAATGGTGCAAAGCCTACATGGGGACAGCAGCAACCCCACAACAAAGGATCTGTCATGGGATGGATAAGAATTGAACAGATTTCCTGCCCAAGGGGAGTGGACGCTCTGAAACTTTCTGCTACTCAGCAGTCAAGCCACACATTTCTCCGCTGATCTCTGAAGAACGAGGTAGTTCTGTGGTTGACTCATTAACCTTTTCCTTGCAGTTAAAGAATTTAGTGTCTGTGAGAATCTCAGCGTGTGGTGCACATGCCTGTACATGCTTGCTTTGGTTAAAAATCAGATTCCTGGATTCCGCCCTGAAGGATCATTATCTTGGTAGGCCTGGTGGGCCCCTAGGAACCTGCATTTTAAATAAGATGCTTTCCCTCCCTTTGACTCCCTTTGACTCCAGCTCTGAGACTACTGCTGTAGACATAATATTCTAGTCTTCGTTCTTGTCTGAGGCAAGAGCTGAGAAAGAGTGCCAGAGTTTTTCCTGCTGCAGGGAGCTTACTCAGCAACGTTTGTCAGCCTGGCTTTTTGGCCATGTACAGAGGGCCAGAGAGTCTCTTCTGAGGCCGCCTGACACTCCCGCTGCAATGGAATTTCCTTTGCTGCAGAACATGTGGCCTGCCTCACGCTGTGTACAGATTTTGCTGCTACACAGTAAGATTTCCCTGAAGTGCCCTCAATCCACCAATGGTCAGGAATGGGGCTTGTGGGGCCCCGGGGTCACATGATGCTCATGCCTGGTTTGGCCACAGAGGGGAAAGTGCCCATTGTCACCCCTCAAGGAGCTGGCCACTGATGATATCAACTGCCTTATGAAATATGCTACTCATGCCTTGTGCAGGACTTACTCCTGATAAAGACCAGGGTTAGAGGAATGGATAGACGTATTTCTGTATGTACACAACCCCTGATGGGCTGAGGTTTCTGCTTCCAATGGACTTTGATGTGGAGGAGAAAATACATTTCAGCAAGAAATTCTTGTTGGAGAGAAGTCTGCATGCCCTCCCCCCACCTTCCAAAGGCTCCCGAATCAAGACGGAAAGCAGGCCCCAAGGAGGTGAAGGGCTGAAGTGCTGTGGAAAATGGTCATTTCAGTGGTGGGGGTGGAGCGATGACTCATTCATGAAACAGAATCAAAGAGAGGCTGGAAAGGAGAAATGTATTTGGTAGCACACGGTTGTTTTGCCTTTTTCTTTCATGGAATGGGGGCAGGGGCTTCAAGAAGAGGGAACGCAGGACATAGAGTTGTATTTGGGTAAGTGTCTCCTGCCAAGGCCAAGCATGTCCTTAAAAAGAATTACAGACCATCTTGGTAACAGAAGTGGTTCCAGCTCTTTGTGAATAGAAAATGCCAGGCACTCATGTCACCACTCCTGCCTGTGACAGACACTGCCAATGGGTCACTGTACACAGTCTCATTCGAGGCAGCCATTAGTAATCAATCAGTTAGTAGATGAGCTAGAAGATAATTAAATATTCCCCCAGGGAAGATCTAAGAGAGTATCTCACACTAGATAAGAAGTAGGAACAAGACTAATGTCCAGGTTCCAAAGCTTCCTGAATCTTGGAAGAATCCTCTGACTCCCTTCTAAGGACTATGGGAACCCTGGGATAGTTTAAATCAATGATACTAAGAACAACCATCACTTATTAACCCTTTCCAATGTACACTGAACTATTTTTCTGTCATTTCATCCTCACATCAGTGCTGTGAGAGGGTGGCATTCTCATTTTGTAGACGAGGGAACTGAGGCTCAGAGAAGTTAGTAAACTTGCATGAAGTCACCCAGCTAGGAAATGACTGAGCTGATATTCAGATACAAGATGTTTGAGCACAGAGTATCACCTTTAAGCTGACACTCAAAATCCAGAGCCCTTGTGTCCCAGATGATCTCCCTCGGTCTGGGTGAAGATGAGGTGTTACAAAGGCACAGCCCAAGACAGACTTTTGGCCAGCTCCTTCAGATTTGTTTATCTCCAAAATCACCTGTGTAGAGATCTCTGCCATTCACCAGCACTCTTCTCTGTGGCAGGTGGGCCCTTAGGAAGGAGAAGCATACAGAGATTGTAAGCTGACACCTCGCCCCGGTCATTTCCATGACTTATGAGCACAGAGCCAACACGCAGTTGCCAAACACTCTTGCGAGATACTAATTTTCCTCGGGTCCCAGCTGCCTGTGAGTCCAGAAAGAAAGCTGGGGCAGCCCCAGGGTCAGCTGAAGGAACAGATGGGATGAACAGAGGTGACACCCGATCACTCCTCGGCATCTGCTGAGTGGGTGGCGGCTGCTTCGCCTGGCCGATGCCTTGACCCAGCTAAGCCTCTTGGTCAGCCTGGTGCCAGCTGTGTGGTGTCACTCATCCCAGCCCTTGGGGTGACTTCTGCTTGCAGAGGGTTTCCTTCAGAAAGTCAAGCTGAGGGTGCTTCAATTTTGACCGTGTGTTGGCCTTGAGCAGGCAAACCCCCTGGGCTAAAGAAGCATCCAAGATGCCCAATTCCAGGCGGTTTCCTGCTAGCACCAGTCTATCTCCAGGTACTTCCTTTCTGGACATTTGTCCATCTGACACCAACAAAACTTATATACTCGCTATGGCTGGTGAACTTTTTTAGAATATCATGCTAAAAGAATGAAGGAAACTGGCCTGTTTGGATCCAGGGCCACGTATCTCATTCATCATCGATTTCGTCAATAGTTACTGAGCACCTATTACGTGCCAGCCCTTACTGGGACATCGTCAAATCAACGATGAAAAAGTCAGCTTCATGAGCACCACTGTGGAATTTCCAGTCTCCTGGAAGAGGTGGAACCATACGCTAGTGAGAAACAGGTCGGTATAATTATGATTTGAGCAGAGCTAGAAAGGAAAAGAGCCTTTCCGAGACTGATGTGTGAAGACCCAAAAGCAGGAAAAAGCTTGGCTTGTTCTAGAAACGGAAAGGTGGCCACGGGGTTCTGGAGTGTAGTGGGCAGTGGAGGTGGGTGAGAGGCTGGACCAGGAGAGACAGGGATGATTAGATGGTGCAGTGTCATGCTAGGGAGTTTCAATTTTATTTGAGGTTCACAGGAACCCACTGAAGGGTTTTAAGCAGGAAAACAGAAAAATCTGGGCAATGTTTTAAAATAATCTTTGTCTGTAATGTGGAGGATACTTTGGACAAAGCTAGAGCAGAAGAAGTAATGCAATTTAAGAGACTATCCCAATGCCTTGGGCTAGCTAAGATGTCTGTCATGGGAATGGAGAAAAGTTGGCAATCTCTCCAACCGATTGATTCTTGCTGGTCATGAGGGAACAAAATGACAATAGGTGTACGGCCTGGGTGATTTGACTTCTCCCTTGTGAGTTTAAAAATTCTTAAACTAAAACCTAGTTAAACTTGCACATCTAATAATGTATTACGTGGAAGTAATCAGCAATAGGACACAGATTTTCTACAAGAACGTCCACCACAGCACTGTTTATAGTAGTAAAAAATTTTAGTCTGAATGTCCCAAATATTCAGCCCAGGGATTTGTTTAACATATCATAATTCATCTATAGAATGAAATTTATGAAACAATTATCACATATATAAAAAAATCTATTTAACGATATGGACAGATGTCCATAGTGGAGAAATTGAGTGAATAAGGCATATTTGAGATCAACATAAACAAAAGGATGCCATTTTGGGGTCACATGTGCAAAGAAAAAAAAATCTCTCAAATAACTTCCAAGCAAATATTAACAATGATGAACATTAGGTGCTAGACATTATGGGCCATGATAAATTTTTTTTTCTCATGTCATTTTCTGTTTATTCTACTATATATTAGAGTAGTATTTTATATGATTTTAAGAAGGCAATTTAAATAATTTCCTATATGTAGGTAGTGGATTGGTGGTAATAAACTTCATATAAAACTATGTTTGTACATTTCTGTGTTATAGCTAAACACATGGCTTTACTCACTGAGCCTTGGCACGTGACTTATATCTTATTTTCTCTTCGATCTTGCTTAGAATGTCCTTTTCCTGCCTTCTGGAATATCCTTCCCACTCTTCCTTCTTTGTATCTAAATTCCCTCTTTCATAAATAGGGTGACAATAAAATTTCTCATATAAATTAGGACACTTTTGAGAATGAAAGGGGTCAGTATTATTTCAGGACAAGGGGTATGAACTAGAGTTCTTGCAGCCAAATCAGTACATCTGGTCAACCTCTTACAAGTCCTTGTTCATTTTGCATCTCTTCTGTAATACTCTCTTTCCCATTTTGAACTCTCATCATTTACTTCATCCTCTGGCAAGAGTTACACGCATATCATTGGTTTTATGTTCTTTTCTATAGAGTTCTTTACACCTGCGATTGTTATTGACCATTTCACCTGCTTGTTTTGTCCTTCTCAACTGGACTCCAAGATCAGTGATGGCAGGCACTGCACTGTCCAGCCACCCTCCCTCACTTCAATACTAGTACAGTGTCTCATGCCTAATAAATGCTCAATAAATGTTTTCTTTATTTAATAGTAAAGTTATTACATCATTCCAGGCAAAGGGGAAAAAATTTACTCAGGTCAGAAAGAGAGTGAAGGCAAGCCTCCTGGGAAGGTGCAGCTAGCAGACACACTGCCAAATCAAACCAGGTTTCCAGTTGTCCAAGAGTCGGGGAGCCCTATCGAGGTACTCTAACCCAAACTGTGGAAATTGGGAACAAATGCTTTTGGAAACTTCACATGTTTGGGGGTGGGAGATGCTTTGCAGGCTTGTTGGCCACATGGCAGTTTCAAGTTTTGGTACACAAGGCTTGGGAGTGAAAGTCAGATGTGATTAAAAATACAAGTCTTACAGATGTCTGGATGCTGTTCAAATTCCCAAACGTGTGATAGAAAACCCAGTTGCTTTCCAGATTTTTCAGATGGAAAAAAAGGCCATTGTGGCCCCTCTGTCTCTTTATTGAATGGGTATGTTCAAGTGACATTTTAAATTTGTAGTGTTATCTCAGCTGCTTGTTTACGTTTTTAGCGGCCCTGCTCACTGCCTTGAAACCGAAAGCAAGGTAATTGGAGGAACATGTGACATGTCCCAGGAGACGAAAAGTCCTTATTATTTTTAGCATATGTTAAGCAAGCCTAGGTAAGTGCAACACACATATAAACATAATTTATGAAAGTGAAAAAAGTATAAAATCCTGGATATTGCCTCCTTCGTACCAAAACAGAGCAAAATTATTTTCTTTCAACATTTTCCTACATTCCCATTTTTTATAAAAGAGAATTTAAATTTTATTTATTCTACATATTTTTTTAACAAACATTCTCTAACCATGTCCAGCTGTCTGGCTTTGTTTATCATAACCTGCTTACTCATCATCCACTTAAACATACTATCTGGACGGCTGTCTCCTTCTTCCCCAGCTGATTTGCTTTCAGTCTTCATTTTCGCTTGAACTTGAAGTCCACCTCTTTTTCTCTGGGGCTCAAAGGAGTTGCAAAGACCCTAGAGATGTTTCCTTGCAGTGGGTTTGAGAGGTATGTCTAATTTGAAAATTCACACCCCGCCCCCACCAAAGAAAAGAAGGAAAAAAAATTGGTCTTTGTTCCACAGGCAGAGGACAAAATGGGAAAGAAAGGCACTCTGTTTTGCCAGACAAAGACAGGCTATCGATTTTCATAAATCTGCATTCCCAAGACAACTGCTCATGTCTGGTAAGAGGTCTATTTCTTTGAACTTACACACCAGAAAGTATTTTCTCCCTTGTCTCAGAAACTGAAGAATACAGTTAATAATAGTAAAAACTTAAGTAATGTAATGTGGATAATTTTGTTAATTTCAACAAGCCTATTTTATAAGGATGGAAGTCCTGGGGGTGGGAAAGTGGCCCCTCGTCAAATAGAAAACGTCATAAACACAACTTCTGCAAATATCCTTTCTGGTTTTCTAGGAAGCATTATTTGCAACCATAATATATGTATGTGTTTATGTATCATTTTGCTAATTATAAGATGGACATTTAAATGTTTTAATCAAACAGTGAGAATCTGGAACATCTCAAACAGGACTGACAATCTATGATTAAAGCTATTTTGCATCATAAAGTCAACTATTACCAACTTTTACTGGTTTTCAAGTCTTATGTTTTTTCTTGTTCTGTTCTTTCTTCTCCTCCAGTTTCAACCACCAACCAACTAACATTCCTGTACAAATAAAACCCTAGCCATATACACATACCGACACCAAGCAGGCCTAGGTACAGTTTCTGTTAATCTTAATCCATTTCTTAGTGCAGTTTTATAGCTGGCTCTTTGAGACAGACTGGACTTACATTACTAAAATTGCTTAATCTACACACACCCCTTATAGAATGAGGTCCCATGGATCATGAAGCATAAATGGCATAGATCAGTTCAAACAACACACCGAAAGAGGCCAAGACTTCACGTTTAAAAGCTGACAAGTTATTCCTGTACGTTCATAGGCTGAGAGTCCCAGGGTTGAAGTTTTGGGGTCACCTCGTCCAGGAATTCCAACCTGGCCGATGATCTGTCACTTCACATGTCTGATAGACATTTAATATTCTTGACCTCTCTTCTAGAGATTTTGACTCAGCAGGATGGAGTGGTTCCTGGGGGTGCATTTTTATTGGTGCTTCAATAATCCTTGTGATGGAGCAACATAGACAACACTCTAGACTCCACTGCTCAGAGTGTGGTCCATGGAACGGCAGCATTAGCATCACCGGGAAGCTGGTTAGAAGCACAGAATTCCAGGTGTCACCCCAGGGTCACCAAGTCAGCATCTGTGGTTTAGCAACATCCCTAAATGATTCACGTGCACGTTGAATATTTGAGAAGCTCAGTGTAGCCACTTCATCATATTTCTGCAGCCCCAAACACGATTTCATTTTGTTTTATTTCATTGAACTTTTGGGCAGCTAAATACGTCCTATGAGTTTGTGTTTTAAATATCAGTTCAAGGGGCTGTCATTTCATGATGCTGAACTTACTGGTTGAACTAATGAGTCTGGTCAAGTGCGTGGTGAGTCCTGTTGCAAAAAATGGGCTCTCATAAACCTCCCCCCAAATCATTAGCCAAGACAATTATTCATTACAGTGTCAACCAAAATACCTACTTGTGTGATGGAATTACTCCCGTTGTAAAGCCGTGTTCAGATGGGAGCTGGGTTGACTTGCAGTGACTTAACAGCCGGCTGCGCCTCTTACGTCTTCACTGAAGTCATGGTGCATTGGGTAAAAGCCTGGGTTTTGGAAAGAAAAAGAACTGGATTTGAGTCCCGGTTCTTCTGCTTATTACCGAAATGTTCTTGGGCATTATTTTTTTAACTCTTTGAACCTCAGTTTCCCCCTGGGTTAAATGAAAATAATAAGAGGCCTTCCCTGTACTGCATCTGATGGAATGGCTTTAGGGAGTAGTTATTTTTGTTTTCTTTTTAATTGAGATACATACAACACATCTATTACAGAATTCACTTTTTAAAAATGTGTTGGGAATAGTTTTGTTTTGGGGCTGGTTTTGTTGGATTTTGAGGACTGTGTTGGTAGTTTTTTTTGTTTCGTTTTTTACTGAAGTATAGCTGATTCACAGTTTTGCATTAATTTCTGGTGTACAGCATAGTGACTCAGTTATACATACATATATATATATATATTCTTTTTCATATTCTTCTCCATTGTGGTTTATTACAAGCTACTGAAAAGAGTTCCCTGTGCTATACAGTAGGACTTTTTGTTTATTTATTTTGTGTATAGTAGTATGTATCTGCAAATTCTAAACCCCTAATTCATCCCTCCTCCCTAACCTCCCAAGGGCCAGGAAACTTTACCAATGGGCAGTCTATGTACATACAAGCAAATTAAGAAGACTTAAGTAGATCTCAGTAATTTCCAGATCCTTGTGGTCCTATTAGAGACACCAAGGACATTAGTCATGCATATGTGTTTTGTTTAGAATGAATCCTCTTTGCTTCAACTCTGAAGCTAGTTCTTGTATACCTGACTTCATTTAGTACTCATTATTGAGCTTCCAAGAGCCACAGGACTTTTGAGGAACATTGGCTTTCTCCGAAAATCATTTATTGAACAAGGCCAGTCCAAGAGGGATTGGAGTAGGTGGCAAATCACAGTAGGTGGCCTTGCCTCCAGCCCAACATTTGAATTCAGTGATTTCAGGTTAAAACAAAATTTTAGGGCAGGGGCATAAAAGTCACCAAAAACTAAACACATAGCCTGGAGTTTGGCAGTTGGGGAAGAAGGAGCATGGATGGTTCCTTTGGGGACTGGTTATCTACGCACGTGAGTCTTACATCCTGTTCAATTCCACCCCATCTTATGTCTTCACCTACTGCTCCCAGAGGCATTGCCCACTGCTTGGTGTCCTCAGTATCAAAAAAAATCCCACTGGTATTTGCTCAAGCACTAATCTGCTAATTATATACAAGCCAATTCACAGCAAATATTCACAGCAAAATTATTTTTCCTCCTATAGTAACTTGCATTAGCAATAAAAGAAATTGATAATAGTAACATTTTCTTCATTTACTCAATGAGCTAATTTTTTGGAATGATTATATTCAGCATTGGGTCTTTCTATCAATCACTTGCTCTTCATTTCTGCTGTTGAGAGTAGAAATAAATTTGACAGTGCATAGTGAGAAACTTCAAATGTTTCTATTTTTTTGAACATGGTATTTGGACTGTCAACCCTTAGGTGGAATACAAAAAAATTATTTAAAAATCCTTACTTCTACCTAACAGATTTTCTTTTTCCCATGGAGTTGCGGGTTAGCAATTTTGAAACTGCTTTCTGTGTAAACTAAGATTGAGCAAATAAGTAAACAGATTGTGGATAGTAGTAGCCATGTTTCAGATTATTGGAGAACATGGTTACACACATGAAAAAGGGTTAGAAGAAATTCCATTCTGTTTAATTAGATTTGGAGGTCATTCCAACTAGAGGTCATAATACACTCATTATTTTAATATATATAGCTATGAATACAGTTATAGATATGGATACAAACAGAGATGGGTGTATGTATATACGTATTTGGATTCTCTGGCTCTGTAGGTTGAGAGGATCTAGAAGCAATAACACGTTGGTAGCCACGAGCACATCTATTCAAAATATTTCCCTCTTAAAGCAATTGGGGCCCTTCTGAGAAATAGACAACTTCAGGAGAGAGGCAAAAACAAACACAAACAAAACCAAGATGGACCTGGAACTTCGTATTATTCAATAAAGTATGAAGTGCTCCAAGAATTTGGGGACGTGCCAGGAGAACACAGGAGCCAACGTGAAGGAACCCCCACTGGCTAAATGTGAGCATCAAAATAGTGATAACAACAGATTATGAGCTACTGCATAAAACAGGAAACCACAAGTCCATATGGATATAAGTAAGTTAATGAGTAAAAGAAAAGCGAAGTTTCTCCTTACAGGAGAATGAGCCTAACAAATGCAGAAGGAATGATGGAATTGGAAAATCATTTGGCAACCATCACAATAACTATTCAAGCTACAATAGTCAACAGTCAATAGATACTAACACCAAAGGGTCAAAGGTTGATGAGTAATGTGATACTTACAAGCTTTTACAAAATACGTATTAATTACAAAGGGGGAAAAGGTATCTTTATAGCAAAGAAATTGGCAAATAACACCTTAACCAAGTGATCAAAGTCAACATCATGAGTAATGGGGCCTTAGGAAGAAAATAGTATCACCTCCAGAGTATTCCTGCCCCAAATGAATAATCTGAAATTACTCATGAGGACATATCCAAGAAACCCAAAGCGAAGGAATCTTATAACATAACTGTCCTTTATTTTTCAAAGATGTCAATGTCATGAAAGACAAAGAACCTTTGAGGATTGTTCTAGTTTATAGAAAAACCAGAGACACATGATAACTGAAAACAACATATAATTCAGAATTTTCTTTTGCTGTAAAGATTATTATTAGGACAATTGGAGGAATCTGCATAAACTCTGTAGATTAGGTAATATATACTCCCAGTGTTAATTTTCTATCTTAATTCTTATATATGGTTATGCAGGAGAACATCCTTAATTGTATGAAGTATGTAAAGATGTCTCATGTCTGCAAGAAATTCTACAATGCGAGAGGGAGAGAGAGGGAAGGACGGAGAGTGTATCATAAAGCAAATGGAGTGAAGTGTTAAAATTCGGGAAATCTAGGTGAAAGAATATATGGTAATTTTTTATACTATCCTTCCGACTTGTCTGTAAGTTTTAAACTAGGTCAAAATAAACAGTTTAAAAAATGTACCGTGGCTAGATAATTGCACTTATAAAAAATCTCTCTTAGGGATATGAGTACAGGTAACTATTTATGTACAGATATGTTTATCAAAGCATTAATTACAATAATGAAAAATTAGAAAAAGGTACATGTTGAATAGGAAGAGAATGACTAACTGATTATACATAGCAGTTCAAAATATGTAGCTAGTAAAGTGGAGTTTTTCAAATAGATATAACTGGGAAATGCTGTAATAATAATTATAAATATGAACTCAATTATACAAAATACATATAAAGAGGAAGCACACTAATGTGTTAGTGGATTATTTCTTTAAAGAGAAGTGAAGAGGTAAAGATTTTTTTCTTAGTTTGTGTTAATTTGTTCACATCTAATGTATTTCTAGGGAAAAAGGAAAAAAATTGTCTTATTTTTATATCTCCTAATTAGAGAGTCTCTTTAATTTATGCAACAGCTAGGTTTTCAATAAGAGAATTTCTTAGTCAAAAAGGAGAAAAACTATTTCAACCACAAAATTATTTAAACTGTTGGGCACTTTAGAGACCTCAATTTATAAACAATTAGTATGCTAATTATGAATTGCAAATGGTCAACACTTTGGTGGTTTAATGAGTTTTTTACTGACTGTATTTCAAAGTAATATGAATACACTTATATGTCCTGAAATATGCATTTATTCTAGCTCAGATTTGCCCTCCTTCTAATAAACACAAATTCTACACATCATATACCCTTCCAAAACGTGAGTGCTGACCATGGGAGGTGGCTTCTGGTAAACCAGCAGGTGCTTTCTGTAGAGAAAGGAAGACAACACCAGAGGGGTGGGAGCAATGACTTCCCTCTCATTTAAAGAGCTTATAAAATGTTGTCAAGGCAAGAACTTGACTGAAGATGACATAAGAATATTTTAAATAGTTGATAATCATGGGTAGTTGTATACATTTTTTTAATATAAAAATCTCCATGGTTATATAAATGCCTAGAGAAGATCCACTGGTAATTTGAAACTTTAACAAGGGACGTGAAGGACGCTGTACCAACATTTCCGTGGTGGAGAATCTTCTTTGGAATCAGAAACACATGGTGTTTATTGAGGATTTCTCTTTTGGAGACGGTTGGTTTAGGGACCTTGACATTTTTGAAATAACAGAGATTGTGCAGAATATACCTTCTTACTGAAAGAAGGTATAAGAAGAAGAATTCACATAGGAAACATTTGTTAAGCAAAATTTTAAAAATTCTTGAAGTTGGGGTGTACCAAAACCAAGATTGTAAATGAAAGCCAGTAATCAACGAGTATTTATTGAGCATCTTCTGTTTGCTTAGTCCTTTCCTGCCCTTTATTGCTAGTTTCTAAACTGGAAAGCCTGAAAAATATAAAAATAAAAGTTGTCTTGCAATGCCTTAGTATCATCTTCTAGGCTTAGTGTCCCAAATGCTCAAGGAAGACAGCTCGGCTGATTTGTTTATGAGAGATAGAAATTGAGTTTGAGCAAGAAATCCCGGAAGCTGGGCTGCAGGTAAGCTGGAGGGCTTGGCAAAGGCAGACATGAGGCAATGTTTCCATTAGGGATGATTGGAAAAAGAAAGAGGCTGGAAAGGAAATATGCATGTGCTGTTGGATTGCCAAGAAGAACATGACTCACCAATGAGAGATTTGTTATCTGAGCCTCTAAGTCCCTTCTTGAAAAGTGATACTTTTCCTGAGGTGGACTGGATTCAGGAAGAATGAGATGTGGGAACCTGGATGGGTTCCATTCCAAGGGGGAGGGATACGAGACTGCACTCTGCCGCCAGTACCTCAGAGGTAAGGTATTGAGTTTCCTCTGGACCGCATTACAGACATACAAGCCTGATGGGCAGTTGGAGCTCAGGAGCCCAACCAACTCAAACTAGCAAATCTCTTGCACTGAGCGTTCAATCTATCATTTCTTCCTTCTCCTCCTCCTCCACATTTTCCCCACATGTTGAAATTCTGCTTTACTTTAAAGGTTAAGGCATAAACAGTCTCCACTGAGGAATCTTCCCTGATCTTTTAAGCAGGAACGAATTGCTCCCTTATTGGTGCTTTCATAGAACTTCGTTTCTTCTTCTTTTTGTCAGATCACATCTTGGGTTGGCATACCATGCCTTCTACTGAAGCAACTGGTATAGATGTTGGTCTTCTCTGCTACTGTGAAAGCTCTTTGAGAGCAGGGACCAAGTTTTATCTTGTTGTCCCTAGACTTTCACTAAATGCTTTACCCAAAGAGAAGATCAATAAGTATTTATTTTTGGAGTTGCATGGAAGAGGTCTCTCTGTGTGAGATGCATGCATATAGTGAAGACTGTGAGAAGACAGTAAGAGCTCTAATTGGGTGGGGGGTGTAGGTGGATGTGATGCAGGAGAGAAGGGATCTGGAGTTGTCAGAAAGCAAAGTCAGCTCTATCCTTTACTTTTTCTTCTGAAATGAACCTGTATGTTGATCTGAAGTCAATAATGATGCTCAAGGCACTGAAGATGAAAGTGAGGGCAGCATGGTGCTGCTGGAAGAATGCCGATTCAGGCTCTGGATGTCTACCCATGTGACTTGAAAACTCCATTTAACCTCCATGCAACTTAGTTTCCTCCCCTGAGAAACAGAGACAGAACAATTGCTCGCCCTCTCCACTGGTTCATTGTCAAGATCCATGAGGTCACTGTGAAAACGAGGTCACTGTGAAAATGACTTCACTGTGAAAAGGACTCCTTATGATTACTGGACCAGTATCATTGGCATCAGCTGGGAGCTGGTGAGAAATGCAGAATCTCAGGCCCCACCCTAGACTTCTGAATCAGAATTTACATTTTAACAAGGTCTCAGGCAATTTGTATGCACCTAAACAGTTTCAGAGTACGATTCTAAAGGGCTATAGAATATAAGTGTGATTGTTACAAAGTTCATGTGTGTCAGGGAAAAGAAACATGGGCTCAGTCCTGAGGACTCAGCATTGGAAGGGGAACCAGACTGGTGAGTGAAAGGATGCTGGCATGCTTGGGTCCTACCAGTCAGGCAGGAGGCAAGGGTCTTCCTCTGTTGCATACAAAGTGGTTGATTTGACAATCCCTCAGACATGTGTTCCTCAGATGCCATCTTTGCTTAGTACATTTTCCTATACTTTTCCCTCAAGAAAACTCATTTGTCCTATATTCATCTTTCTCAAGAATCCTTGCCATAAGAGCTGTAGGTAACCTAAAGAACTGATTCAGCATTAATGAGTGCTAAGTTTGTATCTCAGATATTTGCATTATGTTAGAGACCTTCCCAGGACGTACTTTTATCCCAAAGAGTTGAGTATATGGTGGAACATGTGGTGCATCAAGCAGGACCCAAGGGGCTCATTAAATAACACCATGTAGATCATCGCAGCTAGTGATGACCATATAAATGAAATGAGTATACAACGGAGCTGATACTGGAACCCAAGTTGGAGCAATGGCAGAGCTATCCACTGAAAAGAATGCAAGACATAGAAAACAGACTTATGGCTACTGGGGGTACAGGGGGTGGGGAGGGACAAATTGGGAGTTCAGGATTTGTAGGTACTAACTAATATATATAAAATAGATAAACAACAAGGTCCTATTGTATAGCATAGAGAACTATACTGAATATCTTCTAATAGTCTATAATGAAAAAGAGTATGAAAAGAAATATATATATAATATGTATAAATGGATCATTATGCTATACACCAGAAATTAACACAACACTGTAAATTGACTCTACTTCAATTAAAAAAAAAACACAGCGGAATATAAAAAGTACCTGCAGATATCTTAACTTTTAATGCTATAAAAAAGATGTTACAAAATTTAGGGGAACTCGTTAGAACACAAAAAAGAATTTATCTCTTCATAATTTACTTCTGATGGAGATAATATGTTATCCTGTAAGTCAAGACTTTGGATAGTAACTAGAATATTCTTTAAACTTTATCCTCAATTTTATACTTGGAAAATTAAACCAAAAATGCTCACCACTTTAATTACATCTTTATTTTGCTTGTTGCTAAATTGCAAACAGTTCTAATATGAGAACATGATGAAGGTTAATTGAATTTGACCTGGAACAAATTTCCACATGTTACTGTGGAAAGATGAGAAGTTTTGTGCCCAAATTATATATTCTTCCTTTATATTTTTCAACAACAGACTCTAAAGGACAAATAATTTTAAAGATATTTTTGAGCTTATACAGTTAAGAAAGGACAGAGTGAGTATTAGTATATATTTTCTATTGAATTTTTTAAGAAAACCACAATTTTGTGCTCTTGTCTAGGTAAACAGTCCCCTGGTCCTGGGGCAAGGTCCCCCTCTTTCCCCCCAATACCAAAATCTGAAGATGCTTAAGTTCTTTACAGATAGAATGATAATTCTGATCCGTGTTTTGCTGAATCCACAGATGCAGAATAAGTGGCTATGGAGGCTCACTGTATACACATTCTACCAGACGCGGAATATCACAATTTTAATTTCAGAAGACCAGGACTTTGTAATGATGTAATATTAATACAGTTCATAATAATGGTCCCTGAATTGATCCTACTTCTTTTCTATTAGTTACAATGTTTCGGGCTGAAACACAAGTGATGGGGTCCTTCTTAGACATTTGGGAACACAGATGTTTAACTGCTAACTAAAAGAAGTCATTTAAAAAAAATAGCTGGACCACAACAACAAAAAACCTTTTTGCAAATATGTAATATTAGTGCATCTGTTCTAAGGATGCCATGGAATTCTCTCTAGCTCTATGCTAACATGAAGGCAGAGAAGACTTAAACGTACAGGGAAGCAGGAGGCTGTCGGGGGTTAGAAGCATGGGTCTGATGTCAGTCATGGCTTCAAGTGCAGCCTCTACCACTTTCTGTGCGAATGTGAACAGGTTTTTAACCCCTAGCTCACAGTTTTCCAATAAAAAGATGACACAAGCCATATCTGCAGGGTGTAGACAGGATTATTGGGAGAACCGGATGGGATAATCCATGTTAACCTTGAGCACAGGACCCGCCATACTGCAGTTAAGAGAAAGCTATTGTTATTGCAACTCATAAATGTTACCTCTCATTATTTACAAAAAGAAAAGGATTTCTGATTTCAGTTATACATGGGGGCTCTGGATGAACCTGGGGTGAATTTGAATTGAAATTGTTGGAATTTGCTTTAGAGCTTGGCCATTCCTGTCCCCTTCCTGTCTTCTGCTAAACTGCCAAGAACTGTGGCTTCACAACGGGTCCTGTGATTTAAGTCCCAGAAGACAACAGTTCGGACTCCTTAAGAAAATGGAGTCCTGATGGACATATGTATTTGTGTTTGTGCCAGGCCCCTTAAGATGCCCTAAAATTGTGCCAGGCATTGGGTTTTCAGAGTCCTACCAGATCTGAGAATTTGAAAACCAATGTCTAGCACATGATGGAGAATTTGATAAGTAGACCAATGTGCACTAGATAATATTCCCCAAAGATCAGCGAAGCACTCTTAGTTCAGGCTGTGGTTGACACTTCTGTTCTTAATCGAAACGTTTCTCTAAAGGCTAGTGAGGGTCTTTGCTAGAGACTGATAGAGTATCTTGAGGGAAAATAATAAATTACATGTGAACTTTTTCATTTTTACGTGATTATGGTTTAAATTTTATTGTTGATGTGTAAAAATGTGGATGAAATTCTCAGCAGCTGGTTTGAGGATTTTGTTAACTGAGGAAATGTAGCCTTTGCTGAGAAGTGACAATCAGCTAGCTGTGGGGTTGGAGAGAGTGTTGGGTGGGGAGAAGTTCTCATGGAGAAAAAGGTAATGATTTGATAAGAATCAGAGGCTGGAGTGGAGACAAGGGGCTAATGGAGACTGACCTGCTACATGAGGAAAGAGAGAAGATAGAGAAACCCACTGGTTTCTTGGAAAATAGCCCTGATACAAGAGAATGTCTTGTGGAGACCTTGTTGAGATCAACATTGTGGGCTCTGAGAAAGCATCGTCTTTCTCTTACTTAGAAGCTTCCACAGAATTTAAATGGCTCAGCAGAGCTTATGGTTTCAGATTCGTTCTGAAAAAGGAAGAAAGGTGCTGAGCCCGCCCCACACTAGGCATGAGGAACAAGTCGAGACTGTGTGGGAGAAAGCCAACAGATGGTCCACACAAGTGGCGCATGCTAATTGTGGAAAAGTGAGAAAATGTGGGTGAGCAAGAGGAAGGAAAGAAGCCATCCAGATTAATACCACCCCAAGATAGCTGTTGGTAATGCACTGATACCTTCTGATCCTTGTTCTAGATTATTGTGCCAACTTGTGTTGTTCCCTTATCCTTTTTTTTCTTCCTAAAGAAAGTAGGATCCACATAGTATATGCTGCTTTGTAAGCTTTTTCATTTGTTTAACCACATGGGGCCATCTCTCTACCTGTAAGATGTTACTGGTGGGAGCTATGTAACATACTGATACTAGAAACACCGATTTCCTGGCTTTTGCTATTATAATTACACGTGTGATAAATATCCCGAGAGCTAAATCTTGCACACTTATCTGGTTATTTCCTTCAGATAAATTTTCCCCCCTCCCTTCCTTCCTCCCTCTTACCCTTTCATTTATCTGCTGACCAGCAAATAGTTGCTGTTTTAGTGTGCGCTGCTATACCAAATTATATTATAGACTGGGTGGCTTAAACAACAGACATTTATTCCACAGTTCTGGAGACTGGGAAATTCAGAATCAAAGTGATGGCACGTTCAGTTCTTGGTGAGCACCCTCTTCCAGATTTGCACATAAGCATCTTCTCTCTGTGTCCTCACATGGCAGAGAGAGGAGGTGGGGAGGGAGGAAGCTGTCCTTCCTCTCTTATCAGAACACTAATCCCATTATGGGGACCACACTTTCTTGACCTCATCAAATCTAGTTATCTCCCAAAGGACTCACCCCCAAATATCATCACATTATGGGGTAGAGTTTCAACACATGAACTCAGGAGGGACACAAAACATTCAGTCCATAACAATTGCTGAATGTTTCCTCAGCATTGGGGGATTTCGATGAGATTCTGGAGACACAGATCTGTTGACCTTCATGTGAAAGATACAGGCATTAATCAAACAGCTCTATGGAAAAAATATTCAATAACTACTGAAGCAAGGGTGAGGCCAAGGTGATTTATGGTTCCATGGAGACCTAGACTGGAGATTTGGCTAACTGAAGGAAGTCATGGAAGACTTTATTGAAAAGGTTAACACTTGAGATGGAATATGAAAAATGAATGGGAATTAATCAGGGCAAGAGAGAACGGAAGAAGATCACAGGGAGAGGGAAGGGTGGGTGCAGAGGCTTCAGGGCAGAAAGGAATACTCTAGAACAAAGGACTAAAGGAAGATCAGTATTATGAAAGTTGATGTAGCCAGGAGGCTGCAAGGAACTGCTAACTGAAAAGAATATGATATTTCCAGGCCTTATTTTAAGTCAAATTGCTGAGTGAACCTAAGAGAATTTGAAAAAAAGCATATAAGAAATACCACTTTCATAGTGTTTCTGACTCTTTTCAACAGCCCATATACCTGAATGCTCACCTGGGCTGGGCGCGAAGAAGACGCACACATCACCAGCACAACACATCAGCAGAGAAATGAGGTGGGCCCAATCACATTGGGTAGGCTCCATCAAAGGACCACTTCCCCAGTCACTAATCCTGGGTCCTATCTTTTCTCACCCAGGAGAAGTACGGTATCTACAGAGCAGAACAATGTGGACTCAAGGCAAGAATGCTATCGCTCCATGATATTCTTGGACAAGGAACAGAATTAGAACACAATTTCATGAAAATGTGCAACATTTCCCCACATGCCTATTTGTAGCTAACACTGGTGAGGCTTCGAAGGAAAGGCGCATTTATGACCCAAATGTGATATTTGGCAATCACTTCTGCTTCATTTCCCCCCTCACCTGGGTACCTCTGTGTCTGCTGCAATCAACAAGACCATGCCAGTGGTCCCGCTTTGCCTGATGCTCATTCTGATGCAAGACAAGGGTGTTAGGTTGCATGTCTCATCTTGAATTTGGTGATTTTTCACAGGAAAATTGAAAAATGAAAAAAAAACCAGGAAAAGAAAAAAAATTGAAAATCAACTCTTGTTTTATTTGCTTTCCCAATATTTGATCCAACACGTAACCTGGCCTTATTTTCATACTGATGAAAATTAGACCACATTGCATAATTGATGTCATTTTTCCACAGGGAAACTTGGCAAATTTTATCCATCTTTAGTTATGTTTAAGGAGATGGTTCATTTTAAAATCTGTTCTTGTCTTAAAATATTCACTTACACTATGCTATAACTTTTCTAACTTCTTTTTCAGAGGATTTTCTTGCTTTTGTTCTCTTTATTAGTGGTCTAGAAGGACCCCAGTTTAAAGCTCTTTATCTGTACTTTCAGAAGGACCAAGCTGGTAGCAGTCTAAAGTGAATAGCTTAGTTTCAAAGCATGTTTTTTTCATTCAAAACACAAATGACTTAATTGCTAAAGAACTGAGGGGAAACAAACAAAGTGGATTGCTAGGAAAGCGCTCCCCTCAAACCACTACACCCAGTGAAAATAATTACAGTAATACCCCTTATTCACAGGGAATATGTTCCAAGACCCCACAGTGGATGCCCGAAACCATGTATAGAACCAAATTCTCTATATACCAGGTTTTTCCCTATACATACGTAACTATGATAAAGTTTAATTATAAATTAGACACAGTAAGAGATTAACAACCAAAATAATAAAACAGAACAATTATAACAGTATACTATAATGAAAGTTATGTAAATGTGGTCTCTCTCTCTCTCTCAAAATATCTTATTGTACAAATTTAATGCCTTTTCCATCTTAACTAAGCACTCAGCAGGCAATGTGGCCATAACTTTTGCAGTTTGAGCTAAAAAAAAAAAAGCACAATCAGCATGAGTTTCTTTTTCCTTCTTCACAATTTTATGGGTAGAAAATTCATTCTTACTATAGATTTCAGCAACCGCAGCATACGAGTTTTTTCTATCATTATGAAGTCAAGAACTTTCACCTTTTCACTTAAAGTAAGCACGTTATGCCTTCTCTTTGGCATATCCAACTTGCCAACATCACAACTTTTGTGCTTTGGGTCACTCTTAAGTAAAACAAGCTTACTTGAACACAAGCACTGTGATACTATGACAGTAAATCTGATAACCAAGATGGTTGGATTATCAGGCCAACCAAGACCATCCTGGGTGGGACAGAGAGGGACAGCAGGAGATTTCATCACCCTACTCAGAAAGGCGTGTACAGTTCACAACTTATAAGCTCTGTGTTTCTGGAATTTTCCATTTAATATTTTAAGACCGTGGTTGACTACAGGTAAATGAAAACTGGAAAGCAAAACTGGACATAAGGGGGGGACTACTGTAATGGCAATAGAGAGTGCTCCATCAAATCCCTTTTCTTTTACTCCTAAATTGTCCTTTTTAAGTACATATTCAGTATGCCAAATATTGACCCATTTAGGCCAACCATTACATGGAGCCTGGCACCAAATTTTTAACAATGGTTCAATAAAACACAGCTAACTGGCTCTGTGCAACTGGAATATGTGGATAAGATCTCAAAAATTTTCCAACAAACACAATTCCATGGACGCTTAGCCCACTCAAGGGTTTCTTCTGAGCTCTCAGATGCTACTTAAATCACTTTTTAGCAACTGAAATTTCTATTCTCCTCTCTTTATAACATTGTCTTTTCCACTTAGAGGAAACATGATCTTGTTCTTTCAAATCCATTTTCAAGATAAACAGAACAAGATTTCTGTCTCACAGCGTGCCAAGCTTTGTTGGGAATAAAAACAAAGAGAGAAAGAAAAATAAATATAGCGACAATTGTTCAAAGCAGGATGAACGAAATATATGAAGCAAACTGTGTGAGAGGCGCTGCCAGTGGCAGACTAGGGTAGCTCATAAGTGTCACCGAGAATTAGGGTTCATCAATAATTTCACCCCAGATACACCTCGTCTCCTCTTTTTCCAGAAATTGTGATTGTGAGGCCACATTGATAGGATATTCCACCCCTGAGAGTTGCTTTATTCAAATTTCTTTTTCTTTTTGTGGTTTAGTGGCAAGTGAAGCAGGTTGGGTTAGGAAATTTGGGGTTTTGTCCCAGCTCTGCCATTAGTCAGCTGTTGTCTTAATTATGTCGCAAAACAAAACACCCCCAATCTCAGTGGCATGCAACAAGAAATGTTTATTTCTTGCTCAATGGACGGTGAGTTGCCAGGTACGGCTCTTTTCTGGTTGAGTCCACAGGTAAGTTATTGATCTACTGCAGGGTGGGCCTACTTCAAGGACTGCTCGTGCCTAGGTCAGGGTGAAGGGGCAGCAGCAACCTGGGGAATATTTTTCTCATGGAGGAGGTGAGGAACTCCTGAAGGGCAACTGGAAACATGTAATTTCTCTGAAGGCCTACACTGTCACTCCTATCCTCATCGACTTTCCTTCTTTCATTGGCCAAATGAAGTCACCCGGCCAAACCTAAGATCAAACAAGGGGGAAGGAATGAGAGAAGAATATTCCTCCTGGGGAGAGGGCTGAGGACTGGATCTTGGCTGAAGGGTAATAGAATTTACCACAACCTGATTTCAAGGAAGAATTGTATTTTTGTTTTTTAAATTTGTAAAATAAGGCTTTGGACCACATAGGCAGAGAGAAATCTACTCTGCCAAAGATCCAATCAGGAAATAACAGCTATTAACAACCCTTTTTAAAAGTTGTAATTAAATAAACTTAATGGTTTCCAGAAAAAATACAATTTAGGCTGAGTATATTTTTAAACATTAGAATGGCAATGAGAAAGCTGCCATTGCTTTTTAGCCTC
The DNA here is from genome assembly GCF_048564905.1 of Vicugna pacos. Lineage (NCBI taxonomy): Eukaryota > Metazoa > Chordata > Mammalia > Artiodactyla > Camelidae > Vicugna > Vicugna pacos. The sequence continues at coordinate 40,829,988 of NC_133003.1, forward strand.
TTGAATTTGTCTATTCCAGCCTATTGGAGAAGTAGCCACACTCAGGCTAATGAACAGAGCTCGCCAGTTTGTACAGGGCAATCTCCCAACTCCACCCCAGGGCTTTTGTTTCTGGGTTAAATCAGGGGTTAAAAACTATGGCCCATAAGTCACATCTGGCCCCCCGCCACCTGTTTCTGTATAGCCTGTGACCTCAGGATGGTCATTTTTATATTTATAAATGTTTGTCAAAAATAAAATAAAATAATATTTTTGTAACACGTGAAAATACATGAAATTCAAATTTCAGTGGCCATGAAAAAGCTTTATTAGATCAGCCACACCCATTTGTTTACGTATGTTGTCTGACTGTTTTGGTGTGATCCCAGCGGGGTCAAGCAGTTGCCATAGAGACCACATGGTGTGAAAAGCTAAAAATATTTGCTATATCTTTACTGGCTTATTATAAGAGACTCTTGCCAACCCCTGGACTAAATGATTCACCCAGATATAAAATACTGTAATTCTGTATGGTTCTTAAACATACAGTTTGAAGCCTATTCTTAAATAGGTTTGAAGCCTAACAGTTCTGTCCCATGAGACAGAAAGGTAAGCACAGCATCTGATGGGTCCATCTGTGCCCTTGAGTCTACAGGACTTTGAGAAAGCAGGAAATCCAGATGTGACTCTCCCCTCTGACTCTCCACAGAAGGCAACTTGGAGCCACCACTTTTTGTAATGACGGAGGCAGTATCACGCTTCTGCAGCTTAGGCAAAATTCCATATTTCTCTCCCTAGGTGAGTCTTAACACTGGCCAAAGTTATATATCCAGCTATTCAAGGGTTGACTGAGCCTAAGTCCATGTCATCTTGCTACACGTTTCATATTGCATTCTCAGTAATGCTAAAAATAGCCCCTCCGTTAGCAATGATTTACATTTCATGCTGGCTTATGTGACAACGTTTTCTGCCGATTGCTTTTCCCACACATTTTTTAAAAAACCTTCTTCAGTTTAGATTTTGATTTAATTTTTGTTTTATAAAAAGAAATGTCATCCCACAAGGGGAGACAGCTCTTGTTATAAACACACGTGCGTAGGATTGTAAAACTTAATGAAATTCACAACCGAACATTATAATAAACTGGCCTCAGGACAGAAACAATCTAATCAGCCTCCAGTGAGTCACAGATGATTGGCTGGAATTGTACACAGGTGGCTGAGGGCACAAGGCAGCTGGCGTCTTGCCTCACAACACACAGGGGACGTGCGTTTTATGACCCAACTCTGCGTGCCCTGTCGTGCTTTATTGTTCACATATTTCTGTCCAAACCTGCCCTGGCAATGTAGCTGCATAGAAATGACAGTCTGCGAACCACACTCATTAGGAGAAGTTAGCGAATGTTGCACCAGCTGAGAAAGGGCCAGTTCCTTTCAGGGCAGCATCCAGATGAAGTAACTCAAGCTTTTGAGGACCTGGCTGAGATTTGCAGCTTTGAAAAGGATCACAAAGGACTACCTCCCCACTTCTCCTGACTAGTCTGGAAGTCTCCTGTTGATAATTCTGTGGGAGAATAAAAAAATATGTTCTACAATTGTACTACAGGCTTTACTGAGTTGAGCAGAATCATTGAGAAAGGTGGCATGGCTCTTACTTAATACAGTGTAAACACCTGAGCAGCTCTGAGCAGTATGAAGACAGCTTTCCAATCTTTCACTCCAAAATTAAATTGTGAGCTCTGTCACCAGTCTTAGTAGGTGTTGCGAGGTCATTGAAATCACCCAGGCAGCCGTTCGCCACACTTGGTTGTGTACTGATGCCAAGCAAGGCAGGTGGGGAGCACGAGTCCGTTCCAAGAAAGACAATGCATACCTTGTCATACATTGACTAATGCTAGTAAGAGAAAAATGCATATGGGGTCATCCAACTACATGAGGCTACCGGTGACGTAGAAAAAAATCTATCCAATTTGAAAATAAATGAGTAAATATTATTTCATTATTGTGAGAACAAATCACACCAGCCATAGCACCAGCACTAGCAGTAACCACTGCCAAGGATATCTGCAGTCCTTTTTTGATGGCATTTATATGGGAGAGTGGTCACGAGCAGGCTCTGGAACCAGAGCACCAGCAGTGAGTCCTGGCCTGTCACGTACAAGCTCTGTAACCTTCAGCCACTTAGTCAATATCTCTGTGCCTGTCTCTCCCTTGTAGAAAGTGACTGGGGTAAGAAAAGTACTTACCCACAGGGTTATTATGCTGATGTTACGAATTAATTCATGAAAAAAAGCACAGTGCCTGGCACATGAATAAGTGCTTCATTGATATCAGTGATTATTAATGAAATTATTTGGTATATGTATGTTCATACATTCACTCAGGACTCTCCAATTATAGTTATTTAAGAAGAAGGAGGCATGAAAATGAACATTTTTTGCATACCATGTGCTAGCTAGGTCTTGGCTGATGGCTATTTATTACCTTCTTTAATTTTTCTAATAATCTTAGAGTGGCAGATACTATCTCCCGGGAATCATAAAATTCTAAAAAGGCTACCAGGTCAGGAAGTGCCCATCAGCTATAGTAGAGCTACTGTTAGCCCTTTACTTATAAATCCACGCCTGGTTAAAGAGCTGGGATTTGGGGCTTAATTCCTGCCTGTACCTCTTGCTAACTGTGATCTTGGGCAATTTAACCTCTTTAAATTTCATTTTCCTCCCTGCAAAAAGTACATAATGATAGAAACTACCTCCCAGGTATAGCAGAAGCACTAAATGACATATTAATATCTAGAAATGTTTAGCACAGTACTCAGTACTTGAAAGACAGTGATCAGTAACCATTAGTCATTATAATATAAGATCCATATGTGCCTGTGGCTCTGTGTTGCCTCCATCACTGTGTTTACTGTGTTGTTAACCCACTCAGCACCACGATTAAAGAGTGAGCTGTCTGACAGGGGTTACTCCCTACTACTGATCACTGTGCTGTCTTCTGCTTCTGCTACAAAGATTTTGGCACACTTCAGGTATTCTATAAATACAAAAATAGTTGCGGAATGGCTAAATAAATCCATTTCTATATTTAAGTCATCCCTTCTTGTGTTTTCACTGAATGTATAAAAAGAAGACAATGCACTGACAGTGGGATATTATTCATCCTTCAAAAAGAAGGAAATTCTGCCATATGAGCCAACAAGGATGAACATGGGGAAAATAATGCTAACCGAAATAAACAAGTCACAGAAGGACAAAGCCTGGATGATACCACTTATATGACGCATCTAAAATAGTCAAACTCAGGAGCCGGAAGTAGAATGGGCATTTCCAGGGGCTGGGGTGGGGGCGGGCAAATGCAGAGCAGCTGTTCCATGGGTATAAACTTTTAGTTATGCCAGATGGTTAAGTTCAAGGGATCTGCTTACAACACTGTGCCTACCGTTGATAACTGTACTGCACACTTAAAAATTTGTTAAGAGACTAGATCTCATGTATTCTTAACACAATATTTAAAGACAGAGAAAGAGAGAGAGAGGACTAGAACTGAAATTTTTGAAATAGTTCTCATCTTAATTTCCAAGGAACTTTGCCCAGGAAATTTGTTCTGATTCTTTCCTTAATTTGGCTTGAAGAACTGATATCTTCTGAACAACACTAAGGGCCCTTTTGCTCTTTAAAGAAGAGAAATAGCAATGGAAATAAGAAGTGATCATGGCCACCTAGCACTCGAAAGACTCTGCCCAGTGACACAACACCAACGCCATCACTCTCCTGCCAACTTAAGCTCTTTCTCTGGGCTGAAAACTGCATCAACAACTTTTAAACAGTATCTCATTAACCTTCCCATCAAATCTATGACAGAGAATTTTCATTCTTATTTTCTCAGTGGAAAAGAAAAAAATCTCACGTCCGAGAAGTTAAGTGACTTGCTCAAGGTCACACAGCAGCCATGTGTCAGAGCCAAGGCTGAAACATGGCTCACTCTGACATCAGAGCCTTGCTGTCTCCCTTTATTCACTGGGTCTAAAAATATATATTGAGTATCTACCACTAAGTAAGTAAATATTTTTAAAGAGTTCAAAACGGTGCCTGATACAAAATAGGTGCCGTGTGGGCATGATAAGTAAATACGTAAATTTTTGGCCCACTTCGAATATATACATCAGTGAACAAAGCACACTATAATTCCTGCTCTCGCGAGGCTTATCCATAACAGAGGGGATAGGTGAACACAGTAAACAGGTAGCAGAGGGAGGTCATACATGCAATGGAGAAACAGAGGAGGGAAGGGCGATGGGGCAGGAATGTTCATGCGGGTGGTGGGTTGCATTTCAACGTAGTGATCAGGGCAGGACTTACAGAGAAGATACACTGAGTGAAAAGCTGTGGCTCTCTCTGGGAGGGTTACTCCTGACAGGGAACGGCTAGAGCAAGGGCCCAAGGGTGACTAAGGAACAGTCACATGTCTGGAGTGGAGTGAACAAGGGCCAGAGGAACAGGAAATGAGGTCAGAGACATGATGGGATGAGGGGTGGTGGACGCTGTGTGGGGTGCCTGCTCTGAGCAGCTAGATTAGGATCCCCCACACTGACCTCTCGAGGCTAGTCTATTATTTGCAATTCCGGCTTGGGGACAATTAGAGGGTCTCAGGAACCCCTTTCCAATGCTTGACATTTCAGGGCTGAGAGAGTTAAGGTAGAATGCTCAGGCGCCAGCTGGTCAGCAGGGTCTGCTCAACCCATGAACATTAGAGCCTGCAAAGGGCAAGGGTTATTTGAGGAGCGGAAACCTACAACATCTGTTAACCATGCACAGATAAAGGGGCCAAAAATAATATGAACAAAATGAATGTGAAGCTAAGGGAAGGGCCCTCTGGGGAGAATAAGATTGAGCAATGACAAGAAATCTAAAGGTGTGTGTACATGTGTGTACACATGTATGTCTGTGTACATGAATATACATGTATATGTATATATGTGTGTATATTTACTTCAAATAAATCACTGTAATAATTGCCCACTGTGTGTAAGTGACAGTAAGGAAGACAAGAGATTTTTATAACATGCAGTGAATTTTCAGGCATCTTGAAGTAACTGGAAGGAGCTTGGATATGTGAAGTCAAGAGCAAGGGCTGGCGAACTTTTCCTCTGAAGGGCTGGAGAGTAAATATTTCAGGCTTTGTGTGCCTTACTGTCTCTGCTGTGACTACTCCATCCTGCTGTTGTAGAGTGAAAGCAGCCCAGACACCTGTAAACAAATGGGCGTGGCTATATCCCAATTATTCTTTATTTACACGCACAGGGAGCAGTCTGGATTTGGCTCATGGGCAGTGACTTGCTGTCCCCTCAGCTAGAGACTTACAGTTCCGCTAGTTCTGCAGAAGTTGCTATCTGCAGAGTGTCCCTACTCAATGCCAGAGCCAGGCTAGGTGCCTCTCCTCCTAAACATAATTATTATAGCCTGAATATTATTATCTCTATTTTGCAGATGAAGAAATAGCGTCTCTGCTCAGAGAGGGTAAGTACATCGCCTAGGGTCACACAGCAATTAAGTGGCAGAACTAAGCAGCAAACTGTGGAACACAAATCCACATGGCATGTTCCATCACAACATGCTGAACCTCACAGAAGAGAAATGCAGATAATATCAGATGTTTAGCTCTTTGCCCAAAGCATGAAAAACCAAATGGAATTAAAATGAGATTTTAGTCACTGTGTATTCCTATGTCCATTTCAGCTTTGGGGAAGGGAAAACAAAAAAGATACGTTTCCACTTTGTCTTCTTTGGCTTATACATGAACTTCTCTCTAGGGATTTCAAAGCTGCCTAATCCTTGGTTTCTGCATTTCTGTTGGAAACAGTCTGTGCCATTATGAATGATGGGGGCTGGGGGTTAGGCGATGGAGAATAAATAAACTTTCCCCTTGTTCTATGAAATAGATTGGCAAACTCAAGGATGAAGTGAGCAGAGTGAAATGCAAAAATTTTTTTGGGTCACGTGCAAACCTACAACAGAAATAAGGCCACCACCACACCATGTTCCTTCTATTCCTCCACACCCTCCTCCCGTGATGCTCTGACCAGGTCAGCATTCTTCTGTCCACAAGGAGAAAAACCAACTGCTAGTCCTGACTCATGGCCCCCTGGACTTGTTCCATCTACCTGGAATACTCTGCCCAAGATTCTCACAGGGCTGGTGTTTCTCATTACTCAGGTCTGCGTTCCAAACTCCTGTTTCTACCGGAACTTCTCGGAGCTCCTTGTTTAAATTTTCAAAGCACAGGTCTTTATCACATTAACCTCTGTTCAATCTTGGCATTGGAATTGGCACTGCCACTTCTGCAAGATAAGGGGGAGCTGGAAGACTGAACCACACATTTACTACCCTGAAAGTTAAGGAAAATGTTCTAACCAAGGGGCAAAGAGCCAGGGCAAGAAAGATAGAACTATTCCAGCCTCACCTGCTCAGAATGGAAGGAATTGTCATCTGTGTCCAATTCAAAGCAGCGTTGGAGAAGGTGGGGGAGGGGCGGGCCATCCACACGTGTTCAGGCACGTCCAGGAAGGGCACAAGGCTGGGCCTTGTTCTGGTATCCCCGGGGAAGCGGCCCTTTTGTCACTTGTCTTTGGGGCATTTTCAAGGTGAGTTATTACAGAAAGAGCCTTAAGGGGAGACTGGTGACCTCAGTGGGGAGCCCTGGTCTCTGCTCAGCCTGGCGCGCCTCAGTTCTGCTGTGGGTGTGATGGTCATCACCTCTGCCCGTTTCATAGGCTGTATGAAGAAGTGACACTTAATAAAGGCTTCTCCAATTCAGCCAATTCCATTTGGGCTTTTGGCACATTTGCTCTGAGTTTCTGGCTTTGATGCCGGGCCTCGTTCCACTGGCTCTGGGAATTGGGTCGTGTTAAGCTTCTGGAAGTGAGAGGACGGCCTCGTGTTTGAACTGGTACGTGATTGATTAACCCTTTCTGCAACTTATCTGGTGAATAATAGATGGCTGGGCAAAGCAGGCTCCAGATGGCCACAATTCCTGAGATGCTGACTTCAGAGGTTGTGATATCTGGTCACAGACTGAGTTTGACACGTGGCCACACTGACATGCGAGCCCGGGGAAGACTGGCTGTCTGGACTGCCTCTAAGGATTTGGGGAGTGGAGATTTCATTCTTTGAGCAAATTTTAATCTTAGGGCGGCCTTCATCCCCTTGTGGCAAACAAACCAATCCAAGTGGAAGCGATATAAATAAACTCAAAACAAAGCATGTTTACAATTTATTTTGGTCTTGATTTTTTTGTTTTCTATTTTGTAAACTCCACTGTCAACTTCTAAGCTTTAAATACAACTGGGAAGAAAGAAAGAAAGGAAAAAAAATGGAAGGAAGGAAGGAAGAGAGGGAGGGAGGAAACTATAATAATAATTTTAAATAACTGACCTTCTTAAGAAGTTTAGAAACATAATCCTATTGCTCCAACATTCAGCAAGTAAAGCAGTATTTTAATTTCTGGAACACCATTTAATAGTTTAAAAAAAACAGATCCTTGCTTCTTTTCCATTTACTCCATTATTTCAAAAAAAAATCTTCTTCTGAGGGAAAGTCAAAATAAGTCAGCTCTGTTCTCTTGCTTAAGTGAAAAAGAAGCGAGTGTTTACAAACATGGTTTTAATCAGACTTTTAAATTTTTATTTATTTATTTTTGCCATTTACCAAACGTGGTGCTAGTTTTCAAGAAAGAGAAAGTACCATGTGAAACATGATTCACTTCTCTCTGCTGCTCTACCCACAGGTCCAGCCTGTACAGTTACTGTTTCTTAGGGTGGGGAGACTTGGTCGTCCGCCATCATGAAACCAGTGTGTAACTTGGGGACTGACTGCAGCAGTGGGACCAAGCCCCACGCACAATCTCAGAAACCAGACCAAAAAATCAGAACCCACACACCCTGTTCCATTTCTTAAGTACGTTTGTAGTGGGAAACTAGATGCAAACACACAGAATGGTTCAATATTGATTTGGGCATACGTTTTTAAAAAAGCCAGTAAGACAAGGTGCCAGTTGTTAACAGTAACTCAAGTCATGCCATTCAATCAAAGCACATTCAGACTCGGCTACTGGATATGTAGGTTTTAGCCAGCTCATTTCCTCTGATTAGTGCCACAGAGAAATTGTTATGTACCTTAGACCTGGGAAAACAAACTTTGTTGTCAGAATGGGGCCAGCCAATAGATGGACATCAGCTCCCTCCATCTCTCACCCATGGCAGACATCACTAATCGATTACAGCACTCTTCATCACTGAGTCACGAGGCCTCAGAATCCTGTCTAAATGAGGTGTCAGGTAGTCAGAACAGCAGTGTTGGAATTGGCATCACTGCAAAAACTCACTGGGGCTGTCTCCACATGGCACAAATGTGTCTTGCAGCTTTGATAGTTTTCTACCATCGCAAGTGTCCCTGCTGGTATTTGCACCCTTGTGTAATTCCCTCCCTAAAAATATGGACTGGACCTAGTGATTCAATTCTAGTGAATAAAGTTTGCAAAAGTGATGATGGGACGGCACTCTTAGGATGAGGTTACAGAAGACGGTGACTTCCATCTGGCTGGTACCTGCTCTTAACCTCTCACTCTGAGGACACCGGCAGCTGTGTTGTGACCTGCTCCATGGAGAGGCCCACAGGACAAGGAACTAAGGGAGGCCTTTGTTCAACAGCTTATGAAGAACCAATGCCCCCAACTCAAAAGAAAGCCAGTGACTGAATTCTGCCAACAAACCACGTGAACGACTTTGGAAGTGGATCCTTCCCCAGCCAGGCCTTGAGATGAGTGTGCCTGGAGAAAGACTTTGAGCCAGAGGACCCAGACTTCAAACTCACAGCAACTATGAGATGATACTGTTGCTTTAAGGTCACTGAATATTGGGATAACTTGTTACGCAGCCACAGATAATAACATAGCAAGATTTTAGCAGACTCCCAGAAAGAAAAAAGGCAAGGAGAGAGGAGACATGTTAGAATAAGCAAACTCAGTCTCTGAAAGGGGAATTCAAATTTCCTCTGGGATGGAAAAACTTAAAATCAAGTCACAGCTCTAGGATGGCCTCCTTGGTTCTGAGATCTGATCATTCCTATCAAACATTTATTGCACGTGGAGCCTAAGCATGGGCTTATCCTTGAGATCTTGCAAAGACAAAGATGCAAGCCATGGTCTCTATCCTTCAATACTGTAGGGTTAGGAAACAGACACTATAAGCTAAAGTTAACAAGGCAAAATCAATGGAGTGAACATTGATTGTTTTCATCTGCCCAGCAACTATCCTTGTCCTTTTTAGTTTCAACAGGCTAACTTTTCTTCAGGAAACCACCCCAACATCTGCTAGGCCCATTTGGTCTGGGTGGAAATGACAGCATCTCAGGTTGGGCCCGACACTGAGCTTGCTAACTTGGTAGAACATAAGCTTGAAGACATTGGTGACCATTTTCACTTCTACTTGGAGTGAGTCAGTTTGAATTATATGAAATAGAGGAAAGCAAAGCTGAGAGAAGGAAAGAAGAACATTCCTGACAAAATCTTTCCAGTCCCTTTCTCCAACTGCCTTGGTACTGGCATTTTCAATTCTATTAAGCCAATAAATACTTCCCTGCCTCCCAGCACACTGTTTTTACTTTCTTCACTCTATACCTGTTTGAATTGGGTTTCTGCAACTTACAACTGCAAGAGGAGTGACGTGAAAGTGTAGGAATTTGAAAAACCTAGCATCCCATAAAGTTGGCCTTGAGATGGGCCTGGATCAGCAGGAGGAGGGGGTCACAAGCAGGTTTCTAGGTCATTAAGTCCTTTGGAGATGACTCAGATGTAAACAAGGGCATCACTACTGACACAAATTCTGTGGGTGACTCTTGGTCCACCTGGACTCACATGAGAAAATGAGCCAGGACAGTAATCATGTTCGTTCACTCAGCAAGTATTTACTACACACTGGCTCTGTGCTGGGAAATGTTTTGGACTGCTGAGAACACAATGACAAAACAAAATGTGTCTGCTCATTGGGTGTATGAGTCTAGTCTCTTCCCAGGAGGAAGATGATAAAGAAGTCTATCAGTGTATGACAGGGCTGGTGGTGGTAAGTGCCAGGAGAGACAGAGCAAGTTAGGGCTGGGTAGGGTGATGGGGACTAAGGAGTGTGGGTGCTATTTTAGATGTGGTGGCCAGGAAAGGCCTTACAGTAGAGTGAAAATGCAGGCAGAGGTAGAAGTGAAACACAGGATGCTTCACACAGACATCTGGTGTAAGTGTTCAAAGCAGAGGAAGGGTGAGTACAAAGACCTTCAGTTGGAATGCAATATTTGGTAGATTTTAGGACAGTAACAGGGTCAGTCAGTCAGGGAGAAGTGAGAAAAAAGAAGAGAAAAAGACTATGAAGTCAGGGAGAGGTCAGATCTCATAGGGCCTCATAGGCCACTGTTAAGGATGTTAGCTTTTACCCTGAGAGCCATGGGCAGCCAAAGGAGTGCCATGACATGACTGGTTAGGCTGTCTCAAGGGACGTGGATATAAAGACGACCAATTTAGAGGCTACTGCAGAAGTCTTGGTAAGAACTGATGGTGGTTAACAGTTGGGGTTGGACTGTGGATACATTTTTGAAGATACAACTATGCGATTTGCTGACCCACTGGATACAGAACATGAAAGAAACTATGGTCTAGGAGGAGTAGATGGAAGGGCGGGGCTATCCTTAATCAAGATGAGGAAAACTGGGGAGAAAAGTTTGGCTTGAACCTGCTCAGTGTATGATGTCTGTTAGACACTGGAGCGATGGATCAGGTGGGTGGTTGGACATATGGGTCCCGAGTACAACGAAGATGTCTGGGTTGGAGATGAGCATTTGAGAAACACAGTAGACAGAGCTATTTATTGAAAGCTGAGACTGGATGGGATCACACAGGAAGTGAGTATAGACAACACAGAAGACATTCAATGGAATCTCAAGCTACTCCATCATTTAGAGGTCAGGAAGAGAAGGAAGTTGCTGGAAAAGACAGTGAGATGAAAAGTTCGAGCCACAGTACTTTGTAACCAGGTAGAAGACAGAAGAATCCATCTCTGTGCTTCTGCTTTTCCTCTGTTTTACATAATGTCACCTCCCTTTCACTCAGTACAATACTTTCTCTGTGTTCTGGGCTAGAAGGACACAGAATCACTATGGCAGAGTTTTCTTACTCAGAGATAAATTTAAATCAAGGCATAGGACACCAGCCATAAAGAAGAAACAGAGTCTCTGATGAAATGAATTGTGGATGCAGGAAGAAGGAAGGGCAGGTGCTGGGGAAAGGAGTCCAGTGGCTGTTAGAGCCAGAGAAGAAGTCAAAATCACAAAGGCAGACACAGCAGAAATGAACGGCTCCCCAGTGCTGGGTCAGGGGACACAGTGGGCAAGAAGGATATTTGATGATGGTCCAGGTTCATGACCCTGAAACCAGAGAGGGGAGGTCCAAATCCAGGTATCTGATAAATACTCAGACCATGGGCTTTGGAGGCAGCTGACTTTTAAACTTTTTTTTTTTTTTAAATGGCTGAAACACCTTTTATTCTGCATTTTAGGGCCTACTTGAAAAATTGGCAAATTCTAAAGCCTGGCAGTATCACTCACTCACCTAGAATGCTAATTTGCTCACCTATAAATAGGAACAAAGCCCACTGTGAATAATAATAACAACAACAACATGTCAAAGTGCCTTCCATGTGTCCGACACTGGTTTCAAGCTTCATTTTATCCTTATGATCTTCCCATTTTACAGATGAAGACATTAAGACTTAGCAGTTAAGTGATGTGCCTAAGTTCCCACAGCTAGTGAGTAAGAAAGCTACAACTGAAACCTAGAGCTTTGTGACACCATCCTGACAGTGTCAGAGATGTGTGGGCTCAAGGTAAGTAAGTGCAAGATGAAGTGGGGTGAGATGCACCTCAGTTTGAATGAGGAGCTCTTGGCTATGGGGACCAAAGGAGGTGTTGAGAAAAAGTGACGACAGGGATCCTTTGGAACACATTCCCTGAATGCATACCACAGTCTGCCATCTTGGGACAGAAGATCTACCTAGCAAAAGTGTCCTGGAGATTTGGATGCATCTATAGAACTACGGTATGGTGTTTTTTTCTGGGCTCAGGGTCTGTGATCAATAGCCTCAGTCCTCTAGAGACAGAAGGTGGGGAACACACATTTTCTGAGAATCTGTTCATCTAAGGTGCCAAGGAACTAGGCACTTCTAATGTGTGACTTTAGAACCTTCTTAGAGTAATTCAGTAGGGTAGGAGTTGCTTCCCTTATGTTACAGATGGAGAAACTAAGACTCCGGTGAGTGACGTACAGATACTTGTCCCGGAGGGAAAGAGATGAGTTTGCAACAGGTTGTGATTAATTCCAAAGTTCATGCTCTTTCTCATACTTCTGGGGAAAAGGTATTCTTTCCTGTCCCCAAAGGTACATGTGTCTTTTCTTGCCACTTTAATCTCTTTTGTAATAGTTTTGTCTTTTCTGCCTCAATCACACCAGAACAGTTCCGGGGAGCTATGAGTAACAGAGACCAATACTCCTTTCTTTCCTTCCTCTTTGAGTCTCTTCAGCACATTTAAAACTTTGTCTTCATTCCCTTCCCCCAAAGTGAAAGTTGCTCTCTCTTGGTTGACTCAGAACTGCAGGGATAAATTCTTGGGGAAGTCATGTGCTTTTTATTATTATGTTGTTTATTCATAGACTTGAAACACATTTATACTGGTAGGCTATTCATGGAATAAAACATTCAGAGGAAAAAAACAAACCAGTGAGTTTGGTAGTCCTCTTGAGGAAACAAAGAGAACCTCCTATAGAGAAGCCTGTTTAACTCTTCTAGTCTCATGTCCTAATTCGGGAACCCACTGGGCCATCACCATGGTTGAGAGCAGTCCCAGACTCTCCGCCTGAACATCACCAGGGCAGAGACTTGGTGTTTGCTGTCATTATCACAAAGGAAACAAGTTACCCAGAGCTGACTGGAATCCCCAGCAAAGTGAGCGAAGTCAATGCTATCGCTACCTGCCTCCAACATTCCATTTTTAAACTCCTTGTTGGCGGGTGTATGTTTTTATGGAGGGTGGGACTGGGAAACTAACATCTATTAAGTCCTGTGATCAAGCATTCTGCAGCCTTGCTACTCAAAGTGTGGTCCAGGGACCAGTAGCATTGGCACACTTGGCAACGTGTCAGAAATGCATAATTTCAGATCTTACCTCAGCCCTACTCAATCAGAATCAGAATTTCATAAGACTCCTGGGAAGCTTTTCTTACACACTAAACTCTGAGAAGCACCATTCTGTCAGGCATTTTATTTAGGCATTGCATATGTTTAGGGAACAGGTAGTTAAGTCAATGTTACTTAAATGAGAAACAAAAGATCAGAATGGTTAAGTAACCTGGCCAAATTCTTGGCTACCCTGTGTCAGGGCCAGTATTTGAACCTTGCTGGGTCTGACTTCAAAGCCGGTCTATTTTCTACTGTCTCGTGTTACCTTCTCTTTTCCTGAAGCTTAGGTTGCAATGGGCAGCTTTCATTTCAATGAGAGGAAACATGAGACCTGAATTTCCACAAGGGGAGACTCAGTGAAGCAAGAATTATAGGCCCCAATAATGGTGGACCAAGGGAAGCACTGGGCAAGTCAACTGAAGACAGGCTCTCATAGGTGGGGTGAGAAGGGTGCGGCCGGAGGGTCTGGGCTCTTCCCTGTGTGTACACTGGCCGTGGTAGTATGGCCTGGGAAATCATGTGTGCTGCTGGAACCTTGCATCCATGACTCCCTTTTCCTCTCCCCAACCCCCACTCCAACCTCTGAATGAGTGGAAGAAAAATCAGCATTTCCCCCTCTAAGTCCTCTAAATTACAGCTTATAAGGAATGACCTTGAGGGCTTAATTTATCCCACAGATGGGCATTATTTGGCCTACACGATGTTGGCCCAGATAATGTTTTAAAACTCCGCTAAAATGTGAACACATTTAAAAAGTTTTCATGAAAGTATAATATACATACAGAAAAATGCATATATATTTAAGTGTCCAGCCTGATAGATTTTCATAAAGAACAGGCCTGTATAATTAGCACCAAGATCATAAACAGAACATTACAAGCACCCCAAAATTCTACTTGTACTTTCAACATGAGGGGTGCCAATATTCTGACTTCTAATTGCATAGATTAGTTTACTTGTCAACATTCAAATATTACAAGATTTAACAGAAAAATCTGAGATTTCCAGCTTGTCTTAAAAAAAACGGAAGCATCTAGCAACAGTGGGCTCATGTTCTCACAGAACAACAATCAACTGGGTTCGAGGAGGGACTAGACTACTCTCTTCAGTAAGGCATGCCCTCTCCAATTTGCCATAGTCTCCACCACTCCCTACTACCCTACCACTACTTAGAGCTGGTGGCAATGCTCTTTAACCAATGCACTTGCAGTTAAAATATAATTAAGAATTAAAATAGAATTAAGTAAAAACATTTATTCTATTCTCTTGCTTCCCTAGTTTACATTGTCTGCCCAGCCCCTATAGGGATTTGGATTTGAATTTGAAATTCCTGTTCCAAGCCTGAGGACTCCCTGTATCATTGTGAACCTCAGAGGGTGTCGCAAATATTTCTTAAGAATGGACTTATGACAGTCCTTTCTTACCCTCATGATTTGGCTTTGGGGATGCCAAGTAAGTGGTTAAATATACTTGTGAAAGTTAGTCCAAAGGAAAGAAGCTTCAGCTTCTTGACAGATTGTTTTTCTTTTCCCCTGTCTGGCACAGCAAGGTGTTTCTGCAGCGGGGTGGGGTGCGGCATGACCAAGCCCAGGAAGGAAGCTGAGCACACAGCCTGGGCAGGGATGCCGGGATGACCACATCAGCAGGGCTGTTCTTTGGCTATGCCGAAAGAGTCAGCCACTGTTGCTTAATCTGCTCCAGTTCATAAACTGGAGGAAAAAATATTCTCATGGAATAGGTGTTGCTCCAGAAAACCAGAAGAGAAAGGAAAGTACATGAGGAACTGGATAGGAAGGAGCTTTCGAAATGAGGAAAGAATACAAACAACAACAGCAATGCAACTACATCACTTCTGAGGTGGAAGGGTGAGGTCTAAGGACGGCAAAGCCAAAGCCAAGATGAATGTAGGACCCCTACATCCTCTGTGGAGGAAAGCCCCAGCACACCTTAAGAAAGCCACTTTGATTGCAATGAAAAGAAGTGTGCATTTTCTGTGGGATAACACAGTTATGGAATGATCCTCTGGGGTGATACAAGTTGAAAGTAAGTTTAAGAAAAGTTTTGATGAATGGCTCTAGGCTCATAAGAAGTTATGGGCCAAAGTTTTCAGCTTTGAGGTTGGTGTCAGTGAGGACGGGCTTGCCCCACCTTAAGGTTCAAGGTATTGAGAGATTAAACTTGGGCTCAATTAACTTCAACAAATGGTGTTGGGAATTGGATAACCACATGCATAAGAGTGAAACTGGACCCTTATCTTCCACTATACACAACTATCAACTAAAAATGGATTAAAGATTTAAATATAAGACTTGGAACTGTAAAACTACTATAAGAAAACACAGAGGAAAAGCTTTATGATATCAATCTTGGCAATAATTTCCTGGATATGACACCAAAAGCACAGGCAACAAAAGCAAAAACAGAGAAGTGGGACTACATCAAACTAAAGAGCTTGATGGAAACAATTACAAAGTGAAAGGGCAAAGGAGACAATTTACAGTGTAAAGGCAACCTATAGGATAGAGAAAACATTTGCAAACCTCGTATCTGATGGGTTAATACCCAAAACATATAAAGAACTCAAATCTCATTAGCAAACAACAACAACAACAACAACAAAAACCCAAAACCCAAATAACCTGATTAAAAAAATGGGCAAGACTTGAGTTGACATTTCTCCAAAGAAGATATACAGACAGCCAACATATATATGAAAAGGTGCTCAACATCACTAATCATCAGGGAAATGCAAATCCAAGGCACACTGAGATATCGCCTCACACCTGTTAAGATGGCTATTACAAAACAACACAAAACAAAACAAAACAAAAAGACAAGTGTTACCAAGGATATGGAGGAATTGGAACTCATATATAGTTACTGGGAATGTCAAATAGTATAGCTAGTGTGGAAAACAGTATGGAGGTTCCTCAAAAAATTAAAAACAGAACTACTATATGATCCAATAATCCCACTACTGGGTATTTATCCAAAAGAATTGAAATCAGGATCTTACGAGAGATTTGCATTATTCACAAAATATGGGAACAACCTAAGTATCCTTTGGTGGATGAATGGGAAAGAATTTGTGGCAAAGATACACAATGGAATATTATTCAGCCTTAAGAAAGAAGACTGTCCTTCCATATAACAGCATGCCTGAATCTTGAGGATATTTTGCTAACTGAAAGAAACCAATCACAGAAGGACAAATATTGCATGATACCATCTGTATGAGGTCTACAAAATAATCACGTGCAAAGAGTAGAATGGTGGTTTCCAGAGCTCGGGGGAGGGGAAAAGGGGAGTTGCGATTCAACCAGGATAGTTTCAGTTATGCAAGATGATTCAATCCCACAGCTCTATATTGTGCCTACAGATGACAATAATACATTGTACACTTTAAAATTTGTCAGGAAGACAACAAATGGTAAGTATTCTTTCCACAATATAAAAAAAATTGGGAGGGCTATATCCACCATTTGTTCTTACACAAATGTAAAAGAAATCCCTTGGTGAGAGGAGAGTGATCACCCCTCAGGCTCTGCAATATGCTAATCAGGTTGTGTGACATCAGATTGGAGCCACAACTAACCATCAAATGCTTCTTGTGTGTGTCAAGTTCTGTGTTAGGCACCCAGCTGACAGAGCTCACATCACTTCCAAACTGACGCTGTGAAATGAACATGGTGCAATTTCACATTTTACAGAGGAGGAAATTGAGGCTACAAAGAGTCAAGTATTATGGCCAAGTTGCGAGGCTTGGGCTCTGAAGTGCATAGTCTAATACCCAAACTCTCTGCTTTAAAACAAAACAAAATAAAACACTCCTGCTGGCTCATAACCATGAAAGCAAGGGTTTGGAGTTGACCCCTGGTGCCAGGGCCCCTCCCTCAACTTTCTAATTGGGATGATAAAGAGATCAAGTGTCAAGTGGGTGAGCATTCAGCTTGGCTCCAGTTCTCCTCTGTCAAATGGCATCATGTGGGAAGTATGAGGTGTTGTCACAGGAATAATCAGCCACCTGGGAGGGAGACGGGGAGCCACTCTGCTTGTGAAAGTCCTGGAGGGCTCCTCTAGATCCTCTTGGTAACTCTTTACGAGGAAGTGTCTAGGGTACATTTTCTATTCCAGAAGGACTGCCGCTAAAATTATCCGGGTTAGGAGAGTGACAGAGATCCGGCTCCCAAGCATTTGGTCTGCAAATAAACAGCGGAGCTGATGATCTCTATTCAAGCTTAAATAAAGCCGTATGAGGAGCTCTGCCAACCCCTCCCCTACCCTTCCCACCTCATCTCTTAGGAAAGACCGATGATTTTTGAAACATATATTACAACCGAGCCTTTTCTTGCCTTTTTCTTTCTCCCCCTCCGTTGAAAGCCCTTTCCTCCCAGCTGTGTGCCGTGAATCAGCAATACCTCCAACTCTTTTCTGAATGTCTAGAGGCTACAGAAACCTCAAACATACTTCCCCCAAACCTCCTCCGCCTGAAATTTCAAAAGTGTGTACATTTTCAAAAATGTAATCGGGATGAGTAGGATTCATGTGGGCTTTGCTCAGGAAAGTTGCATTTTGCAAGAGCCATTTGATGTCAAGTTTCTGGTTTTTTTTTTTAAGTCTTCTCCCCGCTTCCATCCCCCACAAGTCTTTTATCTTAGAACCAGGAAGTCACATTGTGCCAGCCAACTCTGAATTGTAACCACAAGAAGTTGGAGATGGGTTCAAAGCTCAGGACTCAGGAGGCTTGAATATACTTTAACCTTGGCAGAAGGCACTCCTCACTCATTTGGGGGGAATGAGCATCCCTGGGGGTGGATGGGGGCAGCTGTGTTGTTGGGGACATAGTCGGTGGGTTGTCCCCCTGTCCGAGGGAAGTGTGAGCAGAACAGACTTGTTCTGGGAGGTACTGCACAGGCTGGAAGGGGAGTTAGTTTCATTTTCCACTTGGACGCAGTTGTGGAAAGAATCCGTCAGGAACTGCTCCCTCTTTCTTTGCTCCCTCTCTCCCAGCTCAGCTGTACAAAGATGATTCTCTTCGACTAGGAAAAGAAAAGCTAAGCTATCATGAGTGTTCACTCTAACCCTCAAAATCCAGGGAGTGATTTTCTCTCCTCAGTTTCGTCTCCTTCCATCTAACCTCCTTTGCCCCAAGTCTTTATCCTTTCACAATATAGAACAGCTCGGGGTCCCTAAGCATAACTTGTCTGATTTTCCATCTTCCTTAAGTCTTTGATGTGGCTCTTTGTAGACCTTTCTCCTCCCCTCAGGTCTTCCTAAAAGCACCTCAATCCTCCTCAGACTACTCCTTGAGTATCATCTTTCGTGTAAATGCTTTCATTAAACTGATAATTCTATCTCTACATCTTCGATACTGCTGGAAAGAATTCATCACTTCCTTGTTTGTTTCACCTCCCTGTTTTGTAGCTTGGTCTTTAAAAGAGCTTTTCAGCCTGATTATAAACTTCTGTGAGTCTGTTTGGCCTTTCAGACCACTGTTGTTCAATATAACTTTCTGCAATGATAGAAATGTTCTCTGATATGCTAACTACTAATCACATATTGGCTATCAAGCATTTGAAACGTGGCCAGGCCACCCTGGGAGCTGAATTTTTAATTTTACTTAATTTTATTTAATTTAAATTTAAATAGCTGCACACGGCTGGAGGACACTGTATTGGACAACACAGCTGTAGACTATGACCTTTAGGATAAGGTCGGTGTAGTGCTTACTCCCTGGGCTTGACATAATACCTGGTGTGTAGCAGAGGCTCAAACAACATTTTCTGACTTCAACTATTGTATATACTCATAATAATAATCCTATGAGTCAGGTATGACCAACTCAAGTAATTTCATCTGTGTAGATGCAAACAAAAACCAAATCAAACCAAAATGTGGCTCAGAGGAGTTAAGTGATGGAGCCAGTATCTGAACCATAATCTATTTACAATAAATCCCCCACCCTTTCTGTCTCCATTGGCAGTGCTTTGGTGCTTCATGAGTAAATTTGGATGTGAGTGGTTACACAAAAGAGGTAAGTGGAAGCAACATTTTATAGAACAGTTAATGTCTTTATACACGTAGGTACACAAAGACGTGCTTGTCATAAAAGCCAAGAGAAAGAAAGAAAAAAAAAGGCAGGTTGGCACACTTCTTATGCATCTTTAAAGGATGGATTGGCTAACTAGAGCGTATCATAAAAGAAAGGTTACAACATCCAACAAATGGGGCAGCTGGGACACGATTTGTGACTGTTAGCTTTCAAAAGATGATAACCTCAGAGTTTGGCAGATGGAGATCAAAATGGTGGAGGTAATGCTGCCACCTACTGGTAGCCATTCACACTTAACTGGTGTTTCAAGATTTAAAAAAGAATCAGATGCTGGGGTTAATCATAGTTACCTATTCTTTTCATTTGCTATGACCTGGACTTACATACTAAAAACAGTTTTAAAACTATTCTAAATTTAAAGAAAAAAATTAGCTACTTCAAAAAAAATTTGTTTTGCAAATAAATATAGCCATATGGAGTATTTCAACTCTCTCTCCCCTTCCCCAACCTCCTCCAGTCCTCCTCCATTTCTCTTTTTCCTCCCTCCCCTCCTGTGGCTGAATTGCTTACTGAAATTGGACCGTAGTTTTAGTTGGCTTTTCTTTGATTCACATTTTATCTCCTGACAAATGACTGCATCAGGCTGTATTCCGATGAGACTACACATAATCATGGATTCCAATCAGTTCCAGAGTTTTTTCCTCTCTATATTGAATCAGTTTCTAGATCAGTGTTGAAGGCTGCACCTGAAGATACGCAGTTGGGCCAAACTTTGGGATTTGTTGACAGTGCTGAGTTAGATACTCCCAAACTAAAGAAATCTTAAAGAAAGTTCCCGTTATAATCAATGAAGGTAGATTAACCAATACTATCTGTCAGAAATTAGAACTCATGCTGCCATCTTGATCAGCCAGAAGTGCCCACAAGGCAACATGGGACATAGCTCTGATATTCTATGAGATGAGCTCTCTGCAGAGTGACCTAAACTAGAGCTGGTGATTTTGTAGTGAGAACCACATTGCCCATCTCTCTGTCCTTACATGTTCAGGCACTTGGGAGTGAGGGAAGCAATATGAGCCTTGCAAAAATGATTAAAAAAAGGGAAAAGAAGCATTTCTAGTTTGGTTCATAGAGAGGTTGTTTAATTATATTATAGAGCACTAATTTAACTACCGCTGAGATCAAGGACTTAGACCACTGCGTACCCCAGAAGACTTCCCTCTAGCCCCTTCCAATCCATACCTTCCTTCCTTCCCAGAGGTAACTAATGCCTGACTTCTGACACCATGGTGTTTGTATGTGGTTTTGAACTCTGTATAATAGAATGCCACATGTACTCTTTGTGTCTGACCTCCCTCATTCAATGTTAAGTTCCTAATTCATATATGTCATCTGTAGCTTGACATACACTTGTTAGCTTGTTAATCTGCATTGCTGTATAGTATTAATTGCACAGATTTACTTATCTTTTGTAGTCAGTGGGCATTTGATTATTTTCAGTTTACAGCAATTACAAATTACATTGCTAAAGACATTCTCATACATGTTTCTTGTGTCAATAAATTTCTTGGACATACACCAAAGGGTGGAAATGTAGGTCACAGATATTGAACTTCAGTGGGTAACACAAATAGTTTTCTAAAATCACTAAAGCAATTTAAGTCCCCACCTGCAGTTTACGAAAGTTCTCCATCCTCTGCATTATGTGGTACGATTAATCTTTCTAACTTGAATCATTGTGGTAGGTGTAATGCTGTTCCACTGTGATTTTAATTTGCATTTCCCTGATGACTAATGATGTTGAGCAACTTTTCATATGTTTATTGGCCATAACCCCAGTACAACTTATCAGATGGCCACGTCTTGGAATGTATTTTAGGGTTAAGCCCCCTAAGGATGCATGCATATGATTTCCAAAGATAGTGCAGTCTTTTTTTTTTTTTTGATTCCCAAATTCATGGTTTTCATTATTTCTCTTAAGATAGACGCCCTCTAGATTTGTGAGGCTCTGTTCTTTCTCAGGAAGTGGCTCTCTTGGGGCAAACTCTGTATGTGGAGTTGGTTCAATGACTGTAGAAAATCAAGGACAGACTGAGTAAAGTGACTGTGGCCCTTGGCTGGGTCACTAATGGTCTCTTAGACGTCGTTTGGTGAATGCTGGCCTTGACAATATTTGTATTTTTCCACACATTCACTGGTAGAAGTCTCAACGGACATGTTACTGTGAATTTATGATGCTCTTTGAGGGCTTTGGGTTAGTTCTGTAATAAAAATTCTGGCACATGGAGACGGACGTCTGGTTCCCACACATTTAAGGCTAGAGAGAGCACAGCTACATTTTCCTAGGTCAGCTTACTGATGTCTCTAAAGATAAAAGGCACCTTCTGATTGAAGGATTGCTCTGAAAATATTTTTGGCCAAGGATTTCCAAGTTTCACTCTCCTGGGATGATCAAATTGAGTTCTGATTTGTCTGTTGTTTTGATAAACTCACTCTGGCAGGGAAGAGGGTTTATTGCAAGCCTTTCTGCTTTGATTTTAAGGTTTTATAATCAGAGGCAAGAAGATAGTTGTAATCAATGAAAACCATTCACTCAGAATACAGAGCAGTGTACAAATATACAATAGAAACCAGTAAAAGAAATTACAGTCTTACTTTGGGGTTTTGCCAAAGGTTCCTTACACTTAGAGGTTTTCAATCAGGTTAAGTCCCTAACCCCTACTATTTTCAGCCTTATCCCATGATACATGGATAAGATTCTAGCCTATTGTATCAATGTCACAATGTGCCCAGTCCCCCAAATAGATAGATATCAACTACCCACAACCTTTCGAACAAAGACCCTTTGTTTTAGCCAGGATTTTGGTTGTAGACAACAGTCCCTGACTACAGTTATCCTAAGGAAGGGAGAATTTATTTAAAGAATATCAGAGGCTTACAGACCAGTGGTGAGCTGGGAGGAAGACCTGGGAAATGAATCAGAATCCAGAGAGCTGTAGAGGGCTGGCATCCGAGACCAGAGCAATGGCCACGTGGCAGGAAGTTCAGTCTGTCAGGAGCCAGTCCCACTGAAATCTCTCCTCTGGAAAATGCATCTCAAGAAGAGACAGATGAACATGGGTCTTGGAGTTGATTTATCTCATGGTAACACCTGTGTGAATAAATGCTCCTTGACTTCTACAAACTACAGGCTGGAGCTGTCCTAATTCTTATCTTTTCCTGTGCATAGTTTTTCATCTTTTCTGTGGATTCAGTGAATTACTCCATATTCTTCCAATAAATGATTTCTATGGCTGTTGGCTGAAGTTTTCTCTTACACTGCAATCCAAGAACTCTAACAGAGACACTGATGGTAGATGTAGCCCAGGCTTGTGTTCTGCTCCAAGAAGGATGAGGGAGAAAATATCTTTATTCTTTCAGTAGAGCCAGAAGGCTCATGCAGTCCAAGGAGAGGTTCCATGATTCACTCCTGCATTCATATAAGACGACCCTGGAAAGTAAAGTTCTTTGGGCACGGTGGGCCCTCAAAAGATATTTGCTGTGTTGGGCAGTAAGTTTAAAAGTTGGTTTAGAGACTTAGGTGAATTCCAAGAGACAGTGTGGAAGGAATTTCCTTTGCCACCATCTTTATTCAGACCCTTCTGCAATTATCATTTTTGTACAAGGGGATTCCATAAGATTTAAGAGACTCTAAAAAGTCCTCTGCATTTCAAAAGCACTGCACTAAATTGTCATTCTCCATTAACACTTTATTTTAATTCATTTATTATTTTCTTTAGAGAAGAAAAATTTATACTGACTGGGTTTCATTGTGAGTTGCAGGCACTGGACCACCTTTTCACCTATGTAATCTCATTCCAATATTACAATCACCAATGAAGTGACCTGTTGAACCATTATCCATTCATCACATTTACCAATAGTCTCCTCCTTTTCCTTTCTCATAAATTTTGCTGTAAGTTTTTGTCTATTTTATTAACTTTTCAAAATGGTGGGAATTAGGTTGAGTTGATCATCAATCCTAAGAATTTTTTTCTTGAGTGTTGTTCTTATTTTTATTATTTCCTCCCTGCTGGTCGCTTGTGTTTTTTGTTATTCTTTTTCCAGGGTCTTGAGCTGAACACTTACCTCACTGACTTTTTAAATTTTTATTGATTAGCTCATTGACTTTTAACTTTCCTTTCTTTGATACATGTTTTTAAGGTGATATATTCCCTTCCAAATAGAACATTTAGTCTGTTATACATATGGGGTTTTTGGTCAGTTATTTCTATATAATTTTATTTGCTTACATCTTTTACTAGTTTTTAATGACAGAAGGTTTTACAATTTTGAAATGTATATATTTGGGAAGATGACTATCTTTTTATTGAGTTCTGCTTTATTGTACTCTTGTCGGAGAACACAGTTTGTATGATCTGGATTCTTTGATATCTGTTGTCTCATATAAGTTGAATTTTTAAAAATCTATGTTCCACATATTTTTGAAAAGAATTAAAATTATTACATCGCTGGGTGTAGAATTCTAATTAGGCATTAGATCAAATTTGTTAACTATGTTCATACCATATATAGCCTTATTTTTAGCTCTTGAAAGAGTGCTTTCTGAGGCAGATGTATTAAACCTTCCTCAATGACTGTAAACTGGATAATTTCTCTTCTCAGTTCTATCAATTTTGGACATATATTCGGAAATTCTGTTAGATGCACACAGGTTCAGAATAGTTCCATCTTCCTTTTATTATAACAACATACTTGTTCAATCTTAATGATTCTTTTATCTTTGTCTATATAATGTGATATTCATATTGTCCACAAGAGCTTTCTTTCAATTACTGTTGGCCTTGTAGGGATGTATATATTGCTTTAGTTTCAACTTCTCTGTATCATTATGTTTTACATGTGTTTCTTTTAAACATACATTTTATTTTTATCTAAATCTGAGCCCCTGTGTCTTTTAACTGACAGATCTTAATTCATTTATGTTATTATGATTACTAATGTATCTGGATGCATTTTATCACCTTTCTTAGAACTTTCTCTTTACCATGATTTTTTATTGTTTGTTTCTTTCATGGCTTCTATTAGGCTGGTTGCAAATATATAGGTTTATAACAGAAGTGGAATTTGTTTGCTCCATGTTGCTGGAGTAAGGTCCCCTTACTTGAGTGAGTGTCAGTCATTATGCAGGGATGGGGATAAGTGGCTCCTCTCCAGTGACTCTTGTACTTCCCTGCACAACCTTTCCAACCTGTGACAGGAGGGTTATTTCATTTAGTTGTTTTTTCATTCATTCATTCATTCCACTGACACTAAGGGCCTGCTATGTACTAAGCTCTATACCCGATACTGGATGATAGATATTGAATAAAAAAGATGTAGTTCCTCCCTTCATAGGGCTTATGGTCTAGGAGGGGAGTGACTCAATGCATATACATGTACCTGATTAAAAATTCTGTTATGTGCTACAAAGGAAATAATTTGAGTGCAGTCAGAGAAAACAATGGAAAGGGGTTTACTCCTACCTGACACCTGGGCTTTGTGAGAAGGACAAATTTAAGTTAAAGCATGTGCAGGGTGGAGGATATGGCAGAATCTGAAAATTACCTCCCAGTATATATTCTTCCCTTCTTCTTTAGCAATATAATTCCAAACTTCAGATGGGCAGAGAGACCACTCAGAATAAACCTATCTGACAGGCTTCCTTGCAGCTGGGTATGACCCTGGGACCTGATCCTGGTTACAGGCACATAAGTGGAAGTGGTGTGTGCCACTTCTGGGAAGTGTCTTTAAGGCAGCGCCATGATCTTTTCCTTTTTCTCCTTCTTGTGGCTTAGAATCCTTCCTGTGGCTTAAAATGAAGCCATAACAGCTAAAACTGAAGTAGGTATCTCAGATCATGATATAAATTGGAGAATGGAGGCCAAGAATGGCAGAGCAAAGTAGTAGGAGTCTGAGTTGTTGGAAAAGTAGAATTCCATTTCAGCCCTGGATTACCTGCCAGGACTTTTTCATGAAAAAGAAGTAGATTTTCACATTTTAAACCATTGCTATTCTGTGTTATGGTAAACTCACAGCTAAAAGCACAGAGCATTTAAGGTTCAGAAACACAGAATTCTTTAGCGTGATGACTCTCAGACTTTAGCACTCAAAAACATCACCTGGAGAGCTTGTTAAAACAGAGACTTCTGGATCCCAACCCTAGAAATTCTGACTTGGTAGGTCAGGGGTAGAACATGAGAACTGGCATTTCCTATAACCCTTCAGATGATACAGAAGACCCTTGGACTACACTTGGACAAGTGCTGTTCTAAGGTTTTTAGGCAGAAGATGTTATGTACATTCAAAGAACTGAATCAAGGCTAGTTTTAGAGAATACTAGGAGGCATGGAATAAGGATGGAGAGGTAGGCAGAGGGCCAGGTCATGCAGAGCTCTGTAAGCCAGAAAAAGGAATGATTTTCTTCTAAGTGCAGCTGGAAACCACTGAAGACTACTGAGCAGGGGAATGACCAGATCTGATTCAAGTTTATAAGGTCATTCTCTGCTACAGAAGAATGGATGGCAAAGGACTAGCATACTGTATCAGTAGTCAAGACCAGAGATGATGGTGGTTTGGTCCAGGTTGGTAGCAGTGGAGATGGAGTCAAGATAAGTTTTGGAAGTAAGAATAACAAGTAGTTTGCTTGCTGATGGATTCAATGTGTGGCATAAAGGAGGAGTAACCAAAGATGATTCCCATGCTCTTGTCTTGAACAAATGGGTGGAAGCTTTGTGAGATCCAATAAGCAGAATCCTGTGTGTCCAACCACAAGCCAGAATTTTCAAGGATAGTAATCCACCTCTCCCATTTGTGGCCAACCTTTTGGATTACCCCTCCACCCCAAACTATGCACTGCAATTGCCCAATAACCGTCTGGGTGGGTCAGTTCCACCCACTTGACATCGCTTCTAAGCACTTGTGCCTTAGATGTGGTTTAGAATTATTTTGTCTGTTTTCCAGAAATGATCTCCAAGGTTTTGTTTTTGTGTGTTTGTGTATGTTTGTCTTCCCTTTGGCAGGATACACTGTGATTCTTCAGTCTCAGGGCACAATGAGTTCTCAGTATCCTACAGTTTTAGAGGTGTCTCGATGTCTTGGCCAATACGTACAAACAACCTGTCTTCCAGCAAATTTCAAACATAACTGACCTCATTATGGCATGAATATCACAAGAAGAGTCATTAAACTTTCTTTGGTCTTCCCTCCTGTAACTTCCTGTTGCTCGTAGAATAATGCCCTAAATCCTTACCCAGACCCTGTCTGATCTGACTCCTACCTACTCCAGGCTCATCTTGGCTACTCTTTCCCCAATTTCTTCCACCTGAGCTTCTCTCAGTTTACACACTCACTGTGCTTTCTTCTGCCTTGGGGCCTTTGTACAAGCTATTTGTTATTTATAGAAAGCCTTTCCCCATTGGTAACCTAGCCAACTCCCAATTATCCAGGATCAATCTTGAGTAAATGACCCTTTCTCAAGGTTACTTCAATAAATGACACTTCCAAAGGTTACTTTTCTGTGTCTTACCCATCCCTTTCCCCAATCCACTAGATTGGAGAGACCTCCTTATTAAATGCTCCTGAGGCTTCCTTAACAGTATTTTGCAAATTTACCATAATTTAGTTAATTATCTACAGGTACTTATCTGGTTATTACCTTTCTCCTATACTGGACTATAAGTGCTGTGAGGACAAGGATTGCACCTGCCTGGCTTCCCTTGGTGTGTCCCCAGTGCCTGGCATATAGCAAGTTCTAAGTATTTATTAATTCACTGACTGATTTCAACACTTTAACTCTTTATTCTTTAACTCTAGGAATAACCAGTGTAGGCTTTTAACAGCTCAGATTGTTGTCAACTCCAAAACCACGCACTGGTTCTATTTGCATTCCAGTGCATTTGGTGGGCAATGTAATACAACTTCCCAAATTTCCATCATGCTGCTTTTGTCTTTTATTTCCAACAACTGCAAATTTAGGCTTCCCTTAAAAATTTATCTGGAGACAAATTATTTTCTTTGTTTTGTTTCTTAGTCCATCTCAATAGAGGGTTCCCTTCTGTTAAAAATTTCTTTCCCTCCTTCCTATTTTTCCTTTCTTTTACCATGAATACTTTTGGGACCTTATTTTGGATTTTGCTCAACAGTCAAATATTGTCAGTTCACAGATAATATCCCCTACTTCAAAAGAACAGGCAGGAACATTCTCTCCAAGATACCCACCCATCCTGTGGTTGTTTTTGAATTTCCTAGATTAAGGTTAACTGCCTCTATCTTTAGATTGTAAAATTTCTCTAGCTGGGAGGTTTTCTGCTCTCGGAACTTTTATGACATTTTGTAAGCATTAATGATATGCTACAACATTTTTGCAGAGTTCTATAACAGAGAATTATATATTAGAGAAAAATTAAGGCCATCAAGCCTGTAATCAGGCCTTAGGAGAACTGCTGAATATCTCAAGTGCGTGTTGGACTTTTATAAAATTTGGTTTGGCATTTATATGGGGTTCCAAATACTTTTTCTCTCTCTCATCTTAATGATCACCCCAACTCATGTATTGTGGTTTCCCATTTTGCAGGAGAAATCAGCAAAAGAAATTCACAGATCAGTCAGAACTGGTAAAGCCAAGAATAGATTTCTTTTGCTTTCTCAGTCTGTTTTTAAAGTGAAGAGAAATTCCCTTAGTTACCCAATCTTCCCAAATGATTGGCTTGATTGAAATGTAAATATCAACTAATATTCCAAACACAAAACAAACAAAGAGCTACAGTAAGTTAATGTGTTACAAAGCTAGGCGGTGACAAGTCCTCTGATTGGCCCTTAGTACATATTTTGAGTTAATGCTTACAACATTCCTGAAGAAGAGAGATGGTCTCTGTGTGAAAGGTGAGGGAACAGGTTCAACAATTATGTAACTTGCTCCAAGTCTTCTAGTTAGAAAACTGTGAGGCTGAGATATAAACCTAGATCCGAAAGTTTCATAATTTGTATTCTTAACAAGACATGAATAATTGAGACCAGGTGTCTACTTTCCTGGAGCTAATATTTTGGGAGTGGAGGGGGATTCCCCATAGGAGGGTAAACCCATCCATGGACAAGATGATTTGAGAGGCCTAAGTTACTGGGGAAAACATCAAATGGGACACAGCAGAGTGACCTAGTGTGGGTGTGAGACTGGGACAGGGGTAGTATTTTACATTCACTCCAATTCTTCTAGTATTAATTGTATTTATAGATACTTCATGACGTATTTCCAAAAGGTAACCTTTTTCTCCCTTCTTATACGAAAGCACCATTACTACACTTGAAGAGAAGTTTATAATTTGTGATATGAGTTTAGATTTAAGGTTTGAGGGAAGGCCTCCGGGAGGAGGCATATTTTGATGAGATCCAAGTGAAAAAAGGAGCCAACCCTGAGAAGACATGGGGATAGTACCAAACTTGTATTGATTTATATTTGTTTTCATTTTTTAAAACAAATTGAAAGTTTGTTAGCTAGGGGGAAAATGATTCCTCAAAATCCATTCTTGTTCCCTGTTACACATGAAGCTACACAGAGAATTTCCTACTACGGAACAGAAAATCTGTGCTTTTGGTATAAGGTAAGTTGTGTTTGTTTCTTTCTTTAGATGACAGATGGATACAGCTGAACCCGTGAATCTGGTACTTGCACCAAATGTGCAGCATGACCTCAAAAGACTCACAAGTAATACGGGAACAAGGTCAGCTGAGCCCCAATGCATCTTCTCTGTAGAATCCTACAACCGAAATAGCAGCGAGGTCTTTCAGCTACCATGTTGTTCCACAGCTGCCCAGACACCAGACTGTAAATGCTGCCACCTTACTTTTCCATTATTTCTCCCCTGAACGTCCACTTAACTGATCCCTTCTGGAACCAAGAGACCAAAATACTCTTTAAAAAAAGTTGGATTACCTCCTACCACTTTGAGAAGCATCTTTGTGCTTACTTGTTCTTTCCCTGGATGAAGATCAGCCCAACACAGAAGCAGCATTAATGTTCCTTTGCTGGCGGTTCCATCCAACGTCTCTGGGCAGGCGTTTCGCCAAGCCCCCCTCTGCCCATCTGAAATTCAAATCCCTTGAATAAGCCTCAGTGCCACCTTTGTCCAAAAACCTCAAAAGCCCCAGTCCATGTTGATCTGCCTTGAAATTATAAAGGGGCATATTCCTGTGTAGGAAGATAAACTGTGTTGAAATAACATCCAGGGTGGTTGTTAAATAAATTCAGGAAAACCAAGACATTCACTGTTAAACTAAAACTCTGTCCTCAACTCACCTCGTAGGCAAGAAGTGGGCAGAGAAGCCACACACTGGGGGCTGACACTTGAACTACCGACAGATTTTAAGCTCTTCAACGGCTATTTTACTTAAAAAGAATGCAGCTTGTCAACCTCTAGTCGTCTCTAACCTAATCCAGGCATCTAAAAAGGTGTACATAAATCTTGAGTGTAAGAAAATTTTACTTAAGATGGGAGAAACTTGGGTTTGTTTCCTAGCTGAGTGATTTTATTGCTCTATGACCCTGGAAAAACCATCTGGAATCTGGAATTGGTTCCAGAAGAATCATCTGGAACTTTAGTTGTCATATCCACAAAATGGGAATACTCAGATTTGGATTACAGAAGTTTTGAAGATCAAATAAGAGGCAGGGGCAGGTGCTTTGAGAACTAAAAGGTCCAATGTAATGGAAGCTTTGAAAATCAGAAATACTCTGAGGAGCAATACAGTTGTGCTTTGTGACTGATGAGGATTTGTTTGAAGCCTGTGGGCCAACTGAATGTATAAGGAATTTATCAGGCACCTGCTCTGCATTTAGGATGATTTCCCTGTTGCCAAAGAACTTGTGTGGGTGGCAGTGGGGGTGGTGGGCAAACAAGAAACACACCAACAAAATGATTTCATAGCAACACATCACACTATCCATCTCTGAGCAAGGTTAACCTAAGCCTGAATTTCCTTATGAATAAAATGGGGAAAATAAGAAGACCCATTTAAATTCAATTCTTGCTATGATTAAAAGAGAGAAAATGGGCAAAGCATTTAGCACAGTGTCTGGCACACAGGAAACTCCACAAATTCTGTCTCCTTTTCAAGACTAAATTTCTATTCTGTGAGAAAGGCAGTAAAATCTTTTCCCCCCATCACCCTGAAGAAGAGTGCATTTTTTTCTTTTTTTCTTTCTGTAATGGAAGCCATGAACGTTTCTGAACAGGAGTAGTTGTGCAAGATTAACCTGGCAGCTGGTGTGGGAGGGAATGGGATGAGGTAAGGTGGTAGTGAGGAGGCCTACTAAGATTTTATTTTAATGATTTCCATGGAAAATGTGGTTGAGAAGGAGAAATGGTGGAGTCTGGGCTCTGAGGAGGCAAAAGAACCTGGACCAAGAACACAAGACTTAGCAGTATCCACCCGGCCACCTTTTCCATTCTGCTCCCGTCTGTGAGTCAGGGCCGACCGCATCACTCGCTCAGGGGTAGCTCCCCACTGAGCCAGCACAGTAGGAGCCCTTGCCACCGGCTCACACTTGGCAAACCCACGTGCTCTCCAGAGAGGGAGGAGTTAGTCTCCGAAAGGAAGAGTGTGACTTTTCGAGACAGGAGCTAAGGACGACAGAGAGGGTGAATACAGAGAGTGATCTCCTGATGGAAATGTCTGGATGATCTCAACTGCCTGTTCCATGTAGGAACCTGACTTAACGATCAGAGCTCACAGTACAACAATGGGTCAAGGACAGTGGGGGGCTGGAGGAAAGGAGCAGAGAGAAGATTGAGACCAGTCTGCAGAATAATGGTGGCAAAAGTTTGTTCTGAGCAGCCATTGCGAGCCAAGCACTCTGTTAAGCCCTTCTCATGTCTTTTCTCATTTAATCCTTCCAATGGCTTGATGGAAGTTAGTCATATGATGATCTCTTTTTTTGGAGATGAGAAAACTAAGGTTAAGTAGCCAAAATTATTCAGCTGGTAAGTGGCAAAACTAAGATTTGAAGTCAAGCAGGATGACACTGGAGCCCAAGGACTACATTAAACTGAGTATTCTGAATGTACTAAGGGAACAAGAAAAAACAGATAAAACCCCATAAGTGAAGAAGTACAGTGGTTTTTGCATTTGCACCTGGGACTTTATTTAGTCTCAAAGATATGTTTGAATGGCAATCGAAAGTAGGGAGAACTGGAGCCACTTCTTTGACACAAACTAGGGACAAAGGCTTTAGAACTATCCTTGTTCGGAAAGGAAAAAGAATAGTTCTGTGTGTGTCTAAGGGAAAACTGATTGGAAAGGCTACAATGAAAAGGTTTTTTCTATAATATCGTCCTTAAAGTTATCTGCTGATTGTTGACGCGTGGTAAGAACAATAGAGTCCATTTGTGTGTATGTTCATGGAAACCTACCTGTCTGTATTATGTGGTTTAGCTATTCTGCTAAATGCAACTGGAAATTACAGGAAGAATCAATCATCTAACCAGAAAACAGCTAAGTGATTGCTTAGAAAGGTTTGGTTGTCATATCATATTCCTTTGATTCATTCTAATTTTTCACTTTCAAGTTTCATCCTAATAACCCATTTAGTGGTGCTTCATAGTGGAGCTTATTTATTCCTCATAAAATAGAAGGACTTTGTAATCAGATGTGATTTTTAACGTAGGAATGTATTAGATGTTGAAAAGAAACACAACTAGGGCGGTATCACTCTACACCCACATTTCTACTAAATAAGACTATTTACTGATGATGGCAGCTTTCAAAAGCATTCCTTTCCCTGTTCAACAGTGCATAACATCCATGCAGTCAAATGCTTATTTGTTATATAATTCATGCCTTTGAGGATTCATTTTTTGTTTCATGTTTCTTATCAGTGTCGATTGCAATCAATTACTTGTACAAAATGAAGGAATACCTAATTTATGACATGGTGACACGCAGTAGATACAGCATTTCTATTTGGAAATGAACAAAACAGTTGTATTAGTTTTCTGGGAGTGCCAAGGAAAGGCTCAGGGGAGAGACGCAAGACCAATGCAGCATATTTTTTTCTTCTTAGCCCCCTTGCCTAACGAGTTCAACTTTTAGAAATAACACTGGCTAGCCAATAAAAACACTTCTTTGATAAAGGCTAAGAATTTAAGATAAAAAACAGCTGGGCAGGTTTTCTCTTTATACAAAAGGAAACAACTTTGAACTACATAGACAATGTCGTTTAAACCCGAACAGATGTGGCTTAATCTTGTTTTTGATCCTCTTGTAGATTTTTCTCAAAATGTCTGCATATGCATAGAAATGATGACTTTCAGATGTTTGAACATAATTTGTCTCTGTTAGAATATCACCTTGGTACATAGATCATGTACACCAAATACTCACAGCCTTTGAACACGGACAGCGGGGTACCAGGGAGAATTTATCTTGGTCTTTTGGTTTTGCCCACCAATTCTGTAAGAAACCCAAAGGGGAGGGAAAAAAGCAATCGTATCTGCACGCTGTCATTTTCAAAACAAGAGTCACATGTGCTCTCCATGACTTCAGTAAATCATGGCGATGGTTTCAGATCCTAACACTTCGAAATGCTTTTAAGAGGAATCATATTAGAGGAACACTCTAAAAATAAGACACACACACTTGATTTCTACATCACCCTGTGTCTCTGCTGATTATTATCCACTTATTCTACGATATCCTCATGTATTAAGGTTTTCCATCCATCGCTAGGAGAAGAAACCACTGGGGAAGAACTATCTTAAGACATGAAATGTCATCAGTGAGACTGTAAAGGTACTTACTAAAATATACCCAAATCCACTTGAATTTCAAAGGCCATTAGAGTTGTTATCTCAGGCATAAGCCCAAAGATGGAAGGAAGGGTTGTACAGATAGACATTTTACTCAGTTTTCTCTTTTTCTTTGCCCCTCCTCCTCCCACTTGAATGAGTATCATGGTGAAGGGTTGGGGAGGTGGGGGGAGAGTGTGTAAAACACATGGAGAGATTTAAAATCACTAGTAGGAATAAAAAGGAAAGAGAACTCTGGGGGCCAAGGGCACTGCGTAATTAACACCCAGACACTCAGATGACGTTGCGGAAGTTTACAGAGAGCATTGCTCCAATTTAGCTTTTGCTCCAGGTGTCTCCTCCTTAGTTTGTATAATTCTCTTCACAGTCTTAGTCCTGCAGAGTACTTAAAAGACCACAACTAGAAAAAGAGGAAATGGGATGCATAAATTTGTCGGCAAAATTTTGAAAAGAGCATTGAGTGTTTGTCTGTGTGAGAGAGACGTGAGGGTAGTGGAGAGACGGAGACACGGGGGTGATGTGGACTGATGGTGGCAGAGGATGTGTGTTTGATCATTGGGGAACTAGCCCAATGGATTCACTCAAAACACAAAAGAAGGGTCTGATTTATAAGGGAGCAAACATTTTCTAAAACTCTGCTGGCTTTCTGGCAACCAACTATTGTTCTGAGTAATGTCTCACCCCATCAAAACCCTCCTCGGGGCGTAAGTGCCATGTGAGGTCACTGTGAACCATGATCTAATCTGCAACAACAATCTGGCATTTATATGCGAATGCTTATTATTTTAAAAATGCAGTGTTGTTTATACTGTTGGAGTCTCTTAAGTCCTCTTCATTATCCATTTGTGCTGTCTATCTGGATGTATCTCCTGGTCTTTGTGTGAGGAAGGTGCCTCTCTCCACATGACTCAAAAATAAAATATTAGACTCTGGTGCCGTGTGTTGTCGTGATTCTCATGCCAGGGGCTTCATGAATGATCTTTCCTACCAGGAATTACAGTAGCTGCCAAGGATGGAGGAGGTGGGCACTGGCCCAACTACAGAGCAGTGAGTCGGAGTTCCAGAGGCTTCTTGGAAATCCAGCTGACTTGGGGGAGTGGGGAAGGGGCAGGAGACTGCAGAGGAAACAAAGGGAAGAATCGTGCCACCTTCATCAAGGATGCCTGAACCCTGAGCCAAAAGGTCGAGGAACTCAAGGTGGCCGCGCTCCTCCATGGAGAATGGTTTCAGGAATGGAAGAGGGAGAAAGGAGAGTGAACGTGTTACAAGTGATGTAATAGAAGGCAGTTGAACAAGATGGAGAAGTCGCTGGATTAGAAAGCTTTTAGGCAGTTGACCGCTTTCTCACAGACCTTGTGTAAAGTGAAAAAGATTGGATAAGATGTCTTCAAAAGATCCTTCCAACTAGAAAATGTCCTGAGCATAACAGTTTTTGTCACTGCTTATGATTCGATTAATGCACACATTAATTCATACCATTTTCCCTAAAAAAGAAAAGGGGTGGGGGGAATGGACAGGGAGAGAGAGAGACAAAGACCGAGACAGAAGGAACACAGAGAGGAACAGTGACCCTACTTCTAACAGGCCTTCAAGTCTCTGAGGGCACATCTGAAGTGACTCAGAAGAGATGGGAATCTTCATCTACATTTGGTCTCAGATTCCAAGAACCTCTCATCCTATGAGAATCTCACTCTGTTAAGAAACATTCTAATGTTGACACGGACTAGTGTTCAACATGATAATGCTTTAAATTTTTATTATTGTTTTTGGTACAGTATAGACTCAAACACAAGTCAAATACTCCATCAGATACTCAACCAAAGAACTGTTGATCTGTTGTGATGTTGGAGTAAAACCTGGCAGCAGAAACTGTCCTCCTAAGGAATCTTCAAGGGTCACTCAAACTATCTGTGATTTTGCACCTCACATAATGGCTTTAGAAAAGTTGAAATGCCACACCACCCGCCTATACTTCTTGGTGTTGCGGCAATCTATCTAGATTGTAACTTGGGGAGCATATAAAGGAGATCCACCAAGAGGCGGGTGAGATCATTAAGTCAACCATCATCTTAGAGTCCTGGTGTTGAAGGTACTGACAACAATACAAATATCTAATTGTACTGGCCCTTCCATGCACCAGACGCCCTGTGGAACATTTTACACATATTCTTTTCTTTTTCACAATAATTTCATGGTTCATCCAACAGCTAATTCATTTCACTGCCCACCTACTAAATGCCAAAAAACTCTGCTGGACTCCAGAGGGATAATAGCAAACAAAACCAAATAAAGATTTTGCTCTCATGAGGCTGAATTCTGGTTGTGGAGAGAGATGATACATAAATACATATGATATAGTGGTAGTAAGAACTTGGGTGAAAGACAAAGCAGAGTAATGCCAGAATAGAGATGCCTGGACAGCTGGGTGCTATTTAAACAGGCTGGTCAGAAAGACCTCTCTGGTGAAGTCAAAGGAGCCAGGGAGAGAGCCCAGTGGTCCAGCAGAGAAGGCGGTCCTATTTCTCCTCCTACAGATGGGGAAACGGAGCTTCCCACAGTCTCTTATTTAATAAACTGTGATGATCCCACTACATCCCGACATAGCAACTCCTTTACATTATAAAAGGGTGTAAGTTACAAGAGGGCCGTGACAACACGAGGCCAGCAAGTCTGGCATTAAAAACTGCACAAGCCTCTTAACAACACACCACCACTTTGTCCCCATCATGTGTGATCAGGCTGGTTTCTTTCTACACTATGGGATTAATAGAACTGCCAAATTGCACTGGTGTTACATAGAAAAGGAGTGTGTTTTCCTGGATGTATTTCCCCCTTCTCTCTCCCATTCTTGAACCCCAGGCTGTGAACAAAGAGTCAGCATGGTTATCAGATAGTGTTCACAGAGTGATGAGGGCTCCCCAAAGAGGCCTCGAGGACTTCACTGAGAGATGACAAGGAGGGTCCGTCGTTAGAGCTCCAGGTGGCCAACCCCTACTTCGACCAGAGCCATGGTGATTTCATCCATCTTGTGTACTGGGGCTCTGAAAATGGGATGTGCGGGAATAGCACAAAGGCTGAAAAAATGAGAAAGCAATGGCTCCTTGTGAATAGAAAATAAAGATGTTCCTTGAGCCATCTTAAAAGTTTGGCATTAAATGCAAAGTTTCTTAAAATGTTCTCAGTGGAATTAAAACCCTAGGGGGTAGCTTTAAAGTTCTGAGAAATAAATAGTGTGTGCAAGTAGGCTACTGGAGAAGAATGCCTTTGGATCCAACAAACTGTTAAGCAACTCTGATCAAAGATCTGGAGAACCCATGCGGGGCGATCATTGTGTAACTGTACTTTTTTCTCTCCTCTTTCCCCATGGTTATGACACACTCTGTACACACACACACACACACACACACGTATGGCATGAGCTTTAGTTTTCTTTCAGGACAGTTTTCTTTGTTTGTTTTTGGAGTTTGGTTTTTTTTTTTTTTTTAAGATAAAAATTCCATGAAGAGGGATTTCTTCCACTCTCAGCATTTCAGAAAATGTGTAACTTCTACCCTGATAAAATGAGTCTTGCCTGTTAGGTGAAGGAAGAATTGGAAAGAGATTTTGAGAGTCAGAGTTTGGTGTGTAATCCACATTTGATAGATCATTTCCTCGTGATTTCAATATGTGTAGCTATTTGGTTCAAAAAAAAAAAAGAAAAAAGAAAAAAGGAACATCCAAGGGCTTATAGATAGATGGCTCTGGCTGGGGGTGGTTGTGATGGTGTGTCCGTGAGACTGTGTGTGTTTGTGTGTGTGGTCTACAAGAAGTAAGATCTTACTGCCTCCCGATATTTTCTGCAAGGCCTGTTCAGGCAGGGTATAGGGCCCGCTCTCCAGTGCATAGGTGCTCTGGCCTACTGTTAGTCATGGAGTCTCATGGATTCTTGGCGGGTTCCATGGCTGCCAATCAGAAATGTTACAAAAGCTTCAGAGTAGCTCAGTGAGGCCTTGTGACTAAGCCACCACTAGTGTAGTCACAGCAAAAGTAAGGGGCGTACCTTCCAGACACCTCCTTACATGCAATTTGTTTCCTCTTCATTTTCTCTCTTCTCCCCTTACATGCGTTGGACCTTGGTTTGTGTGAAGTGAGCCACCTTTCACCAGATGGGTGAGAAATTACACTAGAGGTTGACAGAGCCATGCAAGAGAAGGAAGAAGGTTGGATGCTTGGACAGTTTTTTGTATGGGAGCTCCCTGCAACCTGGACCATGTGTTGGCTTCTGGAATATTTCAGGAAAGAATAAACCTCTGTTTTGTTTGAGCTACTTTATTTTTGTTGTGGTTATGGCTTTGTTTCTTTGTTTTAGCTGTTTAGCATATACCCTACCCATCACCAAATGGAATAAGAAAAAATTAAAAGTTGACTGGGATCCAGATTACTGAATTTGTGAATCCTGTCGTTAACCAACCACCCACTATTCCTGTGGATCCACAAGGGAATTACATTCTGGATGAGGGTTTGGCCTCAAACCTCAGTACTCAGCTAAGCTCATCTGGATCATGGAGAGGAGATGCTACAGACTCAGATGCCAATCGGGGCCAGGCAGCTAGATGCAAAGATGCAAATCTTACTAGGTAGAGATGGGCCCAGTGGACAATGTGTGATCACTGAAAGGACTGTCATTCAGACACATGGCCTCAGTCTTTCCTAATATTTTTAGCTATTTAAAAGAAAGTGAAATCCACAGTTCTAAAAGCTGACATCCATAGATTTTAATGAATAGGCTAATTAAAAATGCTTAAGAGAAAATACTGTGTGCACCAAAGAAAGTATTTCTGTATAATAGGCACATAAGGCCTAAGAGAAATTCCCCGTTGCCTGGGCTGGAAGTTAGTCTGGAATCTAGAACCAAAGCTATGTGGTTTGGTGGACTTTTTTGATAAATTCTCTGAAGTCCCACACCAAAACCCTGGAAATCCAATCAGATAACTATGGGTAAGCTTAAAACAGGCCACGCATATAGAGAAAGCAAAAAATGGGAGCCCAAAAGCAAGTGAGGGAGCCTAACGCCTTGAGTGGACATGATGTGGGCCATTCGGTCAAACATTTTGGGGTCAAGCTAATCAAGCTGGAGCCTATTTTCTCTTGCCAATCAGTTAAATTTCCTCAGTAACAAGCAAAATAATTATTGTTAATAAGCAAAATTAATAACTAATTGGAAAGTCTCAATTAAACTGGGAGTTTGAAAAGAATAGGAACCAATGAAATTCCTGGAACCTTGGTTTTTGCCAGTGTGTAGACACAACATTAAGTATCTTATGACTCTGTCTTTGATATCTTTGCTGAAGGTCTACATCCACAAACAATGACTGCCAAGTGGATCTGAAAAAGGGACCACTTAACTATATCATGGTACACACAGTCAATGACTAGGCTGAAAGTCCCTAGAAACAATGTGGTAGATCTGTTTCCTACATAGGATAGTCAAGCACCATGTTCGATAGTCACAGAGTTGGCCAGGGAAGTATCACAAAAGAAAACCAGGGTGCTACTGCTTGTCAAGAACAAAGCCAGAGCAGGAAAAGCTGACGTTAGTGGCCCCATCAACTGCTAATGATGAATTCTTACAAATAAACTGAAGGTTGAGGCCATTCACATGGTATCCTCTATACTAAATCGGTGAGTGACATTCCAAGAAATCACAAGTTTTGAAAGAAAAATAAGCTCTTATATTGGCAATTTCTACATAGGATTCTGTGTAGAGCTATTAGTCTTACTAGAATATTCCATTATTCAAAAACCACTCAATTATGTCCCCAGACATTTTCCAGTGTTTGGTATTCAACCTAGACTACAGTTCTTTGTGAATATTACCAAACTTAAATATCTTTCTTACTAAACAATTTTTTTTGTTATTCCTAAGACTGAGTTAAGTATAGGAAGAACTTTGGAGGTATTTTAATAAGAATTTATGGTTGAAGGTATTCCAGGCAATTCCAATCTTTTTTTTTTTTTCCAGTTTCCTTAACATTAATATCTGTCTGGAGTTTGGAAATGAATTCTGTCTGGTGCAGGGAGGAGGGATTGTCCAAAGAGAGCAGAAGAGGGGAGAGAAGGGAAGGAGGCCCTTTTCAGGCTTCTCAGGATGTAGAGCTGAGATGGGTCTTCCACTGTCACAGCCCTGAGAAGCAGAGTGACCCTCAGGAGGGAAAACCAAAGGAGAACTTGACCTTTTCTTGAGTGTTCAATATTGGAGGGTTGTGCAAAGGAGGCTCTGGGAGCTCCAACTGGGCTGAGCTGACAAGGGCCAGTTGGATCCAAGGGCACCCCTTTCCCCATTGGGACTTTCAGTGACTTAAAAGATACACCGAATGAACTTGTGGCTATACAGATAGAATGCATACGGAACATGATAGGCTGAAACAATGAACTGAATCTAGTGATGGCAGCTTTCGTATAGACAAGTGTCAGGTCCTGGCCTTAGGTCAAAACACTGTGCAAATAAAAGAAGCAAAAAGACTTCAGAACTTAAATAAACAGGAAACTCAGTGTGAATGAAAAGTGGACAACGCTGTCCAAAAATATAGCATTGTATTTAATGAGGGAACAATATACCACATGCTCAATAAATGTTAGGTACTATGATCATTATGGCTACTCTTAGACTTGGATCAGGTACCAAGGTTAAATCTTTCCTACCTTTTAGGCCCATGTCAAAAGTTTTATATGGATTATGTGATTGAATCCTACGAACAACCCCCATGATTAGAAATTACAGTTTCTCCATTTTCCAGGTAATACACTGAGGCTCAGGAAGCGACTCTGCCAAGTTACAGAGCTAACAGGAGACAGAACTGGGACTTAAACCTACATCTTTACACCATTCTGGATGGCTTCTATCTGTGACGATAGACCCCACTGTTAGCAGATTCAATTTTTTGGATCTACATCAGGGATAGTGGGAGATGGCGGCAAAAATGGGGGTCATGGAAGGGTTTTGGGGGGCTGTAGATGGGGAGAGGAGTAAAGAGGATTAAATAAGCCACTAGTATGTGTACATCCCACTTCTAAACTATTCAAAATCTTTGTTCCCCTCAGGGGGGCTCAACAAAATTGTCTTTGCCTTTAGATCCAAAAAAGTGGTTGGTTTTGGGATTTCTAATCTTCCCACAGACTCTGATGGGTCAGATGAAACACTTACAATTTTAAGTGATCTTACAAGAAAAACTGAGTTGTGAAATCAGTTGGTAGGTTTTTATTTTCCTTTCAACTCAACCCAGACAAAGCTATCATACTCAATTAAGGATTAAAAAAAAAGCTTATAGGAAGAAAAAAAGCCCTTTCTTTGGAGGTAAAAATAGCATCTCCTTCTGAGCGCAAGTCAGCAGCCATAGAAAATTACTTCTATCCTATCTCTGACCCTTTTTAAAGCTTGTGGGTCACCTTTCTGTGTAATCATTTTTGCCATGATGATTGAAAACT
The DNA here is from genome assembly GCF_048564905.1 of Vicugna pacos. NCBI lineage: Eukaryota > Metazoa > Chordata > Mammalia > Artiodactyla > Camelidae > Vicugna > Vicugna pacos. The sequence continues at coordinate 40,870,596 of NC_133003.1, forward strand.
ACCACGATTTTAGCATCCATGATTTCAGTAGCACCTGCACGTGTGGATTATTTTACTCATCTTTAAAGTTTCCCCAAGTTACACAGCAGAGCAATTTTAGGAGATCTTCACCCTCTTTGCAACCTTTTACCCTCAAAAGAGTAGCTATAATTCTAGAAGAAAAAGTTCCCCAATTGTCAATGACTTCGCTTACATCACAAAACTTCAGCAGATTCTCGGGGTCTGAATTAAGCCACTAATTCCCAAAACCACGTTGGAAAAGCAGTCAAGTCTGGGGAGCTATCTTTGTTTTCTCTTCAAATATTATATTTTATAGTAAATTATACTTGGGGGCACAAGGAAAAATATATACTTAAAATGTTATTTTTTTTCTACTTCCAGAAAAATTTTCTGGTACCCAGTGGACTTGGGGTAGACAGAAAAAAACTTATTATTAACTAAAATTTGAGAACTCTTTAGTGTAGTAACTTTGAAATGGCCTTTGTTGTGGTCTGAATTCTAGGATGGAAGCGAAAGCTGTCAGCAACCTTGGGGAATTACTTAACTTTTCTTGCATTTGTTCCTCACCAATTGAGGACACTGCTCTCTTTAGCATTGAGAACAGTGAAGCATAGTTTAAAAATAAAGACAGATGCTAACTACTATATATAAAATAAACAACAAGTTTTTACTGTATAGCACAGGGAGCTATATTCAATATCTTGTAATAACATAATATGAAAAATAATATGAAAAAGAATATATATATATCTATGTATGACTGAAACATTATGCTGTACACCAGAAATTGACAACACTGTAAACTGACTATATTTCAAAAAAAAAGACAGGATAGTTTTTCTCTTCCTTTTAATTCTCTTACCCTTGGGAAGAAGGAACCAGCTTCTAAACAGAACTTTGTATCCTTGGAGACCGAAAAAAAAAAAACCCCAAAAAAAAACCTCCTGATGCCAGGGGAAAAACAGGCAAGAAAGGATGACAAACAACAAAAAAGGAAACTGGGAAAAGCCCACTTCTCACCATTAGCACACAGAGGTCAGAAGATTAACAATTATTTATGAGGTGGCCAAGTTGTAAATTATTAACTATGACCCTCCCAGTGACAGTACTTTTTCAGTGCTATGTTTATGATAGCAAAGACTTCTCACACTGTATTTAGAGTGAACACTTAACAGAACTCTACCAAAGTATTTTTGTCAGTGTGTTTGTCATTTAGTATTTTAGAAGAAAAAGAGGGCGTTGTCCTCACGCATTGAAAACTCTCACATGCAGCCTGGAGGAAGCCAGGATGTAGGGTAGGGTTCATATCAACACTGAGAGGGGAAAGGAGGGCAGAATGGATGGGTGTCGGCTTTGTAGGCCCAGAAGCCTTGTGAGAACCTGATGGCTGGGAGCACATCAGAACAGAGCAGCTTTGCACCTTTCTGGGCTGTTTAATTCCAAATTGCTTTGAGGCAACTGAAAACCAGTGTCATGGATTAGAGAGTGGAATCATTTAGATAGAATGCATCTCGCAAGGTGAACTTGGCTAGTCACCTGTCGTTGGGCAGGATGTACATAAAGGACACAGGAAAGCTAATGTCTCCCTTAAAAAGGTGACATTTAAGCTGAACGAAATATTTAAACTGAACTTTCAGTTCAAAATCTAAAGAATAAAAATGATAAAATTCTGGGTTATGTTTCACTTTTTGGATATAAAAATTCAGTGACACAGTTCCATAAGACATATTTTAAAATTCTGTTGTTTTCACTGACGTATAATCTTTTTTATGTGCTGTTGGATTCTATTTGCTAATATTTTGGTAAGGATTTTGGCATCTATGTTCATCAGTGATATTGGCCTATAATTCTCTTTTTTGGTGGTGTCTTTGCCTGTTTTTGGTATCACGGTGATGGTGGCTTCATAGAATGAGTTTGGGAGTATTCCCTCCTTTTCAATCTTCTGGAGGAGTTTGAGAAGGACTGGTATGAGTTCTTCTTCGTATGTTTGGTAGAATTCCCTGGTGAAGCCGTCCAGTGCTGAATTTTTATTTGTAGAAAGACTTTTTATTGCTAATTCAATTTCATTTCTAGTGATTGGTTTGTTCAAGTGGTTAGTTTCTTCTTGATTCAGTCTTGGTGGACTGTATGTTTCATCCCAGGGACACAAGGGTGGTTCAACATATGCAAATCAATCAATGTAATATATCACATCAACAAGAGAAAGGACAAAAACCACATGATCATCTCAATAGATGCAGAAGAAGCATTTGATAAAATTCAACACCCATTTATGATAAAAACTCTCACCAAAGTAGGTACAGAGGGAACATAACTCAACATGATAAAAGCTATATATGACAAACCTACAGCCAGCATAGTACTCAACAGTGAAAAATTCAAAAGTCCCACTAAAATCTGGGACAAGACAAGGATGCCCACTATCACCACTCCTATTCAACATAGTCTTGGAAGTCCTAGCCACAGCAATCAGGCAAGAGAGACAAATAAAAGAGATCCAAATTGGAAAAGAAGAGGTAAAAGTGTCACTATATGCAGATGACATGATACTACATACAGAAAACCCTAAAAGGTCCACACAAAAACTACTAGAACTAATCGAAGAATTCAGCAAGGTTACAAGATTAACGTACAAAAATCAGTTGCATTTCATTACAATAACGATGAATCAACAGGAAAAGAAAATAAAAACAATTTTGTTGTTTTCCTTCTCAGTTGACCAACCAAGAGCAAGAGCATCCTTTTGAGGCTAAAAGTGTTCCACACTTGGCATGCCTATGAACTCTTTCTGCCTTATGGTTTTAATTAGTTTTCAAAATTGATCATTAGAATCAATACTATTGCTTTCCATTTTGCACTTATTTGAAAACAGAAGCTTAATATCTAAGTCCAATAAAGCATTCCAAGCTTTAAATAAGCTCTATTTTACAGGCGAAGTTGGTGATACTAGAGCTCTGTGAACCAAAAAGTAAGTCAGAGTATTTCCAACACTTGTTCAGTCAACATATCGAAGTATATATTTGGCTCTTGAGTGCTTTCAGGTAATCAATGTGTGAATGCATTGATTGTATGTTGGAGGACCACCTGCAGGCAGTATGACTCTATATTTACAAGATATTTGTACTTCTTTGAAACACTGATAGACTCTTATAAAAGTATTCTCTCTCTCTGAGAACGGACATTTGAAAGAACATGCATGCATCAAAGGACAAAATGAGGAGAATGAAACAGCTTTGATAACTGTAATGATTGCGGCATCAGAAACCGGGGTGCAAATTTCTGTTTTGAATGTGGAAAAATTATTTTTCTTAAGTTTACCCAATTTAGGTGACAGAGGCTTCATTTCCAACTTTCCATGTTTCTCTCTTTATGAAACTACTTGATAACGTGGTGATAAGTCTTGTACTTCAAAGCACGTGGAAGATCATTTCTTCCCTTTTAAATTTACGTGTAACAAAATAGGCTAAACACAATTTAAAAAGCATGTAAAGAAGTGCTCTAGAATGCCTGCGAATGGGAACTCTGATTGGGGCGGGCCTGAGGTGGACCCTGCCCCTGTCACTACCTAGCTGTGTGACAGTGCGCAAGCCACAAAAATTTTGTGCCTCAGTTTCTTCATCTGTAAGATGGGAGATGGCAGTACTTCTGCACAGTTATTGGGATAATTAAAGAATTGGCTGCTTGTATATATTTTGGAACAGGACCTGGCTCAGAAAATATGTTAATATTTAGTTGAATTCACATATATTAGTACTTAGTTATTATTTTTTCCTTCTCAGTCATTGTCTTACTTATCAACCACAGAATTTTATTTATTTTATATATACTCTGACTACTTTAAGAACTACTTCAGTCATAGGCCCACATACCTATGGACTATTAATCTATGACAAAGGAAGCAAGAATATACTATGAAAAAAGACTTGAATAAGTGATGCTGGGAAAGCTGGACAGCTACGTGTAGAAGAATAAGATTAGAATATTTCCTCACACCACATAAAAAATAAACTCAAAATGGTATAAAGACCTAAATATAAGACCTGAAGCGATAAAATTCCTAGAACAGAACATAGGCAGAAGTTTTTGACAACAATTGTAGCAGTATCTTTTTGGATCTGTCTCCTAAGGCAAAAGAAGTAAAAGCAAGAATAAGCAAATGTGACCTAATTAAACTTGAAACCTCTTACACAGCAAAAGAAACCATCAGCAGAATGGAAATACAATCTACGAACCAGGAGAAAATATTTGCAAATAATAGGACTGACCAGGGGTAATATCCAAAACATATGAACAGCTTATACAACTCAGTATCAAAAAACTGACCCAATCAAAAATGGGCAGAAGGACCTGAATTGATACTTTTCCAAAGAAGACATCCAGATGGCTAACAGGTACATGAAAAGATGCTCAACATTGCTAATTATTAAAGAAATGCAAATCAAAACAGTGATGAAGTACCACCTCACACCTGTCAGAATGGCTATTATCAAAAAGCCTACAAATAACAAATGTTGGCAAGGATGTGAAGAAAAGAGAACCCTTGTATACTGTTGTTAGGATTGTAAATTGGTGAAGACAGCATGCTGGTTCCTCAAAAAACTAAAAATAAAACTATCATATGATCCCGCAATTCCACTTCTGGGTATTTAACTGGAAAAAATTAAAACACTAATTCAAAAAGATATATGCACCCCAATGTTTACAGTAACACTATTTACAACAGCCAAGATATGGAGGCAAACCAAGTTGCCATCAACAGACAAATAGATAAAGAAGATGTGATACATACACAAAGGAATATTACTTAGCCATAAAAAGAATGAAATTCTGCTATTTGTAGTGGTACTAATGGACTTGGAGAGTATTATGCTTAGAGAAATAAGTCAGACATAGAAAGACAAATACTGTATGATATCGCTTATACGGGGAATCTAAAAAATGAAACAAATGGATATACATAGTAAGAGTAACTTCAGTTGGTTCAGGAAAAAACTGAGATATGATAAGACCAATCAATTAATAGAAAAGACAGAAATCTGCCAGAGAAATGCATAAATTCTAATGAGAATTCCTGGTTGAAGAAAGACACAGAAATGAACATAAAACTTAGCTCTGAGACTCCTAGCAGCCAGGGAAGGGAGGGAAAGACAACGGATTGAACACTGGATTATATTACCAGCTAGAAGAAAGCAGTCTGGTTTGTTTTGGTTAACAACAGCTGCATAACAAACCACCCCAAAACTTGTGGCTTAAGCCATGATGATTTCTAATTTTTTAGGATTCTGTGGGTTGCCTGAGTGATTCTTCTACTGCTCTTGCTTGGGGTCACACATGTACCTACATGTAGCTGGAAGATTACTAGAATCTGGGATTGGTTGGGGCTGGTTATTGGGATATCTTGGTTTATCTCCTCATGGTCAACTTGAGCTTCCTTACAGCACGGCAGTCTCAAGGTAGTGGTCCAGGAAGGCGTTCCAAGAGGACAAACCCCAGTATGCAAGCACATATCAAGTCTCTACTTGTGTCTTGCTTACTAATGTCCCATTGACGAAATGAAGTCACATCGCCAAGCCCAGAGTAGTGTTACGTGGGAATGCCAGGAGGCATGGTTCATGGGGTCCACAATCTGCCAGTTTCTTACGACAGTCCAAGTCAGAGATCTTGGACTCACTGTCACCCGTAACTTAAAAAAAAAAAGTTGTCTTCATGGTTCATATCCTTTTTACTATTAAATCGTGCTTCTACATGTTACATTTATTTTTCATTTTTTTCCTATACTGAGATCACCAGTCCTGGACTTATCAGCTCCTATCAGCTGGGCCACAAAGACTTTATCGGGCTTCTGTCTCTGGCAACCCTGGAATCACTTTCTCTGTTTGTGACATCTCAGCCCTTCTTTGCTAAAACAAGTTCAGCACGAGTCCTGTACATGTATTTTGTGCATGGATTCAAGTGCTTCAGCAGATCTCCTTGAGCTGTGCTGAAGGACTGGAAAGAGCTTTGCAGTTGTAGGAGGTGTGAATTAGATGAACTGGGGGAACATCCACAACACAGAGTTCAAGGCCTGTCCAAACATACTCTACCAAGAGCTGACAGTAGATGGGGCATTTTATGAGCACACTTAAAGCCTATACCTGCCTGCCCTTCTGCCTTCTGACACTAATTTTTCTTTCAGTGTTGTATTGACTTATCCCTGGCCTATATTGCCACTGTGTACAGGAGAAGGGGCAAAACAGTGAAAGGTACAACTGGACAGCTTTGGGTTCAATTTCCCTTTCTGTCTCTTTTTATAACTGCATGATTTGGGATAAATCACTTCTCTAGCGTCTGTTTCTTTATGGGTTAAATGGAGATAATATTTCCTGCCTCATATTATTATTATAAAGACTAAATGAGATACTATAGGTAAAGTGCAGTGCCTGAGCAAAGAAAGAATCCATTATTACTGTTGTTGTGACTACTGTTACTAATACTACTATTACTACAACTACAACTACTACTGCTACAACTAATACTACCATCATTACTACTACTACTCACTACTGCTACTATTACTACCACTTCCTATGGTGCTTTAGGTTGTGCTTAAAAATCAATGCAGAGGAAAACAGACTTGACAGATGAAGGAGCTACTCAATTCCTGTTGACATTGCTTGAACACCTGGATCCAGCTGTGCCTGAAGCTATTTCCTTGTTGGACTTTTTAATTCTTATAGTCAACTGATTCCCTTTTTGCTTTAAGCCAGATGGAATTAGATGCCTGTCATTTGCAATGGCAAGGTCCTGACTTATGTAGGACCCAAACCTGCTCTGTAACAGTTTTATCTAATGAATGTGGTTAAAATACAGACTCCTGTTCCTATGCCTGGAGATCCTGTTTTTGTCAGCACAGGGTAGGGCCTGGGAATCTGTAATTTTAGAGCCCTTGAAATGACTCAGATGTCACCAGCCTACACATCAGCTTTAGGGAACTATTTCCTTAAATATTGAGCTCCTTATTTGGTAGTCCCTATAGGACCTTGTAAGCTGTCTTATACATAGAAGGCCCATCAAATTTTTGTTGAACTGAACACACATTCCAAGAACTTGAGTAATGAGACAGGACAGATTGTCTTGATTGGCTAATTATATGAAGTTGCAGGATAGTTAAGAAGATTCAGATTACTTCCAGAAATTTCTAGCATCTTGGGGTAGCTACCTTGCTTGAATTAATTTAATATCAATTTAAAACACTACTTGATTTTCTCTTTCTAGCTTTAATGTTTTGGTTTTGTGACCAATTCATCATACGGCCTTGGGCCTGTTTCCTGACATAATTTAATGCTGCATTTTGGGCTTTTTTGTTTCAAATTAAGATCTCTTTGTTACGTATAAAGATTTCATGTTAGGGTTGCCCTTTATGATAAATTTTATTTCAGCTGAATGATTGTCTAATAGAAGTTTCAGTCTCATTCCAACCACATCAAGGGATTCCCAGAGAAAACGGCTTCATACATTTAGAATCCTGACAAATGGGGTGGAAATCCTCCTTTATGAAAGGCAGGCAGTAAAAGGTGCTACTGACGAAAGCATTAACAGCACATGCTATCAGTGGGAGAGAAATCAGAGCCTACCTGGAAGAAAACTTTGCTTCATTCATGCAATATGGCGATTTCATGCTCTTGGCCTCATGATTATTACAATGGTTCCTTTGGAAAAATGCATCTGAAGCCCTGTCTGAATGGATTTTTCAGAGTTATAGACTAGAACTGACAACGTAACCACAGAAAAAGACTTCGTCCCAAGACCGTCAAAGGCAACCACCCATCATTGGCACCGAGAGAGAGTCAGTTTGGATGTGAGTTCTGAAAGATTATCTTTAAAAGCAGCACTGCATTGATGGTTTGGATTATAAATCTGAAGGAGGCCAAAGATAACTAAATTCGAACCACTGGAATTATATTAGAACCTAGAAATTCATAAGCCAGACCCCAAAATGCATGCACTGCGTATCAGATCTCCCTCTGATTAGATACACCATCGTGTATCAGGGTGAGAGGCACTGCCTCACTGTAGACATCACGACAAAATCCACACCCCCAAGAATATCATTCTGAGTGATCATCATCAATTACTACGTCAGAGCTGTGGCTTCCCTAAGAGGAAGAAGTGTTGGGGATCCTCAATGGGAATAAAAATACCCTATTCCTCCTGCTAAAATGAGACATATTGTTGGATGGAAGAAACCTTTGGAATCATATAGCCCATAGATCCTTAACTTTGATTTCAAGGATCTGTTTGTTGCAGGGAGGAAGGGGTTAGTGACTGAGGTCTACAGCACCACCAGAAATCATGAAACTCGTAAATAAGATGTTGCATCTGTGTGTATATGAGATTTCATTGGGCAGAAGTACCTCAGAAAGATTAAGAATCATCAGTGTTCTCCCACTTAACCCATTTTACAGATGTGAGTACTAAGGACATCACTGACATATCCAACATCACACAACAAGGAACTCAAAGAACCAGCTCTAAATCTCTGGGTTACAGCTGACAGATAAGAATCTGACTGTGAACTTGAGACAGAGGACACAGAAGTTGCAAACTAAAAACTCTTGAGTGAACTTGACCCACAGTCTAGCTTTGTTTCATCTGCACAGTGTTTTAATCTCTTAAGAAAAGTCACAAACATCCAGCTTCTTTGGAAAAGCTGCAAGATTTGGCAAGAGGGAGACCATGTTTCTTTGGCAAGTGTCCACCAGCTTGAGCCAGTCCCTTCCACTCTGAGACTGTATGCTTATTTTAGCTTTGCTTATTTACCCTGGCCCTGTAACATGAGTTCATGATTCTGCATGTAGAGAGTCCTGGCACCAGCTAGGTTCCTTGGGAGGTGTACAAAGCTCCTTTGGGTCTGGCTCTGTACCAGTCACAAAACAAAAACTCAAACCACAAGGGCTTAGGATAACAGACGTTTCATTCCTGCTCAGTCTGCATGTCCATCAGGGTTGGGACAGGTGCTCTGCTAGCTTAGTCACTCGGCAGTAAAAACTGATTGAGACGCTACCACCTCAAACATCACCAGCAAGAGCTGTGGATGGTCTCACGCTGACAACGAAATGCTGTGGGCTCAAAGTGACACAGGTGGCATTTGCTTAAGGTCATGGGTCAGCACTCGTCACAAAGCCCCACCCTTTCTCTGGGGGCTTGGAGATATCATCCTATACTGGGTGCAGAACAGAGAGGCTGAGGAGTATTTCATGAATGCCACTGGTTCCTTCTGTAAGTCTAGCTGGGGGAACCTGCTCTGGGTCATGGACAGCGGGGTGTAATTTGTAGAAGTGCTGGCGGCTTTGGGTTTCCTGTGGATCCCTTTCTCGTGACGATAAAGCACTGTGTGTGTGAGGTACATGCTGGCATCACAGTCTACCTGAAGTGCAGGATGTCCTATTTTGCCCTGGATTAGGTTATCAGATTTGTTTACTATGTGCTAGTGGCAAAGGGTGCCATTTATCTGAGCCTCAGTTTCCTCACCTCTAATTGGAGTAAGAATACCATCCTATGGGTTTGTGGAGATCACTACATTATCAGATAGCCTGTGTAAAGTCCAACATCTCCATCAATGTAGCTCCTATTTTTGGAGGTGGTACATCTTAGGCTGTAAAAATGAGCCAACAAGTAGCTGTGTGACTGTAGCAAAGTCACCAACCCTTCCTGAGCCTCGATATCCTTGTCTTAAAAATGGGAACACGTGACGCCTGCTCCTATGATGATTCAACAGGTTATGTATGAAAAGCACTTCAGAAAAATTAATCACTCAAGAAATACAGTCTGTTAGTATTTCTAAAAATATTGTTATGTGGATGAGTATGCAGATGGCCAAAGGCTTTCAATACTTTTTTAAAAAATGAAAAAAAAACAACCCAACACTAACGATACTTATTGCCCTGCTGACCAATATCACTATCACTTGATTTGAGTCTGGTTTTGGCATAACATGCTCTTACTTTATGAGCTTCTTGGATATAAACCACTCTTCAGTGGGGGCTCCAGGCCTCCTTGGTGTTTCCTGATGAGGATGAACTCCACTTGGAGTATTTGGCAGCTCTGCTCATTCTTGGTCAGTGTGATCCATTTGCATAGCAGTCAAAAAAAAATCACAGTGCGGTTCAGGGAGCTGCTTCTGGTATTGATCAGTGTCGAATTGCTTAGACAAAATTATGAGGAACTTTTCACGTTGTCTACTTAAATCCTCCCCTAAGAACCTAAGGAACAAATTGAAGCCAGGAAATCAAGCAGATTACTTTTGCTCCAGATCTTCTTATGAGGATCCTGGACAAACACAGGAAAAATAGAAGATACTGGACACAAACAAACAAACAAATCAAGAAATCCAGAGATGGTTCCTCAAGTGTCAGCCTTCAATACAGACACTGAAGGATGAGAAAGCCCATCTTCTGGGGACTCCTAAGTACTTTCTTATTTGATTTAATTCTCTAGATAATGTCTTGTGAGATGGTTCTACTTTCTCCATTTTATAGATGAGGAAACTGAGGCCCAGAGAGGTTAAGCAATTGTTCAAGGTCACACAGGACATATGGCAGATCTCACATTTAAACAACAACGGAGTAGTTCTTTCTCTCTGAGGAGACAACTTCTCTTGCCAGGGAAAAGTTAGCTCCAAAATGTCAGCTTTAGAGTGCCTTCAAAACGTGGCTTAGAGACGTTAATGAGTTTCCCAGAGATTAAATCAACTGCAGAAGATGAGACTTGCTCAGTGGGAAGAGACTCCAAAGCCCATGTTCTCTCCCTGACTCCACACAGCCTCCAAAACCAGGCAGATGCTGCATCCAAAACTGATTCTCTGATTTTCCCCATCAGTGGGAATCTTAGAGATCACTCAGGAATCTCCCCACCTCAACAAAAAATGAAAAGAAGTCCTTCAGATACATGTGAAGCCTGGCCAGTTTCTGCTGGCTTTGGAATAAAGGGCGGCGGTGGAGACCCATGCTCCCATCTCTCACGTGGGATCACCGAAAAATTATCCAAAGCCACCAAGCATTTTGAAGCCATCTGTCAGCCAAAGATCACTTTAAATTTTCATCTGCCTTTAACAGGCAACTTCCACTTCCCAGCTCTGACTGACACAAGATACCAGTCCTGCCAAGGCAAGCTGCTTCAAGTGAACTGGAAGTGAGCAACCCTGGATTCTGGGCCAAGGGGAAAGAGATGAGGCCAGCACATCAGTTTTCAGCCCCTCAGGTTTCCTTACAGATGAGGGAAGAATGCCCTAAAGATTCCGTCTCCCCTACACTGGGCATGTCTGAGTCCTTCAGTATCAAGTTGGCTGAGGCTCTGAGGGCTTCTGAGCAGTTTTCCAAAGTGAAGGGGAATTTGTTTCAGAGGTGTCGAGAGATCTAAACCAGGTCTGACACTTTAAACCCCAGCTGGTTCTCAACTGAAGCTAGCGGGTGTGGGGGTGGGGGTTGGGGGTGGAGACCGGAATTGGTGGTTCCCAGGGTAGAGGATACATGTAGTTGCTAAGTATAGGATTATATAGGGTCCTGGAAGAGTCTTGGGCGGAGCTTCCTTAGGTTTTGGAAGCCTCCAAATTCAAGTCTCCAGAGTGTCCATTGCACAGACAATTTTTAAGGGCCCACATAGCAAGAATAAACAGCACTGTTCCATTAATAAGAAAAATGAGGGTGGTAGTGAGGAGAGAATGAAGTTGGGAGATGAAATAATCCTTCTTGACTCCTGACCATCCCTTCCTATGCAGGACATGTAACTGACAGATGGGTTTGCTCTTTGCCCCTTGACTGCCTTTACTCCAACGACCTGTAGAAACTTATATGATTGGAAAACTTGAGAAAAGTAACTCTTTTCGTCTTTCCAAGTGTGAACCTGTCAGCAGAAATGTGCATTCCTTCCAGCTCCCCCGTGCTGTCAGTCTTGCCTGGCAGCACTGCCCAGGCTGCTTGTGTTCACCTAGCTGGCAGAAGGGGGTGGGGCAGGGGTCCCTAATTCTACTGCACCCACTTGCCTACAAACATACACCCCAGCTTCCATCCTAGCCTTTGCTTGTCATCTGAGTTACAGTTGGATTTTCCAATCTTTTACTTCTCTATTTGTTCAAAATCCAGGTGGAGAAGAGGGTCATATTTATGGGGTCCCTGAGATGGTTAATTTTGTGTGTCAGCTTGGCTAGTCTGTGGTGCCCTGGTTGATGGGTCAAACAGCAGTCTAGATGTTGTTGTGAAGGTATTTTTTAGATATGATCAATATTTAAACCAGTGACTTCAAGTAAAGTAGATATAGCCGCCATAATGTGGGTGGGCCTCATCTAATCAGTCGAAGGCCTTAGGAGCAAAGACTGACTTTTCCAGAAGCAGCAATTCTACCTCAAGACTGAAACAAAGAAGCCCTGCCTGAATTTCCAGCTTTCAGACTCAAGACTGCAACAAATCTTGCCTGAATTTCCAGCCTACCAGCTTGCTCTACAGATTTCATACTTACCAACCCCCCACAACTGCATAAGCCAATTTCTTAAAATAATTATCCTTCTTTCTCTGTCTCTATCTTGCTGCCTTCCCTACACACACACACACACACACACACACACCCCTCATTGGTTGTGTTTCTCTAGAGAACTCTAATACCAAAACTTAAATCCCAACAGATAATAACTAGCAACAGTGTCTGACATCATTGAGTCTTCACTTAATCCTTATAATTACTCACAAGGGAAGTAACTGCATTCTCCCCATTTTAAAGATAGGGAAGCTGAGGTTTAGGGCAGTTAAGTAACATGCTCAAAGCCATGCAGGTAGTAAGTGGAGATGCAGCAGCTGAATTCAAAGTTTCCTGAAACAGTAGCTGATATTAGTAATCATTATACCACATTGTCTCCAGACTGGGGGGGGTGGGGTGCGGAGGCATATTCAGAGTTATGATATGGTACGTCATTAAAGGTAAGGTAGGTATACCTGTTTGATTGCGGTCAAGTGAGGAAAAGCTTTATCCATTAACTGTCTTGTACTGAGTGAACAACATCATGAAATAAAGGAATCTTCACTGATAATTTCACCTGAGGACTTATGCATATGTTCATCTACTCACTCATTTACCTGAGAGTCAACCAGAAAGATTTACTGACAATGATGCTGTGCATGTATTTTACTTCATTCATTGATTCAAAAATAATTATGGAACTCTTACTACACGCTCTCTCTTGCTATGTGGATTCTCTCAAGTTTCTATTTCTTTTTCACACAAATTAATGTCCACACTCTGCCATGACACTAAAGGACCCCCTTCCTACTCTGACATTTTTGTATCTTCTTCTTGAAGATGTATGTGACTTGTATCCACTTTAAGGGTACCTATTCCCTCAGAGCCTTGGTCTCTGTTTTTCATGATGATACTTAATTTGATAAACAAATAAAGAGAAAGAGATTAATGGATATTGAATGGGCCAAAGATTACGCCTTCCAAGTAATGCATGTTCATTTTAAGAAAGACCTTTTAGAAGAACACCATCTTGATGGAGGGAATGGCATTCACAATGAATGTTTCAGGCAATGTATTATGAGTGGTTTTGGTCAGATGAGCCTTCTCAGTGTCCTCTTAAATTTCACTACCTGTGTCGAGGGTTAACACTATCATTTTATGAGAAGTCAGTGATACGTCACCTTGTATGACATCCTTTTACTTGTGAAGGGGATCATTTGGTCATAAAGTAATGAGAACCAAATAAACATTTGCATTAAGAAAAATCATTTGTGAAATATTTATATAAGGTAATGGTTAAAAGAAGCTAATAGGTTTCAAAGTGTCTCCTATCCAGTTTAATGAAAATTTTACTTTACCCGTGAGATGGACTGAAGCTGCTTGATCAATATCCACCCTCCTTGTATTTTTGTAATTGAACCACTATTGTGGTAGGATGGCAAAAGTGTCTAGTTAAAAGACTGCATTTCCCAGCCTCCATGCATCTAGCCAGTAGTATGTTTACTGGTTATGGTAACCAGTAGGATATTTCTCCTAGGAAGGTCCTCCAAGTAGAACTGACTCAACTAGGAGGTGCTTGCCTTTCACTTCCCCACTTTCTCCTGCCTAGAAGGCAGACATAAAAGGCAAGAGCTACAGTAGCCATTTTGGAACATGAGGCAACAGGGAGATTTAGAGCCACTTTGTGACAGCACTGTGGAGCATAAAGACGGAGAGTGCTTAGATGAGTAGGGAATTCTCCTCTACATATCAGACTACCTACATCCAGAATTCTATTCTGTAAGAAGAATATAAATTTCTACCTCATTCAAACTACTCAAATTTGTTTTCTTTGTGCGTGTGTGTGTGTGTGTGTGTGCGCGCGCATGCGTGTCTTACATAGCTAAACCTAACTGTAATTAAAACACTCTTTAGGCTTATTACTAAAATCTATAAACTGTATTATTCCAGAAATGTTTTACTCATGGAGTCAATCTGGGATCTTGAGTTTATTCATAGCCGAATGATCCAGCGAGTCTGTGTGAGCAGAAACCGAGTTCCTGAACATTGTACTCCTGGCTCCTGGTTTCTTACCTTGAACAGATATCCTCAATTTTAGTTACTACATTACTATTGCTGTTCATGGATGGTCCAGCATATTTAAAAAACAGTCACTGCCCAGAGAATGTAACTTCCACTTACAAGTTAAAAGCTGCTTCCTACTCTCCCCTTTTTTTCCCAAGTTTGGGTACAATTATGCCTGGTGTAATTTATTTTAACTCCTCCCTTGCCCTTTTCTCTATACCATGTCTGTCTTGGAGATTTTAACACCTGTAACAGGTTTGTTACTCTCCCTTGTCCTAATCAGAAGTTGAATAAAAAGACATTTTGAAATCTTGGAAAGATTGAGGGCTTCTGAACTTTAGCTGATCTGTTAAACCAGTTAGTTGAGCAAGACTGGATGAGCCCTCAGGAAAAATCCTGAAAACTAAACTGAACACAAAAAAGCAATTTGCCAGCAGTGAACCTAATTCACAATTTGCCTCCGCAGGAGAAGAGCATTCTGCCTTGGCCACGTGCCAACAAGAGCTCCCTGTGATAATCTATAGGATTGCACAATTCCTCTTAGGACAGTTATAAAAGGCAAAATAACATTTGTTCTGCCAAAGTATGTGGACTTGCTGACATTTGCTGAAATGCAGATATCATCTGAGTGAAAAGTGAAAAGGATGTTATCCTTAAGGTGCTGTAGAGAGCAAGTATGTTACACATCTTTTCCACACATACATAAGGCAGCTTGAATTTCTGGTAATTGTGAGGGCTTGACTCTTGCATCTGTTTCCACCAGACCCCTGGTGGCTTTGGGGTTTTGGGGAGATAATCCTATGATAACTCAGCCTGGTGAGAAACTCTTCTTTGTGATTTTCTGTAACGTTTGTCTATTTCTCCCCCTCCCCCCTTGGAATAGTGATTTAAGGGGATAGAATCTGGCATTGTTAATGGGGAAGGGAGTCAGCACACTTTAAATCAAGTGTACCTGTCATATAACTTGTCTGATTCTAGACTGAACAAAAGAAGCATGCTGGGAAAGAATGAGGTAAAAGATGCAGATATTATATTATCTGATGGAGAAAGTCGGGGAGGATTTTCAAATGATGGAGATTACCACCAATTCATACTAGACGCTTTCATGACAGAAGGCTCTGGGCATAGATTTGGGCAAAATAAGATCTATTTGACATCTAATGGCGAATCTGGAGAGTCTTGATACAATAATATTTAAATTATTTATATTTAAGATATTTAAGTATTTTTGTTATTTCTGGGCATTTCACTGTTGAAAGATTCAGATCCAAAGGAGGCTTGGAAGTATGAAACAGAATTGGCTTCTGGCTAAAGAACACAGCAGAAATTGAGTATAATCCAAAATTCAATAGAGATGAGTAGCACTATGCACACGGTAAAAGCATGAAAAGTGGTCGATAGCTCAGAAGCACAATATATAAGCAGTAATGGACAAACTGTCCAGTAAGAGTCCAGAAGGACTTGGCCAACAGTCATCAAAATATTACAGGCTCAAAAATAATCCACAGGAATTAGGAGATGTGTTTCAGTAATATCTATCCTCCTACACTCTAGGGATGATAGATACACACGTACATGCACATATGTGTGTGTGTTCCACATGTATGGAAACTTATGTTTGGGAAATAACTGTAGATTTCATGTAGACATTGCTTATACTTGATGGCTTCAAATTCACTTTAAAAATTCTTTCATTTACTAGTAAATAAAAGAACCCAGTTTAGACTGTTGACCTGTAATGTTGAAAACAGTAGCCCTCTCTAATATGGGAACCACAGTTTGAAGATCATTTATATCTGGGAGTGGGATCAGCTGGAGGGTAAGAAACCATTACTAATTGAACACGTCATGTTAGAAAGGGCCTTTGATATCACAGTGATGTAAAATTGTATAGTTTAGCTGGACTGCTGCAGTTGTACAGCACATTGTGGGTAGGTGGAGTGGCTAATGAGATTAAAGATATTGTTGTCAGTGAATCAAATGCAGTTTAACTCACATTTGTAAAAATACAAGGCCCACCTTATGCAAGGTACTGTGTCACTTGCTCTGAAGCCAAAAGTGAATAAATTAGAGCACCTGTCTCTAAAAAACTTACAGCCCATTGAAAGACAGAAAGACCACATAGAAGTTATAAACAATAAGCTGGAAGGTGACGTGCTAGAACGTACATCACAAGACATACACAATTCCAGAACATGTACAAAGCACAGAAGTAATACCATGAGGGAACAAGCTGCACTGATGTGTGTGTGTGTGTGTATTTTTCTTGAGGAAAACAGAAGGTTTTAAGGAGGACTTTCCACAGGAGTTTTTCAAAAATGAAGAAGAACAAGTCAGAGACATTCAAGAATGGAGAACAGGAAATAACTTGGGAGCAATAATGTGTACATTTTGCTATTTTGAAAGAAGAGAGAGAGAGAGCTGGATCATCCGTTAGTATCTCTTCCACATCCGTTATTGAAAATCTAGAGTATCATGGCTCTGATTCAAATTTTAGGTATTCATAATCATCTCATTCATTTGTATAAGCATTTTTGACAGACATGAACGGAAAAATTCACATCATGCTTAAAGTTTGAAGGAGCTTTGAGATCATCTTCGGTTTCCCCTTATCACTTATTCATTCAATTCAACAAAAATTCATTGGGAATATACAACGTGCCAGGCTGTCAGGCACTATTCTGAACACTTAGAATACATCAATAAATAAGAGACTGATGTCCTTGCCCTCATGGAGCTTATGTTCTACGAGGGAGAGGCAGATAGTAACTAAAACACATAATAAATATGCCCTAAAGGCAATAAATGCTAAGAGGAAAAGAAATCAGAGCAGGTTGGGTCTATGTCCGCTGGCCCAAGGCAGGCTTGGTTTACTCATTGTCCCAACATAACCATTAATAGCACCTCCTTAACTCTGAAAAATGTCCCAGTTTGGATCAGACACTATAAACGGCTAGCCACAGTTAAACGGAATCAGGAATGCGTGTGTACGCTCATGCATGCATGCGCAGGGCCACATGACAATATTTAATGTGGTGATCTGAGCAAAAAACTGAAGCAAGTGAGAGTCAGACACCTAAGTGTCTTTGTGAGGATTGTTCCAGGACAAAGGTCCTATGATTTCCAAGGGATGCGAGGCATGCAGGGCCTGGAAGTAGAGTGAATGGAGGGAAGAGCCATTGGAGATGCCAGCAGGGAGGAAAGGGGCAGGGAGCTGGAGAGGCTGGGCCCGAGGCCACTGAAAGGGCAATGACTTCTCTTGTGAGTCCAGCGGGAAGCCACTGGGGGGTCTTACATAGGAAAGACATAATCTGATTCATATTAAAAAATCGTAACTTTTTGAGTTCTTCGTGCAGTCTATTCTTTGTGAGGAGGAGACTCCAGGGGGTGAAAGGAAAGGCAGGCTGTCTAGGTCGGGGGCTCCCACAGTGGACTAAGTGGGAGATGGTCATGGCTGAGAGCAGGATGGTGGCATGGAGGTGGCAAGCGGTGGTCAGATTCTGAATATGTTACAAACCAGCCAGATTTCCTGATGAACAAAAGATGAAGGGATAAGTTTCTCATGTCTTGCAGTAGTCAAAAAAGGGTTCCTTAAACTTAAGTTTAACAACTCTTGGGTTTTTACTCCTGACTGAGCTCTTAAAAAAAGAACCATTTCTACTTTGCTTCAAAGCCTTGCCTTCCTTTTTGAAGCATTTGCTTTGGAATAATAAACCCCATAGAAGTTTAGCTGCACAAAGAGAAGACTCTGTCTGGTAAATATGAAGCATGGCTCCAATATGGGTAGTTCTGATTCACTGCAATACGGTGTCTGCACTACATTGAAAGAGAGAATTTTGCCAAAGATGGGGCCTTCCAGACAGCAGCAAATAGGCAACCATGTGTGGAGTGGTAGGTTTACATTTTGAAATGGTGACCAGTGTCGATGGTGGGATGCCAAGTGGTGGCACATTATTGTGAGTGGTGGAGCAGAGAATCAGGAGCTCTGCTGTGCCAGCAACTGCGACTGTCGCCACATCCCATAACCTGTCTGAGACGAGTGCCCTCCCCTTGGTTGTAAATGGAAACTTTTGCTTTGATTACAGCTCTGGATTTTGGTGTTCACTGTGTTTTCAGCTCTCACATTCTGTGACTATGTAAGTACTTGGAAATCAGGTAACAGGAATGAGGCTATAGACAATTAGGCCCCTAAGCTCTTGTATCGCTTTTTAATGTTTTATGGTTATCTCAATCCTCTTATTTGTGTATGTGTGCAACCTGAGGTGAAGGACTGCCATGTTTTCTGACACTGTGTTATGTTCATGAGCCAAAATTCAGAGAAGCCAGTACCATCATTAAGAACGCAAGTATGTTTCTAAATTGGAAAAAATACTAACTACATCCTAGAAGTACTGTGTTCTGATATAAAAATTAGAGTGACAATAGCCATTCATTATTATCATCAATGTTAATGTTAATGGAAAGTTCACCACGAGTAAGCACTATGTTAAACATTTTACACAATCTTTAATTCTAAACAGAAGCCAAACAAGATTCTATTTCTATCCCCACTTTAGAGAGAAGCAGAGCCAGAGAGACCTGAATGACTTCCCCAAAGTTATTCATACCTTGGCATTTGGCCTCCAGATTCTGCACCATCTTAACCACAACACCCTCCTCTCTCCTCAGTACACAGAGAAGGTTAGCACAGTTTCTGGCAATGATGAAAACTCAATAAATGGAAGCTATTATGATGATGGTTACTATAGCAGTGGGAATTCAATAGCTGCTGGGTCACTGAATGAATCCACGCGTCATCTACACTGAGGCATGGAGGTGATAAATGAAATTGGGAGGAAATGAGCTCATCCGAGGGGAGAGGGCAGAGAAGGGCTGAGGACTGAAAGGTGGAGGACGGATAACCACATGCCCTCATGCACACTTGGATGATGTTCAACCCGCAAGTGACCGTTCTCCTAACCTACAGCAGAAACAAATGTTCCCTCCAGGACTGGTTGAATGACTCCCGGATTTTGGCTCTAATTCTAAAACTGTTTCTCTCATTTTGCTTCAAAGCCTTATCTTCCCTTTCAAAACATTTGCAAAATGGCAAATCCCACCTCCAAAGAGTCCATTGAAGTTTAGTCACAAACATAACTGCTTCTGTCTGGTAAGGATTAATGATGTTTCTGATACGGATATTTCTGATTAATTGCTGTTGAAACTCTAGAGGTGAATGTCAAAGCTGGAAAATGAACTCTTAAATGGACTCAAAAGACAAGAGGCCCCTGTAGCCTTGAACATAATCTAATCAAAGAGACTGCAAAGGAAAATACAAGAGACAGTATTAGATTCATGGTGACATGAAAGATCTTTGTTCTGTTTGTTAAAAAAAAAACCCACCAGATCATCATTCTTTAAGAGACTGTCCTTTGATATTGACCTCCCTAAAACGTTAAAAAAAAAAACAATCTTTCTAAAACACAACTCTTGACTTCACTCATTAAACATACATCAGTCCTCCAAAAATTCTGGCTTGCGAGTCTTGATGTTTAAAGTCATGTTAAGAGAACCAAACAAAAGAAAATGCAGCCAAGAAAATAGGAGCATTTAACTGTCTATACTGTGGACAGTTAAGGGAAGTAATAGTTTGTAACATTTCCTGGCAAACTTTCATCCTATTGAGGCTGAGACTTGATCTTATGAAAATTGTCTCAAAGGAACAGTGAGGTCCCAATCCAGGACTCTGCCACATAAGTATTATTGGATGGTGATATCATAATCAGGCAGAACTAACCTAAATCAGTTTTCATGAAGCTTGACCAGGATTAAGCTGAATGGTGCTAAAGCATGTTACTTAAAAAAAAAAAACTCTACCAGTACCATCAGTTCTTTCATCCTAACTAACTACTATGACAATTAAAGTTACCAGTGATACCAGTGCAGGGAGTAGGTTAAGTTTTTCCCATATGATCTAGTGAAGGACATCAAATTTTGAATGCTTCCCACAGGTTCTTCCTGCCCCTCTTTGCTCACCACAATGTTAGGTAAAATGGGGTTCATCCTGCACCAGAATCACCTGGGAATCCACTGAAAATGTAAATTTCTGGGCCTCCACACTAGAAATATTGAGGTAGAATCTCTAGAAGGTGGGGATAAGAATCTGCATTTTTAACAAAAAGAGAAACTTCTGTTGATTCTCAGGCACACTAAGTTTGAAAATCATTGGTCAGTGTGCAGAGATATGTGCTTAAGTTCAAGCTTTGCTTCTGAACATCCCTGTGACCTTGGACAAGTCACTTAATGTTTCAAAATCTCGTTTCAGTCTTGTATAAAATGAGGAGATTAATACCAGTCCTGTTTACAACATAGTTGCGTACAGGTTGAAATGAGGTTACAGATGTGAAACTGCTTTGAAGACTACAAAGCATGGCATATGTGTAGTGTAATATTACTGTTGTGGTTTTCGTATAGCCATTCCCCTCCTCCTCATCCATTCAGTTGGCTTACGATGCCACGTATAGCAATTAAAAGTGAAACATGGGGTAGAGAATTGCAGAGGTGTTTGATGTCTTGACTCTAGAAGTCTGTTTTAAGCTCATAATTGTAGACTACTAAAAGGGTTGCATCTGTCTTCAACCCTTTCTATGAGTGCTGGCTTATAAAACTGTTCTTTATGATGTAGTCTGTGTTTTGAAAATGCTCTATTTATTCACTTACTATGTGGAAAATCAGACAGAAGTTTTCAGATGAAAATTCATCTGCTCTCATCCAGCCGTGATTAACTGCAGTCAGGAGCAATAGCTCTTTTAAAATAGGAAAATATGTCTGCTTCATGTACACATGGCTTAGAACTGGTAAATAAGAATAATTTATTTCTTGACTTTAAAATAATATTGATTGATAAACATCTTTGGTTCAGTAACATCTCAGGGAAAATACATACATGGACAACTATATATATTTTATATAGATTATTTTAATTTGAAGACTCTCAACAAAGTGGGTATCTAGATACCATACCTCAACAAATGAAGGCCATATATGCCAAGCCCACAGCTCACATCATACTGAACAGTGAAAAACTGAAAGCTTTTCCTCTAATACCAGGAATAAGACAAGGATGCCCACTCTCACCACTTTTATTCAACGTAGCACTGGAGACCTAGCCAGAGAAATTAGGCAAGAAAAACAAGTAAAAGTCATCCAAATCAGAACAGAAGAAGGAAAACTATCTCTATTTGCAG
Source organism: Vicugna pacos (assembly GCF_048564905.1). Classification (NCBI taxonomy): domain Eukaryota; kingdom Metazoa; phylum Chordata; class Mammalia; order Artiodactyla; family Camelidae; genus Vicugna; species Vicugna pacos. Next base: position 40,892,372 of record NC_133003.1, read on the forward strand.
ATGACATGATATTACATATAGAAAACCTTAAGGACTCCACCAAAAAACTGTTGAATAGATAAATTAAGTACAGTTGCATGATAAAAAAATCAATATAAAAACCAGTTGCATTTTATAAAATGAAAAATCATCAGAAAAAAATAAGGAAACATTCCCATTTACAACTGCATCAGAAGTAGTAAGATACTTTGGGATAAATTTAACTAAGGAAACAAAAGATGTATACACTGTAAACTATAAAACAGTTATAAAAGAAATTGAAGAAGACACAACTAAATAGAAAGATATTCCATTCTTATGGCTTGGAAGAATTAATATTGTTAAAAATTTCCATACCATCCAAAGCATTCTATAGTTTAAATGCAATCCCTATCAAAATTTCAATGGCATTTTTCATAGAAATAGAATAAACAATTGACGAATTTGTGTGGAACCAGAGAAAAACCCCAAATAACCAAAGCAATCTTGAGAAGAAGAACAGAGTTGGAGACAGCATACTTCTTGATTTCAAACAATGTTACAAAGCTACTGTAACCAAAACCGGTATGGTGCTGGCATAAAAACAGACATGTAGATAAATGGAACAGAATAAAGAACCAAGAAATAAACCGCATGCATATATGGTCAATTAATTTATGACAAAGGAGTCAACAATATAAAGTGGGGAAGGATAGTCTCTTCAATAAGTGGTGTTGTGAAAACTGGATGCCATATGCAAAAGAATGAAACCGGACCATTATCTTACATCACATACAAAAAATCAGCTCAAGATGGATTAAACACTTGAACCTAAAACCTAAAACCATAAAACTCCTAGAAGAAAACATAGGGTGTCAAGCTTCTTTGGCTTTGGTAGTGATTTTCTACACATGACCGCAAAAGCAAAAATAATCATGTGAGACTACATGAAACTAAAAAGCTTCATGCAGCAAAGGAAACCATCAACAGAATGAAAAGTCATCCTATGGAATGGGAGAAAATGTTGGCAAATCATATATCTGGGATAAGAATATCTAAAATATATTTTTAAACAACTCATACAACTCAGTAGAAACCCAAACAATCTAACTAGAAAATCAGAAGAGGATCTGAATAGGCATTTTTCCAAATAGGACATAAAGATGGCCAACAGTTACATGAAAAGGAGCTCAACATACTAATCATCAGGGAAATGCAAATCAAAACCACAGAGAGATATCACTTCACACCTTTTAAGATGACTATTATCAAAGAGAAGAAATAACAAGTGTTGGCAAGGACGCAGAGAAAAGGGAATCCTTGTGATTGTTGGTGGGAATATAAATTGATGAAGCCACTAAGGAAAACAGTATAGAGGCTCCTCAAAAATTAAAACTACAGCTAATGTATGATTCAGAAATTCAATTCTGGGCATTTATACAAAGGAAAAAAAATCACTGTCATGAAAAGATATCTGCAACCCCACGTTCACTGCAGCGTTATTTACGATAGCCAAGACAAGCAAGACATGGAAACAACCTAGCCAAGATATGCAAAACATGGAAACAACCTAAGTGTCCATCAGTGGATGACTGGACAAAGAAATGTGATGTGTGTGTGTGTGTGTGTGTGTGTGTGTGTGTGTGTGTGTGTGTGTGTGTGTGTGTGTGTGTGTGTGTGTGTGTGTGTGTGTGTGTGTGTGTGTGTGTGTGTGTGTGTGTGTGTGTGTGCGCGCGCGTGTACATCTTCCTTCCTTCCTTAAAAAAAGGAAATCCTGCCATTTGTAACAACATGAATGGACCATGAGGACATTATGTTATCCTCTTGCAGTTCTGTGCTTTCAGCTGGAACTATTCTCTGCAGCCAAAGAACTTCCTTTACAATTTCTTGAAGTGGAAGTCTTCTGGTGACAAATTCTAGAGCTTTTGCGTGTTTAACATTATCTTGATTTAACATTAGTATGTGAAGGATGTTATTCTTGGATATGAAACTCTAGGCTGAGTTTTCTTTCTGTAAACACTTTAAAGATTATATTCCATTTTCTTCTAGATTCTACAGTTTCTGCTGAAAATTCAGCTTTTGGACTTATTGTTTCTCTTTTGCAAATAGCAAGTCTTTTTTCTCTGGATGCTTTTAAGATTTTCTCTTTTCCTTTGGTTTTCAAAAGCTTAACAATTATGTGTCCTGATGTGATTTTCTTTATTTATCCTTCATGGGAATCAGAGTTTATGGAATCTCTGAATTGGTGTCTTTCAGGATAAGGTCAGTATAAACACTTTGTAACTGTCTCTGAGAACTAATGTTCCCATGAAAACCATAAGCCAATCTCCAAACTTGAGAATTATTAAAAAAAAAAAGATACACTGAGAGTTAATCAAAAATTGAAAACTTCTCTTCAAAGGACACTTTGAAAACATGAAAAGGCAAACCACAAACAGGGGATAAAATGTTCCCAATACATATATCTGACAAAGAATTCATATCTGGGATACATAAAGAACTCCTACAACTCAAAAGTAAGAAGACAAAAAAAATCTAACTTAAAAAAATGAGAGATTTTAAGCAGATAAATAAATGACCAATAAGCACATTAAAAAGTGTTCCATGTCATTATTTAGCAGTAGAAATGCAAGTTAAAACCACACTGGGAGACCACAACATATTCACCAGAATGGCTAAAATTTAAAAGTCTAAAACCACCCAGTGTTGGCCATGGTGTGGAGCCACTTGGACTCACATATACAGCCGGTGAGAGTATAAAGTGGTACTCCCACCTTGGAAAAAGGGAAACAAATGCGAAGGAGAGGCAATTGCATAAGAAACGCCAAAATGAAACTGTGAAGTTATGTGGGGAGAGAGGGACAGAAGAGAACATAATAGGAAGATGGGAACTGCTGGGGGTGGGGAGCGGCAGAATGACTTCCCAGAGGCTGTGATGACCAGACTGACACCTGGAGAATGAGTGGGAGGTAGTCTTAGCTGCAACCTAAGATTATTGACACTCTCTTAGAATGCATAGGGGCTACAGATGGAGCACACTGAAATCTCTCTTTGGATTCTCAGATAAAATACCTTAATGTATACTACCAGTGTCTAAGACAAGCTGGCCTTATCTTAGAATCCGTACCTCAGTGAGGTTCTTCTGGATTAACGATGATGACTATTTCGGGCTGCACTGTTCCCCTGTGGGAGCTGAAGACTCATCATGGAGATACAGATGCTCACAAATGAATAAAACAATTTAGCTCTATAGCTTGCAGATGTTATTGTAAAAATGAACTTTAAAAAAGTTTAAGAGCAATTCTCTTCCATGTTCTGTGATTTGGTTGGTGCTCCATTCTCCCTGCCCCAGTATCCGCCCTCATCCTCCATACCACTCAATTCTCGATAACAACATAGTTCCTTTGAGTGTAAAACAAAATAAACGAAAGCAATCATTAATTTTAAAAAAGGGGTTGAAAATTCCTTTGTACGCTAAAATAATCTATGTATTAAAGAATATATTGGTGTATCTTTACATTATTGTTTTAAAGGTAATGTATGTGCAGGTTAAAGGAAAGTAGTTAACAAAAATCATTACTGAAAGTTTGGGAATTCCTAACACATTTGGTGTTTCTGGGCAATATGAGAACAGAGGAAATGAGCTGCCCTTTGTGATGATGTCACAGGGTCAATAGTTCATCTGACTAAGTTATTAATTTTAAGGTGACACTTCTAATTACCTTACAGATCAACCAGGTCATCCTCTCAGAACTGACCTACTTTGATAGGGCAGACTGAGCCCTCATTCACTTTTAGTGGTTCTTAAATCTTCAGCTGCTTCCTGTCAGGTACTGCGGACCTTGCCTTATTTCTCACCATGCTCTGTTTTACTCTGGGTGCTTTTGAGATGCCGGAGGTTAAGCCCCACAGTGAGACCAGCCACTCTGCGTGACACTTTATAGTCATAGCTTAATAAGTGATCAGATTTCATTAAGATAAAACTGAAACAAGATTTTATACTTAAATATTGTGGAAACAAAGACTACCTAAATGAGAACAAGCAAAGGCTATTTATTCAGCACATGCCATAGCAAGGGAGTCGGCCACCATCACTTGTGTTTTGGCAGAGACTCAAAGGCAGGCAGGGAAGTGGGAAAGCTTATAATGGAAAAGGGAAGGCTTGAGGTTTGCCTTGATTGGAGGCTGGTGGCATGAGAAGCAGAAGCCAGGAAAACTAGAAGCAGAGCATCCTGTGTGATTGGTTAGGGGTGCATATTTGGCTTTCTCTGGTTGGTCCTAACTTGGAAGCAGGGCTAAACTGTTAGTAATAACAAGTAATAATTACTGTAATCAAGTCCTCAGCATTTGGGGGGCCAAAGTTAAAGAGGTTATTGTTTGGCTTCCTGGATTGTTACTGGTGATAGTAGTCTGATTACTACAAGACCAACTTTTAAATAGCCAGCTGATTTCCTGGGCTGGTGGCTGCAGATTATGGGATTAGAATCTTATTATATGCGGCATGGCCTCTTTATGTTTGCATATTCAGTCTTACACTATTTTTACTGTGCTCTGTTTTACAAGTTTTACATCTCAGGTATTGTGTGTGTATGTGTTTTCTGCACATAATCTGAATCTTTGGATTTGCTATACCTCTGGCTTTTGCAAATTTCCTGAGTACCTTCTTCTCACATGGCTTAGGGAGGTATTTTAAGAGGTAGTATAAGAATGACTACAGTATAAAACTCAATTATTTAACCATATCTAGTCACAGGCAGGCATAGCTAATTTACAGTAGGATGGTAAAGACTGAAACCTTAAAACTAACATGGGCTTAGAGCAGATCAGTTACTGTTGGGGTAAGAAGGAAAAGAAAGTAGGTTCAGGAATCTAATCGTGATAAAGATCTGGGGTGAAGTCTAGTCTTAGAAGCTGGGGGAAAAAAATCAATGGTTACATTTATTTACTATTATTAAATACACTTTTACTACATGCTAACTGCTCTGTTAAGCATCTTTCCTTCCCTACTTTGTGTATTCCTTATTAAAATTCTACAAAGTCAGTTTTTAGACTATCCTTTTTTATAGATGGGAAAATTAAGGCTCAACAAAATGAAGAGCTTTGCCCAAGTCCCTGCAGCCAGTGGGGAGGAGACCTGGTACTGGAGACCAGCAGGCTGACTCCATAGCCAGATTCAGGTTCTATCCCTTTCCCCTGCCTCCTCGGCGCCTACTCCCAGTGGCCCAACCCACATCCTCCAGGCAGCCCTTTTGGGTGACAACAGCAAAGTGGCTCATACTGTGAAGATTAAATGATATGCCACCTATCTCCTAAATTTCTCTCTCTTGAACAGAAAGAATGGAAAGAAATTTCAAGTTCCCTGTCTAAGCAAATATCCAACCAGAGTAGGAAATTTCGGTCTGCCCCTCATTTCATACATTCCTTTTCTCTATGAGCGAATGTCTCAAAATCTTCCTTCTCACTTGCATGGAAATGGGGGTGTGAAGATGTTTCTAGGGAAAAGAAAATGGGAAGGGCTGGATTGTTGGAGAATGGCTGTGGCACCTGTGTTTTACTTCCTTTTCTGCCTCCTTTCTGTTACGACTTTGTTAAACGAACAGTTGTTAAATAGAGCACAAGGTGCCACATGGTAAGCTGTAGTTCAACAACAGATGACAGGAGAAAACTGAAAAAGAGAGGTTTATGACCCACTGGTCCTGGAGCAGGTACACAACATGCCTTGAGGGGCTACACAGGGAGGTCAAGGCAGAGGGCAGAGAAAGAGTTAGGAGAGGCAGGACCTGGGCCACATTCCTTTATTAGGATCTGGAGGTGGAGTGCTTTGGGGTTCCCAGGCTAGGGCCAGATTGGTCCATGCAAACTAAAAAGAGCAGGGTTTAGGTAAGACCCATGGTGGGTCTTAAGACATAGAGATGCAGGGAGGCAGGGGAGACTGCTGATGGGAAAGTCGTATCAGAAACTTACATTTGCTTATTATTCTGTAGGCTGATATCTGGGATGCATGCTTGCATGAGGGGGTTAGTGTTAGTTTAACGTCTTTGCAGGCACTTTGGCCAAACAAAATGGATGCCAAGGCAGCAATACCATGGAGTAACTTAGCTCAACTTGACATTTCTCCTCCTTAGTAACCAGTTAATGTGCATGGGGAGGAGCAGGTTGAGCTGACCGATTGTGAGAGGGACTTTCCACATAATTAGAGGAAATCCCTAAATTACAGGGAATAAGCAAAAGCCAAGAGGACTGAATAAACAGAAAGACTGTCCAGGTGAGAGGATTGTACACAATCTGAGGTTATTAGAGTCAAAAACATGAGGTGGGTGGTAATATCAAACCAGAGGTGCTTAAACATCCCATACTGAATTCAGGATTATTTGGATGGAAACATGGGTATTCAGAATGCAAAGAAAGTCAAATGGTCCCAAGTATTGTCAAAGGAAGCTGGAGAGTCTAGCATCAAAATTCAGCGGCCATCAGCTTTCCACTTAAAATAGCAAACACTCCTCTAGTCAGACTTCTTCAGTGGAGGGAAAATTCTTAAATAAAAACTTATTTCCAGGTGCTTCATCAAGATCAAGGATCACTTCTTTCCTTGCTTGAGATACTTTTCTTGTTGTCTTTATAAACTCAGATTTTTTTTTTGTCATTTGATTAAAAATGAGGACAGTAACCATGTTTGGCCTGTTCATTATTGTATTTCCAACCAGTACCAAGGATAATATCTGGAATAGTGGAGATTTGGAGGGAAAAAGTTGAAAGAGTGATTAAAGACTCTAGTTCTCCAAAAGAAAAAAATATTGCTGATGTCATTTGATTAATCATAAAATTACTTTACAAATCTAATATGTAGTTCTTTTTAAAAAGATGTAGCTATTTATTCATTCATCTATTGTGACATGTGAGTTGTTTCCAGTTTGAGGCCATTAGGAATAAAGCTTCTAAGAACACTCATGCTTATGTTTTGTGTAGACAGATGTTTTTATTTCTCTTGGGTAAAGGCCTAGGAGTAGAAGTACTCAGTGCATGTTTACTTTCAAAAGAAATTTCCAAACCTTTTCTTAAAAGTGGTTGTACTGTTTTACACTCCCACCAATTATAGATGAGTTCAAGTGGCTCCAAATTGTCATCCATCTGGTGGTGTTTATCTCACAATTTAGTCATTCTGCTGGACATGTGATGATTAAGACACTATAGTTTTTACTTGAATGTCCATGATGAATAATGATGTTGAATATTTTTTTCATGTGCTTATCAGTCATTCTAATATCTGTTCAAAAATTTTCCCCACTTATAGTGGGGTTGTCTTCTTATACTGAATATAAATTCTGGATATTAATTTTTCGTCAGCTATATTTATTGGGAATATTTTTCCTAGTCTGTGGTTTCTTTTTGACTTGTTTTTCAGAGTCTTTTGAAGAGCAGAAGTTTTAAATTTTTGATTATAGACCAGTTTATCATTGTTTTTCCTTTATAATTCTCAATTTTTGAAGTTGACTTGAGGCACTGAAGATGGGGGACACTCTCAGAGACAGTTGCAAGGTGTTTACTTACCCTAACCTTCTGGCCCCTCAAATTTTAGGCAATGAAGTGAATGCTTTCACTTCCAGGCAGGATGCAGTAACTCAAAGCAGGCCAACTCTCCCTCTCCAAGAACCAGAAAAGCCAGACAAGTTACCAAAGACATACGTTTAAAGATATTGAGAGGAGCTAGAAACATAACAAGGACTAGATACGCTGGAACTCAGGGTAGAAATGAGGGAACTTCAAATTTGAGTGAGAATCAACAGTGTTTTTTTTTTCCCTGGGATACTTACTGACGTGGGTTGCAGACAGGCTAAGGCTTGATCCAAACAGAGCAATTCTGCTCAAGGAAAGAGAAAACTTGAAAAATTTTTTGTAGGTACTTGGTCCTGGTTGATCGAGAAGAAATTTGAGAAGGCCCAAGTGCAGTAAGTTTTCTCCACAAGACATTTAGTAAGTTCTGGGGTGTCCATGGGGAGGTGCAAGGCTAGACAACTGGATCCTAAACCTGGAGTGAAATTTCCAGTAATACTGACATGCTTACAAGACTAACTGGAGAAAGGGGGCTTTCTTGAAACACATAACCACTTTCTCTTTTAAAACATTTGCTAAATTTTGAATCTTTGGAGGCAGAATGTTAAAGAGCTAAGCTCAAAATCCCCCAAGAGTAGTCTTGAATCTCCTGTAATTTTTCAGGCCTAAAAAGTCAGGCTTGGAAACAAACATGAGAAGGTCACATGCAAAGAACAGAAGGAAGCAAAGAAGGACCAGATCTTACTGAAAGTACAATTTAACCTTGAGCTAGCTTAGCCTCTGCTTGCGCTGAGACAACAGGCTTCTCTCCTTGCTTCCACACAGAGCGAAGAGTTCTCTCTGGGGAAAACATCACTTGTAACTTCTACGGTTCTTTAAATATAATGTCTGATACATAGTTAGCAAGTACTAGACACCTAGACCCAAGATGTGGAATAAAAATGTGGCTGGCGATAAAGAAATACACAACAGAAGCAGACCCACAGATGGTTCAGATTTGGGAGTTAATGACGATTTTAAAAGTGCCATGATGAATGAAAAGAAGATGGATAAAATGGATGGAAGATTAAGAATTTCGATAGAAAATTTGAATCTATGAATATCATCAAATATCTTGGAAATTAAAATATTTGACCTTACACATGCATAGGTTTAATAGCATACTGCAGACAGTAAACAATAAGAATAGTGAACTTGAAGATGACTCAATAGAAATTATCCAGACTGAAGCAGAGAGAAGAGAGAATTTTAAAAAACTAAGAGGCATGAGGGACACTGCCCAAAGTCTACATCTATTTGTAGTATTTGTAGTATTAGAAGGACAGACAATAATGGATTAGAAACACAGCTGAAGAGATGACAAAGAATTTTCAAAACTCATAAAGAACCACATCTCATAGATTCTACGAGTTCAGTGATTCCCACAAAGGATAAATAAGGAGTATGCTAGGACCTAGTATCATCAAATTATTGAAAACCAAGAGAAAAAAGAAAATCTTAAAAGTATCCAATAAAAAACTTTAAAAATCATCACAGTGCTTTTAAAAACAAGTAATAAAACTCAGAACTATCCTTTCAATAGATACTGTGTCATCTTTAAGGAGTAAGAGGGAGAAACTGATCAGCAGTATTTTACTTCGGCAATACTTCTCAAGTTAAAGTGGTTCACAGCTTTCTACTGAGCAATTCCATCTTGGTTATATATATATATATATCTATAGTTTTAAAATATCAAAATCGTTTATAATGTTTCTCAAGAAAAAATATTTAGTACAATTGTAAAAACATACATGGACCAATGTATTTCACAGGGTGGACGCAATTATATTTTGTTCAATTCTTCAAAATAATGAAAAAATGAAATAACTTGACAATGTTTGTTTTGTGATGTATGTAAGTCAAATCATTCTGCTGTACATCTTAAACTTATACAGTGCTATATATCAATTATATTTCAATAAAACTGTAAGAAAAATAAGTAAATAAGTGAAAAAATAATCAAGAACCCTTAGGACTTGGAGAAAAGTAAACATATAGTGGTTCCAGGGATTTTTTTTTTTAATGAAAATTCTGTTGGTGGAAGGAAATGGTGTAATTTGGGGCATTTCTAGTTATTCTTAATACCATCCTAAGCTCAGAGCATGGCCTGTTCAGTGGAGATACGCAGACGAGTGGATTTGGCTGCAAAGCAGAAAATGGTGTTTCTATTTTCATTTGATCTAGAAAGTCAGCAAAACTTGTGAAGTGCTCAGCTGACAAGGAAAAGAAATCTCTTCAAAGGGACCTCTGGAAAACTTTGAGTTTATTTATTTATTTACATCATTTCTGAGTCGAGTTGCCTTTTCCTTTGGGGTCTTTGTTCTGGAAAGAAACTGCTTCTCTTAGTACCAGGTGACAAAGCTTATCAGCCGATGCCCTCTCTGCTCGGAAACTTTCAGGTATTATGAGAAAAGAAGGCTTGCTAGGTGTCGTAAAATCTATTTCAGATGTGCTGCTTCCAGATGCCTCAGCTTAATCTGACTGTCTGGGACCCTTCAGCTTGATGGACGGCACCCTCTGACATCTGCAGGCGGCAATGATTATCCACAGTTACGGTCAGAACCAAACCCCGCGCCAAAAAATGAGTAACTTGTATTCATGAAAGCGGTTTTACTTCTTGCACAAACAGCCAACAAGCTGTTATGTTAAAACGTTTGTGTATAAACTCATCAAGGGGAAAAGGTCACTCAAAAAAAAGAAGAAAAGCCACCAACTTAGAAATACAAGTATGAGGGAGAAGCAAGGACTGAAATACTTTCTAAATCAAGCAGTTTTTGAATTTCCATTCCCTGCTAATCATTTCTACATGTTCCTTTTATTAATAGGTTCTCCAAAGTTTAAATGATTACTTCTGAAAGTTTTCAGTGAAAAGGTTGCTAGACTACCTGTTTTAAATGGGCAGAGAGAAGTTTTATCCCTCATTTGTGATGACTCAGTGACGGAGATTAGATAAAAATTTTAATGATCTAAACAGAGAAATCAGATTAGATTACGCTGCATTTATCACACTTCACAGCCAAAAAAGCCTGGAGGCACTTACTTTTTCTTTCCTCCTCTTTTTCTCTGCCTGGGGAGACAATTTTATAGTGAAAATTTATGGGTAAAGACATAAAGCTGCAACCTAAGCAGATGGTGTGATAGTTTGACCTGAACTTTCATTTTAAATCAAGCTCAAATCACTTGAATTCCAAAAAAAGAGTAAATTGCATTTTTCCCCCCTGATCTTTATACCAAGTCACACATATATCTTGGAATAGTATCATTTCCTTGGGACACAATGTATGTACTATTTCCTTCTTGACTTGGGATCGAAATGGATGGCATTCTTTGTTATCATGAAAAGATCAATGCAAAATGTCACGAAAAATCCATTAGAGAGGCAATCGTTACCTCATTGGGCCAACCAAGCACTTCTTTTCCTTAACTAATAACTAGTTGGACAATAAACGTAGGGAAAAGACCCAGTGGACCTTATCAAACCAAAGGTAGATTTCATAAAAGCAACAATGGGCCCTTTAAATGATACCTTCAATTGATTATACCATTTGAGGGAAAGATGAAGGAAAAATCTTTTAGCAATTGTTGCTTAAAGATACAAAATTTCTAATAAAAATTTTGCTACAGGGACTTGAAAGATGCCTGTGCCAGTAACAGGCCCTGAAATTTAAGCTTCATGGTATATCCAATTTTGCTCAAAAGCTTTAAAACATGGATACCCTTTGACCCAGCAATGTAATTCTCAACTGTATTAAAAAGAACTGTTTTAATAAATGTGCCAAGCTATACATTCAAAGATCACTTTTGCAGCACTGATTATGATACTGAAAGATTTGGATCAATCTGAGTATCTACCAGTAGAAGATGGGTTAAGTAAATGTTTGCACAGCCATCTAATAGAATATCATTGTTATAAAAATAATAATGTAGATCTATATTTTAAACTGCTAAATGCATAGGACTAGGTTTCATAAAGGATGAAAGCAAGTCAAATGTGATTCCATTCCTGTAAATATTTATCCTCTGTGCAAAATGATGGGAACAATGATTTTGACTTAAATAGTTCAAAGAAGAAACAGTCTAAGTAACTAGAGCAAAATCTGTGTAGGATTAGCTACCCATATGGGATCAAAGGAATCTTGACCAGCACTTCACACCAAACACAAAAATCAATTCTGGACTGGCTGTGGATCTAAATGTGTAAGATAAAACAATTAAGCTTTTAGAAAGATAGAATAAGAGACTATCTTCTTGACCTAGGGTAGGTAAAGATTTGTTAAGAAGAACACAAAAAGTGCTTTTACAAAAGAAAAACGTTAAGGTGCCTTACATTTAAACAACTTCTATTTATCAAAAAATACCATTTACAGGGTGAAAATGCAACACCAAAAGTGGAGGAAGATATTCAGAGAACATAACTAAGAGAAAAGATGAGGATCCAGAACATACAAAAGGCACTCAAGAATCAGTAAGGGAAAAACCAGATGACCTAAGAGAAAATTGAGTGAAAGACATACACAGACCATTGATAAAAGGAAAACAAAGGGGGGAGGGAGAGAGATTCAAACATAAAAAAGGGTGCAGAGCTTCATTATTTATCAGGGAAGTGCAATTAAACCTTAGTAAGGTATTATTACACACCACCGAACTGGCTAAATTAAAAAGATAGAGCATGCTACCTGTTGGTAAGGGTATGAAATCACTGAAGTTTCATGTAGTGTTAGTAGGAGTGCATATAAATACAATTACTTTGAAAACTTTGTCAATATTTACTAAAGCTAAACATAAGCCTGCCCTGTGACCTAGTGATCCACTTCTAGCTATGCAACTGCAAGAAATGCGTAAACTTGCACATGGAAAGACTTGTGCTAAATGTTCTGAGCAGCATTATTCATCGTAGTCCTTATCTGGAAGCCATCCAAATGTCCTTTAATAGAATGGATACACAGTGCTGTAGCTGTACAATAGAATCCTAGAAAGCAGTGAGACTAAATTAATGTAAAGACATGGGAGAATCTTGACATAATACTGAGGAAAAGAAGCCAACTCCAAAGAACACAAATTGTAGGTGTCTGTTTATGATGAGTTCAGAAACAGGTGAAATAAACCTCTGGTGTTCGAAATCACTGGTTACTTGTTGCAGGAAAGCAGCTTTAAATGAGCTTGATCGGGTATTCTGGTGCTGGGAATGTCTTACCTTTTGATCTGTGTGCTGGTGACATGATTATGCCCACTTTGTTAAAAAAAAAATGATCCCTGTATTTAGGGATCTGTGCTGTGTGTACTTTTCTCATATATATGCTATACCTCTATAAAATGTTTATTTTAAAAATTGGCATAAGACACTGAAATGATGCATTGAAATACTGCTTTCACAAACTAAAGTATTGCTGGTCTTTGAAATAGTAGATGATGTAGCTTATATGTTAAGACACATTAATTCAAAGAAGGCCAATGTATCGTTTTAAAAAATAAAAAAAAAAACAGATGACTGTTTCTACTCTAAATTCTTCCTATTGAGGAGTTTGTTGACAATGAGATCTAATAGAGGTTCTCATTCTTTTCTTTTGTCAACTGGAAGCTCATTTGAATGTTTTCCAGCTTTCTACCTTTTGTTTTTCCCCACAAATCTTTCTCATTCCAATAAATATTTGACTACATTTAAGATGACTTCATTCGTTGGGGAGTATCAGAGAACAAAGAACTACCAAAGAAACAGAACGAGATTAGTGCCTCTCCCCACATTCTGGATTTCTTACATTTCTACATTTCATTGCAGTTTTCAAGGGTGAGGTACAGTATCTCAGAGGCAGTGTCTGAAACCAGATACTCTACTCAATGATTAGCTGAATTAATTATTGGCTTGTATCAGTATACCAGTGGGCACCAGAGGAAGCCATTGTGGTCCATCACATCAAGGGTCCAAGTGCTGAGGAGTCTGAGAATGCAATTACACGGTGGGTAATTCCATCCAGTGGAGAGGGCCAAGGATCTCTAATCTGACATATAATAACAAAACTGCAGACAGGGATCTTCAATTTGCCAAAATGAATAAATAATATTATACTCCCCAAAATGACCCAGTTTAGCCCTGTAGAGAAACTGCTGGTGCACAGACATTTCAAGTCATCTCTTCTTCTTCTGCAACATCTTTGGCTGTGAGCAGTCAGCAAAGAGGCTGGTTATTCAAACTAATATGTTTTGGAGTCATCAGTTAGAAATATCTAGCTGAGTTAATGGTTCATAAGGAGCCAAGTGGTATTTCAGGAGTCTGCGGGTCTGACCAACATTTTAAAGCACAGACCTCCTTTTTCACAAGATTATATTAGAGGGGAAAATAAGATAAAACTTGAAGTAAACACAGACTCATAATAAAGTTGTTATTTTTTTAAGGGTCAGCAAATAATTCCTTCACTTAGCTGGTATCTCATGTGCCTCTGATACATAGGAATTTAACATATACAGGGATGGCTTCAAGTCTAGATGTATAGCTATGCCACAAGCGTATTTACAATAGCTATTTTAAAGGCATCTACTATGGTCCAGGTTCTTTATATGTAGATTTCACTTACTTCTCAAACAGCCCTGAAACTAATGACAGAAGCAGGAAGAGCCTTAAAATGATTGCGCCGCTCCCAATGTTCATAGCAGCACTATTTACAGTAGCCAAGACTTGGAAGCAACCTACGTGTCCATTGACCGATGACTGGATAAAGAAGTTGTGGTATATTTATACAATGGAATACTACTCAGCCATAAAAAGGAATAAAATGATGCCATTTGCAGCAACATGGATGGACCTAGAGACTGTCATTCTAAATGAGGTAAGCCAGAAAGAGAAACAAAAATACCATATGATATCACTCATCTGTGAAATCTGAAAAAAAAAAAAAGGACACTACTGAACTCATCTACAAAACAGAAACAGACTCGCAGACATAGTAAACAATCTTATGGTTACCTGGGGAAAGGGGGTGGGAAGGAATAAATTTGGGAGTTTGAGATTTACAAATGTTAGCTATATGTATAAAAATAGATTCAAAAAACAAGTTTCTTCTGCATAGCACAGGGAACTATATTCAATATCATGTAATTGTCTTTAATGAAAAAGAATATGAAAATGAATGTATGTATACGCATCACTGGGACATTGTGCTGTACGTGAAACATTGACACTTTGTAACTGACTGTATTTTAATAAAAAAAATTTTTTTTTAAATGACTGTGCCACACTACTGAGTGCTGATGATTTGCCTGGCACTGCGCTGATGGTATAATTTAATACACTCTCAAGGTATGATATCTGATTTTCAGAGGAGAATATATTGGCTTTCCATCATTAACGTATTTAACTACCATGAATTAAACCACAGTCCCTTGGCAACATAAGAGATTTGAAAGAAAGAGAAACCGAGGGACAGGGATGGGGGAGGAATGACTCTCCGATTATGGGTGAGTTGGCTCTGAGTTCTACAGAAGAATCTTATGTCCAGGAGTTGGTATGAAAGGAAGATGCAGACTGTTTCTTCCTCTCAACTATGACCACTAAAAGCAAAAAGTCTTAATTTACAGTGGAAAAAGCAGAAATCTTTCAATGCTGGGCAACTGAAATGATATTCATCTTCAAGAGTAATTTTAAATATCCTTGATTTTTGTTTTACATTCTTACTTTAAAATTCCCCCTTCACCATCACCTCACCCCCAATCCACCCCTATCCTCCCAGCATGAAGACGCTACTCCATTCACCAGACTGAGTTAAAATGCCCAAGTTTAGAAAGTTGCTAAGTAGTGCTATTGGGATTCTAACTGAAATCTGTTGACTTCAAATCCTGCATGTATCTCACACTGCATCTCTAGTACAGGGTCCTAACCTACTTCGGAGCTATCACAACTGAAGACAACTTGAGGGCAGTGGTTCTCCAATTTCTTGGACAGCCTAGGTATTGGTTAAAGAGACATGATTCAAGGTCTGGGAGGTGGGGAAGCATCCTAACAAGTGCTCAGATCAAACTGGAGCAAAGAATAAAAATGGTATAGTTTGAGGAACATGGAATTAAAAGAAGACTCCAGAAGAAAGTTTCTTAAGCAAACAAAAAGTATCTCCTTATTTACGAAATGCAAAATTATACTTTAGAATTTGTTCATTCAAACTATAATTGCACCACCCTCCACAAAGATTATAAAAGTAAAAGACAAAAGATGTATTCAATCTGAAGAGAAACCAGAATATCCACAAATATTCTGATTTTTCCTCCCCACCTCCTAGGGGCAATGTCTGAACAGAATCTCTGTTCTGCAGTCTGCTTTTTCTTATAGATTCAAAACAAAATTTCTTCCTATTCATCTAGTGAAGCTATAATTTCTGACACTGTCATTTAAGGCAATGGTGCTAAGGAAAAATTCCTTCTGATTTGTTAAATCCTTCCATTAAAAAGATGTGAGCTGTTAAACAAAGGAGACATGTCTCTGGTTTTCACGTTTTATTTACTGTAATGTACCAAGAGGTATTTAAAGGTGGTGGAGAGATTCAAGTTGAAAAGCTTCCCAGAACAAGTAAAAGCCTAAATAGAACTTGAAGGTTTTTAGTAGAATTTTGACACTTAGATTTCTATTTAGTGACAATAATTAACCTTATAGGCTTATTCTGAGCATAAAGAGACAGATTTCATATAAAGCAATTCATACACAACCTGTTATATAGTGTTTAAAACCTATTTGCAGTAATTATTAAATGTTGCTTTTTCAAGACCTGCCAAAGAAAGAAGCCAAATTGCTACTAACATTTGTTTTCCTGACCAGAATTTTGTCCCTGATATATTTGAAAGGAAACTAAAGAGAGGGAAATAATTTAACACACAAAATGGTTTGCATAAATCCTTCTGAAAGTTGTCAATCACTTCACAAGATAAATAGAAGATGACATTTATGCTAGAATATTCTGCCACCTGCAGGTAATCAAGGGGTGCTACAAATTTCACGAAAACTGGCTGCATCTGTTAAGATGGATGAAATGACTTCTGATACAGGAGTCCTTGCGCAGAATCTGGGAGGACCCAATCAATAGTTGTTGCCTTTTTGTTAATATACTGTTGTTAGAAGACGTTAGTAGAAAACAAAACAAAACAAAACAAAACAAAATAAAACACCACTCCTTTAGATAAAACATTAAAAGATATTTGTGCTTTACTACATGCTCCCGAATTGTGAACTTCAGAAAAGACACTCAGATTCAGCTCTTAATAGTATATCATTGAAAATCAGTGGTTTCCAAAGTATTATTCCTAGATGAGCAGTAGGACCTGGAACCTTGTTAGAAATGCAAATACACAGGCTCCACCCCAGAATTATCCATCAGAAACGCTACGTGGAGGAGGGTTCAGAAATCTGTGTTGTAACAGGATTGCTGGGTGGTTCTGATGCGTGCTAAAGTTTGAGAACCAGGGGTCTGTACCGGCAACATTATAACTTCAATCCTTCTTTTTTCTAGCTAGACACGTAGATTTATTTCTATCAAGGCTTGAAAAATAAAGGAAATGTTGGCTTAGATGTTCTATTTTCTTATACGTTAAAGTCATTTATGAGATTAAACTAAATCCCTTAAGTAACTAAGATTTTAATCACACGCAAAGCTAAAAGCCAAACTGAAAATACTTTAAAGAGTCATGCTATTCCATCTTGCTTCATTTAAAATCAGCAACAAATAATAATAAAAGTAGGCGATTATTATCAAATACTGTAAAGTACACTAGGATAGGCGAATACTGTTATTTGCAAATCTGGATTTGAAATCAAGTTATGTCCTCTTTTAGCTATTTCAGGATCTCAGGATTTTTTTTTGTAATACGAAATAATATATTTGGGCTTTTAAGTTTCTTCAGCTAAAAAGCATCATACAGAGGGTGAAAAAACGCCTTGAGCAAATTCGGAGGGCTAGTGAAAGAAACACGAAGCAGTCGTGATAGAGAAAGAAAACAAGAGTATTACAAGGACACGTCTCTTACCTGGTAACACATCCTGTGTGGTTGAGGGTGACAGAACTCAACTTAGTGACACTGACTTGCTTTCTCCTAAAGAAGGCAGGAGAGGATGTCAGGACTTCAAAGTCAGATTGCTCAGGCTGGAGTTGCGTTTTTACCACCGACTTGCTGACTGAGAGACTCAAGCACATGCTTAACCCACCCTTAATCTCAGTTTCTCCCTCTGAAAAATGTGGCAACAACAAACTGACGTCACGAAGAGGTGGTGAAGCTTCTCATACTTGATGGCACATTACATCACCTGGAGTTCTTTAAAAACAACTATGGGGTGTTATTAGCATAACACGCCCAATAGAATCGTGAACTCCATCAGTGATTATTGCTGCCACCTGCGAGGTATTACGCTCCATGGTGGCTGCAAGCCAGGGTGCATATTAAAATCTTCTGGGAAACACTGAAACCAGGCTCCACTTGGAGCATCCTGATCTACTTAACCTGCACTAGGGACATGGACATTTTTTCGAACTCCCTTGTGACTTGAATGTGGAGGCCTAGGGGAGAACAGAATTGCCAGACTGTTTACTGAAAGATGGACAAATTAGGAGTCTTCTTAACAGCTCCACAATTTCGTAAGGGAGACAGACCAACCACAGCAGACTGTGATAACAACTGTCTAAGACTTGAGTGCTTAACTAGGTTCTAGGTACTAGCATTATCCGCAGTACAAAGAAAAGTTCATTTCTCCATTACTTTCTAAGAAGTAGAAGAGTCTCTTGTTTCACAGAAATGGGGAGGTTTTGTGGATGGATGGATGCCAGAATCACAGGCAGAGTAAGCGTCTCTGCATAATCAAGGCTGAGGCATTTAAAAGGTCTGAGAGAAGAAATCCGAAACAGAGGGGCTGAAGTGCTGATTGAGGGGGTGGGGGAGGGGAAGACGGCCTTAGCAAGGGGGGAGAACTCTGAAGGTGTATTTGTATGTGTGTGTGTGTCTATATAGACACACAAGTTAAAGTAAAATAGGTGTTCAATTAAAAAGTATGAATGTAAAACATATGTGACTGGATTACTTGTAGAAACCAGTGTGTGAACTAGGTGATGAGGACAATCAATTTCTAAGGATGAGGGGACAGGTGACAGACTCATTAGAGAGGTGAGGAAGCTGAGGTCTAACAGGTTAAAGAAATCACTGAGTGTCAAGCACTAGATCAAGACAGAATTGACTCCCAGGACTGACTTCTCCACGGCACTCTATGGGGTAGACTGCAGCAGGCGCTGCGTTACAATATTACGGATGGACATCTTCTCCCAGAGAATTCAGGAAGGTCTGTAATTCGAAGGTGGAGGATGACTGGCTTTGGACAAGAAGAGGTTGGAGAGAGCAATCTGCTTAGAGAGAGCTACTGGGCGAAGATGTCGCCCTGGGAAGTACAGAGCATGTGTAGGCAACACAGGCCACGTTAGGGGGCTGAGGGCTAGACCTGATGTCAGTAGATGCTGGAAAATCAGGGCGGAAAAGGATGCTTGAGTCAAATTTCAGAGTTCTGCATTTTTTGAAGCTTGGACTTAAAATTCGTAGGACAGTGGGGAGCCATTGTAGGTTTTTGAGCAGGGAAATAACACAATAAGGGAAATGACTACATTTTAACAACATGTCTTATCAGCAGTGAGTTTTCTTACTAAAAATCCAACCATAGCAATTTTGAACTTAGAGACTCTAAAGTTTGTCTATCAGTTTCAGTTCAGTGATCCATGGGCCAGACACAGTCCAAACATATATTTTGTTTGATTTGGTCCTCGTAGTGTGTCTTATTTTTTCTTTTCTTCTCTCTCTCTCTTTTTCAACATTTTAAGCCAGAACACGCACCCTCAGATTTGTAGTTTCTTCTCATGGTGGGTCACTTAAACTTCATTGAATGGCCAGGCGGAGCTAGGAGACAGAACCCTTTGCCAAAAAAACTTAACGTTCCAACCAAAGGAAAAGTGTTACTGTGTTTCATCCCATTCCAAATTTTATTTCAAAGGTAGCTTTTAGTTATTTATGTGTTTGTTTGTTTATTTATTTTAAACAACCATGAATCTTGTGTAACTATGGTCAGTGGGAACTCCCACTCTGAGAACGTGCACATTGACCCAGAACCATCTTCAAAACCAGAAGATTTGAGTCATTGAAATTGATGTGTTTTTGAGCCAGACTTTGGCCATTTATATCCAGCCATCCTTTGCTGATGAGGCACTTTGAACAGGAGATGCCTAGATTCCCAGACCTCTTTGTAATTACGCCAATTGATTAGTATTGGCACGTTCTCATTCCCCAATGAGACTTTCTCACTAGAATTTCCTACGTTTATGAGGATGCAAAGCCTGGAAGAATTGGTTTAAGTTTAATTAAATGTATTTATTTGGTTGTCTCCTTTCCTGAGTCCTTGCCACACCTTGTCCTCTTCCTGTTCTTAAGTGACTCACAGACTAATTAGCTGGTATTTGCATGTATAACCCTTCCATTTCAGAGCACAGAGTACTTTGAAGGGGGAAAAATTATTGTTCACATTTTTGAATTGAAAGCACCATCTTAATGATTCTTCCATGGTCAGGGATTGAAACCCACAACTTATTCATGTGGAGCAAAGTTGTTTTTGTCTTTTTGTTTTTAAAGTTTTTTATATCAGGTTTCTTGACCTCAGCACTATTATCATTTTGGGCCAGCACATAACTCTGTTGTGGAGACGGTCCTGTGCTTTGTAGAATGTTTAGCAGCATAAAGCTCTCTACCCTCTGGATGCCAGTAGCACCAACACTCCCAGTCTTGACATCTAGAAATATCTCCTGTCATTGCCAAATGTCACCCTGGTTGGGCTAAATCTCCCTCGACTGAGAGCCCCTGGTTTATAGCAATCTTAATTTTGTTTTCCTGTTTTTCACCACAAACTTTCTAGACAGCACAGTTAACAGAAGTATTAAATTTGGCAATAGGTGAATTACATGATAACATCAAACACATTTTAACCTTTTAAAATTAAAATTTTAAGGGCATCAAATAAACCATCCAGAAGTTGTAAATAGATGAAGAAACTTATTAAAAGAATCCCTAGATATTCAAAGGAGCTGGACGGGAAAAGGAAGGCTAAAGAAAAGATTTTAAAATTTGGCAACTGAGTCCCTCTCTAAAGGAATTAATGGTTATTTTTACTGTTACTTTGGTATGAATGCAATATGGGGTGTGTGAGCTATAGCACATCTTTTCTGCCTTGCCTGGAGTAATTACACTGGGACCTCTAAACATAAATCTGGAGGAGGTTTCTAAGCTTGATGTAGGAACTAGTAACTAATAAGATGCAAAAAGGAAATACAAAAGTGACAAAGTCTGTGTATGTTTTTTCTTTCACAATGATTCTTTTTGGAATAAGCAAAATGAAATTCATCTCCAAGTTCTCCAAGGCTATTAAAGAGAAGGTACAGAAAGAAACAGTTTAGGTTCTCATTTGCTGTATTTCATCATGTTTTAATGTGCAGTAGTTGTATTTTGAGCATATAATATTCATATAGTAGCTGTCTACCCATTTAATTTAGAGTGGTGTAAAAGTTCATGATTTCAGCATCAGGTCACTGTCATACTGACAGAACCTTAGGGAATACTTTTTCCAGTGGGTCTTTGGCCTAGTTATGGATTTCAAATACCTGAAGAGTTTAAAAATATATATATATATATATATATATATATATATATATATATATATATATGTCTAGGCCCTATGGCCAGATTATCTGACTTAACTGTTACGGAAGGAGGCTTCACTATTATTTTTAAATACTCCCAAGGTGATGCTAATGTTAAGAACCACTGGTCTAATCAATGGGTTACAAACCTAAATGGCTACAGGGACCAGGAAATGAATGCAAGTTAATTAGGTGATCTCAGTGTGAGACAACAGGGCATAGTGGAGACTATAGTGAATTGGATAGTGGATGCTCTGTCTAAAAACTTTCTGCTGCTTAGTTATAGCCATCTGAAGATGCTGCCCCCATTTTAACTAGGAACCAGGCATCTAGGTATTCTAGAGAAATTTCTCCAATTTTTTTGAGCACTGTTAAGGGGCCAGATGAAGCACATCTCTAGGCTGACATCTTGCAACCCTAAATCCAGTCTAACAGCTTTCTTCACCAATGAGGAAACGGAGAACCAGAAATTTTACAACTGCCCACAAAGACATGATGACACAGTTACTGGCAGGATACAGACTGGATTCAGAACCTGGCTCCAACTGCAGTCTTTGATTTTTCCAATTATCCTACATTGCTGTGCTGCAACTGTTTATCAGAATGCGAACATTTATTTAGTACCAGCAGGGAGCCTGGCATTGTACTAAGTGAAACATACTGTCTTTTTTAAAACTTTTAGGGAATCTATGGAATAGGGATTAATATTTTCCCTATCTTACAGAAGAGGAGAGAGGCTGAGAGACATTGACCCACAGAAGTCCAGCAGAGCAATGAATTCAAGTCACCTAACTTCAAATCTTGTGCTGGTAACTCTTTGTTACCTTGCTTTCCTGAGTGCTTCTTTCCATGTTATGTAAGGAGTCTCTCTGAATTCTATTTGGAAAAAGTACAGAGTCTAGTCCTTGAGGCATAAATCCAGGTCCAGCCCAGCACTGCTCTTCCTTTGCCCATCTTTGGTGTTGATTATTAAAGTTGACCCTGCTTGAGGTAGGAGGTCAGCTCTTCACCAGGTCTGCCAGAAGCCCAGGGAAAACGACAGCTCTAATGAAATGCACTCAGTGAGACCCTGTCAGGCTTGCCGTGGTTATGCACAATTTGCCTGCTTCAGAAGAGATGGAATAAACTGACCATTGGCCTCTGTGTCTCTCCCTGGACTCTGAGTCAGACTGCATACAAAGACAAAAGGCTTCCACTGAAAGGCACCGTAAGGACAAGCCTGCTTTGCAATGGGAAAAAAATGTGTTTAAGAAGAATGTGGAAGATAAATGAAGACAGTTTACCATTAAATGTTAGTCAGAATCAATGAGCATGTTTGCATAACTGACTCAGCAGTTACCTCTCTTCTTTTTGACCTCAAGCTAACATTATTTCAATGACTGACAATCCCCAAGTGTACAAATACCCTTCAGACTTTCTCCAAATTTTGTATAAGGACTAAAAAATTCATCATCCTCACTTCAACACACAGACGTTCAAATTAAAAACAGAAACTGAAAGTTCATTCATTTAGTATCTACTCCTCACTCTGCAGAGCCCTGTGCTCAGGGGTAAGAAGCTGACACCTAAGGGCATCATGTGATTCGACCCCAAGGAACTTTGGGTGAATCGGCAGTAAGGCAACAGTGGTCACAGTTAGTGCTGAGTTCAGAACTGCTATCTTAACTTTTTACCTGTTTTTATTTCACCAGATAGACAGTTAGTTATAGGGGAAAAAAAACCTAACAAATAGAGATAAAAAGCCCCCAAATTCTCCATTATCCCTCTTCTCCAGAAATACCTGCCATGATCAATTTGGCAAGAATTTTCTGTATTTTTTCTTTCTTTTTTTAGATTTATTTTTTAATTGAAGTTTAGCTGATTTATAATATATTAGTTTCTGGTATACAGTGTAATAATTCAGTTATATATACTCTTTTTCTTTATAAGTTAGTACAAGATATTAAATGTAGTGTCCTCTGCTATATATTAGGACCTTGTTGTTTATCTATTTTATATATAGTGATTCTAATACTTACTCATACACATATAAGTGGGCTTCTTTTTTAATGCAAGTAGGGTCATACAGTGAACAGTTTCATAATTTGCCTTGCTCTCCATTAGCACTGCATAAAGAACGGGGAAAGGAGGAGCAGAGGAGAGCAAGATGCTTCCTTGCCTGTGGCTACTTCTCAAGGAAGAAGTTAAATTAGCAGCCCTTTTGTTCAGGCTGGAGCCAAAAATACAGCACTGGGTGCGCGCAGAACGTAGTCAAGCTGCGGTGATGGGGAACAAGGAGCCTGGGTTCTGGACACAACACAGAATGGGGCACTAACTATCATGTCCACCGCCTCTGCCCTTACTTTAGTGGAGATGTGGGAAGTTTAGACTAAACTCACCATTCCACTTTAGATCCCGAACGCCAGTTAGATCAATAATAGATCGACATCTAAACTGACAAATAGCAGCCAACTTGGCTTTTGTTATTACCTTTACTTTCATTATCCTAGACTCCTCTCACATAAACACATCTGCAGTGCCTTCACTCACAGCTTTCATCATTTACAGATCCATCCACCCATGGGCCCATCCACATCCATCCATCCATCCATCTACCCCAACATTCAACAGACCTGTTGAGAATCAACAGTAAACCAGGCTCTGGTGAGATGATAGAAAACAGGAGACCATTTTTGGCTTCAAGAAGCCTGTAGTCCAGGTTAGGAGAAAGCAAGGCAGCAACTGTCGTACAGATGGACTGGAGTTATCCTAAGAGAAGGAAGTAGATAGAACGGGAGAGCAAAGGAGGGAAGGTAAGACAGTATCAGGTACTCAGGGAAGCCCTCAGGGAGGAACGATGCCTAACTGTGATTAGCAGGAACCTCATTCTAATTCAGCCATCTATAAGATACTTTGAAAGAGACACTAGTGTACTGTTTAAAAGCAGGGCTTTAGAGTCAGACGTGAGTTCGGATCACATGTTTAAATAGTTGGAACCTCACATTGCTACTGGATCATGCCTCTAAGTCTAGTTTCCAATTTGTAATGGGACCACCTAATCTTTGAACTCCATCTGCCTGAGGTGTATATTGCAAATACAGATTCCCCTCGGTTCCTTCCTCCCACCATTTTCCCAACATACTCAGTATGGTTTCCACCCTCAGGTCCCCGGGCTGCCTATTGCACTTCTGATGACTACTTCCTCCCTTGCTTCTCTTGCATAAAAGCATCCCAACAATGCAGGTCATCCCCTCAGGTATCAGTGAACTTGTGGGAATTCCTTCCCAATGTTATTGGGCCTAAGATGCTACAGCCACTAAATAAACATTTAGTGACTGCCTGGAGAGATGCTTGAAAAGGACATTCTATGCAAGTCTCTTAAACTGAATAGTTGCTTAATGGCTGCATTTTTCACTCAAAAATGATTTCTTGAAATTCCAGCATTACCATTTATTACTGCTTGACTGCTCATGAAATGGCATCTCCCCAAAGGCAGACTCTTGGTATTTTTCTTGCCTGCTCCTAGAGAAATTAAACAATGCAAACTTGTACTAGTGAAAAGCCTCTGACTATCTTAACAGATCATGAAAATATTTGCTTCTTAACAAACCTCCAATTTTATGATGGTCAGCCCTAGAAAAGGTCCACATTCAACGCATCAGGTCACTGGCCCTAAAATTCTTTCTTGATTATGTGGTGGGTATGTCCCAGAAGAAACCACCTTTGCTTAAACATGAGTACAGAGGTACAGAACAAAAACGAAAAAGAGGTAGGACAAAGGACAAGAGACCTAATAAGGTAGTTGTGACTTGTAGAGAAAAACTAAAGATTCAGAACTGTAAGAGTTTCTTCATTTTTGAAGGCAGATTAGAGTTCAAACTGATGTGTAGCAAGACTTTTGGAAGCAAAAGGGAGAGAAATTTGGGCTTACTACAATGGTGGGTCCCACCAGAATGGTCTTAAAGGACTATGCTTCTGAACGGTATGTTTCGTAAGTCATATGTAATACTCTGAATTAGGCACAGAAGGTTACATACCTTGACAAGGTATGAGCTGACTGAACAGACTGATGTGCTGAGTATTTTAAATACATTATTTTATTTATTATCCATGGGGTAGTAATATTTTAAGATTTGTAAAAAAGAAAATTAAGACCTAAATGGATTAATCATCCACTAGTGAAAGAACCAGGATTCAAATGTAAATCTGAATTTATAGCTTATTTCATTTTCATCTGAGAACTTCCAGACACAGTTTGCAGAAATAAAATACTAGCTTACTATTTAGAGAGCTTGTGTTTTCTCTTTATCATTCAATCCTCACAACTACACAATTTTTTACTTCTATTTTAAAGGTAGGGCAACTGACCATTGGGGACACTGAGATCTCACGATGGTCAAAGGTCTCACAAAGCTACAAAGAGGAGAGTCAAGTACCTACCCAGCTATGTCTGATCTTGGTTTCCAGATATGCTTAAGCTCTTAATCTGCTCATTTTTGCTGCTTTTTCTTTTTTTGTTGTTGTTGTTCTACTTGCTTCTGCATTGAGCTTGGGGCTTATGCTCTATTTCCTAAGTATCAGTGAGACAGCTGTTGCACCAAGGAAGTGAAATAAAAGGTGAAACCTAGCTCCCACTGCTTACAGGCATCTTTAGATTTTAAATTAAGAGAGAATTTTATAAAAACTTCAACAAATCTGGTTCCTTCTCTTTTAAGCTTTTTATTCTGGTACTTCTTTGATAAATGCAACTTTGGGTGGGATGTCTGCCAATAGCCTTAGTTGGGAATAAGAGATGTTAACGTTCTTGAAAGGGAACAGTGAAGCCTGGAAACAGTCATACACCACAGATACCCCGGAGAATCTGGAGATGCCAACCCACATCAGCTGACATAATGGCCTCTTCAATGTCAGTATCTCATAGACCTTCAAAATAGACTGTTGATTAAGCAAAGCTATGCATATGAGACCTACCGCCGTAACAGACACGCCGCCATGGCAGAGTCTAGTAGTGTTTCAGAATGGGGAAGTTAGGAAAGGGTCTTTATAAGGTTCTGGGCCTCACTTCTGAGGTGGGTCTTGCAAGATGGGGGATGGCTGGAATGGGGCATATTTTATGACATAGTCCCTGTCATTGGTAGGCACAGAGAGGATAAGGTCTTCAATTTAGTCTTAGTGAACAAACTTGAAGTCTTGATAAATAAGCTGTTTTAATCAGCAGGCATTCCTATCTTCCATAAGAAAGTACCTTCTAGGAACAGGTATGTATTTTTACCTGTTCTCAGTATTAACATTTGCATGGGAAAATATGCCCAATCTCAGAATTGTTTAACCAGGGACAAGAAATTAGGCTGGTTTCAGTTCTCAGAAAAAATGTATCAGGTCTAAAAGTAGGTCAAGGCTATATTGGCCTGTACCACTCACAGTCCTCCTTATAGGAGAGTCCTTCTTGCAATAACTGCCTGATGATTAGGCAAGTCCCAACTGCCCCTGGTTTTCCCAAGGGTTTTTCTTATAATGTAAGCACTTCTAAGCTAAAGAGGTAACAAAACTGAAAGCAGCGATCCTTATCCTCGTCTATGAGCACTTACTGTCAAAGTTTGGTTTGCATGAGAATTCGTCAGGGAATCTCTTATACATGAAAATCCCAGCCCCTACCCAGGCATGGTTGTAAGGCAGGACCTAAGACTACAAATTGTAAACGAGCATCTCCTCACTTGTCCCCAGCCAACACTACCCTTATCGTGTGATGCTTGTGCAGCGGTCCCAGGACCATGTTTTAAGAAACACTGGGAACTTCAAGTTTTCCTGGGTAGAGTTGAGTCTGGAATTGCCATCTGCAATTGGTAGGTAATCTCTAGTCTCTCTGGAGTTTCCTTTTGGTCCATTGACATCTCCAGGCATTTCAACATGGCCACGTGTTAAGGAATTAATTGGATTTACCTCAGTTCTCGTAGATTATATAAGAGACTTGTGTCCTAGAATCTACATGATTTGTTTAGAAAGGCAACTCATTTTGTTTATTCTATTGATTATATTAACTCCTCAACTCTCTTCTGATGCTTCAGTGAAAGATTATCACACAGCAGGTGATCTCTAATGGGAATTTTTTTCATTTGCATATTTGGAGGAATACAATCTCCCTTCTTTTTTAAAATACAATTATTTGTTAATAGTTTTTTCTTTAACAGAGAAGTATAAAGAAGCATGTAGGAAACATCTAAAATTCTACCTTTTAGGTCTCTTAACATTTGTGCTGAGACTTTGAGACTTTTTTTCTCTGCAAACTTGAAAGTTTTATAAAACTTTGATCATGCTATCATACTTTTTTTTGCTTTTTTTAAAGAACCTATGTCATGAACATTGTTTTCAGTTAATAAATCTAGTTGAATACTTATCTAGTTTTCTTTTTCATTATGAGGAATATGCCCCAGGGGATATTCCTGTACACATATTTTGGCACAGTTTTTATAATTATTGCTTATGTCAAATTACTACAGGTACAATTGCTGGGTCACATTTAAGATTTAAACACAGACTATCAAACTGTCCCCAGGGCAAGCTTACAACAGTGTGTCTTCCACCTTCTCAAATGTTGACTACTCAGAGAAGACCTTCATGATGACACCCTCCTAAATAAAACTGCATCACCCCGCCCCAGTGCTCTTTATCCTATTACCTCATTCACTGTACTTATCACCATTTGACATATCAGGTATTTCTTTCTTTGCTTATATTTTTTTCTCTCCTAGTGAACTATATGCCCCAGGAATGGAGAGACCTTGTTTCTTTTCTTTTTCATATCTCCAGTTCTTAGAAGAGTGCTTGGCAGATAGGTGCTCAATACATTTTTGTTAACTGAGTTAATGATCTGTTTCTAAAATGAGATAGTATCTTTTTCAGCCTCCTTTGTACAGAGCTGTATTCCAGTTGAAGAGGAATGTGAAGCACAGTCACACGAGGGTAATGTTTCTGCTATACCTGCTTCCCATCTGTTCTGCCAGCTCGTCTTCAAAAGTTCCAGATTTGCTTACTTCAACTATGAAAACATTATCACTGTCAGGATGACAACATTTTAATCCCACTCTTGTAGTGGAAATACCCTTAGATCTGGGGTTGGCAAACTTCCGTGAAGAGACAGATAATAAACATTTTAAGCTTTCTTGGCCAGATGATCTTCACAACACTCACCGCCAGTTGTCACATGAGACGAGCCATAGACAACAGGTAAACAAGCGAGTGTGACTGTGTTCCAATGAACCATGATTTTTAAAAACAGGTGGCAGCTAGATCTGGCTCATAAGCTATAGTTTCTTGTCCCCTCCTTTAACGTCAAACTCTTAATTACTTTTCATTGATCCCATGTTGTCTGGAATCCAGAACAACTCTGTACAATAAAAACGTAACGTGAGCCACAGATGTGAGCCGAATATATAACTGTAAATTTTCTAGCAGCTACATGACAATAAGTAAAAAGGGGTGAAATTAATTTTAATCACACATTTTATTCAGCAACATACATTCAAAATATTGCTGCAATGTGTGGCACTGCAATCACATGGCTGTGAGAGTTGACATTTTTATATGAAGTTTTGGGGTTCTGGTGTGGATTTGACACTTACAGCACATCCCAATTCAGTCACATTAGTAGGGCTACTAATTATTATAGGTACAGTTATTATTATATAGTAGGGTTACTGTATTGCCTGGTGGCCACACTATTGAACAGTGCAGATATACTGCAGGTTTTCTTAACTGTGGCACTACTGACATTTTGAAGAGGAACAAACCTGGTTCCGGGGGAGCTGTAACAATACGTGATTGGATGTCATCCTTGCCTCTATTAACTAGATTCTAGTTAAACCTTTCCAATTGTGACAATCAAAAATGTCTCCATACATCACTAAAATGATCCCAGAAGGACAAAATCACTCCAGTTAAAAATCACTGATCTAGAATTAGCGCTGTAAAATTAGGTCGATGTATCCCCTGGAACTGATCATGACATTTAGTGCCTATGTGCTCAGATGCATTTTGGGGCCCAGGTCATAAAGGAGGAAGGAAAGGGTCTGTAGCTTTCTATAGTTTCCCAAAGGTCCCTGTGACCCCAAACAGATTAAAATCACTGATTTAGTGGAAAGAGATGTTAAATTATGCAATTAGGTGCATACCCCTCAATAAATTAATGCCACACACCCAAACTTTTGCCTTCAAAATGAAATCCATTCCCATGATGAACCTAAATATTTCAGTCTTAAGCTGTACCACTGCTCTGCACTCTTCATCCCTTAGTTTTGAGATATTGATTTTGAACATTTCATTTCTAGCATTAAATAGCAAGAAAGTCCATGAAGAAGTAGATTCCAGTCAAAATACTACAACCACAGAGAGAGATTATAGGTAACATTCTAGCAACCAGAGAATCATTGTTATTAAGCCTTCAAATTAGCAAAATGGAAAGGTGAAGAGATCAGAAGTTAAATTTATATGCTCTCAATAGCTATGGGACCTTCATCTGAGCAGGACTGGTCCATGTGCTTGCTCAGATTGTATGAAAAGAAAATGAGATAAGTGATGTAGAGGGTATTAAGGTAATCATCTCCTTAAAATAGAAGTTCTGCACTTCCTCACTCCATACACAAAAATAAACTCAAAATGGCTTAAAGACCAGTATAAGACAAGACACGATAAATCTAGAAGAAAACATCAGCAAAACATTCTCTGACATAAATCTTAGCAATGTTCTCCTAGGGCAGTATACCCAGGCAATAGAAATAAGAGCAAAAATAAACAAATGGGATCTAATTAAACTCATAAGCTTTTGCACAGCAAAGGAAACCATAAAGAAAACAAAATGACAATCTACAGAATGGGAGAAAATATTTGCAAATGACCCGACTGACAAAGGCTTGATTTCCAGAATATATAAACAGCTCATACAACTTAATAACAAAAAAACAAACAACCCAATCCAAAAATGGGGACAGGACCTACACAAGCAATTCTTCAATGAAGACATACAAATGGTCAACAGGCACATGAAAAACTGCTCAACATCACAAATTATCAGAGAAATGCAAATCAAAACTACCATGAGGTATCACCTCACACCAGTCAGAATGGCCATCATCCAAAAGTCCTTGAATGATAAATGCTGGAGAGGGTGTGGAGAAAAGGAAACCTTCCTACACTGCTGGTGGAAATGTAGTTTGGTGCAGCCATTGTGGAAAACAGTATGGCGATTCCTCAAAAAACTGACAATAGACTTACCATATGATCCATCAATCCTACTCCTGGGTTATGTATCTGGAGGGAATTCTAATTCAAAAAGATACATGCACCCCAATGTTCACAGCAACACTGTTTACAACAGCCAAGACATGAACGTAACCTGAATGTCCACTGACAGATTACTGGATAAAGAAGCTGTGGTGTATTTATACAATAGACTACTACTCAGCCATACAAAAGAATAAAATAATGCTGTTTGCAGCAACATGGATGGACCTAGAGATTGTCATTCTAAGTGAAGTAAGCCAGAAAGAGAAAGAAAAATACCATATTATATCACTCATATGTGGAATGTAAAAAAAAAAGGACACTATGAACTCATCTACAAAACAGAAATAGACTCACAGACATGGTAAACAGTCTTACGGTTACCAGGGAAAGGGGGTGAAAAGGGATAAATTTGGGAGTTTGAGACTTAACGAACGTTAGCCACTATATATAAATAAAGATTTAAAAAAAGTTTCTTCTGTATAGCACAGGGAACTATGTTCAATATCTTGTAATAACCTTTAATTAAAAAATGAAAACAAATTTATGTATGTATGTGCATGATTAGGACATTGTGCTGTGCACCAGAAATTGACACACTGTAACAGACTGTACTTCAATTAAAAAAAAAAACCCGAAAGTTCTGATTTACACTCAAACTCTGCTCGACTGCTTATAGAGTGAAGTTGGCCTGTAATGCCAAGCAAATGAAGGTACAAAATACTTAGAAGTTTGGAAGCAAAAGAAAAAGTTTACTACAATTCTGCTAACTCTATCTTGACATTTCTTTATGTTTTAGAATACCACGATACATGAGAAGACAGGTGCCTTAGGCCTCTTGATGTCTGACAGGCTTGTCCACTCCGTCAAGTCCAAAAGGAAGTGAAGGCAAGGACACTTCCTTAAAAAGAAGACCCCCCGAGGTAGGGGAGGAGAGCCAGTGGGAGGTCAGAATGGACACAGACAGGACCCAGAGACATTCTGAGGTAGTCAAGGCAAAGACTTTAAAGTAAGAAGGGAAATAAATGATCCAGAGGACGACTAGGAAATCCAAAGCCAGACATTTGTCATGTGAACGCAAGGCCATCAGTTTCCTCACGGAACACACACATCAGCAGGCAGGATGGTTTGCCTCTAGCGAGAAGCAAAAAGTTTGTACCCAATGTGAGGACCTGCTCATTCCAGAAGGGTGATTCCATCAAGCAAAAGGAGGTATCATAAAAGACTGTGTAGAAGGGAGATCAATTAACCTGAAGGTTCTCAAATGCCTTCCTAATATCGTCCTGCTAAGTCAGTTGAAATTGAAGTTGAAACTGAGCACCTGTGGCTCTCGGCTTTTTGTCCTCCTGAGACAACTTGACTTTAAAGGCAAACAAGCAGCCTCCTTCATTAGCATCTTACAACAGCCGTACAATTTAAAACAAAGTCTGATCTAAAAACTTTGTGGTTTTATTCCTAATTATTTGACTCTCAAAAGATTTGGGGTCATCTGTCCAAAAAACCTGAGGCTTGAAACAGAAGCCACTTTGAATTTGACTAAAAGATGCTTCACGTTCTGCCACTGGAGGGCACCAGTTGACAATATTACTCTCCCATCATCATGCTTGTCTTAGTTTCCCTGCTAACGTGATCAAAGACTCAAGTCCTGTCCTGTTTCAGAGATTAAACTGGAGCTGCTTTATCCTTCATCATTCATAATTTCAAAGACCAATTTCCTAGAATAATTGGAAACCACAACATTTCACACTGATTTCTGGAGTCAGTATTTTTAGCTCAGTTCCTACTAACCTAAGAGATTCGCTCTCTAAAGAAACGACAGGGAAATATTTACTCATAATCATTCAGAAATTATTGTTTATTATAAGAGTAGATCTGCCTGATCTGAAGACTGAAAGTGTTCAGCATAATCATATTTAAAGGATGATCAAATCCAATATAAATATTTACATTCATTTTTTAAAATATTATTTTCAGCTTGTTTCAGAAATACTTTTAGAGACCTTGAAGTAGGTATTTGAACAGACATTTTCCCCCTCAATTTTAGCATCCTATTGCATCATTCATGTGCATTAATGTTCTTACAGGAATAACCATCAATTAATAATAAGGCTCTATATCACATCTCATGGTTCTTTTACTATCAAATGGTTACTGAGATTAATGCGTGTGAACCAAGGAAAAATAACTTCCATGGGGAAAGCTGTCTTTCAGAATCCTACATTGAACCAGAATTTATTCTCTTGAGAACATCTGCTGTAGAGAAGGTAGCTTTATCAACCCCCTTTTGAAGTTCAAGTTAAACAGATTTGGTTTTATCCTTACTTCATGTTGCACTCTCACACCACTTCTAAGATACCCATCTGCTTGTCTGCTGTTATTACAATCATCATTGTTCTGCTGATTATTTCAGTTTACTGGTCTTCTTGGCTTAGGCTAGTTTTCACTCCTCACTCCAGTCTGAACTTATATAAAACTTGGACACACTGAAATTGCACACTGGGATTTCATTCTCGTGAGCTGGCCAACATGGGAGTATTAACTGGCAAAGGTGGCTGAAGACAAGGATTTGGGTATTATTGGCAGAGCGGTCCACATGCATCATGCTGTTGGCGAAGATTTTCTGATAACCTAGGCTCCAGTATAATTCAGTTTCCTTCTATGTGAAATATTTCTTTGGATCTACACTCAAGAACTGTGTCTTCAAAGGAAAAAAGATGATATCATCTCTCAAACACCTCGCAGGGATGTTTGACATTAAATGAATTATGTTAAAAAATCAGTGTCAGCCTAGTGCCAGACAGAGAGAGGCTTAATAAATAATGACTTTCAGCTCTACTTTCCTACTTCCTAAAGCCTAGAGCCAGATTTTATATCACAGCAACTGGACTGACCAATTTGGTAACTGATTTGTTTTCCTCCTTTTCTCTCAAGCTTGCTATTTTACTATAGAGACATACCTGGTTTTATCGCACTTTGAAGATATGACATTTGCAGTTTTTACTAGTGGAAGGTTTGTGGCAATCCTACATCAAACAAGTCTATCTATTGGTGCCATTTTCCAACAGCATTGGCTCACTTTATGCCTTTGTATCACATTTTGGTAATTCTCACAATATTTCAAGCTTTTTCATTACTATTATTGTTTGTCATGGTGATCTGTGATCAGGGATTTTGATGTTACTATTGTAATTGTTTTGACGCCCCTAAGAACCGCATCCGTGTAAGATGGTGAACTTAATCAATGCATGTTGTGTGTGCTCTGACCGCTTAATGACCAGCTGCTTCCTATCTCTCTCCCACTCCTCTGGCCTCCCTATTCCCTGAGACACAATATTATCGAAATTAAGCCAATTAATAACCCTACAGTGGCTTCTATGTGTGCAAGTGAAAGGAAGAGTCAACTGATAAGGCAAACTTCATTGCTGTCTTATTTTAAGAAATTGTCACAGCCAACCTAGCTTTCAGCAACCACCATCCTGATCAGTCAGCAGCCAACAACACAAGAGGGAAAACCCTCCGCCTGCAAAAAGATTATGACTCGTTGACGTTTTAATGATGGTTGGCATTTTTTAGCAAAAAAATATTTTAATTTAGGTATGTACATAGTTTATTTGGACATAATGCTACTGCACACTTAATATACTAAAGCATAGTGTAAATATAACTTTTATATGCACTAGGAAACCAAAAAATACATGTGACTTGTTTTGTTGGGATATTCGCTTTACTGCAGGGGCCTGCAACCCAATCCGCACTATTTCCAAGGTATGCCTGTGTATGTCTTTCTTCTCAAATGCCTTTTCTAAAAAATGAGGTGGGCCTAAATCTTTTTTAAAAAGTTACCGAGATGACTTGGTGCAGAAATGAGTATCTGAGAAAGGAATGTAGAAGTTCCTCCCAGGCTGTGGTATTTCTGAATAACCCCCAACATTAGAGATGTTTAATCAGAGATTGGGCTACCACTTACTCATATTCTTTTAGGGAGATTTATGTTTTTGAATTAGAGCAAAGCCAGGATATTGTGGTTGAAAATATATGAGCTCACAGTAGCACAGTCCTGAGTTCAAATTCTTGCTCTGGCATTTGTAAGCTGGGTAAATTTGGTTAGGACACAATTAAGAATTTTGGAATTTCTTGCTTTCAGCTATAAAACAGAGAATGAGAATCCTTAGCTGATGGTATTGCTATGAAGATTAAATAAGATAATCAAAATAAATGTATCTGATATCATCATTTCTGTTGCTGTTGTTCCTCAACTACATGGTTCCTAAATTCCCTGATTCTGGAGACGTTATAAGCTGGAGTACATAAAATAATTGGTTTCTGTCTGTGATGCCTTAACACAGTCCCTCTGTTTCACCCAACTGCTCATCTCCCTGGCCATCCACACTGTACATAGCTTACACCGTACCTTTGCATTAGAACCTGCCTAACAATCATCTCACCTCTTATCTGTCCTTCAAGGTCCAAATCACATCACACTTCAATGAAGCATCCTTGGCCCAGACCGAGAGGACCTGATTTCTGCCTCCTCCAAATACTTCTCATTCTTACTATTTCCTTCTTGCTGGGTACAGCCTCCCTGGTTCCCTAAGAGCTAGGGTGGTTATTTTACTGGTTTTTCACTTGACTCCAGCGAAGCTCTTATCACAAGACTGAACTCCTTGAGGGTAGAGACTCTATCCCAAATGCCTAACTTAATGCCTAGCCGGTTGTCCCTCATCAAATACTGCAAGAATGAGTTAAGGGAACCACTAATTTGGTAATGTTGTGATATTTTTGTATATATTTACTTTATGCTCCTTTAAGAGACTTAAAATTCTCTGACGTACACAGAACACTGATGTTGAAAAACAAATCTGGGGGAGAGGAAAAAAAAAAAAGATAGGCATTACGAGCCTCCAGATGGAAGAATGCACCACCACCTCTAAAGAATTCTTGTCAAAAGCACTGAATCTGAACCTGATAAAGCCTTTAGATCCAATCACAATTTATAGGAAATACAAAGAGTAAAGGAACATGTTGATGACAACATGAACTTGCCATGAGCAAAATCCAGACTGTGAGATAGTCCCTCATAGTAATCAGTGAGCTACAGCTGGTTCTTTGTCTGTTTGGGTACACCCTCAAGGTAAGAATGGTTTTACATTTCAAAAAGATTAGGAAAAAACAAAGAAGAAAATGCAATACAGATGCCTGCTCTAGAGGACTTAGGACCCATTTTTTTCCAAAAATAAAGTGCAAATAGAGAGATTAAAAGAGATTGAAGTGGATTAAGTTATGGATAAAATAAGATCATCCATGAGTTGGTAATTGTTGTCACTGGAGAAGTGATTCATGAGGATTACTCTACTCCTCTATTTTAAAATATGATTGAAATTTTTTATAATAAAAAGTTAAAGACAAAAACCAGATTTCAAGTTCTATCCAGGGCTAATTCTAGTCAAAAGGCCTCTCTCAAAGCATTCAACTTTTCTGATTGCAGTTTCCTTATGTGTAAAATGGAGATTAAAATAATGCCTACTTCATGGGGTTGTGGTGAAAATCATGGGAGCTAATGCATCTGCAGAGCTTAATTAATTCCTTGCACATAAAATGAAGCATTCACTTATTGCCACATAGCGTTCTGCTGTGGTTGCTGTTTTCCCCCTCATTATGTGGTGACGTTTGTGGGCATTAGCGGATGAGATGGAAGAGGGCAGCATTGACAACAGACGCCTGTGTTGGTACAGGGACCAGGTGGGCGTGGGGGGCAGTGGGGATGACAGAGCCTCCAGTAACCTGTGGTAGCAATGGCTACTCCAGACTGAGTTATGCTAGACCTTGTCATGGTGTTGAGACAGGAAAGAAGAGGGCAGGGCACAGCCATTCAAGAAATGACACAGCAATTAACACCAAGATGGCAGAAAATTCAACTCCCAAAAGGCCTTGAGGCCCAGCATGATGGGAAATTTGACTCCTAGCAGACCTTGAGCTTCATTATACGCTCACTGTAATACATTAACATGGGAGATGACACCCCCGTGTCATGACAATTTTGAGGCTGCTCACAAAAGGTCAAAAAGTGGGTGGTACCCAATTCCTGGGAATCCCAGCCCCTTTCCCCAAAAGCAGTTGGGATAATCTTCCCATTTGTTAGCATATGAAGCTACCGAGCCCATAAAAACTAGCAATACTCTGCCTCATAGCCTCTCACTCGCTCACCTACACCTTGTCTATGGAGTGTGGGACACAGCTACCCTCTGGCCTCACATGCATTTTTCCTGTATCAGTGTGGTGTGGTACAGGCCATCTGGCTGGGCACTGAGCTCTTCCACTTGGGAATACTATCTTGGAATTGGAAGATCAGGGAGCAAGTAATATAATCCACCCTGAAACTCAAGCTCAAAGCAATTTCTGAAGCGACTGTTTTGCTGTAATCTTGTCACTGATGAGAGGTGTTTTGCTAGAAGAAACACAGCTTAATACAGGCTTAAGAGGAAAAACAACTCTCAAAGTATTGATCTATCAAATCCTCATTGAATATCACCGCTTCGTGGAGGCAGCACAGCACAGTGACCTAGAGCATCCCTATCGCACAGAGCTGGTCTTTGAAGGGATAAATAGTTGGTCCCAGAGTGAAAATCCACACGCTGCTTCTTCCATTGAAAAAGGCCTTCAAAGTAAATAAACAGTATGCTTAGTGACGTGGTTAATTCTTATTTTGGTACAAGTTTCTTACGTTTGCTCTCTGGTAACTAGTGCGTAGTCCACATTTTTCAGTAAGACTAGTTTAGAGAAGTGGTTCTTAACTGGGGGCAGTTTTGCCTCCCAGGGGCATTTGGCCATGTCTGGAGACAAATTTGGTTTTCACTCCTGAGTTGGGGGGTTGCTAGTGGCACTGAGTGCGTAGAAACCAGGGAGGCTGCCAAATATCCCACAGTGTACAGCACAGCCACCATCCCCCTCCCCAACCCTGGGAAGACTTATCCAGACCAAAATGACAATCGGGAAGCGGCTGAGAAACTTTTTTAGAACACGGTTTTAGAATCAGACAGTGGTGGGACTCAAACCCCTGCTCTGCCACTTAATAAAGGGTGACTATGAGCAAAATGTTTGTCTCGGTAGGTACCAGTTTCGTCTCCCACCCCGCGTTGAACTGGCTGGGTTGTTTGCAAATGAAGTGAGCAAATTCAAGTTGACTCCTTTATTTCAGCTGAATTGAGATATGACTGCCATACATCACTGTGTAAGTTTAAGGTGTCCAGTATAGTGATGTGACTTACATATATTATGACATGATTACCGGATCTCCTAGAGATTCCAAATAAAGGCAAAAGAAACTTTTTCCTTGTTGATAAGAATTCTTCAGATTTACTCTGTTAACAACATTCCTACATAATACAGAGCAATGTTCATCAGATTGACTCTTAAACATAGAAAAAGCAAGTGCTCAATGTAAAGCAGACATTAGACATGACTCTCATCCTGGTGGCCCCTGAATTGTCCAAGGACTCACTCAATTAAAGGCAAAACAGTTTCCATTTTCCTTCCTTCCTTCCTTCCCTTCTTCTTTTCTTGGATAACAAATTACAATGACTTATTTGCAGTCATTTACTTTGAAGACCTAAAAATGTAAATGCATTTCATGCCTCACTGAAGATGAATGTAAAACAAAATAAAACAAAACCCTGAGTTTGATTCTTTAAGAGAGAAACTTTATGGTCAGAAAGAGCCACTCGGCAGACAGAGCTTGGAAATTTGTTTGAAATTCCTCTTCTGTCCCTTAGGATGAAGTATGATGCATGCACAGGAGCTTAATGATTTACAAGTTGGGACTCCTACTGTGTCTTTTTTTTGCTGGTGATTTTATGATTCTTCTACACACAACATGATGGATTCCTGAGTATCTCAAGCTTTGAATCAGTACTTTTTTTTTTCTTTTGCAGTTTGAGTGAAGTCCTTCAGGCAGAGCTGTGAAGATGTGGTTCTTAAATAAAATATTTTTCTACTGTGCTAATAATTCACACTTTCTCCACATTTCTCTTCTATACTCAGGGTCAGTGGGATACATACATTTTTCTTAATTCTATCTGGCCTGTTTTTCTCTGGCTTCCAACAGCTTTTTTATGAAAGCACAGCATGGCTTATACAGGTACTGGTGTTTGGGGAGCGGGGAGGATTATGGAGGGGGAGGGGACACTTTCTTACTCTTTTCCCATCACTTTATTAACAATGGATTTTTAATGATTTGAAAACGCTTTGTAAGTGACCTAGTGTGAAATATTGCATTACAAACCCATATAGGTGACACAATTCAAAGAATAAAAGCAATAACACACTTTCATCCTGCTTTTAAGTTTTAATGGAGTGTATTTTATTGAGAGCCAGGATACTTTTTTCTCCACCTGAGAAGCCATTTACTTGCTGGTTTGCTAACTCTCTATAGAGTTGACACTCCTCCTTTGAAGAATTGGATGTTTGGATTTCTGGGTCAGGTGGAAAGATTTCAGTGTCAAAAGTGAAAATGTTACAAATTTCAAGAGTGAGCGTATGACCTCACTTCTGTAGATGTGGCACCATGGTCTATGGGGCAGGATGGGTGGTCAGTATACAGTGACACCTATTTAAGACTCCTGCTTCCCACGAGACCTTTGCACAACATGCTGCGGCCCACCTCATATTACTTCTTAAGCAAAATACAAAAATTGCATTTGAGTAAATGAGCAACTAAACAGTACAGAACTGGCACATTTAAAAAATTTTACTTTGGAGACTCCAGGCATACAGGATCTCTAAAGGTGATCTAAAGCCTATTTTTCTTAGCATATGTCTCGTTTCTTAAAACTCTTGACATTAAAACCACAGGAAGTTGGGAGAATTCTGTGTTCTTCCTTCTGTACTCTCCCCTATTGTGGTGAAGTGATTTGGTTCTGTTCTTAAGGCCCATGTGTCCGGGTGTCCTTTGGCAGGGAGGACCCTTCTTTTCTTCCTGTGTTTCTGGCCATTGCATTGGAAATTCACCACGGCCAGGCTCTCTACTCTGCCAGGGAGGCCTCTGCGAGGCCAGCTGCTGTGTCTGTGACTGGTTGGGCCCCATTAATTCCAGAGATCTTGCTGTAGGAAGCCCCAATTTAGCCTTCGATCCAAATGACTTTTCCAATCTAGTTTTACCACTAATAAGGATAATTATCTGTCTATTGCTGGGTCAATTTCTCAACTGAATCAGAATTTGAAAGAGAGTAATGATGACTGGTTAGGTTCCCTACAAATCACAACATCTGTTAAAAATCTTAGTACAGTTTCTCTCTGATGCCATAGATTGCCAAGTCTTGTCATACAGTCAAAAATCAATACTTTTCATTCATCATCATGTATTATAATTACCTACGAGGACTTAGGCCAAGACAATCTGTTAAATCATCCAGGATAAGATGTATAAGTCATGGATGAAATAGTCAAAAAATTTCAATCTACTAAGATATTTAAAAAATAAATGCTGGTTAGAAAGAATGCAAAATAAAAAATAAATTGAGAGGTATACATAAAATGCCAAGAAGACATCACAAAAAGGGCCATAACTTCTAGCTGGGAAGGCCTACAAGTCTTTTAGAGAGAGAAAGGATTTATGTTGGACTCTGAATGATGGGTAAAAATTAGATATGCAGATAAAGAAATCACTTATATTTTTAAAAAGGCTTTTGAGATAGAGGGAAGAGTGAGCATGCATGTATGAAGGAAGACATTAAAGAGAAAACCCCGGGGATTTTATTAAATAGCTCATTTAAAAAAAACTGCAGTTCATTTTACTAAAAAAATTATTCTAGGGTGGGAAGGATGTTTAGATGGTTCTCTGGGTACAATGAATTCCCCCTAGACCTTGGTTATTGGTCACTAACACTCAGAATAGGCTGGAATATGCTGCAGTAATAGCAACTCCCAAATCTCAGTGGCTCAAGAAAACAAACATTTATTTCTTATTCACACTAGAGCCTACTGAAGCTGAAGAAAGAGGTTCTGTTTGC
Organism: Vicugna pacos; assembly: GCF_048564905.1. NCBI lineage: Eukaryota > Metazoa > Chordata > Mammalia > Artiodactyla > Camelidae > Vicugna > Vicugna pacos. The sequence goes on from NC_133003.1 coordinate 40,932,870, forward strand.
CAGAGGAATTTCAGAGAACTGAGTATTGTCCATGAGATGTTTCCATGTAGAAGAGATCATCTTGGTCACAGTCTACTAGCCAGAGTAAACTTCTTAGACCCGCCTCACTTTAAGAGGGCAAGCCAATACAATCCTTTTGTAGGCTTAAACAATGGAGAATGGTTTTAACATCTACTACAATCTCCTTGGGTGGTTATCACAAGAATACATCCTCATTTTAGTACTGGGACTCATACCCCTCTAGAATATTCCCAAAGATTATTTCATTTGTTAGGTGTTGAATCTGTGTCAGGTACTGGCTGAGCTTTTTATATCAACTTTTTTCTTCGAATTCCTACAAAAATTCTCTGATGTTGGTTTCAGCATCTTCCTGGCTGGTCAGGTCCTGGCAACTTTGCTCTTCCTTACAGGTTATATATAGGCTGACTGGGAACAGCTGGTCATTAGATACAGGTTTTCAGGAGCTTCTGATGGATTACTGGATGAGCAAGGGAGGATGGAGACTGGACCTCCAGCTGCTGTTGCTGCTACCCCCATGGTCCCCATCTGCATACTCATGAACCCTCATATTTACCACATATTCTCCATAGGCCAGACACTGTGCTCTGCACCTGTGATACGGGTACTATTATTTTCCCTATTTTATAAACGAGAAACCAAAGTTCAGAGAGAGAACATTACAGACCAAAATTACACCTAGGAAGTGTCAAGAGATGGCGTTGAGCCTGAGGTCAGTTTACACCAGAGTTGGTATTCTTAACAACCATGCTGTACTACTGGAGGGGCTAGGTAGGAAGAGAGAAGAGATGAAAATTTGGGTGATGGTTATGAGGTTTAGGATGGATGGAAATGAAAATAAAAACCACTAGGGAAATGAATGCCAATCTAGAGGATGAGGTTTGGGGTTGGGGAGGGGGGTTGAAACATTCTATAAATAAAGAATTTAAAAGACTATGGAAACTGATAAGAGTGCAAGTAAAAGAGAGGAAATGAAAATGATCCCAAATATTGGTGTGACACTTACAGCTGGAGAAAAAAATCAAAAGGAAGATCTTACTTAAAGGTACAGGTGTGGAAATTAATTCAGGGTTGGTTTTACTGAATTTTTCTATATAAATGGAGTATTTGTGCAAATCAGTTATTCATTTATCCAGCATATAAAGAACACAGATCTATGGTAGGTATTAGAGATACATGATAAATAAAACCTAGTTTCATATATGTTTAGAAATACACAGATCTGAAAGATACAGATTTCGGCTTCATTCATTTACTCATTAAAACATATATTTAGGATGTTCCAAGTATGCAACAGATAAAGCAGAAGGAATAGAGTAATTCAGGAAAATAAATGTGTTTATCAAGGGAAACAGTTAAAGAGATGAGATCCCAGTCTTGTGAGAGTGCCAATATTAAGGAATATGGGAGGGAGGAAGAGAAATTTGAAAAGAAGTGGTTGTCAAGGAGTGAAGAGATCAGAACAACATAAGGTCCCAGAACTTGATGTATAAGAAAGATTTTAGGAAGAAAATCATGAAGGCTCACTGTGGCCAAATACCATGGAGATGTCAAGAATGGTGAGACATATTTACAGATGTGTTTTGGACAGATCAGAGATCGATGAATGCAGAAAAAGCATGTGTATTTATTGTTTTAGGAAGCTTGGCGGGAGGAAGAGAGAAAAGAATGTGGCCCTTTAAAAGTAGAAGGGCCATGGGGAGGTTTACTGAGGGTAAATTTACAAACGGCATTAGTGAAGAGGGGACAGTTCTAGATGTGAGGAGTGGGATTGGGAGGAGCAGGTATTTTACTGGAGTAAGATGGTGTATCAGGTGGAAAAAATGGGGTGAAGGCCAAGGACAGTGCCTCTGTGAGACTTTTTCTAGCAAGATTTTCAGATTAAGAGAACCAGTAGCAAAAATTGGAAAAGACACAGGATTGGGGCTCGGTATCATGGCTGATAAGGCGGGGAGGGACTCCAGGGCTAGTGTCTTTGTTTCCTAGGGCTGCCCTAATAAGGTTCCAAAACCAGGTAGAATGAAACAACAGAAGTGTATTCCCTCAAGGTGCTAGAGGCTGAAGCCTGAAATCAAGGTGTTAGCGCGGCCAGGCTCCCTCTGAAAACTCCAGGGGAGAATCCTTCCCTGTCTCTTCCTCGCTTCTGGTGGTTGCCAGCAATCCTTAGCATCCCTTGGTTTGTGGCATCACAACTCCAATCTCTGTTCACATGGCCCTCTTTCCTGTTTATCTGCTTGTGTCTCTGGCTTCTCTTTTCTTATAAGAATATCAGTCTTTGGATTTATGGTCCACCCTAAACCACTAGGGCTTAATCTTGACTTGATACTGTCTATAAAGACTTTCTTTCTCAGTAAGGTCCCATTCTGAGATTCTGAATGCAAATGGATTTTATGGGGATAATATTCAACACAGTACAACTAGTATGAGCATCTTTGAAATGATGGCTGTGGAATAGATTGAATAGTCAAGAACCAACAATAGTGGTGACGAATAATAACCCAGCGTGGCTAAGGGACCAAAGAGGAGTCCAAGGTTAAAATGAAAAGAATCAAGACAGTGAAGGTTTTAGTCACGGAAGGAAATTTTATAATTGGACATTTTGGGGTTAGGTATTTAGTCAAAGGTAGAGAGTACAAGGACTTAAGTTCTTCATGGATTCCTACAGGTTCCTTCTCCTACTCTACAGAAAGATAACACTTAAAGGCCAAAAACAAATGAAGAAGAAACAAAACAGGTCAGAATGTTCACTTATGGGCTAACCACTATTCATATGTTCATTCATTCAACAAATATGTATTGCTTACCATTCACCATGAACTGTTTTCATGTTTTAGGGATACAGCAGTAAAACAAACAAACAAACAACAAACATCTTTATGAATATTCTCCTGCATTGTGTATTTGACAGCTGTCACCACTGCTCTGTCGGTGATGAGGACATTGGCCTAAGAGATGGAGTAAGTGTCCTCGGGCCACACAGGTAACACATTTAAGAGTCATCCCATTCCTGGGCATATATCCAGAGGGAACCTTAATTCAAAAAGACACCTGCACCCCAATGTTCATAACAGCACTATTTACAATAGCTAAGACATGGAAACAACATAAACGTCCATCAACAGATGACTAGATAAAGAAGCTGTGGTGTATTTATACAATGGAGTACTATTCAGTCATACAAAAGAATAAAATAATAACATTTACAACCACATGGATGGACCTAGAGATTGTCATTCTAAGTGAAGTAAGCCAGAAAAAGAAAGAAAAATACCATATGATATCACTTATATGTGGAGTCCAAAAAAAAAAAAAAGACAAACGAACTTATTTACAAAACGGAAACAGACTCATAGATACAGAAAACAAATTTATGGTTATGGGGCAGGGGATAAAATGGGAGTTCGAGATTTGTAGATACTAACATACACAAAATAGACAAGTTTATACTGTATAGCACAGGAAACTATATTCAATATCTTGTAGTAACTTTTGGTGAAAAAGAATATGAAGATGAATATATGTATGTTCCTATATGACTGAAGTACTGTGCTGTACACCAGAAATTGATACAACGTTGTAAACTGACTATACTTCAATAATAAAACAAAATTAAAAAGAGTCAGATCTTCTTGAATGCAGACTGTGTACTCTCAAATATTCTTTTCATTACCTTAGGACTGGCCAGGACAAACTGGGGTAGACTAAAGGTTATAGGGTTTGCTATTGAGAAGAACACCAAGGAGACCAGAGACAACCTTTCCCCATAACATCGCTCACCTGGAATAAACCTATAGTTACGCAGTTAGGCTCTACTCAAGAGGCTAACTAAAAGGAAAAGCTGTTTCAAAGTCTTCCTATAAGAAGTGGCAGAGGGCTCATTAATAAGAACATGCACCATTTGTTGAACGGAACAAACGAACAGATTTTTGGCAAAGAGATTTACTTCCGAGAAGAAAAGAAGTGCCTGCAGTGTTGGGATGGGAGTCGGGGAGCAGACTGCTGACACACAGATGTGAAAACAAGATGCTTGTAGCAGCTGTGCACTAAAGAAAGTTAGCGCAACTATCAATTTTCTATTTTTCTTTTAGCAATTTATCAGTTAGACTTATCAAACTGAGACAGCCTCATGATAGGTACTGCGGTTTTGAAAATGCAAGAACCAGCGTTAACGAATGTTCCTAAGATGCACGTGGGCTCACAAGCAATGTGGGGAGAGAAGCCAAAAGAGGAACAAAGCCAGCTCTTGTCCTGTGCATCTGTGGGCCCCCATTACCTTGGCTTCAAATTATGCCTGTTCATGGAGAACAGGTGTTTGAAATAAAATCAAGGGGAAAACCACTATGAATTCAGCCCCTCTAAAGTCACTGCAAGAATTTCTAAAATTACTCTTCTTAGACAAATTGCTCCCACAGGCCTGGATGATTTTTTATCTTGAGGGTGCACAGAGGATACTAAATCTTCCAGCCGACACAAACTCGTTTTCGGACAGCCCGGAGATCCCATTCATCATGCATGCAGGGCTCAGGGTGCTGGCGTCACATTAAAGGTTAAAGCTGAGAAAGGCGAGGAGGTTCTGCCCTGGACAAGCGTGGGGAGGCTGTGTCTGTAGCTGCTGGAGGACTTTTCCTTTCGGCAACACATAAGGATGGGTAAGCTCATTACTGGCTTAAATTAAAGAAGCCCAGAATTCAAGTGAAAAATATTTAAATTCATTTGTGTAAACAGAATCTTTCAAGATGAAGAGATTAAAGGATTGAAGTGTTAGTGAGCTCCAAAGGAGTGGAGAAAGTGTGTGTGTGTGTGTGTGTGTGTAAGTATGTATGTATACATTTACTGATATATTTATCTAATTTTTTTAAGTGAGAGATACACAATTAGATAATCCAAAACTGTAGAAACATTTTTCAATGGCTTCTCAACCAAACCTATAATTTAACAAATATATTTCTAGTGCCAAATACCAGTGGTTGCCACCTGCTTCGGCCGATATCAAGTTTGCTTTGGGGAATGAAATTTTCTTTGAAGCCAAGAGAATTCTCTCTGACAGAAAATCTATCCCAGTTCTTCAAAACTAGGGCAACAGACTTTCTTGCTGGACCAAGGAGAGCAGAATAAGGCAGACATCAAAGAAGAAAGCCAAGTTGACTCATGAGCAACTTGATAAACACTTCGTTTAACTGGCAAATTTGTAGCTAACGTTGTGTCACAAAAATTTGAGAAGTGTGTTCTTTCCCCCCAATTAGAGCCTGTGTCATTCGTCCTAGCCTTCACCTGATGAGATGGGAGAATGTTATCAACTGCTCAAACCTAGCTTTAGTCAAATCTAGATAAAATAAATTATGGGATAGAGACATCATCCTAAATTACCTTTCAAAAATTGACAATCAAGACAGAAGATTAGAATTTTATCTACCTTATTAGTTGCATTCGTCTCTTGAACTGATGCTGCCGAGTGTCAGAAATCAAAAAGATCACAGCCAAGAAATACTGAAAAAAAGTAAGACCTGAGGGGAAATGAAAATGTATTCAGCCAAAGTAGCAAACAGAAATAATAATGGAAAGAGACATCTTTCAGTTAATTCCTAGTAGGGTGCTGGTTCTTTGTTGAGGTGCTAGGGACATGCACATTTGTGCCAAGTCTGAACAACTTAAAAATTCTAAATTCAGGGCTACTGAATGCTCAGTCCATTTGGTGTGGACAGAATGGAATTTTAGTGTAGGGTCAGAATCTATAAGTGGTGGTTCATCTCTTACTTCCACTCAAGGAAGGCACTGGAGATAGTTATAATTTTTATCCTTATACTAAGATGTAATCAGGAAAGGAATTTAGAACTCAGGAAAATGGATAAATGGTTTATCACTGGTTTCTGCCTAACTCAAGCCAGCCATCTTTAGCAGAACACGAACTGTTCTTCAATTCTTAATTTTAATTCTTCTACATGAAACTAATTTTAAAAGACTGAGACACTATTCCACTGTAAATTGTCAACTATATCATGATTATGTCACACGTTTTGCTTATTTCTAGCCACAAGGACCAATGAATTTCACTTACTTTACTGTTCTTGCCTGAATCGAAGCCACTTCATTGGCTGGAGTGAGGGAGAGTCTAGCCTCAAAAAGTGATGGCCATAGTAAATTCTACTGGGCACAATTCATAGTGGATTAGAACAAGGTTTAGGTGATTCTGGCCCATTTCCTAGAGGATGCCCATGGACATGGCAAAGAGAAAGTGTTAGGAGTGGAAGGAAGGGAAGTTTGATAAAAGAGAGAGACCAAAGGTGAACATGTGGGAAATAAACCAATGTAATTGACCTATGGAATTCGTCTGCTAGGGCTTCCATAACAATATACCCTAAACTGAGTGGTTTAAAAAACAGAAATTTATCACCTCACAATTCTGGAGTCTAGAAGTCCAAGATTAAGGTGTCGACAGATTATGTTCCTTCTGAGGGCTGTGAGAGAAGGATATGTTCCAGTCCTCCCTCTTGGCTTACAGGTGGCCCTCTCCCTGTGTCTCTTCACATTGTCTTCCCTTTATGCCAATCTCTGTGTCCAAAGTTCCCACTTTTATAAGGACACCAGTCATACTGGATTCCACCCCCTCTCCCAATGATCTCATGTTAACTTGATTACTTCTGTAAAGATTCTATCTCCAAGTATGGTCACACTCTTAGGAACTGGGGTTAGGACTTCCACATATGATCTTTGAGGTGACATAATTCAACTCATAAACCTACTACATACATGTCTAGTTTTTGTATATATTTTTTTATCATATACAATCTCAAGTTCTCAGAACAATTCGACAAAGCTGGTATCATTGCCTTCTTTGCTTTAGGCTCAGAGAGCAAGAGAAAATCCCTTCCAGTTACTAAGACAACAAGTGAAGGAGTAAGTATTTGAAGCCAAGTCTTAATAATTCTAAGACCTCACTCTTTCCACTCTATGATACTGCTGAAGGAATAGTCACTGAGCACCAGTGAGTGCTGGACACCACAATAAGCACTAAAGAATTCAGAGACCATCAAAAGTTTTTTTCACCTTTGAGGTTCACTCATTCTCACCAGGAAATATCTTATGCCATGAAAGCCCTAGGAGTAATGCAGTTCTTCCATAAAATATGAATCATAAAGCATGCAAACACCACAGGGCACTTTTGGCAGACCAAGATGTCTGATGTTTTTAATGTCAGCCCCATTGCTAAGAAACAGTTAAAAAGAGTAGAAACCCTCTGGAACACACAGACATTCCAGGGCAGATTACAAGATTGGCAAAAATGGCAGGTACATGTTATAAGAACTTTAAAACAGAAGTATCCGAGAAAAGATAAAGATTTAGTTTTGATAAACCTATCAAAAATTTTACAACCTTACAATAAGAAAATCTAGAATTAATTTATTTTTAATTTCAATATATAGGAATGCTTTGCATTTATGGTATAGTATTTTTTAATGTACTGTTTTAGTGTTTAAGGCCTCAAACACTCAGTCAAAAGCTCTGGGGAACTCCTTTTCTCCTTCCATTTCTACTTCCAAATGCCAACATCATGGAGGCTGAGTGAGGATTGTTTTTATGAATAGATACAATGAATTAGAAACAATGAATTGGTAACAATGACTTGCATCTAGTGACTTTTCCATTCTTTTTGTTCATGACATAAGCCACTGTGTATAGTATCACCCTTATTCTTTCCTGTTATTAAATTTCTTGTCAAAATCTTCCTTAAACCACAGAGACAAAGATGGATTCACCCTCTGTGAGTCTGAGCAGTTAAATTTACTTCTCTGACACACTGAAAGTTGATTTAGAGCTAATCTGTCTGCTTTTTATTGGCTTCGTGTAAAACATTGCTTTTCTTGGTTTCTTTTCTTTCATTCTGTATTGTCTTGTAGAAATATGTAATTTCAATTTAGACCATAAGAAATTAGTCTCTCTGAGAAAAATCAAGGAAGACTTTGGCAGCAAAAGAAAAATATACATTACTCACATGCTTTTTCCCCCGTGTAACAACAGACTGGAGTGTGGACAATCTGAGGGCAGAGAAAGGTGATAATCAATACTTGGAAGTTAACACTAATGAAACATAAACACCATGATCCAGACACAATTAGCAACATGACAAACTGTTGCTTCTACTATTTATCTCTGCTAAAGTCTGATCTTCCATTCTAACAAAGGCTAAGAATATTTGACGTAGATTCATGATACCACAATCAATTCCCCTATTTATTTTATTAATGAACAGATACGTTGTGGACATTTAGGAACAGAAGAAAAGAAACACATCAGTAATCTGTGAAAATCAATATTGATTTACTAAGTACCAGTCCCAGAAATGAATTTCATTTTTCAATATTTGCTAAGTTTGAGATGTGGGCAAATGACAGCCCATTTCAGTGACACTTCAGCCTTAGGCTTCTAGTATATCCATTTGGAGACATTTGGATTGGGTCGTAGGACAGTTAGGTAGATTGCCACCTCTTTGGACAACAGTATTTAAAGTTGATTGATTAATTAGTACCAATTTAGAAGAATTCTAGTAGTGCAATCTCAGAATTCGAAGACAGTTTTTTCTTACTCAACATTTTTTCATTCAATAAATATTTACTGATAGCTTTCTACATGCCAGGTGCTTGGGCTACACATTGGGGATGTCACAGGTATCAATACATGGTCTCACCTTCAAGGAACTGGTACTTTTATGGGGAAACCCAAGGAAGAAGAGAGCACTAACACTAGAGAGTGACACATCATGTACATACTATAAGTACAATGAAAGGATTAGGGTTCTGTATGGTGCTAGAGAGGTGCTGAAGAGAGAAGAGAGGGTAATAGAATCTTAGGGAAGGGATTATGGGGGAAAGTACCATCTTGAATGAAAGCTGAAATGTAACTAAAACTGAATTAGGTAAAGTTCAAGCATGAGTGTGGGAGAACATCTTCAGGGAAAGATGTTCCAGGGAGAAGGAAAAGCATATTCAAAAGCCTTGAGTTTCGTAAATGACTTTAATAAGGATTGAAGAGACCAGCGTAGTGGATGCTGGTGTTGTCTCCCTAATAGTCACTGTACATTAACTCCACAGTGAAAGACGAAGTGGTTTAGACACTGATGACATTTCCAGGAGTTGTATTTGATTAGTTAAATACCCTAACCATCCCATATTCTTTGCCAATGACTGGTTTGGAGTCTGCGTTTAAGGCATTCAGTTCATGGTGCTTTCTGACATGAGAATTTGGGAAGGTGGGCAAGTGTGGTAGAAGGGGACATTTTCTGGGAGCTTCCGGGAACTTGTCAGTAGAAAGGAAGGTGTATCCTCTCTTATATGTGACTGTGGAAGGACGTACCCCAGAATGCTCTGGCAGTCATCTTATAAGGAGGAACAGTAAGCCTTTGGATGAAGCTGACACTATTGCTGAGTGAAGAGTGAAAAACCCCTGAGTCCTTGATAACATAACATGGCTGAAACATCCAACTCCAAAGTATGGTTTACCTCTATACTTTTGTTATATGAGCCAATAGTCTCCTTTGTTGTTTAAACAAGTTTGATTTAGACTTGTTTCTTTTTTTTACTGAAGTATAGTTGATTTATAATATTACATTAGTTTCAAGGGTATAGCATAGTGATTCAGTATTTTTATAGACTATACTCCATTAAAAGTAACTACAAAATAATGGCTTTAATTTCTCGTGCTGTAAATTATATCCTTATTGCTTACTTCTTCCATACATAGTAGTTTGTATCTCTTAATCCTGTACACTTATCTTTTTTCCCTCCCCTTTCACTGCTGGTTACCACTAGTTTATTCTCTGTATCTGTGAGTCTGTTTCTGTTTTGCTATATACATTCATTTGTTTTACCTTTTAGATATCATGTATATGCAACATCCCACAGTATTTGTATTTCTCTGTCTGACTTATTTCACTAAGCGTAATATTCTCTAGGTCCATCCACATTGCAGCAAATGGCATAATTTCATTCTTTTTTATGACTGAGTAATTTTTCACTATATACATATATATACACACACACTATATACACACACAATACACACACACACATACATACACACACCAAATTTTCTTTATCCATTCATCTATTGATGGACACTTGAGTTGCTTCCATATCTTGGCCATTGTAAATAGTGCTGCTATGAACACTGGAGTGCATATATCTTTCTGGATTAACATTTTAATTTTTGGGGGGGTATACACCCAGGAGTGGAATTTCTGGATCATATGGTAGTTCTATTTTTAGTTTTTTGAGGAACCCCCAGACTGTTTTTCCACAGTGGATGCAATAATCTACATTCTTACTAATATTGTACAAGAGTTTCCTTTTCACCATATCCTCACCAGTATTTATTATTTGTAGACTTTTTGATGATGGTCATTCTGACAAGATTATGGTAATATCTCCTTAGCGTTTTGATTTGCACTTCTCTAACACTTAGCAATGCTGAATGAACATCTTTTCATGTGCCTGTTAGCCTCTGTATGTCTTCTTTGGAAAAATGTCTGTTTAAGCCTTCTGCCCGTTTTTTTGACAGAGCTGTTTGGTTTTATTTTGACATTGAAATGTTTAAGATGTATATATATTTTGGATATTAACCCCTTGCCAGTCATACCGTTTGCAAATATTTTATCCCATTTAGTAGGCTGTCTTCATTTTATTGATGGTTTCCTTTGCTGTGCAAAAGCTTTTAAATTTAATTAACTCTCATATGTTTATCTTTGCTTTTATTTCATTTGCCTTGGGAGACAGATCCAAAAAAATTACTGCTATGATGTAAATCAAAGATTGTTCTGCCTATGTTCTCTCATATGAGGTTTTATGGTTTCAGGTCTTACATTTAGATCTTTCATGTGTTGCTTTTCTATATAATAACAATGAACTATCAGAAAAATAAAGTTAAAAATCTTTCATTTAAAGTCACATTAAAAAGACTAAAATACCTAGGAATAAACTTAACCAAGGAGGTGAAAGAACTATACTCTGAAAACCATAAAACACTGATGAAGGAAACTGAAGATGGTACAGAAAAATGGAAAGATATTCCATGCTTTTGGATGGGAAAAATTAATAATGTTAAAATGGCCATACTACCCAAAAGAATTTATAGATTTAATGTGATCCCTATCAAAATGCCTATGACATTTTTCATAGAACTAGAACAAATAATCCCAAAATCTATATGGAACCACAAAAGCCCCTGAATTGCCAAAGCAATAATGAGAAAAAGGAACAAAGCTGGAAGTATTATCCTTCTAGACTTCAGATTATACCACAAAGCTACAGTAATCAAAACAGCACAGTACGGGCACAAAAACAGACCACAGATCAATGGAATAGAATTGAAAGCCCAGAAATAAACCTATGCACTTATGGTCAATTAAACTATGACAAAGGAGGTAAGAATATATAATAGAGGACAGACAGTCTCTTCAAAAAGTGGCGCTGGGAAAACTGGACATGTGAAAGAATGAGATTAGAACATTTACTCACACCATATTCAAAAGTAAACTCAAAATGGATATTAGACTTCTGTTTGCAGCTTGAACATCTTAAATGATAATGATTGATAATCAAATTGACAGATGGTACGATATTAGGAAAGGCTGCAAATAACTTAGAAAAAATAATAGGACTCAAAGAGATTAATGGGCTATGTGATGGGCTTGAATAAACCAAAGGAGATTTAAAAATGATAAGTATAAAACTTAGTGATTGTATATATAATATATTATAATATATATAAATAATATAAAATAAAATAATATATGTATTTTTAATCATACAAAACAGAGGCACAGAGGAAATGCAGATGCTCTCTGTGATTTGTGTGAAGGGTCTCCAGGGATGCTGTGGTACTACAGGTTTTACACAAATTGACTGAATGGCATGGGTATGAATATATACAACTGAGGTTGATTTAGCATAATAATTTTCAAAAATCATAGTCCCGTTTTATTCCATGAGATGTTCGTACTACATATAGACTCCACATTCTTGGAACCATATTTGAAAAGGCTCAGTGATAAACTGGGGCAATAGAGAAAAGTCACGTTCAGAAAGGAAGCTGTTGAAGGGACAGTAGCTGAGTAGCACAGGAATTACACATGATGGTACACATGCAACCCTTCCCCTCTTTTGCCTTCATGGCAGACATAAGACTTGAATCATAGGGTTCTTTCCCATTGAACCTGGTTATCTATTTGACATTTTTCTTAAGTTCACTTCCCAGGCATAAAGTCTCAAATACAACCCTGTTGGCGTACAAGATAAACTTATATACAATCTCTAATTTTCCCAGAAAAGATATGATTTGAGCAGAAGATTGTAAACTGAAATGCGTTTGGAAGCCAGGCAGGAACCCAAAAGAAGGACGTCACTGGGTAAAACCTACAATGTGGTGGAAACTGGAACAGAGAATGCTTGGTCTGAAAGTATTCAAGCTCAAAATTCAAGAAGAGCGACAAGTAAATTGTTCAGCCTAACTAAAACCTATCTGCAGACCTAATCTAGCTTTTAAGTACTGTGTAATCTCTGACTTAGGAAACCATAAAAACATTCTTCAAATATTCTAAGGACTGACATATAAAAGAATGATTATTACACATCTCTTTCAAGAAGAGAAAGGACGAATGATTGAAGTTGACTGATTGAAGACTAGAGTATAAGTAATTTTATAATCACTGAAACTATCAAATAATAATTTTTTTCTATTATGAAAAGCACTAGTGACAAATCTAGATAGTCAACTCTCAGAGTTGTTGTAGACTAGAATTTTTTAAAGCTGGACCCACAAATTCTTAAAATTATATATAAAAGGATATGATTACATGCCATTTTTCTAGAGAAAAGTTACATGGCTTACTCTAGATTATTTAAAAGTTCAGTTCCAACTGTTTAGGTAGCTGTGGTGAACTATGGCAAGTGTTTACTAATACTCTGCTTTCACTTCCCCCCTGGCACAGAAGAGAACTGTATTTCTCCATCTCCTCTGCAGTTAAGCAGGCCTGTGTGACTGAGTCCTGGATAGAGGAATGTGGGTCCTGTCCAGGCGCAGTCCCTAAAACTTCCCACTCTCTTTTCCATGCTCTCTCTTTTCCCTTGTTTTGAAGAAACAAACTATTTCCTAAGCCCCTAAGATTTGGGGTTGTTTGTTACAGAAGTTAGCCTCTCTTGACCAATTCAAAAATAATAATTTGGACAGCAAGTTCGAATAGACAATTCATCAAGTTTGTAATTGTACTGCACAAATCAAAACACCTTAAGTATTTTGAAACAAATCAGGTTTTAAATAGCAATTCTTTAACATATGTATTTCAAAATGGACATGGACACATTTTGGGCTTTTAAGATCTTCAGGATTAATGAATTAAAACTACAAATAACAATATTTTTTTATATTTTTGCAAATAATTTCTAAAGAAAAGTTCAAGTTCCAAATTTTCATTGGATCAAGTTCTATACATTAAGGACATATTTACACAAGTCTTTTATAATGATCATTTATATTGACAAACCAATTTCCTTCCATATTCATGTTTTGAATGGATTTGTGAATGGTATGCTGTACTATTGGTTTGCTCTAAAATCTCCAATTCTCTCTAATAAAGTGCAGAAGCATTTCTATGAACCCTGCCTGTATTTTAGAATAATTTGAAGAAAAAATTAAAAACAGACGTTTTACCGTACCCATAGTTAATTCTGATCTAACTGGTCATTAATATTTTCGAATCTAACGTGTAGCCCAGTAAAGAAGACTGGTCTTACAGGATCAAGTTTAATCTCCTAGCATGGTATTTACTGCTTTTCCAAACAGGTTCAGTTCAATCTAGCTTCAGAACTCACCATTCTCCATCAATCTTATTCTGTATACTTTATGCTATATTGTTACTTTTAAAAATCTCTTTGCATTTCTTAGTATCATGAGAAATTCTCACAGTTTCCCTTTAGATTCTGAAAAAGGAACAAATTGAAAATACAGAAGTTTGCTCCAAAGTCATTCATAATCCTATTCACCTTTGTTTGGTGATAACATTCAGACACAAAAGCCAAAATACTCTATTTCATGACTGATGGGAGTTTTGAATTGGCCAGGTTATATCATTTTTGCTAATGAGGTCAAAATTCCTGGGAGGATTTTCTGTTTTGAAATAAAGGCAAAATCTGGACTACAGAAAAAAAAAAATTACCTATGTATGTCTCTTCGCACGTTCTCTTCCTGCCTGAACACAGATATGAAGCAAGTAGCACAGCAGCCACTTTGTGATCATGAGGTAAACAATGTGAAGATGAAGGCCTACAGGTTACAGCTGGAAAAACAGAAAAGTCTATAACCCTGTTAAATTACTGAACTGCTACATCACTCCTGAACCATCAACCCACCACTATATCAAAGCAGTTTTAAGCCACTATAGTAGGTTATTCTGTGATCTGCAAAAAACATGTTCCTAAATAAAATTACTGTTTAGATATATTTTGAATTATTTGACCCATGAGATTACTGAAAAAAAAATCCAGTCATTTTAAAAAGTAGGGACTTTCCAAGGCAATTCTGGTGTCAGAACTGAAAAAAAACAATATACTGCAACACTTTATAATGTGCAGAAGTCATACTTTTCAAGTGGGTAGGGGAAATAGTGAGATCATAATTTGGGGATGCCCAGAAAAATGTTGTTTGCTTGTTTATGGCTTTAGAAACATGCTTTTTCTTTAGGGTCTGTAGTTTTTAAATTTTTGCCACATTTCTATCAACCTTTTTATTCATTCATTTATGAAATCAAAGTGGCACCTCAGATCTACAAAATGGCTGGTGGTTATATCTAAATAATTCATTCAGGATTAATAAGCCCTTTAAATGAACACAATTTTGGTTATTCATGGGTTGCATAAATTCATAATGGGGTACAAGGTCTTTCTTGCAAAGGATGTACATTCTGTTTGTCATTCAGGAATGTTCCTTTGATGAATTCAGTTAAAATTTACTCAGCTGTCAGGGCCTACTGAATAATGAGAAAAACGATCCCAGAAAATGTAGATATTGGTTGTAGAATACTGTATATTTAAAATGTGTCCTTCATTATGCATATCCACTTATAAAATCAAATAGCTGAATTCTATTATCAGATGGATTTCGGAATCCGAGTATGCCTTTTTTTTTTTTGGTAATGAAAATGGTCTATAAAGCATTTATGACAAAGTTCAAAATCTAAGGTTAATACAAAAGGGTTTGAAAGCAATCAGCAGGTAAGTAGAAATTTAGCGTAGGAAATGAAAGGCAAAGATGGGGAAATAAAATGAAGAGAAGCAGTGGGCAGAAAGGGATTTGAAAGGAACATTAATACTTAGCATAATGAAAAAGAATATAGGTAAATGAAACAGAATATGGTAATGGTGAGGAATAACGGATGGAGTTACTTCAGTCTACACTAGAGAAAATTGATAATAAATAAAAGTCAGCTGGCAGATCTGTGGGTGTTCTGGACTTTTAAAAGACCAATAAATCAAGTGCTTGTAATGTAAGTTTCAGGATGAGAAAAGCACGTGGGACCTGCATCTAATTTCCCTGGCTTCAGGAAAATGCATGTCATGTCTATTGCCAAACAAAAACAAATCCAGGAGAGCTATTTAACATACACCAGTGAAAATAAAGATCAACAGAAACTGCCTTCTAAAAATATTTTTAGAGGAATTTAAAAGCGATGAGGCCCTCATTATTTCCATTTCTCTACAGATTGCCAGTGTGCCTCTATTCTCTTACGCTCTTTTCCTTTCAGTAAATGCTAATGAGAAAATGATCTGCATATGCATAATCTGGGCACAGCTACATATGTGAGATGATGCTCTGTGCATTAATTTGCCAGCTTCATTCCTGTCAGCCTCACATATTTGAAGAGTGGGTAGAAAGTTCTGGAGGAGATTTTTTACCCACTCACTATGAGTACTCAAGAAGTCAGGTCATTTTTCATGATAATTACTACCACAAAATGATGGAACTGGCTGGGACTCTGAAAACCTGTTCATTCTTCTCTTACTAATCACCCCACTCTCAAAAACCAACATTGTTTTTGGTCAGGTCTTCGTATGTTAGCTGGGGTGCGTGTTCTCCTGTCATTATCTCTGAGACTTATGCCTGTTCATCGCACAAATAAAAAGGAAACATCCTGAGTAACAACTTCCAATGCATCAATGTGACAAAATCCATTAAAGAGAGAAAAAAGAAGTCCCTGAGATAACATTGGACAAATAGCTTGGCAAGTAAATTTGGCTAAAATTCTATGGAATGAATCACAAAAGTTAATGAATTTCATTTTTGAACTTACCCAGTATTGATACAACTTGATATCAATTAATTAAAAAAATTCTTTGCATGCATTATTTTTCAAGGTGTTAAGTTCTTTGCACAACGTGGGTCCAAATCTTCCAGATCTACCACTTACTAGATATCTGACTTTGGGCAAGTGAATTAACCAAGAGTTTTCTGTTTTATGAAATGGATGTAATAACCTAGTTCAAAGCACTGCTGTATGATTTGAATGAGATAATGAATGTATGCCTCTTGTACTTTGATGTTTTCCAGTATAACCAGATCACTTACTTTTAGGTCATAAAATACAGATTAGGTGATTGGGAAGAGAAGACAGGCTATACCTGTTAATGACAGGACAGAGTAGATTGTATTTGTTCTTTATTATATTTAGCTTCATGGACTCATATAAGATTAGAATCAGGTATGGGTGAAGTTATGCCTTATCACAGATGTCCGGGAGTGACTAGTTCATGAGGAGAGAATCTATGAGATCCCGAAGGGGGAAGAGCACAGGACCATAAGAGTTTAGGGATAATCTAAGACCATGGGACCTCAAGGGCATCGGATTGTTTAGGTCATCTCAGTTTTCACATTTCACTTGTTTTTGCTACCTTTCTAGCATACTGAGAGTGACAAAGACAGTGAAGTTTTTGGGTACAGGGCACAGTCTTGCTTATATCACAAATAACTGTCCGAGTTAAATGTGTTTTCTATCACATGATAGGTCAGTTGGAATGTCCCAGATAAAGAATTGGCTTAAGACCTTTAACGGTATGAGCTAAAAGGGAATGAGGAAATTTAGGCAAAGTTTTAGAAAAATCAGTCTAGAATCTGAGAGGTTCTGCTCTAGTTATTTCTGCCAAATGGTGAAAACTCTGTTGCCCAGAGTTTCTGGAACCATCGCTAACATCATAGGTGTTTTTAGAATTGTACACAATGTAGGTCTATGACTAGCCACGTGAGTCAGAATTCCATTGTGTGTAGAAGAATTTTCTGCAACTTCTAAAAATCTTTCTGTAGTATGTTTTATCAGGCAGTTCCACTTGTTAAGTAGATTCTTACTTGTTAAATTTGCAGAAGCTGTGTTGTAGAAGAAAAAGGAGAATATTTCTAATGATAGTCCCGCAGTAACAACTGTAGGTCTGGACACTGGAATTTAGGATTGCTGCCGCTGTGTGAGTGGTTTTAGTGCTCTGAGCAATCTAATCTGCTGTGGAAGTGAAGGCATACAGAGAGCCACTGTGTCAACAAATAAAAGTATACTGCTGTTCAGTTTTATTTGTAAATCATTCACTTCAAGAGTTTAAGAAAGGATCAGAATTATTCAGTTCTAGTATTTCTCTTGGGGCAGTGATAAACAGATTTTGAACATTTCTCCCTTTGTTTTCAACCAATCAGTGATATTGGCTCTTCCAATGACTCTTTTGTTTGTAATATCTACAATATCCTTATTTATAGATTTTTGATTCTTACAGAACATAGAACCCTCTGTCTATGTTTTTATTTTGGGGGGCCAGTTATTAGAGATCTTCTAAATTGGTAGTTTCCACTCCAATTATTTTTCTGAGAATGTCATTTCAGGCCTCCATTTTCAGTCCTTTATAAAAGAGAGAACAAAGCTTCTTTGACTTTTACTATCGAATCTACTCCAGAACATTGTTACCTAAAGTCTATTTTAAAGTCTCCTATTTATTCACCTTTATTTTTGCTTACAGTTTGGAATCTTTGACCAATCCACTTTTAAAAGAAAGACTTTGGGGGCTTATGTACTGCATTTCTATTTTTCCTGCCATTATAAGGCCAATTTTCAAACTGTGTACATTTGGAGTATTTAAATATTGTCCTCATCTTTCTTTCCCTGATGTTTTCAACAGTTCTCCCTGACTTGGGAGCTTACAATTTTGTGAATGGGTTTGTTCAGATATAGTAGTTCAGGATAGTAAATAATCTTACAAAATCTGGAATTCCATGATAATGTTTTCTTCTGTCTTCCTGAAGTGTAGAAATTATGACCCTGACTCAGCTCTGAACTGGGGTTTAAATTCAACCTATACAGATCTACATTCTGGTTTACCAATTTTAAGGGGAAATTATACAAAAAGTCCAGATTCCTTCTTCTATCATGGACTGATTAGTTGGTATTTCTTCAGGAGCACCGAGTAGAATTTGGCCACAGTCTTGCCATGGTGAGTTAGTGTCTAGGATGTGAGCAATCGTGACATTTTCCCCAAAGTATATTCTTATTTCTTGGGACATTCATAAATTCTCTATCTCTTGGCAAGCTTAAATTATCTCAAATTTTGTCAGTTTAAAAAGATAAAAATGATCTGTTAATGAACAAAATTAGATTTTCTAATTTAAGAATTTCATACCCAACTACAATCCCTTATTCAAGAGGCATTATCTGTTTCTGTTCCTGGAGTAAAACTGTAAGGGGTTGAGGGCAAATCAATTTTCTTTCTTGCTTATCTCAATGATGATCTCTTTTCTGAAAAGATTTCCAGGCTAATATTGATGATGGGCAATGGGAGTGAAAGAATTTTTTAAAAATCTATAAACAATAAATCTTTGTGAAAATCAATAAAATTAATCTAAAGTATATGTCAAGGTTTTAAATAATTGTTAAAATATACAATCATAAAAGTGGTTAAAATCTGCTGGTCACTTTCGCCTCCAGATCTCTGGATACCTTTACAGAGGTGGAAAGAAAAACAGGTGACTTGAGCTAAATCACCTCAAGGGGGCTTCAAGTTTGAAAGCATTTGACTTACGATATTAGGGCTCTGATGTTTAATAATAGTTTTTAGGAAAATGGGTTTTACTCATAGGTTCCTCTAGGGATTTATGACTCCTGAAATCTGCATTAGTATGAGCATAACTTTTCGTTTCATTTCTCCTCTTCCCCTTTCTCCTTTTATGATACAGCCATTCAGAAATCAGAATTCCTCAGACACAGTTTCCTCCACCTAAGATTTCAAATGTATTGTTCCCCTTTTTGGAATATATTCCCTTTCCCTCCTTCTATTACTCCATTGGCCTGATTAATGTAAGTCAACTGTCAGGTGTCATCATAAACAGTACCTTCTCCTGTTTAATACTTTTTTTTCCCTCTACTAAAACTATAAGTAACTCATTAGATTTGTTCTCTACTCTCTCCGCAGTGATAATCCAGCACATGGTGCATAATGAGTGCTCAAAAAATATGTGCTGAATAAATAGCTTATACTCTATGCAATGGGTTCTAAGGCAATAAAGAGAAATCAGAAGATTACCTGTGGATACTCCAACATTAAAATTTTTGACAGAGAGGGTTCAAGATGGCAGCATAGGAAGATCCTATACTCACTTCCGCCTATGGACACAAGATATCTAACACTGCATGTGCAATTATTCTCTTGTGAAAGGAACTGAAAAATTGGATGAACAGGGCCTCCACCATAAAGGGTAGAAGCACAGCTGCAAGATGGCTAGGAGAGGCAGAGAGACAGGTTTGCCAAGGAAAAACCCACACCCTACCTGCTGAGACCCACAACTGGGAGGAACCACAAAGGTATGAGTCTTTCCCCTGAGAAGCAAGGAATCCAAGCTCTGCATTGGGCACCCCAGCCCCTAGATCCTGCACAGGAGTGACTAGCCTCCAAAACAACTGGCTTTGGAAACCAACAGGAAATATACCCAGAAAACCTATAGTACTGCAGGGAAAGGAAAATCTACTCTCAAAGGATTCACAGGGAAATTTACTCAACCCATAAAACAGTGCAAAAATAACACCAGGTTAAAAAGCACATGGGCCACAGGGAAGGAAACCCACGTACTAATCTTGAAGCTTCTGCCATAGAGGCAGGAACAAGTTGGGACACTCCCCAGTGTTTGAGTCACTGGCAGGAGCCATTTATTTGATCTCAGGCTACCTTGCTAATACTGGTGCTGGTGGGAGTCTTTTTGGAATTCTCCATCTAACCTCTTTAGTGCCAGTTGGCACTCTCTACTGACAGCCCTGCCTACCCTCACACCTCAACTGGGCCTCACAGCCAGCTAAGCTATAGCCCCACTCACTAGCATCCTGTAGTGGCCACCACCAGGCTCTGCAGCCAGTCTGGACAGAGCTGGCTGGCCCTGCAGTCTGTCCAGAGGCCAGCCCTGTCCATCAGCACATTAAGGCAACCATGGCCCTGCCACAACAGGAGGGCATATGCAGACCACCTAGAGGATTTCCCTTGAGTGCCTTGCTCTGGTAACAGGTGAGACTGTGCTTCTGACACCACAGGATACCTCCTAAATAAGTCCTCACCTTCAAGATGGGAAAAGATAGCAGGTATACTTAATATATTTTAAAAAATGGAGAATTGGGCAAAACGAGGAGACAGAAGAATATGTTCCAACTGAAAGAATAAGACAAAACCTCAGAAGGAGAACTAAACAAAAAGGAAGTGAGCAACGTAGCTTATAAAGAGTTTAAAGTGATGGTCATAAAACTCACTAAACTTAGGAGAAAAATGGATGAACACAGTGAGAACTTAAACAAAAAGATAGAAAACATAAGAAATTACTGAACAGAGATATTATTGAACTGAAAAATACACTAAAGGGTTTCAACAGCAGACTTGAGGAGGTAGAAGAATAAATCAGTGAGATGGAAGACAAAACAATGGAACTTATTCAGATAGAGCAGAACAATGAGGAAAGAATTTTGAACAGTAAAGATACCTTAAGGGACATTTGGGACAGTATCAAGTAGAATATTATTCTACTTTAGGGGTCTCAGGAGAAGAGAGAGAGAAAGAGCCAGAAAAATTATTTGAAGAAATAGTGGCTGAAAACATCTGTAATCAGGGAAAGGAGACAGATATCCAAGTCCAGGAAGCCCAGAGTTCCAAATAAGATGAATCTGAATGGAACCACAAAAGATCCTAAACAGCTGAAACAATCTTGAGAAAGAAGAACAAAACTGGAAGTATCACGCTCTCTGATTTTAAAATATGCTACAAAGCTATAGTAATCAAAACAGTATGGTTCTGGTACAACACAGACACATAGATCAATGGAACACGTATATAGACAATTAATTTACAACAAAGGAGGAAAGAACATACAATGCAGAAAGGATAGTCCCTTCAGTAAATGGTGTTGGAAAAACTGGATAGTCACATGAAAAGTAATGAAACTGTACCACTATCTTATGACATACACAAAAATTAACTCAAAATGTGTTAATGACTTAAATGTAAGACCTGAAACCATGAAACTTCTAGAAAAAACAGGAAGTAACCTCACTGACATTGATCTTAACAATGTTTTCCTATATCTGACACCAAAGGCAAGGAAACAAAGGAAAAATAAACAGGATTACACCAAACTAAAAAGCTGCTGCACAATGAAGGAAATTACCATCAAAATGAAAAGGCAATTTACTAAATGGGAAAAGATATTTACAAATTACATATTTGATAAGAGAATAAGGGGTTAATGTCCAAAATATATGAGGAACTCATATAACTCAAACAAATAAAACTTAACCCAAATAAAAATTGTGCAGAGGAACTGTCTATTTTTTCCAAAGGCATACAGATGGCCCACAGGCACAGGAAAAAATGTTTAACATCATTAATTATTAGAGATGTGAAAATAAAAACCATAATGAGATATCACCTCACATCTATTAGAATGGCTATTACCATAAAGACAAGAAATAACAAAATATGAAGATCATGTGGAGAAAAGGGAAACCTCTTACATTTTTGATGGGACTGTAAATTGGTGCAGCCACTACGGAAAACAGTATGAAGATTCCTTGTAAAATTAAGACTAGAACTACCATATAATGCTGCTATTCCACTTGTGCATTTACCTAAAGAACAAGGAAACACTAGTTTAAAAAGATATATGTACTTTCATGTTCACTGCAGCATTACTTACAACAGGTAAGATAAGGAAACAATCTACATGTTCACTGATGCATGAACAGATAAAAAAGGTGTGTGTGTGTGTGTGTGTGTGTATGTGTGTGTGTACACAGAATATTACTTAACCATAAAAAACAATGAAATCGTGCCATTTGCAATAACGTGTCTGGACTTTGAAAAGTAGAATGCTAAGTGAAATAAGTTATATGGAGAGACAGTTACTATATGATTTCACTCATATGTGGAATCTAAAACAAAACAAATGTTCAAAATAAAACAAGAACAAACTGATAGATACAAAGAACAGATTAGTGGTTACCAGAGGGAAGAGAGTGGAGGGGTGAGTGAAATGGGTAAAAGGGGTCCATTGTAAGGTGATGGATGGCAGCTAGCCTTGTGATGGTGATCACTCAGTAGCATATACAGATGTCAAATTATAACATTGTACACCTGAAACTTACAGAACAAAAGAATTGTCAACTGCAAAATATCGGTCCAATAGCTTTGAAAGGAAGAATGTCACACCATACTGTCACCAAATTGAATAGCATATTACCAAGTAGATTCTAATATGGTATGTGTATATTCAAGCGAGTGAGTTAGTACACAGGTTAGGGGATGATTATAGGAACTTTAATTAGTTCCTCCCTATTTAAAACAGGAGAGCATAATTTTAAAATTTACCTATGATTATTTGTGGAGCACAATTTATTTATATAATAGCACAGTCAATGAACTAGAATAATTCAATACATATTTACACACATTTGAGTGCTCACCATGTGCCAGACATTTTGTAAGGACTGGAGACAGAGTGGTGGGTGGATGACTTCAGCGAATAATTCAGCAACTACATACTATTTAAACATTTTTACCTGGGCCACCCTCCACCACCCATCAACTGATCTGGGCAGCAAGTATAAGTCAGAGACCACAAACCAAGAAGTGTAATAATCGGGAATATTTTTAGTTTCTAGAACTTAATATCTATTACAAGATTCTAATTTTCTAAGTGGTAAAAAATTAATTTCAATGAATTCAGGGATCTGCTATTCTCTTCCTCTCTAGGTTTATGTCTGAATTCTACTGGGTTTATGTAATATCAGGGCATATTAGCTTGAAGTGGGGGTGAACACAATCTTGTCTGAGTCAACACTGTCTATCGACACTGGCATTGCTAACAAGTTCTCATTCCTATCTAGACTTGGTCATCAGTTCATGTGGCTTCTGCCATCCTCCCTTCTTTACAACTGCTAGACGTGTTTAGATCTTTCTGCTGTCATTTGGGGACATGTGGTAAATCATCCTCCATTCCTGTACTATGCTGAATAGTAGGCATCCAATACCATGCTTCTTGTCCCTCCCAAACTCTGCTATAGCCATGGAAACATCCCACCCTGAGAAGGTCTCAGTTGTCTTATCTGCCTGAGTCTTGCAGAAATTTCTTCAATACCCACATCATGTTGGCTAGAGAAAACCAGCACGTGCCATCTTTTTGACTTTATGTAGCATATTAGGATAATAAATGAGCTTTTTAAATTTTATCAGACATCAAAATAACTCCACTTGAATAAGATAGTTTATCTTTACCTAATGAAAAAATATGGGATGGTGGCTCTGTGCTCATACAGTGCTTTCAAACCTAGCTGCACAGAAGGCCAGGAAATACACTCTTTTGCTTGGGAGGCCAGGTAACAATTAAATCGTGCAAGTTCTATTACTAAAGAGAAGATTAAATGGATATGGTGTATGTGTAGGGTAACCAGGAAAATCGGCTACACCAGAGACAGACAGTCCTGTTCACCCTGTTCTAGGTTTTCCATTGTCCCCACCTTGGGACTAAATCTAAGGGTTCAGGGCTCTTTCTGCCCACTCATGTCCAAGTTCTTTTTTTGTTCCTCTTAGTTCTTTCTTTCCTTTTCAGGACTCATGGTATTATTATTGTGATGGGAGTTTGGGAGGAAAGAGGAGTGAGGAAGCCTCCTCTCATGAAGCAGTCATCTTTTGCCATAATGATGTTTACCTTCTTAAAACTCAAAAGCCAAAAACTGATTGTTTTGCACTCTTTTGGTTCATCATTTTTCTGAGGTTTTGAGCATAAAACAGTCAAGCAATGGCCTTAATGGGGCAAGGCTATGAAGCAATGATAAATATTAGAAACTAAAAACACATTAATTAAAATATCAAAACATTATTTGACTAAATACGAATTACCTGGACTCTAATTTTTAAAAATCTACATTCTACATTTTGGTCCTTTTGCTCTCACCTACCTTTGACAAAATTCGGAGTTTCACTATTTTCTTAGGTAATTGTCTATATAAACAAAGGATAGGGGGACTAGTAAAAAATTAAGCATGCTTTATGAGAGAAAAACAAACTACAGAAAAGAAATTTCTTGCAAAGAGTTGCACTAGGAGACACATTTTATCCCCATGGACTGATAGCTTTTCTTCAGAGAACAGGCAGTGCTGAATTCTGGATTAAAAATTAAACTTTCATAATAGGTATATAATTTGAAACACTTCTATTAGTTTATATATTAATATGTCTCAGAGAAATTTTTCTTACACATGTTTTATGAAAACTCCTAGAGTAGATGGAATATGTATAGCAGAATACATGTAACTCAAGTATGGTTTTATCACTATACTATGGGCCTGGTAGGGTTAAGTTCCCAGTGCTTGCAGAAAATAATCAGAAATCATACTTTTTAATATTCCTCTTGTGTTTACTGTGAATGGAATTTCAAATATTCCCCATAAATTCGATTATTTAAAAATATTGTAAATAGTTATTTTTCTAACATGTCCTCAAATTAAACCCTTGGCCATAAATGGTAGTTTTTTTTTAATAAAAAATGATTATAAGCCTAATCTCACAGACAACAGGCTTTTGACTCAAGGGTAATTTAATAAAGATATTTCTCTATTTGCCGACCGTGCAGTGAATTGTGCCTGAGATGTTAGTCCTATCTTTTTATTTAAGAATTGCTGTAGAGGGACAACTCATAAAAATAGAATCTCATTTGTATTAATCTTAATAATTCACTCAGCAAGCTCATATACCCAATTCTGTCTGCCTATTCTCCATGTCACAAAAATGGCTTCCTAGCTCTGATTTTCATAATGAAGCTTTAACCAAATCATCTTCCAGTTAGATTATTCTGCATACAGAATGGGATTTAACATATTTCGAATGAAAATGATACTATTGGAAGGTGCATTAGTGATTTAAAAGTCCCACCTACTGGTTTTACAGATGATAAAACAATTTATGTGACTAGTTCAAGGTTATACAGCTATGCAATGTGTTTCAAATTCAGCTATAAGGAAAATAAGTAGGTATGTATCAGTAAGTACAAATGTCCAAAGCTTAGATTTAGAGTAATATCATAAATATGATGGTGCTGCATCTCCCTTGGGTGTTACAGCATAAAGACGTTAGGTAAGATGACATTACCATTTAATGACCATTTAATGGTAAGGGTCAAATCACTATTATCTTGCACCTGACTTAACATTGTACTCAGTGGAGTGCTTGGTACCATAGCTTGGTCCTGTTCTATATGTTCTTGGTAGCACAGATGCAAGATTTGCTGTGGCCACATTTATGTATCACACTGGAAACTGATAAGGAATTTCTCAACAAATTCAACACAGCTTTCCACCAACACTAAAAAACCTTAATTTCTTCATTCATGTACCAGATGATAAAGGTGACTCAAGTTGAGCGGCTATAGTGTATGAACAATGCACACAAAGAGTCCCCAGATTCATACTCAGCATGGTGTAATTACTATGAGTTCCCATAGGAACTAAAACAGACATGGGGCACAGGAGTCTCACATGCTCACTCACATGAATGCATGTGTTTCTTGGGTGGAATTATTTGTATCATTTAATTTATTTCTCTCTTTTGTTTTGTTTTTCTCCTCTAGGAGTAGTGAAAAAATTGAAGCTCATAAAGTTAAATGAGATGGTGCACCTCCAGTGTATATCTGTATAATCACAGTATTATTGGCCATGCTCTATTCAATTTAATAAACATTTATTAGGGTCCTGCTATATATGTTTGCAAGCATGAGACATTTATATAAAATCTTAAGACCAGTTAGGAAAGACTCGTGAGAAAGTACTGCATCAGATATAAGACTTTACCTTTCTGCCTCTGATTCGCATACCTAACCCTTCCATCCTTTGGGTTAAATAAGAAAATAATATTTTGTTTGAAGGACATTGATGCTGACTGTGAGGGTAAAAGGAGAGTTCCTTTAATGAAGGTGTAGAAGACCAACAGTCTTTCCTTTATGTCTTATACTAGATTATATTCAGTCATGTGTATTTTTTCACTGTTCTGACATAGATTCTTCTTCTCCTGTTCATTTTCTTACAGGACACTGTCAGTAAGCCAAGCTGAGACTTCGACCCTATAACAGACAGAGATGTGTTATATCTCTTTTAACATATTCAGGAATATGGAACTCGGATACTGCTGAGTGGAGATTCCTCAAAACTACACAGAAGCAAGGACACCTTCTGGAGTGGGAGATGAGTAAGAATCTTTTAAGAATTCATACTAATTCACAGCAAAGGATCAGATGAATTCAAATGGCTCTGGCTACTATGGCTAAATAGTAGAAAAGTGCAAAGAGGATTACGAAAAATAATTCATAGAAGGAGATGGGATTAGCGAACTCACTTCCCCTAAAACTACTGAATATGGAAGTAAAATGTTGGTGCTTAGTCAGAGAAACTGTTTTCTAACCCTGTCATCCTACAGAAGAGGCTATGTCAATCACTAAAAAGTCATATTATTGGAAGTTATAACATTTGGCAATGATCATCCTTTACTGAATATAATTTCACCTATGTGTGGCATCAAGAGGTGGAGAAACAGCAACAGTAGCAATAACATCCAGTTTCTGAGATTACAATCAGTGACAGTGATTATCTTTTGGCCTCACAGGGTCATATCTTAGAAATACAATAATACTAGGAGACTTCAATACCCCATTTGCAACAACGAATAGATTATCCTGACAGAAAACCAGTAAGGAAACAGCAGACTTCCTCGACACTACAGACTAAATGGACCTAACAACTTATACAAAAAAATTCCATCTGAAACAGACAGAATTCTTCTCCAGCACATACAGAACTTTCTCCAGGTTAGATCACATGTTAGGCCATAAAACAAGTCTTAACAAAGTTAAAAAGACTGAAATACTATCAAGTGTCTTTTCCAACCACAATAGTATGTAATTAGAAATCAGTAACAAGAGGAAAACTGGCAAATTCACAAATATGTGGAAACTAAAAAACACACTCCTGAAAAATCAATAGGTAAAGTAAAAACTCAAAAGAGAAATTAAAAAATAAACAATTAAAAATTAGAAACAAAAATGCAAAACTTACAAGAAACAGCAAAAGCAGCTCTAAGATGGAAGTTTATAATGATAAATGTCTATGTTAAGAAGCAAGATAGATCTCAAATAAATAACCCAATTTTATACTTCAAAGAACTAGAAAAAGAACAAATCACCCAAAGTGAGAGGAAGAAAGGAAATAAATATCAAATGAGAAGTAAACAAATACAGACTAGAAACACAATAGAAAAGATTAATGAAGCTAAGAGTTGGTTTACTGAAAAGATAAACAAAATTGGCAAGGCTTTAGCTAGACTAAGATGAGAACAGACTTAAATAACTAAAATTATAAATGAAAAATGAAACATTATATCTGATATCACAGAAATACAAGGATCATAAGCAATTATCAGATACAATTATACACAAACAATTTGGATAACCTAGAAGAAATGGATAAATTCTTTCAAGTGTACCAGTTAACAAGACTAAGTCATGAGCAAATAGAAAATCTAAACAGACCAAGTACTAATAATGAAACTAAATTAATAATCATAATAATAAACTCCAAACAACAAAAAAGTCCAGGACTTGATTGCTTCATTGGTGAATACTATTAAACATTTAAAGAATTAATACCAATCCATTTAAAATTCTTCCAAAAAAGTGAATAGGAGGGAACACTTCCAAACTCCTTTACCAAAGCCATATAAGGGCATTAGAAGGAAAAAAAGTCAGGCTAATATCTCCGGTGAATACAGATGCAAAATCCTCAACAAACTACTAGCAGATGAGATTCAACATCACAATTACAGGACCATACACCATGATCAAGTGGGATTTACCCCAGAGATGCAAAGATGTTTCAATATACACAAGTCAATAAATGTAATAAATTTCATTAATAGAATGCAGGGTAAAAATCATATGGTCATCTTAATAGATGCAGAAAAAGCATTTGACAAAAATTCAGTATCTTTTCATGATTAAAAAAAAAAAAAACTTCTAACAAATTAGGAACAGAAGGAACATACCTGAGCAGAATGAAGTCCATTTATGACAAGCTCACAGTGAGCATCATAGTCAATGGTGAAAAGATAAAAGTTTTCCAAGATCAGGAAACAAATCTTGTCTTCATGACCTGAAAGAATTAATATTGTTAAGATGGTTATGCTAACAAAAGTGATCTACAGATTCAATGCAATCCCTATCAAAATTCTAACAACATTTTCCACAGAAATAGAAAGAAAACAATTCTATAATTCATACAGAATCACAAAAGACCCTAAATATTTATAGTAATCTTGATAAAGAATAAAGTTGGAGGCATCACACTATCTGATTTCTAAACACACTACAAAGCTACAGTAGTCCAGACAAGTATGCTACTGGCATAAAAACAAACATACAGCCCAGTGGAACAGAAAAGAGAAGGTAGAAATAAACCCATGCATTCATAGTTAATTGATCTCCTACAAAAGTGCCAGTGGCACACAATGAGGAAAGGAAAGTGTCTTCACTAAACAAAAGATGGGAAAACTAGATATCCACATGCTTGACAACAAAACTGAACCCTTATCTCATATCATATAAAAACTTATTCAAAATAAATATACTAAGAACTTCAACATAAGACCTAGAACTATAAAACTACTAGAAGAAAACATAGAGGAAAAGCTTCCTGACATTGATCTGGGCACTAAGTTTTTTGGATATGACCCCCAAAGTACAGCCAAAAGAAAAAGTAGACAAATGGAAATGCATCAAACCACAAAGCTTCAGTACAACCATCAAGACAATGGAGAGACAACATATGGAATGAGAGAAAGTAACTGCAAACCATAGATGTTAACCATACGGGGTTAACATCTAAAATCTATAAGGAGCTCAAACAACTCAATAGCAAGAAAACAAATAACCTGATTTAAAAATGGTCAAATGACTTGAATAGACATTTCTTAAAAGGAGATACACAGGTGACCAACAGGTATACAAAAATATGCTCAACATCACCAGTTGTCAGGAAATCCATGTCAAAGCCACAATGAGATATCACCTAACACCTGTTAGAATGGCTATTATCAAAAAGACAAAAAATAGTAACTGTCAAGAATCTGGAAAAAAGA
This sequence comes from Vicugna pacos, assembly GCF_048564905.1. Lineage (NCBI taxonomy): Eukaryota > Metazoa > Chordata > Mammalia > Artiodactyla > Camelidae > Vicugna > Vicugna pacos. The sequence continues at coordinate 40,962,605 of NC_133003.1, forward strand.
AAACCACTGTATGTTGTTGGTGGGAATGTAAACTGGTATCGGTATTATCAAAATTAGTGTGGAGATTGACAAAAAATTAAAAACAGAACTGTCACGTGATCCAGCAATCTCACTTCTGGGGATAAATCCAAATGAAATAACAAAGAGATGTCCACACTCCCATGTTCCCTGCAGCCTTATTCACAAATGCCAAGGTGTGGAAATAATGCAAACATCTATCAATGGATGAATGCATAAAGAAAATGTGTTATATATAATGAAAATATTATTCAGCCTTAAAAAAGAAGGAAATACTGCCATTTGTGACAACATGGATGAACTTGGAGGACTTTATGCCAAGTGAAATCAGCAAGGCAAGAATGTTAAGTGCTTCATGTCCTCCCTCACATGTGGAATCTAAAAAAACTGAACTCAAACTCATAGAAGCAGAATTGAATGGTGGCTGCCAGGAGCTAGGGGAGATACTGGTTAAAGGGTACAAAGTTTCAGTTATGCACGATGAGTAACTTGTGGAGATCTAATGTACAGCATGGTGACTATAGCTAATTATACTGTACTGTATTCTTGAAATTTGATGAGAATAAATCTTAAATACACTCACCACACACAAAAGTAGGTAACCATGTGATATGATGGATATGTGAATTAGTTTGATTGTGGTAGTCATTTCATGATGTGTATCAAAATAACATGTAAACTTTAGATACATACAATTTTTATTTGCCAATTATACCTCAACAGTATCAAAAAGGGGTTGTGTCTCAATTCTGATTTACTTGATAAGAGCACATAGCAGCTAGAACAGATTTTTGAACCTGACTAAGCCACATTTATACTCTTTCACATGGTTTCTGGGAAAAAAGTCAAAGGAAAATAATGGGTTCCCTCTGATCATGTGGGGGATGTCAATGTAGGAAATCGCAAGCTATTGGAAAGGCAAATTGATTACGTTTTTTACGGAGAAGATATTTATGGTGCTTGTCCATCTCTTTAGACTGAAAGCTGTGTGAGGGCAGGGGCTGTGTTTTCTAATTTCCCAGCATTCAGTCTAGTTCTAGGTAGGCAGTACACAGACATTTGATGAACTTTTGAGAAATGTATAAATGACAGAATGGCTGTATGCTTGAGTCCACAATTAGACTATGAAGTCTTAAATTCAAAGACAATGACTAATGCCTCTCTTCCGTGGTGTATTATTTCCCTTAGGGCTTGGCACAAAGTGAAACACTTGGCAGACACTTGATAAAGGCATCTTGGATGGGTTAGTGGAGGTAGGACATCTCTCCTTTGGAGCTTCAGTTGTTTTTATGTTTCTCCTTTTTGTTCTATAACATCTTTAGGTCAATAAGGATTTCTCTTCTATTTTTCATCTATTTTTCCCTGAACTGACCTCCAAGTATTGCTGGCTTTATCTCTTGACTTCTCATTGCCTGGTGGCTCTTAGAAAACACCCAATCTTCTAGTTCCATTTACAACCTAATGACTACTTCTCACTTGGTCCTCACAATTCAAGCAATAGATTCATGTATCTTTTGTTCAGACAAAGAAGCAACTTATACAAAGTAGTGCTCAAATATAATGTTTTCCTACTCTTAAAGCATCCTATTACATTTCCAACTCACAATTCTTTAGCAACAACATAAGGTCTGAGAAAAGGTAATAATTTTACAGCAAAAGGGATATTTCATCTCTCTAGAGAATAAAACTGTCATTGATCTTTATGACAAATTGAATCCGAGGGTCTGAAAATATAGACCTTGCTTTCCTTCTTTTATTTTTTTTCTCATTATAAGATGACCTTGCCTCTATTGTAAATCAAAAGTAACTAGGGCTTTGTGACTTCTATATAGTTACAAGAAACAAGTAGGGTCCATGGCACTGGTCTCTTATGATGCACCCTCATCTGGAAGACTTCATACGTATGTTCTTTAGTTTATGGGTGTTGAGATTTGCTCTTCAACCACCTGATTTAAGAGAGGGGACACAAAAACTGAATGTCTCCATTGTGAGGGAACAATTCTCTCAGGAAAATTTCATGGCTCTAAAAGACAAAAACAAAAAGCAGTGGTAATAGCTCGATCAAATCTTGATTTTTCTTTTTAAATCTTTTTTATTTTAATGTAACAAGGATCTCAAAAGAGAAGGGAAAAATACCAGATTTAATTTCCATTTACTAATTGAAATAAGCAAGGTGGAGAACATAATAAAATTTACTTTGTAACATTTAATTATATTTTTCCACTTACGGGTAGAACTTAAAAGGCAGGAGACGATATAGTTGACTCTTGAACAACATGGGTTTGACTGCATGGGTCCACTGACATGTGGATTTTTTCAGTAAATACATAGTACAGAACTACATGATCCGTGGTTGATCTGAATTGGGGGATAACGTCATGTGTATTGGGCAACAAGAGAGTTGAAGAAGTGTGAAGTGTGGATTTTGTGTACGCTAACATTAAAAACCAGAAGATCATCTGCCAGATGACTGCAACAAATGAAAATCTAGAGAAACAGGGAGCAAGATCAGTTGCTGGAGACAAAGCGTCGAAGAAGATTATGAATCCTCCCATGCTTAAGACAAATTGGAAAGTCTTCAACTCTTTACATTTAGGATGTGCAAAAGAACATCAATCAAGAATACACAAAATTGTATGCTAATAACTCAAACAGTATGCATCCTTTTATAAACCAGCATAGCAGACTGAGAGTGCAGCTATTCTAGAGACGGAATTAATGATCATATGCTAGAAATGTTCCATTAAAACGGTGCTTAGTTACAAAAGACTGATTTGGTTACATGCCCCTCATAATGCCAACATACTTTCAGTGAGGATGCCAAAACCTCTTAACCCTCTACTTTTTTTTTTAATAACAAAGGGCTAATAAATCATATGCATATTTATAGTAAAACTAACGAGTCAATCACTCTGCAGGCTCCTATTAAGTGAGTCTTCATCTAGCAAGCCTATTAAAGCAACACATTGTGGTAATATCATTTCTGATAAACCTGCTTATCTCAAGATAGACTTTTAAAATCATTGGAATACATTGGAAATCTTTAGGGGAAAAAACCACAAAATTTTGAGTACATCTGGGGTAACGTGGATGTCTAGGTAGACACTGAATAGCCTGTGACATTAAGGTTGGTGTAAGAACAGACTCAGTAGACCCTACATGAGACCATCAGCCACTCTATGGATTGTACAATGTCTGCTTATTGAAACTCATTTAAATTTAAGTATATAGTAACATTTTAAAATTAGCCAATTATAACATTATATAAAATTCAGGGCTTTTTTAAATGAAAAATTCCAACTACTGTAATAACAGTTTCATGCTATTTTCTGTATTTAAAAATACTGTTTTATGCACTTAAGATCATCAATGTGCATAGTTTGGAGTTCTGAAAATAGTTATAGATTGAATTAATAAATAGATGTGATGAAGCATAAAAATCAGTAATAAAAATAAATGAAATCAGTGGCTTGTAAGAGCACATGGGCCTGGACTGCCTATCACATGTTAGTGTGAAGCAACCTTTTTTTGTTGAATCTTTGATCACAGTTGGGTACAATACAATTAAGCTAGCACTGGAATAATCAGTCTGAGATCCAATCAAATTTGGATCGGTAATCCACGGCTTTATGAGGATTGGCTACTCTTGGGCCAAAGAGAGCTGACTCTGCTAACTGAGAGAGACTTCAAACATCAGTCCTGAAATCAATCATGACCTCAAAACATCCTGGTTCTTTGAAAAGCTTTTCCTATCAACAGAAAGGGACAAAGAAAATTCTAAATTTTAGGGCAAAAGGAAGTAGAGAAGAATAGACACACAATATTTGCTTAGGAAATACTTGCACTTTTACAAGAAAACAACTTTTCTGGTTGTTACTATTCATTGAACGCTAGGTCTGCTTTTGGCTGAGAGCTAATGTTTCTCATGTATACTATCTTATTTATTCTTCGTGGTGCTCATGAGATGTGAGAATTATTAGTTTATGCTTTAGAGAAGAAACCAGCAATAAGAGAGGGGAAGCAAGTTGGACAAGGCCACAAGGCCAAAATGTGGTGGTGCAGAGACTTAAAACCCTGTCGCCTAGACTCCAAGACCACTCTTAATCACTACTCTATACTTCCTTCCGCCTTAGGTATCCCTGCCACATTCACTTAACATTCAGAAGTAAAACAATTTATTAAAAAACATTTATTTTTGATCTTGAAGTATGTTCTGCATAGGGTGTTAAATTCATTCCAGAAACAAAACAATTTATTACAAACATGGATTTTGCTTTTGAAGAATTTTCTGCTTAGAACTTTAAATTCATTAATACTGCTTTATAGTCTACTACACAAACTGGGGCTGGCTGAAATCTTAATTTTCTTTAAACTACACTTTTGCGTGTGTATGAATTTCGTAAGTAAAAAGAAACTGAAAGCTGAGTCAACCAGATTAAATCATGATACTCTATAATTTCTAAACTCTTTAGTGTTTCTTTTCTCTCAGGGGAAAATAACAAATGATAGATTGTTAGGAAGGCTAGCCATGAAAGGTTTCCTGGGAGGAAAACTAAAAAAATATATAAATAATAATAATTAAAAAAAAATTAAGCTATGTTTTAATGGAAGTGAGTCAGTCTCCCATACAGCAGGAAGAACTTTATTTTCAGGTACAACTTTTATCAATAAGATGGTATTTCTGCTGAAAAGAATCTAACTCTGCAATAAATATGAAGTCTCACTTAGACAGAAGGACTCTGGAATGTACGGGTGAAGAGGAAATATTTTGGGACCAAACAAAACTGTATTTGAGACTCAGTTCTACCACTTTCCAGCTATGGGATCTGTTATCTAAAATTGAAATCAAATAGTATCTACCGAATAGAGTAATCATGAGTATTTAATAGAATAACGCATGTGAAGTGCTTGGCACAGTTTCTGAATCTGCTGACACTCAGTAAATACTAGGAGATGGTGGTGATGGTGATGGCATTGGTGGAAAACATCAGAGGTATCTTTTAGGGCAGGCCTTCACAACTTCAGTGTGTTTACAATCACCTGGAGATCTTGCTAAACTACAGATTCTAATTCAGTAGGTCTGGAGTAGGGCCCAAGAAGTTTCACCTCTAACAAAGTCTGAGGTGACGCTGATGCTGTTGGCCTGAGGACCACACTCGGAGACACTGTATGTAGACCATACACGTAAAAAATACTGGAAAACACAATTAAGGTCATTCTTCCAATGAAGTGGCTAGAATGTAGGGACTTTTGTAGGAATCATATTCTTTGGAAATGATTTTTGCTTTCCACTCTTGTGCTTTGACCACTGGACTATTATAACATTTAGTTCAGTGAGTTATTTTGAGCAGTTACTCCCTGACCTCCACAGTGGCAGACGGATAGGCAGATGTGGGTCCTTCTTGTGAGGAATTTACAATTTACCTACAATGACAAGACTCACATGAATAATACATTCAGATGGCAATACAAGGATAAATAAAATAAAGTGCAAAAAAGTACAGAATGAAAAACAGAAGCTTCTCCAGGAAGGAAAGTGGGGAGAAGCTGCTTTCAGTTGCCCACGGTGATTGTTTCAGAGGCTTTTTTTTTTTTTAATCTTCTCAGAGACTAGCTACTACAGAAAGAATGACCCATCTCAAAGATCCTAGACAAGCAGCTCTTCCCAATGATGGTGAGAATTAAGAGACTACCTTCCACCCGCAAAAGACACACAAACTTGAAATTCCACAGGAAAGGACACCAGAGATCCCTGGTACAGATGAAAACAAAGTTGAAAACAGAAGGAAATAATGCCCTTGGTGGTAGTTTAGGCACCCCAAATTCAGTATCTCTCTTTAGGGTGGGAAAGCTGCTATCACTGGTCATCAAAATAGGAACTGGGTTCTAGCATATATTCAAAGCTTGAAAATGCATGTCTATCCAAGCCCCAAATAGTGAGCTATTCTTAATATAGTTTGGGGATGGGATGATGGTGAGAGAGGTTACAAAATGTCTTAGAAATTGTTACCTCTCAAATGTTTAGGGTTTCAAGAAAAGTAACATTGAAGTCAGAGCTAAAAATACACCTCAGATCAGAAGCTGAAAACCATATATGGTGAAAATATTTATATCATGTACAATACATATTTGCTTTGCTTCTCTTTTCAAGATTGTTTTGGGCAAAGTCAACAGAAGAGTAGCACTTTTAGATCCAGACCCAGATATATATATATATACACACAGACTCCCACACAAACTTACAGACTTTGACAAAGTCCCAAAGGCAAAAATAGTTTACCATTTCACAAAAATTAATTAATGCAAGTGAAGAATGGAATCAATTAGAGGTAAAGTGCTGCGTAATATAAAATACTTTCTAATCATTGCATCTAATTAAAAGGAAGAGAAAATCATGACTTTTAAAGGGCCTTAATTATTAGAGAAGAAAATTAATTAGCAGAAATCTCAGCTGGACATTCAGGGATGTCTTTGGACAAAAGGAATATCCAACTAAGGAGACTTGGCAGGCCAAAAAAGATCAATGGAATTCCTGAAACTAGAAGCCTTGAGAACTCTGAATAATACAAGCTTGTTTGCTAATCAGCGGCACGTTCACTACGTATACTAGGATCCCAGAAGAAGATACACTATAAACTTGGTAGAATAGGCTATGGGGACCTCTAGTAAATTATCTAGACTTGTTTTTATCTTGAGTATGAGAAGTGGATGAGTTTTCAAAGGATTAGCTTGGTGAATCAATCTATGTTCAACAATCTGAAGGTGCTTCAAGGTCTTCCAGTGGCCTCAAGGTTTTCATTATAAACATGAATTATTTCCTCCAATGATGGAATACAATCTGTTGGTCATTATTCTTCTGGTTAATAACATGATGGATATCAGCCTTGCCTCGTTTAATTCAACTTTCTCAATCTCATATTCTTTGTTTTAGGGTGGTATCTTTCTTCTTAGAATATTTATTTTATTTTCTAATTATACAAACAACACAGGCTCACTGAAGTTCCTGTAGAAAACTGAGTAAATGCTCAAAAGAAACAAGGGAAAATTAGGTCATTTCATTTGGATTTTATTGGGACTTTACTGGATTTTAAGGTCAAGAAGTGGTCATGAAGAGAGAAAGTTTGCTTCTTGAATGTCGTTTCTGTCATTTATTTGACATATTTATTATATAATTTATATCTACTGTTGTTGTTTCAAGAAAAATTTGAGATTGGTTTCAAATGACATGACAGTGCTAATGAAGACAGTTATATTGACAAGTTGTTTTAGCTCTGTTGAGAAAAAAGATATTCTTGACATAAATTCATCATATCCTTCGTAGCTTCTGCTTTACAGAAATGAATATGGAGAGCATCAAGTTAAACTAAAGATTGGCGTATTTTACCATTTCTATTCTTAAAAAAACTAAGAAGAAAACTACCTGAAGGAAGAACTTGGCTATGCCTATTTATAAATTAGGGACAGAATTACATAGGATGCATATATAGTTTTAAAGACAATGTAAAGTGGCAGAGGTGGGGAAGTAAGTGGGACTGGCCTCCTTGGGGCTGGCAGCACTGAGAATTCTGTTATTTTCTAATAGAAATCCAGGATATTTTTAGATTGAGGTTTTGGGGTAATACTGAGGATGGGGAGAAAAGATAAGTACCAAACGGGATAAGTAAGTATCAGAAAGCATTGTAGTAACTATTTTTTAAAAAATTTAAAAAAAAGCAAAACTTTCTAAGTTAAAGATAAGCTAAACTTAGTTTTTAAAAAATTTTTATTAGAGTTGAAGTACAGTTGATTCACAATGAGAGTTAGTTTCAGGTGTACAGCAAAGTGATTCAGTTATACACACACATATATATATACATATATACATATACACATATATACATACACACACATATAAATTCTTTTTCAGATCCATTTCCATTACAGGCTATTACAAGATACTGAATATAATTCCCTGTGCTATATAGCAGAACCTTGTTGTTTACTTAGTTTATATACAATAGTAGACATATTTTAATCCCAAACTCTGAATTTATCCCTCCTCCTAGCCTTTCTCCTTAAGCTTACCTTCATTTTTATATGCCTATCCATTTATTAGGAATTAGGGAAAGAAGATGAGTAGAATGCGCAGGAGTGAGAAATTTCAGAGTTACTTGCCCCAAAATAAGAGTTAAGTTGGATGAAACTGGCCACAGTTCCAAGCCAGTCTAGCCTGCACAATTTTTTCTTCATTCATTTCAACTGCTATCACAATTTTAACGCCTAAGTAGGTTTGTACCTTTATACATGCCAAAGTAAACCAAGTAACAATTATTAAGCATGTATTAGGGTAACGGGGACTGAGGCAGATTTAGACTGGAAGTAGAAGAAACAAAAGTTATCCTCCCTGCCTGTGAGGATTAGGTATGTTAAATGCTTTTAAATTGTTCCAAGACTAAATTTCATTTTCAAAAATATTTTGTAGCCATTCAAGCACATTCATGAGCAACACATAGCCGCATCCAATTAATTTTACATGACCAATTTGAAATTTGGATATAGGATTTGGAATGGAGTTTGTTCTTTTACCTTCAGCTTTGGCAAAGAAAGCTGGTAATAAGTGGACCTCGTTTACTGAACAGTGAACTCAACAGGACACCAGCATAAAATTGTCTAATTTTTTCCAATAACTGCCTTCAACCTTATACTGTCAAATAGTTCCTGTCCTTCAAGGACATCTTCAACAGAATTTATAGCATCTTCCTGTGGATGACGTCTAGCCAAGGACCACCCGAACAGAGCTGAAGTTGACAAGCTGGGGTCTTACTTGGTTCAGTGAGGGAGAACACGGGCCATGGGGAAGTGTGGGACATCACCATTGGAGGGTGGTAGAACTGACTGGTTATTGGATGTGGGCTTGTGTTAGGTGACTTTAGGAAGGGTTTCAGGAAGTGGGGCTTTGCTGTGGACTGGGAGCTGTCAGGAGGTGGAGGTAATGCTATGATTAGGTATTTTACTGAATCTCTCTAGAGGGCGTGTAGACCTGAGCTGGAGAAGAGCTGTAATTGGTCTAGAAGTAGCGGTCACTCCTGTTAGCCAGGAGAGCAGTTGTTTGGAACTCTGTGGTTTGCACAGTGATCTTGCTTTTGTCTCTGCTTAGAAAAAATTATGAAGTGGTTTTGTTTTGACTCACTTCATGATTGTAGAGCGGCCTTGTCTGATGCTGATGGTCTATGGGTTTGTTCTTATGAGCAAAAGGAGAATCTGAAGCCCAAGCTCTGAGGGACAGGGCAGCTCCTCACCACAGCAAGGCCTTAATGGTGAAACAAGGCCAGCTCTTGGCTGTCAGCAAATGTTTCTTTCTTTCTCAGGCATCGCTTTAGTTCTTATCAAGTCTAGCCTGTAGAGTGTATCTCCTTCCCTTCCTAACTGAGGCTTGATGTCTCATTTAAGGGCTGTTGTAGAAATGGGACCTTGCCCAGGGCTGGCCCTCCCCTGGAGTACACATATTAGACAGCTGTGGGCCCTGCAAATGTTGCTCAAGTTTTAATTCCTTGACACAGAAGATGGAATTCCTGCTAGAATTCTTTCACCACCCCCTTCCTTTCTCCCCACATTAGCTCACCTCATGCACTGAGATTCCTTTTCTCCACTTTATCATTACTCTTTGACTCTCGTGTTTGTCTACATAAGCCCAGGGCAGGTCAGCAAATCCCTGGCCTAAGCAGAAGCTGGAGGGAGCTTTCTCCTCTTTCTGCAGCCCTCCTGATTTCTGAGCATGGTTCCCTTGAAAGGCAAAGAGCAGCCCCATTCTCCCACAGATATGGAAGGAAGATGTGCAGCATCCTCCATCAGGCCCAAGGTGTATCACTTCCTGTCAAGATGAATGCTTATGTGGACCATTGGAGGTGGGATGGCTAGATTTTTGAGGGGCTATCAGAGCCTATTTGGCTGCTGTTTTAGAAGTCCTAGAGGGGGCATCCGTTCTTAAGTTTGTCTGCAAACTTCAGAACTACGTTTCTTTTTGGTCCTAGCTTTGGATCCTAGTCTATAAGTTCAGACAAGTGGAAGAAGTCATGCTCAGAATCTCTTTCTATAGGATTGCAAGGAAGAGTTCTAAATCTCTTTAAAGACTCAACTATTTAGATTCACTTATACTTGTATCATCATGTTAATTACAAATATTTCCCCCAAATTGATAAAGGCATTTCCACTTGACCTAGAATGGAAACCAATCTTTCACTTGACCTAGAATGGAATCCAATCTTTGGTTATACCTGCTTCACATACGCTTCTGAGAAAGATTCAAATGCTTGGGGAAGAGTGCCATGATTGATTAACAATGTCTGTCATGTGTATGGACTAGGAAAGTGGAGGTGTGTTTGCTAAGCTTATGCTGACCCTACAGTATGCAATACTTGTTTACAGTAGCAGCAGTATTGTATGTTGTTGAAAGCAACAAACTACTGTGGAACATTTTTATAATGTTCACATTTTTATTAATACAATTTGAATTCCTCTGCCAATAGAAGTGAACTGAGGAAACAGTTTATATAGGCAAATAAAAATAATAAGTTACACAGTAATAGAAAAATGTTGAATGAAAATACAGAAATCATACATAAAACTCAGTTACAACTAGATAGTCTATATGCCATTTTTTTAGTCACAAAATATGCTTGACCTCCTGAAAGGGTTTATTTGGGTTATTTATAAAAATTTCCCTTAAAAATGATTTTTAAATATATCATCTTTCTTATAGTGATTGAAAGAAGTAAGCCTAACTAAGCAGTGAATTCACTGAACAAGCAGAGATTCAGAACTGACTCTGGGAAGTAATTAGATGAGGGAAATCTGGGAATTTAAATGGCACATACAACAAGGGAAACTGCTAGGAAATATGATAAAAAAAATTTCTTCCCTGTTAGAAGGAGAAATTATCAATGCAATAAGCACCCAGAGAAAACTATTCTGAGAGCTGAATCTAGTCACAGTGAAAATGGAGACAAAATATACTACCATCAGCACTTTCACCCATGTTATTTTAACATCATAAATCCTTCTGTCTTATTGGCCAGTGGGGAATAACCAGTATGTTCAGGAAATTGTTGCCTTTTATCCACATACACTTTTGCAAAAACCAAAAGGAGCACTGACATTTACAATACGTTAGCTGACAAAAATAAATGAATGGAAACTTCAACAAGGATACTCATATTGGTTACTGGAATTAATCTATTATCCATTCTGGGTCAGTAAAGCAGTTGCAAATGGTGGGCAAGTAAAGAGAATGTTGCCAGAAGATGAGCCTGTGAATACATATGTAACATTGTCAATTTAAGAATAAAACTGATAGGAAATGAAATTTCATGGTGCCTTGGTTACTGTCACGGAAATCATTTAAATTTAAATTATAACAAACAAACTCTAGAAAAACCCATTTAAAATCCAAAGTTATCATTAAACAATACCAGAATACTTCATATTTGACACTTGGAAATTTGGACTTCATTGCAGCTAGTTGTATGCAGAGGGAGGTGAATGAACAAACCTACTCATTTTCAATTAGACCCAGAACTGAGGTTGAGACAGTCCTGAATTTCTGGTTCAGGTCTTTTCCTGAAGTAACCAAATTCATAGCTTCAATTCTTTACTTTGTTCTCATTAAGTAAATGACCAAATGCAATATTAATCAGCAAATTATATTTGCTTTCACTTTTTTCCTACTTGCAGAGTTTCACTTGAAGATATGTAATGAGCTGTTTAGAAGTGAAGTGCATATAACATGTAGGCAAGCTGACTTGACTTTGTTGTGTCCATGCACTATCAGCATCTGTGTGACCAATGTGGAGCAATTTCATAAACTTTCTATGCCTCAGATTCTTTATATGTACAGTGGGGATAATAATGCTACCTAAAACAAGATTTTTATGAGAGATAATTGGGATCATACTTATGAAACATCAAGCATAGTTTGTAACACATAGTAAGCATCCAACAAATATTAGGTGCTCTACTAAACCATCAAAATCTGTATTTTTGACATACCTGGTTAACAAAGTAATAGACTATGACATGTACACCATCATTCAAATTTTTTACACTGTGGTATTACCAGTTTAGTCCATAGTAAATTATCCACAGTAATTGTTTTTAAGAATAGCAGTGTTATATAAGCCATCAGAAAAATGCACATCAGCATTAGAAAATAGCACTTCATATCTATTAGGATAATTTTATTAAAAAAATAATATGTCTTCATTGGAGAATTGCTTATTTAGGTCTTCCGCCCATTTTTAGATTGGGTTGTTTGGTTTTTTGTTATTAAGTTGCATGAGTTGTTTATATATTCTGGAAATTAAACCTTTGTTGGTTGCATCATTTGCAAATATTTTCTCCCATTCCACAGGCTGTTGTTTTGTTTTGCTTATGGTTTCCTTTGCTGTGCAAAAGCTTATATGTTTAATTAGATCCCTTTTGTTAATTTTTGCTTTTATTTCTATTGCCTGGGCAGACTGCCCTGGGAGAACATTGCTAAGATTTATGCCAGAGAATGTTTTGCCTGTTTTCTTCTAGTAGGTTTATCATTTCTTGTCTTATAGTTAAGTCTTCAAGCCATTTTGAGTTTATTTTTGTGTATGGAATGAGGGAGTGTTCTAACTTCATTGATTTACATGCTGCTATCCAGTTTTCCAAACACCACTTGCTAAAGAGACTGTCTTTTCTCCATTGTGTATTCTTGCCTCCTTTGTCAAAGATTAATTGACCATAGGTCTGTGGGTTTATTTCTGGGCTCTCTATTCTGTTCCACTGACCCATATGTCTCTTTTTATGCCAGTACCACACCGTTTTGATTATGTAGCTCTGTTGTATTGTCTGAAGTCTGGGAGGGTTATTCCTCCAGCTTCATTCTTTTTCTTCAGTATTGCTTTGGCAATTATGGGCCTTGTGTGATTCCATATAAATTTTAGGATTATTTGTTCTAGTTCTCTGAAAAATGTCATGGGTAGTTTTATAGGGATCACATTAAATCTGTAGATTGCCTTGGGCAGTATGGACATTTTAACAGTATTGGTTCTTCCAATCCAGGAGCATGGGATATCTTTCTATTAAGTCATCTTTAATTTCCTTAATCAATGTTTTGTAGTTCTCCATGGTATAAGTCTTTCATTTCCTTGGGCAGATTTTTTTCATAAGTATTTTATTGTTTTGGATGAGATTTTAAAAGGGATTGTTTCTTTACTTTCTTTTCCTGCTATTTTGTTGTTAGTATAAAGAAATGTAACTGATTTCTGTATGTTAGTCTTGTATCCTGCTACCTGCCGAATTCTTTTATCAGCTCTAATAGTTTTTGTGTGGAGCTTTTAGGGTTTTCTATATACAGTATCAAGCAATCCTCCAATGAAGACATACACATGGCTAATAGACACATGAAAAAATGTTCAATATCACTAATTATCAGAGAAATGCAAGTCAAAACTACAATGAGGTATCACCCCACACCAGTCAGAATGGCCATCACTTAAAAGTCCATAAACAATAAATGCTGGAGAGGCTCTGGAGAAAAGGGAACCCTCCTACACTGTTGGTAGGAATATAGTTTGGTGCAGCCATTATGAAAAACAGTATGGAGATTCCTCAAAAATAAAAACAGACTAACCATATGATTTAGCAATCCCACTCCTGGGCATATATCCAGAAGGAATTCTAATTTAAAAGATACATGCACCCCAATGTTTACAGCAGCACTATTTACAATAGCCAAGACATGGAAGCAACCTAAATGTCCACCAACGGATGACTGGATAAAGAAGCTGTGGTATATTTATACCATAGAATACTACTCAGCCATAAAAAAATAAAATAATGCCATTTTCAGCAACAAGAATGGACTTGGAGATTGTCATTCTAAGTGAAGTAAGCCAGAAAGAGAAAGAAAAATACCATATGATATCACTCATATGTGGAATCAAAAAAAAAAAAAAGAGGACAGTAATGAACTCATCTACAAAACAGAAACAGACTCACAGACATAGTGATAATCTTATGGTTACTAGGGGAATGGAGGTGGGAGGGACAAATTTGGGAGTTTGAGATTTGCCAGATTTAGCCACCATATATAAAAATACATAAAAACCAAAACAAAATAAATTTCTTCTGTATATCACAGGGAACTATATTCAATATCTTATAATAACCTTTAACAAAAAAGAATACAAAAACAAATGTATGTATATATATGTGTGACTAGGATATCGTGTTGTACACCAGAAACTGATACACTGTAACTGACTATACTTCAATAAAAAATAAATTAAAATATAAAAAGATAATACGGAGAAATTGGACAAGCCAAATTTGCATCACCTGATGAATGCATAAAACTGTATTATATCTAGACAATGGAATATTATTAAGCAATAGAAATGGAGTAATACAGAGATATGTGCTACAACATGAACAAATAATGAAAACATTACACTAAGTATAGTGAAGTCATAAGTGAAAGAAGCCAGTCACTAGAGACCAGATATCGAATGATTCTATTTATATGAAGTCCCAGAATAGGTCAATCTATAGAGAAAGAAAATAGATTAACAGTTGCCTCGAACTCGAGGGTTAGGGTAGGGGTGTTCAGGCATGACTGCTAATGGGTATGTGGTTTCTTTCTGCAATGATGAAAATATTCTGAAATTGATTGTGATGAGAGTTACACAACTCTGTGACTACACTAAAAGTAAATTTAATTGTACGCTTAAAAATAATAGTAAAAGTAGCAACCTCAGAAATTCTGATACTTCATGGGTAACAACCTAATCATACCTTCACCATAAGCTGTTGCCAACACCCAGAATTAAAGAATGCTTAATTCCCATCACAGGATGCAATTCTCTCAAAAGGCAAGCAGCCCTGTTGTGGATAACAGATTAAGTGTCACGAAATATCAACCCCTTCTTGGAAGGCAGTTATCCCTTTGGAGGTTGACAGACTGTAAGCAGGTCAGTCTCATTTTGGCCAAAGGGTCTAGAACAGCGGGAAGACTGTCTAGGCTCATTGGCATATCGGCTGATAGATGTTCTTAAGGACTACCACTTGGATGAATTGACCTGAGAGATAATGGGGCAGCCTGAGGCTGACACCTTACATCATGAAATGTCTGAGCAGTGTTCCTCCACTGGCTATACATTACAGTCATCTAAGCATCTAAAAATATAGCTCAGGACCCACACGTAGAGGTCCTAGGTGCTCAAGGACCCCAGGCTAGGGGAAGTCTGATTGGTTAGAGCTGGAGTTCCATGCAATTCATCACACAGAGCACTCAGTGTTCACTGGGCTAACCCAGGGGTGGAGGGCATGAAAAACCAGGAGTTCTAATGGAGGAAAATAATTTGACTCAGGAGACTTAGGTCACTCTTCAAGGGATTTATCATTCCCAAAGGACCTGGGAAAATGGACACAATATAGAGAAACTCAGTCTCTTGTGCTTTACAGAAGCTCCCTACTAGGGACCAAGGCACACAGTAGAGGGTACAGCACCGTCCCATTCCCCACTGTGCTCCAACTATCTGGCCAGGCTGAAAAATGCGCCAGCCCCCATCCATGTCCCTCCTACTGAGTTAGAGAAAGGGATATTCCAAAAGTGGTCCCTCTGTGGCATCCTCCCCACTCACTCGATAGAACGATTTATTCTCTCCTATTGCTAGAGCTATTTCAGCGCTTCAGTATTGTTTCCAACAACATGACACAGCTATCAACTTCCTCCAGGGGTAAAATTAAATGCTGCAACTCACCCGAGCAATTAAAGGAAAAGGAGAGAGTGGCAATTTGCACAAGTCTTGTGAAATCAGCTTTCTTCGCTGTTTCTTTCATTCTTTTTGGAATACATGTATGTAGGACTTGCTTCCCCAAACTCTAGCTTGGGTCCTGCTCAGGTGGTTAAATGAACAAATGCCCCTGATCTTCCAAGGGCACCCATGAATTAAGCATTTTATTACAGACCTAAGAACATTTTGCCAAAATTATAAAAATATGTAATCATTTATCTCTAGTAGATTATTTATAGGCACATCTAGCTCCTTTTCACGCCTATCATTCTTGTCCCCTTTTCCTGACAAAATGACTGATTAGAAAGGTTTCCACTTCTATACCTTTCATTTATCTTCAGTGTCTCTCATAAATGTTGAATTAAGCAGGTTTTATGAAAGTTATCATAAATTGTAGTTTTCATCGAAAGTGACTGTGACAGAGTAGATTTCTATAAGCTCAACTTCAATAACAATAACTCAGGATTTCCAGGCTTTAAACTGGGAAATTCCCATGCTATAAAAATTGTGTATTAGTCCGCAAATAGAGCTGTTGGGGTGTCTTTTCAGGTCTGCATCTCCCATTCAGTAGAATTCAGCAAACTTGAGGGGAAAGCCAGGACACAAATGTTTTCAATAAATTGGAACAAGTAAGAACTGTTTTTCCCACTATAGGCATAAAGACATTATGTTATTCCTAAAACTAACACAATATTGTAAATCAACTGTACCTGAATTAAAAACAAATTGACACTGTTATTTTTCAAAAGGTGTTTTTGAAAATTAACACTTATTGGGACCTTATCATGTATCAGTTACTTTGAATGTTTCATATCATTTAATTCTTAAGATAACCCTAAGAAGCAGGTACTATCATTATTTCCACTTTATAGATGAAAACTGTGGCAAAGTTAGTTAGTTGTACCTTATCAAGTGAATGGAAGCAATGTTATTTCATACTAAAGTAGCCTAATTAAAATTACACACACACATATATATTCACATGAATATATATATACACACACACACCCACAAATATATTAATATAACAATGTATTTGTGGAAAAACAAGAACTAGAATTACTACCTCTCTCCTATTTTACCACTATCACCTCCATAACTTCTCCCACCAGCATCATTGCTACTTTTATTACATGCTGCACACTTGACGTAGACTATCTCATTTAAATGTCTCTAAACCCCATGACTTAGGCACTTTTATTGCCTCATTTTACAGGTGAGGAAACCAAGTCTAAGTATCTAATCAAGGTCACACAGCAGGTAAGTTAGAGCATGTCCAACTCCAGAAACTCAACCCCAAACCACTGAACCATACCACAGCATGATGCCAAACACGAAGAAGAGTTTTCTCTCACGGGCCGTGGAGAACCACAGAGGAATTTAAAGCAGGGGCTTCACAAGATCCGAGGACGCCGAGTGGGCTTTGGCAGGCACGTTCTAGAAATCGTTAACTGAATTGTTGAAAATGTTCTGTCCCTCTTTGAATATTCCTGGTGGTTGACAGCTGGTGCCCTCATTAGGGGATTTGTTAATACATCATTGAGCTTGGCAAAGTGCGGGTGCCTGTTGGATGGAAGCCAGTTGAAGTTTTGCCATTATACGTATGGAAGGCAGTTTGTTATTTACATAATCTGCTTTTTTCTAATCAATAGTGCACGATTTGAGACAGGGATATTTCCTTATCTACGTCTGCATGCCAGGCCTCAGGAATACCAGGCAGAGTTACGTGCTCTGTAAATGTGTGGAAATTAAAGAATTAAAAGGATGTAGAATTCCTTCTTAGGTGACAAGTGGAGAGAAACAACACTTTCTGGGCATCTGTTGGTAATGTGGTCAGATGCACATGCCTTTTGAAGAGCAGCATTTACCTACTTGCCACACTGCAGATTTTTCATTTATTTTGGAATCCTGGGAAACACAAGCCACCTCTCTTGTTTTTCAGCATCACTATAGAAATAAGGCCATGCTCTGATAAAAAGGGTGGAGATTTTTTTTCTTAGCAAAATCTAAGTGGATCTGATTTATGTCAGGCCACCCTTTACAGATGCATCAACGTCACTGCCTCCCTAAACAACCCAATTAAAGGGTTGGAAAAGGGCAATCAAGGTGGCTGTCACATTCTAGGGAGCAGAAGTCAGGGCAACAACTGTTCTGCCTGCTGTTTTAGAAGTCACTGGAACATTGTATCACCTAGGAATTAAATTTCTACTTTTTTATTTCTTATTGGTGGAGACTGTGTGTAAGAATTGCAATTTCTTTGTAAGGATATTCTTGCCTAAGTGTAAAGAGGAGACTAGTGACTTGCACAGAGTAAATCTGTAAGAAAATGCTCCTCCTGTCACTGCCATGAGTTAAACCATATGCACATTTTTACATTGGCAAAAATAAAGTTATAAAACTCAAATGCAAAGATCATACTTTTATTTTTTATGTGTAGCTTGCATTTTCTTGCCTCTTTCCTCCTCCTTAACTTTTCCCCATATTGTATCATTTCTGTTTTCTTGAACAATGGGTAACTCTTGGACACTTTTATTTACTTTTCTTTCTTAGGATATGAAAGGATCAATAACTTATTTCATCAGTGTTCATTGAATATCTATTTTGTGTCAAGTTCTAAGGAAGCCGTCAGGCATACAGCAATTAAAGTGGACCCTTAAGGAGTTCACAGTCAAATGGCGAGGGAAGACGTGGAAACAAGTAGTAACAAGAGAATGTATTAGTGCCCAAAACTGATTTTGTGTATTTTTGTTTTTTGTTAAGCAAAGGGAGAGAACATTCTGGGTCACTGGGAGAGATTTCCCAAAGGAGGTTAAAAAATTATTTTAGGCTTCAAATGATGAGATGGGGCATTTAAGGCAAAAAGAACTGTAAGCAAGGTATGCGGTGTGATCAGATGTGCTCAGGAACAGTGCTTATTTGAGCTTCCCCAACTATGTTCTGGGGAATTCTAGTGTGAATCAGCATTCCAGAGGAGAGGAATTTCCATGGTTAAGCAACTGTGAGAAATGCTAGGCAAAACAAATTAGAGAGGCTTCTAACCTGGAGAAGCTCACCAATATGATAATATCCTCCCAAAGAAGAGAATACACACGATGTAAGGTTCATCAACCTCTTTCTTGCAGAGAAAGGAGAATATTAATCTTTGCTTTAGTGGACTATGCACATGAAGTCAGTTAATGCAGTTAAAGTTCCTGCTCAGCACAGTTCACCGCACAGAAATGTATTCAGTAAATATTTGCCATTCTTTTTCATTTCATGATAAAATTATCTTGAAACAACATAATGCTTAAATAAAGTATTTATATTTTTGGATGAGATGACTATTCAGTGGGGTTTGACACTGTGTGTCAAATTTTGGACCATAAATCATCCTTTCTTGTAGAAAAATAAGAAACGCTGGCTCCAAATCAGATATGGTGGACCAACTGAAAGTATCACCCCCAACCTGGCCCTACTCAACCTTTCTTTTTAAAGACATTTTTTAAAATATTAGAAAAGTTTTTAAAAAATTGACGTCATCATAATCACAAGAGTACACAATGAAGTTGAAAAAGACTTTCTACGAAGCCAAGTCTATATGAAGGCCTTCATGGCAATACAAGGAACAGAGAGACAAACTCACTGTGTGAAACTGTTGGGTTCAGTGCTGGGGAGACCTTTCAGCATCACCTCTTTGGATGAACAGTATGATGTAAAGAATTATGGCAATAATTTCCTCTGCCAGGAGACCTTTCAAATCCTAGCGTGAGGATTGCACTGTAGAGCCATTAATCCTTGCAATACTTCAGAGGAAGGGAGTGATGATAATTTACCCTTCCCTTGTATATAGATCAGGGTGGGAAAGGTCAGTGTCTGAGCCTGGAAGAGAACTGAAGCTATCTCACACTACAGCAGACCCCAAGCTCGCAGCCACTTGTCTAAAGCGAGATTCTGACAAGGCCTCTATTCTTTGGGGGCATTTTTAATTTTTCTCCCTTCGGTAGTTCTTTATGCCATTTCTCACTTTCAATAAAACCAATTTACAAAATTCAATCTGCAAAAGTCAAGGCTGATTCTCATTAATTGGCAGGAGGTGCTCCTCTGAAAATTGCCAATTTAACACAGTAGGAAGCAACAGGAAAGGGAAAAAAATGTTTCCACCAGGTCTATGGGACATGACATGAGGGTCACTTGACAGATCCTTGCTTGGTTAAAAAATGATGTGATTAAATGATAGAAACGAATCATTGAGAGAGCTATATGTTTCACAGGACACTAGAATTCAGGCCCTGATGCCTATAGCTATGGCCCCATTAACTGTTTGAATTGCTCTAACAATGAATGTGAAAATACCACTATGCTGTTCTAGAAAAGGAGAGAAACCAGCATGCTCACTTCTCTTTAACAAGCCTGCATATAATCATCAGGCTACATTTTACAGCCTGCCTGCGGCATCATTTTGACAAGGTGGTAAAGGCTACTCTTGATGCTCCAGTCTGCCTTCTGCCCTAGTCCCTCCACCCTAACGACTGCCATGCCATGAACACAATTCTTCAAAATCTCAGTGTTTTGGAGAATCTGCTAGGCTTGAACAAATCCCAATTAACAACCAGTCAATCTGGGCAGTTTACCACGGTGCCAATTTTAAGGAAGTGATAAACTATCACTGGAAAAGTAAAGGCATGGGGGAAAAAAAAACTATATTCACTAGAACTTCTCTGGAGGAAGTTCTATATGTCAGAGTTGCAGATTTAAATACCTCCCGGAGCAGTGAGGTCTGGAGAAGAGAGAAGCAGGTAGGCAGTTGGTGAGAATACACAGGCTTGGCTATAGGCCCCCTAGGGGATGCTGCTACTCAGATTGGGCTCCCCTAGGTTGTTGTTATGCAGAAATATTGCCCCAGGGTTGGGGCATCTTTTGGTTTTCAAAAGAAGATAGAAACAATTAGTTCTGTGTTAAAATCTCAGGGTTTTTTTTTGTTTTGTTTTTTGTTTTTAAAGCCAGCATCTAATTCAAATTTCTTTACAGACTAGTAAGCAACTCTGACACACTGCATTCAGGTCACAAGTTTTAAACCTCAATCGAATGTGGTTGAGGGGAAAATTCTGATAAGCTAGACAGTGTGAGTACATGTGGTTTTTAGGGGAGGTGGTAAGAATGATCAAATACAGCCAAGGGGTATGGTTAAGTCACTGTAACTGACAATAACAACTGGCTTCAATAAATTACCTTCTTAGAAGGACTGGTTCCTTTGTTAGATGGTGGAGGATGCAAATTTGGGACCAGAGTTGAATTGCCTGGTAGAGACTCAGAACTTGGAGAGAAGTAACTAGAGCTCTCAAATCCTCCCTCACGCAGTATTTTAGCCCTTCCTTTAAGTGAATGTTGGACAAATATTTGGAAGCTATTGATTTATATAAATGCCAAAATATTAGCCAATTTTCAGTGTCTATGTATTTGGTGATGTCTTAGATTTATATCCAGGGCAGAAGAGCAGAAAATGTTGACAGCAGCAATAGATACACACACACACAGAGAGACAGAGAGAGAGAGAGAGAGGCAGAACAGAGCCAAAGAGCCAGTAAATAATGTAGCAAATGTCAAAGTTGATGAACGTGAGTAAGGGTGTATTGGCGCTCTCCATCAAATTCTTGCAAATATTCTGCAAGTTTTAAATTCATTTCAAGTAAAAAGTTTTTAAAATATGGCTGCAAATGGTCCTCGGTGCACATAACATTTCTTCTCGAGATCCATGCTACAAGAAAGACTTAAAGATATAAGGTGGCACTTTCAAATCCTTAGGTTGAAGGACAAGTGTGTATGTATTAGGATGACTGTTGTCAAATTGTACCCAGAAAAAATGGAGAAAGTCACACATCTGGTGTCAAGAGAAGCTGAGATATAACAAAAAGTGAATCTGGCAAATTTTATTTCCTGGAATGATAGAAACTGTTCCTAATGCATGGATCAAATCTATTTTTTGACTGAACATAATGGATTGCCTTCTACTGCCCCCTCCCAATATGTGTCAAATTTATAACAAGGAAATTAAGAAGATAGCCCACTTTCTGTGTCTACCTTCACAAAAGTCAGCACGTCCTTTTCTTTTAAAGGTACTTTTTGTGTCTTGTGCAATCTCAACCTTTCCATCATATGTTGTTTTGGAAGAACATTCATATATCCAGACTCTCATTCAATTCAGGACAATAGTAGAAGAGACTAGTAAGTGTATCAGGTCAGAATAATTGGGTAAAAAGACTCGGGATGTTTAATTTGGCCTCTTCTTCTCCCCTCCCCGGCTATCCAACAATAAGGCATGGGGCAAAGCCTTTAAAAGGATCATTAAATTCAAGTGTGCATATCTGGCTTTATGTTCTTTCTTCCTGCTGATCTGGGCATCATTGGAGCCTCTTAGAGCTCCAATAATATTATCTCTACCAGAGGCTGCATCCCCTAAGGCTAACAGGGTGCAGGCAGGTATCTATAAGAGTAAAGCTAGTGTGGTGTTGTAAACAGGATACTTGTTACTCTGCTTTGGTGACTGTAGCCAGATGCGATGTAGATATTTGGGCCTAGTGTTTTTAACTGTGCTCAACAGAGAAATCTGGTAGGTGGAAAGAGTCTGACTTTTTATTGTTAAAAATTAATTTAGAAGAGTTCAGATCACTATGTGGGTGAAAATTATGGAGACATGTAAATTTTATTTGGGGGCTGGATCGGGCTATGGGCCACCTGTTACTCATCTCTGCCCTGAGGTCTTCTTAAGGACTGAGCTGTGTCTTTGCAAATTCGTATGTTGAAGTCCTAACCACCCAATATGACTGTATTTGCACAAAGGAACTTTTGAGAAAATGATTTCGATTAAATGAAATCCTAAGCATGGGGCCTGATCTGATAGGACTGGTATCCATCTAAAAAGTGGAAGAGACACCAGATGTCTCTGGGAGTAGAGGAAAGGCCATGTGAGGAAACAGCAAGAAAGTGGGTGTCTATGAGCCAGGAAGAGAGGTCTCCCCAGAAATCAACCCTGCTGGCACCTTGATGTGGGACTTCTGGCCTCCAAAATTATGAGAAAAATACATTTCTGTTGCTTAGGCCAACCAGTCTGGTATCCTGTTGTGGCAACCAGAGCAGACAAATATATAGGTCTTTTGTCTTTTTCTCTTGCCTGAAGTAAATATTTTGGTACAGGGCTATTAGTTCATACTTGATGTCTATCCGAACTATTGATTGTGACAGTCTCTATCATGGCTTTATAGCTGCCCGTGTCTAAACAGGGGTTCTTAACCCGGGGTCCACACCTCCGCAGGTTCATGGTGAGAATCTAGTGCCTGTGAACTAAGCCAGGCAAAAATGGCATCTCCTTGTTCACTAACTTTTCACTGAAATGCAGCATTTCTATGTTGATAACAAACCACAGTAGGATAAGCAGTACCTGTGACTTTGTCACTAATGGAAACCACAGTATTTTTTCCAATCATGTTGCAATGATTGCAAATATCTCAAATCATCATTTCTGCTCCACACTATTTTGAAATCATGGTAATCATCACGTCTTCAGTTTGTTCTTGTTATCTTAGTCACTGAAAAGAAGCCCATATGATATTACAAATATGCGTTTAATATTTTGATAACTTTATTTTAATATAATGGATTCCTTTTCCATTTTCTATATTTTATTTCAGTTATTCCAAAACTTTCTTCTAAGGGGGATTCAGAGGCATCACAAAGCTGCAAAGCACCCACAGCACAGAAAATTTAAAGCTCTCTCTGTTCTAAACTCTTATCTCCAGGTTACTGTGAATGGCCTGGCTGTTGTCATAGGGTAAACTGAACTCGGTCCTCCAAGCACAAGGTCTTATAACGAATAAATTAATTTGAGTTGTATAAGCAAGTTTATTTGATAATCCTGTGCTGCCAATATTAGTTTCTGGCACAGTGCCCCTGATGGGCACAGCCCCAACCAGGAGAGTCACCAAGATAGAGCATTTTCCATTCAAGTAGCTCAACACACCCTCTAGCCATCCCTTCAGGAACACATGCAAGAGCCTCCCAGCTATTCTCCTCTTTTTACCATCATGGCTTATTCAACTTTTCCCAGCTAGATCATCAGCTCTAAGGATGATGTAAAAATGAGGCTGCATTCTCTGTGGCAGAACCACACTGCACAGCAGAGTTCCTAGAACTCAGCAGGCGCTTAGAAATGTTGACACAAAGGTGAGAACATGAAAAACCACAGTACAGCCGAGCCTGTCCCTGAACCCAGCAGAGCACCTGCTTGCCTGAACCCTGTTCACCCTGAGCTCATGTCCACGTCTCTGTTTCCTCATCCAACACCACGACTGTCAGCTCTTCCCTGCCTCTCCTGTCTGATTACACTTCATATATGGTTCTAGGCCACATCCTACTTCTTACCACAATATGGTGTAATTTGATTTTACCGAAAATGTGTTGCTCATTATTTGTCAAATGCTGTGCTAAAGTCTTGCCTATAACACCTCACTGAATTCTACTAGTAAGCCTGTGATGTAAGTATTATGATTATACCCATTTTCCAGAGGAGAAAACTGAGACTTGAAAGACTACCTAATTTGCTCAAAATAATATATTTCGCAAACTGCAGAAAGAGGAATCTACTCTAGCTCTCTCCACCTCCAGAGCCCATGCCCTCGACTCCCTGGGGGGGCAAATATCCAACTCTGAATCTTGAAATCATCACCTATTAAAAGGATTACTGGATGATTTATTGGGTAATAGTCAATAGTCTATAGGTTCTATGATATCACTTATATGTGGAATCCAAAAAAAAAAGACAACAAACTTATTTACAAAACAGACAGACTCACAGACAGAAAACAAACTTATGGTTACCAGGGGGAAAAGAGGGTGGGAAGGGATAAATTGGGAGATCAAGATTTGCAGATACTAATTAATATATATAAAATAGAAAAACAACAAGTTTATGCTGTATTGTACAGGGAACTATATTCAATATCTTGTATTAACTTATGGTGAAAAAGAATATGAAAATAAATATATGAGATACATGTATGCTTATGTATGACGGAAGCCTTGTGCTGTACACCAGAAATTGAAACAACACTGTAAACTGATTATACTTCTAAACTGACTATACTATATGTATATATATACATACACACACACACACACATACAAAAAA
The DNA here is from genome assembly GCF_048564905.1 of Vicugna pacos. Taxonomy (NCBI): domain Eukaryota; kingdom Metazoa; phylum Chordata; class Mammalia; order Artiodactyla; family Camelidae; genus Vicugna; species Vicugna pacos. The sequence goes on from NC_133003.1 coordinate 40,987,583, forward strand.
TGGTCTATAGGTTCTAATGGGGAGAGAGGTTATATTTTGTAATAACTTCCATATGTAAGCATTTTGAGGTTTTTTTGTTTGTTTAACTCATAACAACATGATGAGTTTGATTAGCTGCGGAAACGGGTTCAGAAAGATCAAGTGACTTTCCTTAGATTGTACAACTTATAAGCAAAAGAATTAAAATCCTTACCCACCTCTAACCTTCACTTGCTATACTTGGGTTCTTTTATGGTTCCACCAGCCTCCCTTCACCATACCAGGCACAGGATTGATGCAAATAAGCAAATGAACCAAAAGAGATCTTCCAATTTGCTCTAATCTCCCGCTTCACTTTAGCAGTGGAAAACCAGCCTTGCTGGGCTAATGTTTATAACTTTAGGGAAATGGAGTGGTTTCACCATCATTTGCTATATTGGAATATCTAATATACCAAATTGGAGTATATTGGAATATCCAATATAGCAAAATACAATATTTGCTCCAACTCTGTCCTGGGCTCTGTGCAGATTCTCCCAGAAAAAGACACATGGACACAATCTGTAACTAATTCGGTTTTCCCATCCCCCACTTGACTTGTGTTAATAAGACTGAAATCTGGTTGAAGCAACTCTTTCATGAATGCATGCTTTCTACGCCTTCCCCAGGACTTGGTCCCTTGGCTTTCATCGGGCATGTCCTCAGTTTGAAGAACCTGACCACCACCAGGGTGATTTGGGACCACTACTGTACCGTAGCCTCTGAGTCTCCTTTGAGAATATCTGGAGTTTATTAACAACGTCTGTCAAGCAAAACAATAGAAGGATGACAACGTTTTGATTGCACTCTTCATTAAGGGATCTTTGAGAAACCAGAGCAATTATCACTTTTAAAAGTTATCTAATCCCAGCAGGATTTTATCATAAGATCTTAACTGGCATCAGAATAGAAGTTAAATAATTATAACCATTATTTTTGGAGTGAAGAGGAGTCTAAGGAAATGCTTTATTTTCCTAAGGTTGGCAGGCCTTTGAGAAAGCATCCATCTTTCCTCTATAGAAAAAAATCTATAAAAATCTTGTCAGGGAGAGCATTTCGCATCCTTTTTGGCAATACTCATGGTTTGAAGAGGTGGGTAGGGATTTAGATGTGAAACTCCCCCAGATTTTAAGGCCAGTTGTTGCAGCTACACAGTGAGAACTGCTTACAAAACCTGGTGTCGGATACCTTTGAAATAAAGGGCATTGTTTTTCAGCACCATTCCCCCTTGTCACTTTAATTAAACTAAATAACAGACATGTTCAAAAAAATGAAATGCAATTGGCAGTTTCACCCATTCTGTATATTTCCCAATTTCTCAAAGGGTTTTGAAAGAGCAAAAACTTTAAAGTGACATTCTGTGATCCAGGCACTGCTCTTTGAAGATTAGTCCCACGCTTTCATGAGATCCTCAGGGCACATAAAAGCAACACACCCATCTCTCGTTTCCCCTGATGTCTCATACAGCCTGGTCTGGAGTGAGGCAGGTACAAGTGAGCAGGGAAGTTTGGAACAGAAAATGACCTTGGTTGTCAGGCAGATACTGAGGCTGTGTTCTGGGGCCTGCTTAACAGCAGGATCAATGGGGGTCTTTCTTGGAACTAAAAAGGGGTCTTGTATTCAGCAGGCAGCCTTACTCCGGCTGCCCAAGGCTGAGTGTGTCAATACAAAGTGCACGTTCATTACGGCAGTGTAGACTACTGCTTAGTAACAGGCACTGGGGCCAGGCAGATCCAGCTTCCAAATCTGCTCTGTCCCCCCAACAAGCTGCATGACCTTGGACAAACCCCCTGATGGCTACAATTCTGAGTCTTCATCTGTTTTGCCGAGATCCTTACAGCCCCTCCATAGAAGTGCTGCTATGCAGAACATAAATTCCATAAAATCATCCCAGTTTTATTTACTGGTATATCCTGATGCCTAGCACAGGGTGGTGGCACATAGTGCCCAATAAATATTTATGTATTTAGAACAAAGAATAAATTGTTTTGTATCAATTTTAGTTAATGAATAAAATACTTAATCAATATAATTTAATCAAAACATTAAAATATTAGTGATAATATTTGATTAAAACATTTAATAATAAATAAGTAATTTTTATTAATAATGAATAAATAAATATTTTTACCTAGAATAAATGACATGATAAAATTTTTAGTATATTTGCAGTCTATTAAGGCCCAACAAATAGTTGCTATTATTATTTTTTAGTCCCAGGTCTTTCAAATTGGCCTCATACAGACTAAACAGTATGCATGATTGACACCTCTTTCCTTCTTTTACCTAGAGCTTAATTTTCTCTATTTTCAAGTCTCTATGAGCTATATTTCAGTGACAAATACTAAATACTTCTTGAGCATAATCATCATGTTCGACGTCAGCTATGTAAAAATTTTTCATAAAAATGTATTTGTAATTTAAATGGGAAAATAGATGCTGACACTATTCACCTTGCAAAGCTTTGATGATTCAAATAATTTCTTTGGTTGGGTTTTAACAGCTAAAGTGATGGAAGGCTGTAAGGATTCTTTGAATAAATTTCCTACTCCAATTCACCAATTTTTCTAATACTGTTTCACTTACTTCCTACTTAATTAATTTATGTAAAGTTTGTGAAACTTTGTTGAAATTTAAGGGGAGTTTCCCCTCTTTAATTAGACACAACTCAGATCTTTATGGGGTTTTCACATTCTCTGATCATCTGCTATATTTTATTTAAATAAGTTCTACTTTCAGTTTACAGAGGAATGAGTCTGTACTGAAATAGCAGCCTTCAGTTAACTACTATGACCAGAAGTGAGTCGAGGGCAAGGTGAGAGTTGGTAGAAGAGGAGAGGGTTAGGGATAGAAGTAGCAGAGAGACAAGTGGAGAGACTGTCTTCAGTCTGGCGCTCTCCTCTCCAGAGAGATGCAATAGGATTGAGCCAAGTTTAAGAAACCAGGGCATTCTTTCTTAAAGTATATTAGAAAGAGTCCACACATCAAGTATCTCCTAACACTGCAGCTACCTGAACCATAAAACAGATATTTTGGGATAGAGGACAAAAATTTGTATTTTTAAAGTCTTCACGTGGACACCCTTAGCACCAAAGCACACAAACCCAGGACATCCCACATGAGCAATGAGAGCTGGGCTGTAAATTCATCAGACCCCAAAATCCTTTTTATAGGTAATATTTTATAACACTTCCTCGAATCTCTTAGATCATTAATAGAAAAAGTAACCTACCTATGCACAGTGCTGAAAAAAATCCATATACTTTCCTAAATGTAATAAAAACCAGAAATAAAAAGCAATTTATAATGGATATACATTTGATACGTAAGTGTTCATATTCAACTACACTAGAAGACAATGAATCAGGTCATGCTTGTATTCAGATGTTATTACCGTGAATATAACAGCTAGGAAAAATGTTGCTCCAGGTGTTTTGTGTTGGCAACTCAAAAACTAAAGCACCGCTGCCATTAGTGATATAATTTTCCACAATGCTGAACAATTCTTAGTAAAATTTTGAACAAAAGACCATTTTCCTTTCAATTACATTGTATTTGCATTTTTGGCAAAATCAATTACATATAAAAATGATGCTAGGAATATTCTGTCTTTGTAGATCATATGGAGTTAGTTTCTTAGCTCAAATAATTACAAACAGGCTACAGGAATGTCCAACTCTCATGCCAAATGCAGGATGGAGCACAATTCATTGTGCAATTTTTTTCTCTTCTGTGCAGGAATTCCAACACCCCTAATCCACACCCTCCAAATGCAAGGAAGATTCCCTTCAATACACCAATTCCTGCAACAACTAAAAACAATCCTTTCCTCATTTTGTACTATTCTTCCATTTAGAACCATTGCACTAGAGAGCAAGGAACCAGTGAGAGACATCAGAGAGCAGAACCTATAGAACACCTGTCATGCGGTCACTGAGCCATGACCGAACAGTCTCTGTTCATTTGCTATGAACACCCAGAAATTCTTTACCTCCAGTATGTGATCTCATTGCCATAAAAACCCTTTGAAATAAGTTTATATCCCTCACTTCACATATAAAGAAATCAGCGTTTGGGGTTATGTGGCCTGTCCAAGGTCCCTAAGTGGCATGGCTGACATATGAACCAAAGTGTCTGATAGCCAAGGCATGGGCTTCCCACGGCACCTGACATCCCAGAACAAGAGGACAGTGCTGATCATCAGCAGTGCCAGTCTATGGTGAAATAGCCCACAGGAAAAAGGGAAAAGTTTAGGTGTAACTTGCAGCAGTGAATTTAATAGTATTTAAGGCTGGAAATGAACACACAAAGGAGCTGGGAGAATGGCTCTGCTCTCATGATCCCTTGTCCCAAATTGGATTTTCCAATTATCATTTCCTAGCCATGGGAAAGAAGAAGGAAGTGTGAGACATGCACACCCACCATTTTCAGGTGCAAGGCTCAGAACTGCACCCATTACTTTTGCTCAAATTCCACCAGCCACAACTTAATCTTATGACTATCACTAGTGCTTGGAAGGCCACAAGATAGTCAGTCTTTCAGTAGCTAGGACCAAGACGAACTTGGGGTGAGGGGCAATTCTCTTAGCAAATGAAGACCTCTATTTTTTTCTTTAACTATAGAAAGAAGGAGGATGGATATTTCAATGTCTCATATTACAGGAGAAGAAGTTGCATTTCAGAGAAGTTCAACATGGCCACTCTCACATAGCTAATAAGCAGAAGGCTTCAAATTCTTGGCTGTCAGAGTCCAGGCCCTTGCCCTCCAGCAGTTGTTACACGGGCCCTGCAACTCCTTTTCACATCCATTCCTCTGTTCATCTGTCCATTTATCACCAGGTTTGGGAGTAGACTTGAAAAGCAGGGCAGCAGGAGAGCCCACCAGGCCTAAGAAAGAGCCACCTTACCACACACTGCTCACCAAGCACACTACAGGCGGTTGCACTGAGCAAGGCCATAGGAATCCCAAGGCAACCCCAGATTGGGCAACGTTTTTGGGGGCAACACAAATCCAGCACAGACAAAGAGCCATGTGTACTCCACTCTCCATTTTTTGTGGGGGAGAAATTGTGGAGAAATGCAGCAAAGAGTCAAATAGGAAATGTTGCTTTCTTATTTCACTATTAATATACCAAATTTTGCATTTTTTTTCAGAATCACTATCATTTTGAAAGCATGAGATAAAAGAATCTGTTCACCCAGAAAGAGCATGTTAAATTAGGACAGTCTAGATAAAGTCCCCAAATTTTGAAAAATCTGGAAACCATCAAGTAATTCCAGCATAGTTAACAAAAGTGAAGGAAAGGGGCAGGGAAGAGAAAGAAAAAAGAGGCGAGGTGGTGGGCTGGTGGGAGAGGGGGGCAAAGGGAGAGAGTAGGAGAGGGGAAGGGAGGGGAGGAGAGACTGTTTCCCCAGCAACAAAGAGAGAGAAGAACATTTTATTCCTTCGAGCCTGTTCTATAAAGTCTAAGATGGAAAATGGTAAAAATGATATGTGTTAATAAAATCAGGTAAAGGCAATGTGGCCCCAAATATTTTATCATTTAACCCTCTAAGGGAGTCCATTCCCTCATCAGTGATAGGTGGAAGAAAAATTACCTTTCTAAGTCTTTTTTAGTCTGAAATAATATGATGTTATTCAGTTATCAGGGAAAATGACATTCTGGAAGCAGCCCTTCAACCCAAACACGGCTGCTATTCTTTGCTCTGACACTTGCCCTTCTTCTAACTGCACTCGTTTTTAGCTTTCTTTCTGGGTGATTCCTCTGAAACACTCATTTAAGGTGCATTTGGTGGATTTGTCTGAAGTTTCCCTAGGACCTGAAGTGAGGAGTGGCTCAGTCCCACCAAATGGAACATTGCAAACTTATCTCCACAATGATTGGTTCAGGGAAGGTCATATAATCCAACAGAACCAATAACAGGCATAGAAACTTTCATAGGTGGTGTTTTAAGGAGCCATGCTGTAGCTTCCGTTCCCTTATAAGAGAAGTTTTAGAGTTGTCATGGGTCTCCACATAGAAAATGAAAATGCAACTGGCTTGACAATATGAAGAGATTATTTTGTTTGAGAACCCAATAATGTGACTTCTACTCTGGGACTTTTTAGTTACATGAGCCAATACATTCTCTTTGGTCAGTTGTTGGCTTCTTTGGTCTCTCTGGTCTCTAAGTCAATTTGATCTTTTTGGTCTTTCTGGTTTTTAAGTCATTTTGGGTCAGATTTTCTACTACATGAATCAGCAAGAACTTTAGATGATGAAACTGATCAGGACCCTGCTGTGTCCCCTGCCTCCTGTTTGTAAAAATAAAGCTTTAGCCTTCCAGGCCTTCCCCAAGTCCCAAAGAGCAAGTTTAATCAGAGAAATGAGAAAATGTAGAAACAAAGGAAAATAGTCAAGCAAGACAAAATATTAACAGTTTAGCCATTAAACAAAGTCCAAGACCTTGAGTTCCTCCTCAAGGTCTATATACAATACCCTGAGTTATATCCTTAGTTTGTTTTGCAGATACTGAAACCCCCACCAGGAGGAAGAAGTTAACTGCATGCTGACCACAAGCAAATAGACCACAGACAGGTTGAAACCAGAAGGTTAATGATGTTGACTCCGAGTTACCTCACCACCAACCAATCAGGAGAATGTTCACAAGCTGATCAAGTACCCTGCAACCCTCTCCCTCACCATGCCTTTAAAAACCTTTCCCTAAACACTATCAGGGAGATTTGGTCTTCTAAGCATTAGCTTCTAGTACTCCTTGCTTGGCCTTGCAATAAATGCTGTACTTACCTTCACCACAACCCAGTGTCAGCAGACTGGCTTTACTGCACATAGGCTAGTGGATACAAGTTTGGTTCTGTAACAATGATGGGCATAAAATGCATCAAATCTAAGCACTGGAGGAGCAAGACGGAACACTGAAATGAACCAAGTCTACAGTATTTGGTATTCTAGAGTCTAATAGAAATTTATTCACTGCAAGAATGCTAAGAGGATGATCAATTTAATGTATTTGGGAATGAAGCTGATAACAAATGAAGGCAAAATTCCCTCCTAGATATTCTTTCCTTTTTCATTGAACAAATATAGTTATTGACTTGGCTAGCTCCTCGGCCTGGCCTTGTTCCATGTGTTGTGATGGATCTAGCTTCCTTGTGGGGAAACCTACAGTTCCTCATTGATGAGCCTACTCAGACTCATATCCTGGGGACAGGAATGCCATTCCTAAATGTTATGACTAGAAAAGACCCTAGGAATAACCTGGTCTTTCTTCTCAGACCCCAGTTTAGGGAATTTGAGCCCCCAAACATTAAGAGACTTGTTCAGTAACAGAGAACTAGAAACAACCAAGATCTGGACTAGAATTTGGTTCTCTGGCTGCCTGATCAGGAAATTACATCCAGATAAGCAGGTTTATAGAATGTCAGAATTATTATATCCATAAATCAGTTTTGACAAAAAGGAGAAGAACTATCGTTTCCGGTAACTTCTCAAGTCATCTTGCTGAGCTCAATGGGCAAGAGAAATTCAAAATGTCAAGACAACCTTTAAATAATTTCAAGTAAATATCCTACCATGAATGCTCATCTGAACTCCTCAGTCTCTAAATGGCACATCATAAGAGCAAATACACTTTAGGCTTCAGTTTCTCTAACTTTGTTAAGTTTTTACTTCTTTATTTGTAATATAATAATAATACTTCCCCATAGACTGTTGTGAAGACAACATGAGATAATATAAGTCAGCTGCTCAGCACACATCTTACACATGATCACTCTACTATTATGAGCACCATTATCACTACTATTTCTAATGGTATTACTGCTCTATGACTAAACCGGGGAAAATGTCGTTGAATAAACAACGCCAAAGTACATGTTCTTTACTTTAACAATAACTAAAACATGATTTTCTTTCCATCCATTGGTTTAACTAGTTAAACTCTTATCAGAAAAATGTTCTTGTATAAATGTCAGGATGCCCAGAAACTCTGTTGAATTGTATCTTTAAGCTTGATTTAATCACCTGTGTGAACTAGCGCCCTAAGCCAATCTAACCATCTTCTCTCAGAATTGCATTGATAAAAGATAAGGATTTTCACAACATTTTTGTATCTTTACAATTCAGTAAGTTTATTCTGTTGACTTGCTTTTTGTAAAAATGTTTTCTTATATGCTTTCTAGTCACTAAGCAAAGAGGAAATAAAATGAAAATGGAATAGTTTAGTTTCTTAACAAGATTGAAAGGAAAGTGTGTCTAACCAGCTTGGAGCCCTAGAAGCATCAATGCAAAACACATCTGGTGATAAACACACTCAGTTATTCTTGAATAACAAGAGGATTGCACAATTTAATAGGAAGCATTCAGTCCACAGTTTAAGTGCTATATTCTTAGACACCACAAACCATCAAAATGGTCCCTCTTGACCCAGGTAGGAAGAATGAGGTAGGAAATAGCAGATCCTTTTTGATGTAAAACCAAAAGTCAGTGTCTTTACTTGTGTCATCGAGAGAATGTACCAGCATAGCAAAGCATTCATCTTGTTTAGCCAGCACTTAGACAACATGGTCTTGACAGGAAGAGTCTAAGTCCTTAACCCATGAAAATATCTTCTGAAAAACCAATCGTAATATATTTTCCTCTGTGTTCTCAGTGGAATATAGAGGAAGAGAAAGAAAGGAAGGAACAGAAAGCTATTCTCTAAAAGGAAATGAAGCAGAGATCTATAAAAATGCAAAATCCCACAGACATATCCAAGATGGTTCTGGTAAGAATTCAGTGATTTGGCCCTTTGATTCTTGAGATTCTAAGTCATGACACTTTCTCTCCCCTTGATTAGAAAAATTATGCAGAAAACTTGAAAGGTTTAAGCATGCACCACCCACCCAAGATAATCAGTGTGATTATTTTGGAATATGCCCTTTAAAGAATTTTTTTCCAGGTCTACAAAATCATGACAAAACTTCATAATTATTATTTTTTGCTTGCTTTTAAATAATTATCATGTTATCATGATAATAATTCTCCTACAATGTGGTTTTCAATGATTTCTCACCACCCCCATTGCTATCATGATTATTCAAAGTACCATCATCTTTCATGGATTATGGGGAATCTCCCAAATGGTCTCCCAGCTTCTGCTCTTTCTCCTTTCAGATTATATCTCAAGAGATAGCACTTAAACCTATGTCAGACAGGCTGCTCTTTGCTTCAAATATTCCAGTAACAATAGCTTTACACTCAGAGTAGAAGACAAAATTTAGTATGTCTCCCCAAACATCCTCAGTATTTTTTTTTTCTGACCTCGTATCTTACTCACTCTGCCTCAGCTACACTGACTGCTGTCCAGGTATCCTCCTGTCTCGGAGCTTAGCCTGTAATCGTTCCTTCTGCATGTGTTTTTCTTCCAGGCACCACAAATCTGGCTCCTTTGTTTCCAGCTGGATTTCATGCCTGCCTCTCTCTCATTGTGACTTTCATGGGCCATCTTATCTAAAATTGCAGTACACCCCCATCCATACTTTCTTTTTTTTAGTTCCAGTTGTTTATTTGAAGGTAACCCCAAGAAATGCTGAGCAGGAATGGGAAAGTGAGACAAGGAAGGGAGAGGACCTTAAAGAATATGTCAGAAGACCACTACCATAGGCAACTGGGATGAATCCACTGGCGAGTTCTTGAGATGCTTCATGGAATATGCTACTGAAATGTCTTCTGGAGGTGCAAGGATGCTGAGGTATTTATCTAACCACCCACGTGGCCCAGTGTGTGCTCTTAACAGAGAGACACACAGGAAGGCATTAGCATGTATGGGGACTGTCTGCAGCGATCTCAGGGCATGGGGGTGTGGTGTGCTTGGCAGCAGTATGACACAATTAACATCTTCCAACTGGCTGTCCTATCTCTAGTCTTACCCTCTCCCTCCCACCCCCAACTGCTGCTCCCAAACTGATCCTTCTTGAACACCAAAAAGGTCAAGCTATTCACACGTCTGAAATCTGTCAATGCTCCTCCCTGCTTTTCAGAATAAAATCCAAATTTTGCCATTTCACTCTTAACCGCTCTTCAAGCTTCATCTTTTACTCAAATGAGGCTCTAGGCAACGATGCTAACTCTGGATTCTCTCTTAAACCACACTCTTGAGGTCCTCATATACAGCTATCCTCCCGTCTGAAGGCCACTCATAAATATTTAACAGACAGTTTACAATTGGCTACTCTATGCCAGGCACTGTGCTAGACACTGCTGATACACTGAGGACTAAATCACAGCTCCTGTCTTCTAGGAGCTCACTGTCTCACATCCACCTGATGCTTTTTCTCCTTTCCTGTCTCACTTTTCCCCTAAGCACTTTATTATTTAACATATTTATTTTGGTTATTTGTCTTGTCTATTGACTTTCTGTCTCACTATATTACGGTTTTGCAAACACAGAGATTTTTATTTGTTCCCTTGAATCTCCAGGGTCCAGGATGGCACATGGTATGTAATAGGAGAGGAGCCCAATAAATATTTGTTGAATGAGTTCTTTATTAAAACTACTTAATGAATGGCTTCATAGTATTCTTTTGTTTTCAGGTAACATATTTTACCAGTCAGCTTTTTGGCCTCTTACTTTGCTTCCATTTATCTTTTTTCAATAAGTGACACTTAGGTGAACCTCTGTGAACATACATCTTTGCCCATATTTATAATTATTTCCTTAAGTTCAATTCCTAGAAGGAAAATTGCTGGATTAAACCAGTTTATAATTCTATATCAATTGTATGTCAGTCCTGCTATATATGTAAGACAGTATTTTCTTTTTCACACCCTGACCCTGAATATAATCATTCTTTTAGCCAATCTGATAGGTATTTCATTGTGGTTTTAATTTGCATAGTTCTGCAAGCTGCATCCCTTTTTGAAAAGTTTTGCTGCGGCCTGTCCTATTTTACGTTATTTTCTAAGATGGCATGGAGAATCAATTACTAAAAGAACCACACTGAAGTCTACTTTGTCCTCTCTTGATCTCTACTCATTTTCTATTAAAACACGACAATAAAAAGATGTCACACTTAGAGATGATGGGATACTTGGATGACTGATGATGTTTTATCTCAAAAGGACACCACACCATTTTGGTGATAGACCCAACCGAACAGATAAACCTTTGGATAAACTACCGTAAGAAGGCACAGTTTCTGGGACATCTCCCACTTTGGACTTTGGTGAGAAGCTCTCAGTACCCCTAATACTGGGCCATCTGCTTTTGAGCTCAGAAAGCCACTTAGAACACCTATCACCTGCAATAAACTCCATCTTTCAGTATTCACAAGCAAACCAAGAACCCACCCAGAAATCCAAGGTATTGGATCCTCTTCTTTCCTCCTACTCTGTTTTTGTTTCCAGCGTAAATACAGGCAGGCAGAGTGAGAAATGTTAAATCAACTTGAAAGAAGTCTCTACCTATTAACTTTGAGCTAAAACTGACTGTACATGGATATCCAAGGCTTCAACACAGTGTTTCAAAATTCAAGCCCACCGCACAGATTAGTTCTGTTCTGGAAGAATCGAAACCTTCAGGCATCTTGGCTAGACAGTGGATCCCTGGACACACTATTCATGCCTAACACAGCCCTCAGTGGCTCCAGTGTATGTTTTCAATGAATCACATCAGGATCTTGACCAAGAAACCCAGAGTTGGTGCTCATTTTGGGAAGCCAATTTCTCTTTCCAGCTTAAAAATTTATTAGCAAAAGAACATGATCAAAGAGTCTACTGCTATGACATCAATTAGCGTAAGGAATCTACAAGAGGGGAATTTTTCTTTAATGTTTTCTCAGAATTCCTCCCTTTTATGAATTTGCTTGAAAAGGTAGGTTATATTCAAAAGCCTCCTTTAGGAAAACTTATCTTCCTTTTCTTATACTGTTAGTTTTTTTAAGCAGACTCTTAATTTTTAGATCTTTTTGAAGAACTAGTTTTCCCCTGGATCACAGGGGAAATAACCTCTCCCTTCCATTTCTAGTTTAGCTAAATTTGAGGCTGGGGCTTATCAAAGTCATCTGTAGGGAAATAAAGAAGCTGTCCCTGGTCTCTGTGCCAAATTCATCATGCTTAACCTCCTCTGATGCTAATGAGAATCGTAGTTGACTACTCCCAAAGGAATGCCACAGGAAGCTGAACTGTGTTCCTTCTGCATTTGAAAGGACATTAAAATGAAACCTGCAGCTGTTTAGAATGTGGTCAGGAAGACTTCCCAGGGACTTTTTCTCAGAACGCTGGGGCAGATATAATGAGAGGTCTAGGTCTAAGCTTTAGGGGAAAGAGATCAAACCACAGGAATCTCAACCTTTGTTCTTCCAGAAAAGTGAGAGAAATGTTCAGAATATAAACTGTAAAGTGCACCTTGGATCAGTGAGGACTCACAGCTTTGAGCACTTTATTTGCTGCATTTATCCATCCCTTCATGAGATGAACACGAGTTTTAAGTAAATGCAATGTTTCAGATATGAAATTAGATGCCTTAGGGAATATGACTAACGTGTTACTGAAGAAGATACCCCAAAGGGAAATAAAAAGGACCCTTTAAAATCAGCACTCAGTGGCAGGTGTATAGAAGGAAATGAAAGAGGTGCTATGATGGAGAATAGCTGAGAAGGATGCTTTACAATTAGGGTAGTCAGGGAGGGTATCCAGGAAGAGGAGACATACAGGTAGAGGGGTTAAGAATTAGAGGGTGCTGGTTATTCAAATAGCTTTTTATTCATAATATTACAGCGACTCAGAAACTTAGATCTTACTTGAACGAGTCAATATTCCCTTTTTGTCTGAGTGGGACACCTTGCCATTCAATTTCTTCGGTAACTTTAGAGGACCAGATGCTCCTGGTAACCTGCCATTCTAAGGCTTAGAAGACAACTCTGGACAAAGGGTTATTAGAGCCCTTCCCCTTCTGCATAAGAACTTAACCTTTCAGTTAATTTTCTAGTTCTGTTCCCCTGATAATCAGATAAGGGTAATATGTCAACTGTTGCTAGGCAATGTTGTAAATGATAAAATGACTCCACATGGGAAGATAACATATACACTGGGAGAAGTGCATCTACCTGATGGGAAGTCATAGCTATGAACTGTCCTGAGAGGGATAAGTACTCATATCTGGGCATGGCCCTTGAGTGGACCTCGGAAACTCTGCCTATGCTGCTATTACAAAAGATACTGATTCTGGTGGGCCCAGGGTGCTCACACACCTGCCTAATGTAGCTTCCTTGCACTCGAGCTATCATCTCCAGAAACACGCTCTGATAACCATGAGACCTGTCCCATGGACACTACAAGGATTTCCAGATTTCCACAGGAGAAGAATGCCTGCTGCTGCCCTCCTGGGAGTTTTGGATTCTGAATTCCAGCCTTTTTAGTGGACTGTGGCCTTGGTAGCTCTTGAGTTGGAATATTCATTCAAACCTAAGAAAACCCCTGGTAGGCGCTGCCCAGCAATACTTAGTGGAATTGAGAGCAGTGGAGCCCTGAGAATTTTGGGCGCAGAAGTCAAATGCAGAGTGATGGCCCTGAGTTAGGAGGAAAGCAACAAAATTCATCTTCACCTGAAGCTTACTCCTCTTCCTGCCACCTGCAGAGCCTCCTTTTCTCATTGATTCTATTACCAGCCATTTGGCAAGGCTGACAAAGAAGACATTGAAACATTGACTAGCATCTGCTCTGGTCTGTAATTTCAAGTCTCCTGGATTTCACAGCACAATCAATATTAAAAAATAATGAAGGAGCAAACACCAAGTTTTGTCAAATTTTATTCTGCCAACTAAGAGTATGAATATTGCAGCAATAGCAAACACCCTCAACTTTTAATGTCATTTGCAAGAGAAGTGAAATCTCAACACAAATGTTGGAAGGAGAAAATTCTTACATTGAATAAATTTAGCTTTATGAAGCTCTACTTTAAAACCCTCAACCAGCTTGTTGTGATTTTTTTTTTCTTTTTGTTGGTAATTAGGGGAAAAAAAATTCATCACAAGCTGACACTGGCCCGTGGCCAGTGTCTGGGAACCCCTACATCAGACATTGTCAAAGCTGCCTTCCAGCTCTGATATTTTCCAATTCAAATCTTGCCCACTCTACAAAGTCCATTTCCATCAAACAGCTTTCTGCAATGGCCCCAGTCTAATCTCTCCTCTCTGAATTATTTATATAGATGCAATCAATGCTGTGCAAATTTGACATTTGTTCAATTCTATCTTATATCATTAACTAAAATAAATATCTCCTCTGTGATCAACTTCCCAGTCTAGAAAGATGACACGCTCCTTAAGGCAAAGGAGGCACTCTTTCCCCTTTCTTACATATTACTTAGCAAAGTTCTAGGCTGAAGGTTGGCAAGCTTTTTTCTGGAAAAGGCCAGATAGTAAGCATTTTCAGGCTTATGGGCCAAGTGGTCCTTGCTGTAATGACTCAACTCTGCTGGTAGAGGGCAAAAGCAGCCATTGACAATATGTAAACAGACTGGTGTGGCTGTTTCCCAATAAAACTATACACAAAAGCAAGAGGCAGGCTAGATTTGCGTCATAGTTTGCCAACCAGTCTTGGCAAAAAAGACAGGCACTCTTTGCCTAGCTGCAAAAGGACCAAGGATTCCAGCTAAACTATTGATGTCCCACTGGTGCTGCTTAGTACACAACTGATTTACGAGCTGTTCACTTCTACATGGGAAAGTCATTTTCTCAGCCGAGATCCAGATGTTAGAACTAGAGAGAGAAAGAACACCCACTCAGTAAGCAGACTGACAAAATTAACTTCGGGTTAGGACCTCAGGGAAAACTTCCCCCTATTAATTTGTAGCTGAGCCTAGAAGAGTCTTTTAATAGATTCTGAAGGTTAGACAGTAAAACCTAGTTTTTTTTTTTAATTTTTATTATTACTTTTTTAATGGAGGTACTGGGGATTGAAGCCAGGACCTCGTGCACGCTAAGCATGCACTCTACCACTGAGATTTACCCTCCTCCCGAAATCTAGTTCTTTATGGCACTGAGGATGTCCTCCATCAGGAACACTAAGAGGCAGAGGTAGAAAGGTAAGGAGCAAACGATGAAGATGAGGAAAGGGAAGAAAAAGAGGAGGAAGAGCAGAAAAAGGGTCTGACTTCTTATTCTGGAGGATTACTTTAAACTATACTATTTTGCTTACTTTTCTATAATCTCTAAAAAAAAACCACTATGATGAGAGAATGCTGGAGGTGACAAGTTCTCATAATGTCTTTCTCTGAAATGAGACCGATTCCCCATTAGAATAAAGATTCATGTGCATAAAAGGGTTGACGAGGGGTTTGGTCTTCACGGAGTTTATCCCGTTTTGTAAAGCACTCTAGACAGCAATTGTTGAGGAACACAATGTAAATTCTGGGGACTGATTGATTGATGGATTGATCTGGGGGCTGCCCTACTGTTTTTAAAACATTTTAAATTGCCAGCAGTGGTTCTGACCCACTGTGCAGACATTAGGAGGCAGGTACATGCTTCCATTCTTAAATGACAGCCTGATGCAAGCCTATTGTTTTAAGGTATTTTGTCTTTATGGGAATTTGATAAGAATTGATGGCCAGACAGCCAGTAACAGTCAACTCTGTTTACCCGTGTGGGAGTCACAAGAGAGCACACCTTTCACAGCCCCTGCCTCACAGTTCAAGTTCAAAGAAATGGCATGCAATCAGTTCATCACTATGTATATTTGAAATAATGTGTTCCACTGCAAGGCATTTATTAATAGAACAGCAAAAGGTAGTGTTTTGTTCCTACTGTTTGACACAATAGCAGTGTAGTTCTTTTCCCTAACCATTATGTCCTCACACAACAGGCACTGTGGCCACAACTTTCAGCATATTTGTTTCATTTAAGGCAACTACTCAGATTGTCTTAGCAAATCTGAGCAGTCTCCAATGAGAAATAAGTTCTCTCACCCAATTAATGACTGTATGACAAACATATGAATAAACTAACATCACCACTGCACACTTAAAAGTTAACTGTATGAAATGAAATCAGAAAATGGACCCCAGGGACACAAATTTGGGGGCAAACCAACACTCACGCCTCCTTGTGGAAAACTGCAATCCCACTCTTACATACACTCATTGCTTTTTTGGTGAGATTTCCATTCAAGAGCCCCTGTCCTCCCTTCTGCTAAAGGCCAACCCAAATTAAGCCAAAGAGAATTGATCTTCTGGAATGTGAGTCTTTGGGAAGTTGTACAAAGATGGAAAGCCCACAGAAGGTCTTTCATCACAATGCTCATGCCTTGAAATGCTATCAGTTAGGGTCTGAGACTCACATCCTTGGGGCCATGAAGGCTCCTGTTTCCACTCAGTGTCTGTAGCCTTCTTTGGATTCTGTGAGCTGCCCTTCATACGTCTAATACATTCCTTTTCTGCCTAAATTAGCCAGAATCCAGTTCTGTTACTCACAACCAAAGGACCCTAACTGAGGCAAGGGGTGAGTAAGAATTTTAAGGAAAATAACAGAGTTTATAGTTCACCTTTTATTTTCTTTCCTATCTGAAAGATCTATAACTATAAGGTGGAATTGACCTTTCCAAGTGTGAAAAGATAATAAAAATGTTACAGGCTGCTAAAAAACGCTGAGGATTCAGTAGGTTTTAAAAATCAACAGCTTTTTAAAAATAATAAAATAAATAATAAAGTTTATCCTCATACCATCCGCTGCATATGGTCATGCATTTGGCGAACATATGGAAAGGCACATTTGCTTTAAAATAAGAGTGTAATTATTGTGAAAACCACAAAGATCAGCATCAATATGTTTCTATGGCTCCATTTTATGGGAAAGTTGGACAGATAGGAAGTTGAGTGACTTGCTGTCATAAGAAATCTTCAGTGGATGTGGGAAAAGAAATCAGGTTTTACAACTCCCTGTTCAGGCATTTTTCTTAAAATACTCTTGCTACTGAGCGATCAAGTCACTTGTGAGTGAGTTATTACCAATTTTGAGTCCTATGGCTTTGTTTAACTGTAACCTTTACCTCCAAGTTCCTGTCATTTTTATTTTCTTTTGAACTCTTATTTCAACTAGCTAGAGCACGCACCTCTTCTTTTGTTATTTTTCTGTTCAGTATGACTTGAAGTGGATTCAATTTTCCAAAAATATCTCTCTGGTTCAACAGTTTCTACACCGAATATGGTAATGTGACTCTTAATGAAAGCATTTCTCTCTCTTATTCTGGTGAATCCTTATCTCTGCTGAAAAATTATTAAATAACCGAATCATGATGCCTCTCTTTAGGTGAAAATGAGCTCTGCCTTCATAATTTAAATATATGGGCCTGGAAATGTACTTCTCCACTTGCTGTGAACCACATTCTACGCAGAGTAATTATATGCTTTTGCTGTTCAACTGCAATGAACTTGTAAGGCAATAATACTCTAATCAATGTCTCATGCTTATATTCAGCCAGACTATCACTCCCTTTAATGTGCAGTGCACTGACTTCTCAGAAGAGCATCAATGAATGACAGCCTGTTTTCCTTCTTAACTGTAATTGTGTATTTACCTTGAACCCTAGGATGTGATCATAACAGAGGCTTAGTTGCTCCTTGTGCTTCAGTGGGGCTTTGCGTCCATGGGTAAGATGCCTAATTGAAGGTGTATTTGGCCACCTGAACTCACAAAGATTAAGCAATTTAGAACTAAGAGCAGCCACCATGGTGCTTTACAGGGGCTATTACAGCAGTAGCAGTTTAATTTTCTGAACCAGACATCCAATTACAACACAATCTTTAGCTAATATGTTTTCAAAGAGAGAGAGGGAGAGAAGAGGTGGGGTAGAATAAACACTCTGCCAAACATTAAGAGAAGTGAATTCCAGTTCTGCCACTAACTAGTCTGTGATCTGGGGCAAATTCTCTCACAACTTTCAGCCTAAAATTTATCTGTGAAGTAAACATAACAAAATATGCATTACATAGCCCCAAGAATTATTAGTGGATTCATATATAATAATATATATTATGATAAAATCTTAGAAAAATATAAAGCACTGGGGAAATATTTAAGCATTCTAGCTAAGAGCTAGGTTGCCATGGCACCAGGAATCAGTTTTATGTATCACTGGATTCTGACTTGGATTCTGGCTTCTTCCTCTACCCAAAGAACAGCAGCCATGTCACTCGAGTGAGACTGATTAGCTCCCAAGCTGGCACTAAGCAGCAGGCACAAGTCCATCTCTCCTGCCACAGCGTTAGTTCAGGGATGAATACCCAAGCACAAGGCATTCCTGAGCCACTGACATTATATTGGTTCAGGGTAGACACATGATTCAATGGCCCAAAGAGAGAGAAATTCAGGACTTCTCATCTAATGAATTATAAGCCTGTTCCAGAGGGTGTGGTGTGTAGATGTGAGGTAGGGATTGCTTCAGCCATTATGATACCATAAAGAAGACCAATCAGAAAATGGCAGAAGTTAAAAGGCTACAGGGAAACAAATCCAATGGTACCTAATGCCTGCCCATCTTCAGGACCGTTTCAATCATGGGAGCCAAAAGCTTTCTTTTATTGTTCAAGACAGCTTCAACTAGATTTCTTGATATTTGAGCTAAAAGCATTCTGATTTATACACCACCTCAAGGACATAATATGGAGTAAGGATTAAGAAGCCATCAAAGAAATGCCAATTAAGTGAGAGGAAAAAATAGAACAGCTTTAGAAGAGAGGAGAAGGATATTCCTTCATCTTCCTCCTCTTTTTTTCTTTCCTCAAGATTCATGATTGGGTTTCCTGAGAAGAAGTATATAGGACGGAGAAATAACTAGATCTTGGATTAATTAAGGTAACTCTTCAAATATCAATGACTTAAGAGAATGTTAACTTAGAATCCTATTTCTTACGGGGAGTGGGGAGGGGAATTTGGCGCCTGGCATTTATACAAGAACCCAGGTTGATGAAGTCTTGGCACTTTCGCACGAGTTACTTCCAAGATTACTCAGGTTGTTGATATCTAGCCACTGGATGCAGGAAGAAAAAGAAAAGTTGGTCACACCCCTCTTCTGTTAGATAAAACTTAATGACATAGCAAAGCCAACTCCAAAGACACTGGAAAATGTAGTTTAGCTGCTGTGCTCAGAAAAAGCAAGTAAATGGGTGTGTTAACAGCTATCTGGTCTTTGCCTCACACTTACAAGGGCTATGGTTTTTTCCTTGTGGGTTTGGTCAGAAATGGTTTATGCTATTATTTAAACATGTGTCAGAGCCAGGCAGACAGAGTACTGAAACCATCCAGGCAAAATATAGTAAAGAATGGCAAAGATTTGGTCAATACAGAGATTGAGTCATTTTGACCAAAGGAGGGAGCTGTTGACGACTCAGCCAAATATCATCACAAATTTAAGAACATCCCAGAGCCAGGTAGATAACATAGAGTAGTGAAAGCAGCCAGGCAGAATACAGTGAAAAAGAGCAGTGATTTGGTCAATACAGCGATTTAGTCATTTTGTCTAAAGGAGAAAGCCAGCGGTCACTCAGGAGCTGTTGTCACACAGGAATCTCAATTCAGTGTTCCTGGGTCCTCTCACTGCCCAAGATCAACTGGAAATCTAGATTTTTATGTGTAATAATTTGATCCTTAAATGTTGGAAAATAGATTTTTTAAGTCACCAAGAAAACCAAAAGAGCCTCGTTTCTGATACCCAGCTCCATTTACCGACCGCCAGCTTATGACACACACTGTAGACTTCTTAGTCTCTCAAGTAGTTTCTTTGAGCATACAGCTCTAATACTCAGGTGCATATATTAATTAAAATCATACAAATAACCCACCTGTATTTCAAATATGACTAATTGTTAATTTCTAATCATTTGGATATAAAAGTAAATTAAACTTTTTAACATTTGTCCCCACACTCTAAGGGATTAGGATACAGGCATCATATGTTGAGATAACAGTTCTCACAGTCTGCTATTTTTCTTTTGACATTTAAATTTTTCTTTAGAAATTTTTGTTCTCTAAAATCTTTATCATGTATATTTATCTATATAAACTTAAACTGATTAGACTTCCCATGATGTCCATCAACAATTTTCTCTTAGTGATCTCAGGCCAACAATGACACTGACAGTTTTGTAGCACTGTCTGAGGCCCATTTCTCCCTCATGTCAAAGGGTTGCAGTTCACCCCACGTTCTGAGATGACACTCTAAGGGTTTTTTTTTCTTATTCTTTTTTTAATCTCAAAGCCTTCATACATATTTTTACTATTTATAGAAAGCCACTTCTGACTGTGATAATATATGGAATTTCAATGACGATATGTTTTATAAACTTGAAGATCTATGAATATATGTTTACCAAGAAGAATCTTTATAAAATATACTCAGTAGATAAATATCATATAATACTCTTTCAAAACATAATATTCAGGCTTGGAAAGACACTTGTTGATAGTTTCCTTTTCTGTAGACCCTAAACATTTTTATGAAGTATATATTTTTTGCATTTACTTAATTTAACAGCATTTTTCATTGAGTAGATTCTTTCTACTGAGTTCTGTGTAATCTAGAATGATATAAGAGAACCAAAAGTCAGCAATGGGTAGACACTGTAATTAAATACTATCCCTTGGACCTGTTCATGGACTTGATTATAAAAAGGAAAGTAGTAGGAAAGGTCTAAAAGAGTGCTTTCATATCAGTTAGTCTTTGAATTAGATAGCTGAGAGAAATGCACGCATATGTTCAGGTCAAAAAAAGTACGGATATGTCTGGGTCATTGAGATCAATGTGAACAGTGAGGGCTAAAGACCTACTACTAATGATTGTTCAAAGCACTAACGGGTAGCTTTGTGTTCATTTCCTTTTGTTTCTTTAATTTTACTTTCACCTAATGTTAGCCAAAGAGATGTCTTTAAACCTGAGGTTGTGGAGATTGTGACTGTTTTTTTTTTAATAACAGCTTTATAGAGATTTAATTCATGTGCCATATGACCAACTCATTAAAGCATGAAATTCAGTGGTTTTTAGTATACTCAGAGTTTAGCTGCATAACGATCACTGCAATTTCAGAACATTTTCATCATTCCAAAAAGCCCATGTCATCAGCACTCACTCCCACTTCTCCTCAAACGCCTCAGATCCAGGCAACCACAGACCCAGTAAGTAGACTATTTATAGAAGTATGGGTAAGAGAAGAGGCTGGCTTGGATTACAGGGTAGCAGGCTGGAGGGTTTGGATGAGGATTTGAGGAATGCTTTATAAATTACACACCATAAAAATATAAGTAGAGGAAGGAGACCTGAAGGATGAGCATAATGTCAACAGGCAGAGAGAGTGTGAGAAGAAGAAAGCCAGAGGAGAGAATTTCACTTTGAAGATTAAAGGGCACATGAAAGGGAAGAACAGGGAGCTGAGTTACAGACTAGAGCAGCAGTCATCAAAATGGAGTTCCCTTACCACTATCGGCAGTATCATCTGGGAACTAATTAAAAGTGCAAGCTCCAAGGCCTCACCCAGACCTCCTGAATCAGAAACTCTGGGAGTGGGACCCAGAAATCTGTGTTTTAACAAGGCCTGCAGTTGCCAGCGGTGCACACCAAAGTTTGGGAGCCACTTTTTAGAGAGTGGAGTTGAAGCAGTGTGAGAAAGGGCTGGAAAGGTAAGTGGGTACCAGTAGGGTGAGGGGCTCTATTGAAACTGGTAGCTCATGGAGAGGTCACGAGAGCTTTAAGCAGAAGAGATTAATCAGACTGCCAATTCGGGAGTAGTAAATTGAGAGCCCTGCAAGGTGAAATTGCCTAAATGAAATTCAGGTAATTATAGACATCTAACATATTTATAATTGGAGCACAGAACCTGGGATAAGAGTTTTGTTTCCTCCAATCTTAACTAAAATAAAATGAAAAAAAAAAAGCATTTTCAGATTCTTATAACTGGAAAATCATTCCATTGGCGTGGGTAAGAAATCGAAATAAGCTGACAGTGTACTAACAACACCTAAAATCTTATCAGGAGGAAAATGAGAGACTGTATATGGAAAGAAAGTAAATAATCATCAAAGACCTCTTTATCATTTGGACAGGGCTGTTGTGTTGCACAGCTTCATAGAGCACTGTTCAAATCAGAGTTCATGTGAATCATGCCCCCTAGCGGTGTGTAAGTGCACAGCTGCTACTACTACTATCTGACTCCCACCTGCATCTGTGGTTGTCACAGGGCTATAAATCATATATATCCAAAAAAGGTTTAATCTCTAAATCTCTTTCATCACAAGATATATTGCTAAGTAAAATAAGCCAGTTTGAACAAGCTACATACTGTAAGATTCCAAATATACGACTTTCTGGAAAAGGCAAATCTATAGAGACAGTAGAGAGATCACTGGCTGCCAGGGGTTCAGGGGATGGAGGGGAAGGAGGAATAGGTAGAGCACTATTTAAGGGTGGTGAAAGTACTCTGTAAGATACTGCAATGGTGGACACATGACATTAGGTGTTTGTCAAAACCCATAAAACTGTACCACACACAGAGTGAACTCTAATGTAAAGTATAGACTTTAGTTAATAATATATTAGTTTCATCAGCTATAACAAACGTACCACATGAATGCAAGATGTTATTAATAGGAGAAACTGGGGGATGGGGTTGGGCATATGGAAACTCTCTGTACTTTCTAGGCATTTGTTCTATAAAACTAAGACTGCTATAAAAATAATCTCTTAAATTAAAAAAAAAATCCATGGGAGAAAAATAGATAACTTGATAAAGGAGATAAGACTGACCTCAACTGGGTCATAAAGAATAGTTAGAAACATCAAACATCAAACTATAACATCAGAAGTTTAAAAAATGGATTTATTTAAGTAAAAGCAAAATTAAGAGCCACTTAAAGAACTAGATACTCCAAAGTAATTGCAGTTCTCTAAAAATTAAATATTCTGTCATGCTTCTCTGCCTTTGCACACACTGCTCTTTTTCCCAGAACACCTTTCTTCTCCTCTCCGGTGGGAACATTTTAGTCATCTCTTTTATGACTGCTTTTCTGACTCCCTAGAAAAACACTTTTTGTCACTTTGTATGAATCTGTCCTGCAGCACTTTCAGACTGTCTTGTGTAAAGACGATACTGGATTCTTTTTAAGTGATTTTTATCTTTTTGTTAAGTAATAAAGTAAATCATGGTAAACTTGTTCCTTTATCTATTAGCTACTGTGAACAATGCCATTATGAAAATGGCATGTATGTACATGGATGTACAAATATCTCTTCAAAATCCTGCTTTCAGTTCTTTGGGATATGTAATCAGTTCAACTACTATTATATGGTAATTCTATTTTTAGTTTTTTGTGGACATGCTATACTATTTTCCATAATAGTTGAACTATTTTATATTCCCAGCAGGAAAGCACAAGGGTTCTAAAATCTCCACATCCTCTCCAATACTTACTATTTTCCATTTTGTTCTGTTTTGTTTTTGATAGTTATCACCCCAAGTATTCACTGACAGACGAATGGAAAAAATGTGGTACATACACAGAATGGAACATTATTCAGCCTTAGAAAGGATGGAAACCATATCACAATATGGATGAATTTTGAGGACCATATGCTAAGTGAAATGAGCCAGTCACAAAACGACAGATACTACATGATTCCACTTATACAAGGTATCTATTTTAGAGGTACCCCTCTAGGAATCAAATCTATACAAAGAGAAAGTATAATGGTGGCTGCTAGGGGCTGGGAAGAAGGAAAAACGGGGAGCTGTTTCATGGGCACAGAGTTTTAGTTTGGCAAGATAAAAAAGTTCTGGAGATCTATTGCACAACAATGTGAGTATATTTAAGACTACTGAACTTATTAAGTGGTTTAGATGGTAAGTTTAATGTTAGTGTTTTTTATCACAATCCAAAATAATAAAAAAAAAACAACCAGAATCTCTGAGTGTGTTACTGTTTTTAGCAGATCAACCAAGTTCAGGGGTAATTTCACAGCCACCCTTGACTATGTTGTTGCTAGAAAGTCAGGGAGTACTTACTCTTTTCCATCAACAAGCTGCTTTACAAACTTGGTTGCAAGCCTCAGATCACAGCCCCTTCTACAAGAGCGAAATAAAAATATTCCGTTTCTATCTGGAGCCACTGGGGTCTCTAATCATCTCTAATTGCTTGGACTACTGCAAATTTCATGCATAAAATATGCTCCCTTTCTCATCTTTCCTCTTATAAATTTATAATATTGTTAGAGTGAGTTTTCATTATCTTAAAAATTATCCCTGTTTTAGACATTTTTATAGTTAAGTACTGAATTTGTTCTGTCTCAGTATGTCTGCATCATGCTGCCTTCTCTCAAAAGGAGTGTAATTTCTTATTTCTACAGCTAAACATGTTTAGTTGAAAAAGAAAATATTATGCATCATACAGCTGATAACACTTTTTCTGTTTATCCTTTCTGTTCTTTTTCTCTGTGAACAGATCTTTTTAAAATCCAAATCATACATTCTACATCCTAGAGCTAACCTGCTTTTTTTTTTTCTGGTTACTATTACGCATCTTTATAAATAATACTGCCTTGAAAATACTAGTTCCTAAATCAAAGGACTAAGCTTTGAAACTTCCCTAGGATTTATTTCTATAAGTGGAATTACTGAGCTAAATAAGTTGTATATTTTCAGAGCTTAGCTATAAATTGTCAAATTATCTTCCTTTTTAGAACTCCATCACAAAAGTGCCTCCTGCACTATATCTTTGCTAAGACTGTGTACAATTGCTGTTTTCAATATTTTATAAGCTGATGCTTGACTAAACCAATTATTTTATTGATTTAATGTACGTTTATCTGATTTCTTGGGAGAAGAAATACATTTTTAAAAGTTTATTAGTTATTTCATTTCTTCTTTTTATTGTCTATTAATTTTCTTTCCTTACTCTTAAACACTGTCTTTCTTATTAAGGTGTAAGAACTCTTTATATATTAGAGTCAGTGATCTTTTGTCATATATGTTCTCATGTTTTCTTGACTTGTGGCTTGCCTCTTAATTTCATTTATGGTGCTTTGAGGGAAGTAAAGTGGCTTCAGTATTTATGAAATGAAATCTATCAATGATTTATGAGAAAGTTCCTCAAGAAGTGTACCCTGATTTTGATTCAGATTTTTGTCAGTACTGGGAAAAGATGCATTTTTGGTACAGCACAGAAATTGTGACTTAAGGCCTAGAAATCAGACAGGCCTACAGAGATTGGCATTTTATTTGCTTTGGAATGTGTTACTCAACTTCTCATATCAAGCTGCCTTATCAATGACATGAGGTTATTATAAACATTAAAGTTAAATGTCTTTAGCTCTTAGCTTAGTGGATGGTTTATAATAAACATCTAGCAGCTCTAAGGATGATGATGATGGTTATTTAAATCTCTGACTTTTATCTTCACGACCTACTTGGCTTTCTCAGAACTAGATCCAGGTATATATTCTTATTCCTCAGAGATTCAGCTTTGCTCCATCACTCAAACTCTTTTTAAAGCTAAAAATATCTATTCTAGGTTATTCTATATCCCAATTTCCAGAATTGGGTGATCAATATGGTACCTATAACTTCTCACAAACGACAAGTGGTTTTGGTTTAAAATACTTGCTGCATAGTCTTAAGGAAAAAGGTAAAGGCTACAATAGTGCCAGTAGCATGGTGATATCATAAAATTTAATAAACATTAGATGAACTTCCATGGTTACTGGTTCGAGAAGCAACACTTCCCTCCTGTTCTCACCTAGTCTAAATGTGGAAGTGATTGACTTTCTGCCCTTCCTTAAAACTCTTTGTCCTTGTGTTGTAAGATTCCCCTTCACCTTCAAAAAGGCTTCTTGCCCCAGGATATGAGACTGACCAGGCAGCTGAGGCAAAACAATGTCAGATGTTTGCATTTCAGAGAATCTTCCACCCAGGCTCTCCTACCTCTGTGAGCTCAGTCCCCTCGGGGACACTCCCCTTTGGGCACAGTCATTAAAGCGCAGTTTTTTGTGTGTCTCTTGAAGCAGATGCTTCTTTACATTGTGTTCACTGGGCCCAGTGCTCTGAAGACTAGGTCCCCACTTCTGAACTTCTCCCCAGTCACAGGTTCTTTTGTCTGTGTCTTGCCTCCTCGTGTTCTCCGAGCACTTTCCACACATGAGAATGGATTTCTCTGACAAGGAAACCCCAGAAAGTTCACTTCGAAAGTAATAAAACAGATTCCGAAGCTCCAGCGACTTTTCAATGAAATAATGAAAATAATTGAAAAATTTTTATTCTTATCTTATCCCTCACTGCTCCCTTTCTAAATTCTTAAGTTTATAAGGGTTTCAATTAGAGAACAGATTCTTTAAGGTATATGTTAAGAGCTTTTCTAACTCAAAAAAAAAAAAAACCCCCAAAAAAATACTTTACAGTTTTTTAAATTGTTAATGCCGTTTAATGTGGGTATTCATCTCTCTCTGTCCATCAGTTTTGAAGAGGTGTGCAGTAGTTCTCAAATTTCAGTGTGCACGAGGATTCTTCTTGGGATTCCCAGGCCCTTTGCGAAGATTTTGATGCTCAACTTAGGGACCTATGTTCTTGGCACTCTAGAGCATATGATCCTTGTACAATCTCTTTTGCTCCTCGGGATGGTAGCAAAACAAAGACTGTCCATCCCATGCATCCTCTCTGGTACTTTCATCTGTGTACTAAACTGCAGTGAATGATTGCTCTGGTCAGGCAGACACATGCTCAAATCCAGGCACTCACCTTTACTTCCTGGGTAAATTTGAGCAAAACATTTTTCTGCTTACTCAAGCCTCAGTGTTGAGGTCTCTAAAATGGGACAATAATATAAATAGATTGACCTCATAGAATTATTGTGTGGATTAAATGAGAGAGCACATAAAGAGCTCAGTACCTATTAGGTATTATTATAACTGGAACCGTAGGCATGACACTGGCTATTGTATGGATTACTGAGCAGTCTTCATCAATTCAAAGCTCTACCTGAAGTACATAACCCACTGTGACACTGTGATGGAAAATTCCTCCATCATTAGATGCCTGGGTCTCATTTCAAGGCATTGTTTCTGAATTCTATACAGGAATGTTAGCCTCTCAAGAAAGACTGCCAAGACAGAGATTTTTTTTTCTTTCCTGTTCCTTACTCATAACCCAAAGAAAACTTACAAGCTACTTTTCAGCCACATACACAGTTCCCCACAAACATCCTTGGAAGCATTTTAATTGGCATCAGTTTCCTGAGCTTCCCAGCACCACACTCGAGTTTGCACAGGAACCCAATCTGTAAAAGCTGACAGACAACCACACGAGATAGTCTGCTGATCACTCCCTCCAATCCTTCCCTGGTGATGTTCTTTCGTTAACGCTCATTTTAGTACTGTCAATAGCTTTTCCAAGACACCCTGGGGAGGAAGCCTCTGTGGTTATTCTTTCAGTGTCATGAATGAATTATTCATGTATGTCACCGCGATTCATAAAAAAAGTGAAAGCAGCTCCAAATATTCTCACAAGTGTAGTTTTAACATGCAAGGTACACGTCCTACTGATACACGCTTCAGTGCTTTACAACCTTTGATGACTCAAAATTAAGTGACATATTTTGAGCAGCTGAAATGGTGTGGAGATGAGTGAGAGTTCTGTGTTATGTAACTCTGCCTTATAGTTCTGTACTTTGGAAAACTCTTTAATAACTATGCAGACTTCTCCAAAGTCCTCAGGAACCCTTTCTAAAGCCCACCTGTGTGCAACTGTGACCACTTCGAAAACAGTCGAATTCTCAACAGGCTCAGAATATATTTCTAAGAAAAATCCTTTTGCAGACAATCAAAAGAGCTCTGCTGAAATTTCATGCAATTCTTCCAACGGCTTATGTGTCTAGGTAACATCTCAACTGCACAGCTAACAAGCCAAATCAAGCATAGTCCAAAAGAAGAGGTAACCACAGAGAAAGTTAATGGCCCTTCTTGTCATTACGTGACTACAAATTGAGTTCCCAGCAGACTCCTTGGTTCTGGAACACCTATCATGGTTAGCAAGAAAGTGAAATTCCTCATGTGTCTTTGGTTACACAAAGTTGAGGAACTGATCTGAAGAAAGACATGAACATTCTTGCCTCATGCAGTTTTCCCCAAGAAGCATCAAAAAGAAATCATGACTCTAAGGTAGCAACATTCTGTCAGGAATTTGAAATCCAGCTCAGCCCTTAAATCAAGATGTCCCAATGGCAGAACCTCATCATACTTCCATTTTCCAGCTGACAATTGAGAATATCGTATGTTATCTTTTCTCTAGTTGTGTCCCATAGTTTGAAAGAATTCTGCCTACTAAATAGCAATGATATTGATGATCTTCTGCATTATTAAGCATATTATTATGTACCAGGTTGTTACTCAAACCCACTTACCTAAAGTTAAAGGCAGTCCTCTTAACTACTCCATGAATCAGCCTTTCATATCATATCATTTTCAATGTTTTAGAACAAAGAAATATATAATTGCAAATATGATATTTTAGACATTATATAATCAGCTTTAGCAGACAGAGGGTAGAATTCTAGATAAAGCAAAATATTTGAAGTTTTTATCAATCTACAAATAAGTTTTATTTTCTAATATAAGCTTTCATTGGATATATTTTGAAATACTGAAAATAAATGAGAAATCTTTATTTTCATCTCCTCCCCCATTACAGCCTTTCTAAATTCTTAAGTTTATAAGGGCTTCAGTTACAGAAGAGATTATTTAAGTTATGTGTTAAGAGCATTTCTAACTCAAAAAAAATGAACAAAACATAATATTTTACTTTAAAAGTTTTTCAAATTGTTGATGCACTTTAACATGGTTATTCATATACCTCTGTCCATCAGTTTTAAAGGGGTGCCCAGTAGTTCTCAAATTTCAGTGTGCATGAGGATTCTTCTTGGGATTCCCAGGCCCTTTCTGAAGATTTTGATGCTTAACTTAGGGACCTATATTCTTACACCTAGACAACTGCATTCTCAACCAGCCTCTGACAAGATTCTGGAGCAGATAATCCCCAAACCAGAACTCCTTACTCCTTAGTCAGAATGTCCTCATTTTCTCCCATGCCTGCACAATTCATTGTCCACATGACATCAGGAGTGATCATTGGGGTACCTTGTTTAAAAGCTTCCTTTGGCTTCCTGATACATTTAGAGAACATTCAAACTTGCTAGCTTGGCCCACATGGCTGCACTTCTCTGGCCTCTACGTACCTCCTGAGTTCATCTCTTGTCACTTTCCTCAGTCTCACTCTGACTGAGCACCTTTGTCTTCTCCCATGGCTCAAAAAGGCCTGACTTGGTCTGGTTCTAGGTCTGTGCTCTGGCTGTACTGACCGCTCTGCAAAGCTAGTTCCTTCTTGTCATGCAGGACTCACTAAAATGTCATCTCCTGTCAGGAACCTTCCCTGACCACCTCTACTCCAGCAACTCACTCCAAACTCTCTTAATGCTATCTCCCTGTTTGATCATCTCCATCAAGCTTGGCCTGACCATTCATAGGGCAGGGGCAAGAATTCAAATGAAGGACCCCCATTTCTCTATTCCTCCTTGGTTTGTCCCTTCCCAACTGAGAGTCTCACAAATATGTGTGGATGGAAAATGACACAATTCCACACATATCCAAGATCCAGTCCCCACAACAATGCCCCTTGGCTATCCCTCAGGTTTAGGGGTTCCTGCATGCTTCAGCTGCACCCACAGGATAGGAAAAAGGTATTGGAGGGTTCCAGAAGTGGCCAGGGCCATTAGATGGGGGAATTCTGGGGATCTGAATATCTGGAGCACATTCCCATGGCCCACAAAATCCTCACCTTCTAGGAAGAGGTGGAGGTGTGGCCAGAGGATGGCCAGGACAGGGTCTTCTGATCCACATGGCCCAGGGCTGGGGCGGGGGGGGGGGGGAGAGTTGTGCAGGGGCTCTGACAGATGACAGAAACAGGTCTATCACTTTCATAATCTATAACAACAGCTACTCCTTCCTTGACTGCTTTCACATTTTCAAACCACATGCATTATATAAATTCGTAAAGGCAGGTATCTTGTCTGTCCCATCTGCAGCTGCATCTTCAGCGTGTATGACAAAGCCTGGCATAGAGAATTTGCTAAATTAAAATCTGTTGAATGATGAATGATTAAATCATAATCGCTTACAAATATGCATAAACAAAACAAACGTTAAACACATGTCAATCACGACCACCATGACAAACATGCCAGGAGCCCTCCTATGTGCTTCTCATACAAGACCCTCTTTGTTCCTTAAGACAATCAACCAAAGTAGGTAGGAGGAAAATCTCCCCCTTTACAGATGGTACAGAAAAGTCAAGCAATTTGACTAATATACGGCTAGTAACAGGCTCAAGAGGCTGTTTTCTTTTTCAAGATGAAAAACTGAATGAAGTGTAGGAATAAATAAGTGAGTGTGCAAGGGTGGGGGGGGTAAAGAAATGATGAGTGAATGAATGATCATCAGTACACCAAATTGAAAAAAAGAAATACCTTCTTCAATCATATTTAAAGAAAACAGGGCAAAATTTACATTCGAATACAGTTCAAAAGTGTATCATGTGAAAGAACTCATAAACATACAGTTTTTCCTCCATGAATGAATTTCCCAAGTATGTGGGGAATGGGCCACAGTGCAAGATGGTGGAAGAGAGCATCGTCTTGCTCTCATAGACAGTGACTTATCAATAACGGCCATCTGAAAGGGTCTAAACAAGCATCCTTCTAGCTGTGAAAAGAAGATCCTGCCTTTGGAGACCACCAGGGCTTTGGAAACTTGAGAGCAAGAAAGATTTGAGCATATGGTAGAAGATTATTCGCAGGGCATCCTCTGGCTCCCTCCGTCCACATAGTACCGAGAGTCCATCAGACTCAAAGCTTATGAGTGTATCTTCTTCAAAAAGCTAGAATAGTTGATTTTTTATTTCACCTTGAGAGACAGCAGAAGATGGATTCCTAATGTGCTGCTTAATTCTATTTGAATATGGAAAGAATTCTGTTATGTTTCACATTTGAATGAAGTTTTTAAATATTTTAAAATAGCAATTTTTTTCTAATCAGTGAAGAAAATAAGCTAATTTGGAAAGAGTTAAATTCTTTGTGTTTGAGAGTATGTACCATATGTTATTTTCTTAATACCTTAGTTCTAACATTAAAAAAGAGACAGATATTTTGGCCCTGAAGTGATAGGGTCATTCTATTCCTGATACTGAATGTACTGCAGAGATAGGCCATTTGAGCAAACAACATGAAATCATAGAAATGATGTAAACTATTATTAGTATCACACAAGAGTGTTTTCATATTAACTCTCACTTCAAAAGTGCTCTTTGAACAATTTTTTTTGAAAGCCAGCTTACTTCAGGGTAGAAAAGCAGAAACTTATATTTCTTCTCTCAGTCTATGTCATCATTTGTACTATTTTGTTTTTTACTGTGAATCAAAGCAGAATTGCTTACCACGCAATTTTCTTGGCAAATAAAATACCTTAAGATTGGCATCAAGATGCAAATCCTTTTCTTTGCAAAATAAAGCCCATCCTCGCTATGCATGGGTTGTTGGACTCCCAACAGGACTGATCTCATGGTACACACTTTCTAGTCTTTCTCATAGATCACAAAAAAAAGAACTGTAAACCTACAGACACATCCCTTTTCCTAGAGCCTGGATAAACAGACTACAACTTGTCAAGCACTTCTCCTTCGTTTCTGTACTGCACTTACGCAAGGAGCAGCTAATTCATACTCTGCATTAGGAGCGTCACCCACGTCTACAGTGAGAGATCTACAAACAGATGCCCAAGAATGTAATTGCTCTTCCACAATGTATGCCACTGATATTTTGCAACATCCATCAGTGTTATTTGATAAGGGATTTTGCCAATAGCTCATTCTGCTTTCCCTGTGATCATACTATTTGTCATTAACATGGCAGCTGCTTTTATTAGCTTCTTGGCACTAGTGTGACTTGTACCTGTGTTTTGGCAAGATGAATGCAATCTTGAAATACGCTTCTGTAGTTCTGGTCTTTTTTTCCACCACTGACAACAAAAGGCATCAATTTTGCATCAGAAAGCATTATTTTGAGCTTGTTGAGGAAAAAGAGGTCACTCTTCTTTGAAGATAATGTGAACAGTTCTATGGCTTTATTCCAATATTGGATACAGTTTTTTCGTGAAGTTTCTTGATAGCTTGCTAGTCTAAATTCACGCACTCTTTAAGATATTCATGAAATATCTTAAGACTCATTTTTCTTAGAACAATACCTATTCACATTATGGATAAGCACTAGAGTCCCAGCCACTGTTTAAATTTGCAATGTGTTCTGAGTTGTAGCCATGTATATCCCAATTTAATCACCACTTTTATGCACCAATGAACTCCTCTTTGTGACTTGCACAGTTTTCAATAAGCGTAACATTCAATAGGAACAAAAACACAAATTTAACAATTAACTGCGTGTTAGCTGAGATAAACTGACCCTCAGTCTTGGTCAAACATACACAACTCTAAAATGCAAAGAGAATTCTGTGACTAATGCAGTAAGGCTTATACCCCATTCTGTGAAATGCATGTAAAAAAGTGTGTTTATTGGCCTCACCCCATAATCTCTGAACAATCTGTGGCGGTCATTGCAGAAACCCCTGGGCTGGAAACTAGCAGGGCTGGGGAAACCCCACTTTGAGAAACACGTTGCAGGGCAGTGATCGGTTCCTTCCATAGTCCTGTTTTTACCTTAAGAGACTTGCCATCTTTGGAAGAAGACCCCACCGGTACACAAGCGGAAGGCCGTGAGGGACACTGCAAGGTGATGACAGTCCCTGTTCTTCTGCTCGCTCTGCTTCCTGTATTTCCACCTTTCCCTGTGTTTTGCCATTCTGACAATAAGGCCTCTTGAGTACCATTTCCTGGACACCTGAGTGTGAATTTATATAAAAAGATATGTCTCTCATACTGACTCTGAAAGTTTGTATTAAGCCTACCTTTGAGAAAAGGAAACTGAAACTCAGAAAGTTTATTAACTTGTCCCCTAATCACTTACCAGTGAGTGGCAGGGTTGGGCGCAAACCCAGGCCTTTTGGGCTCTAAATCTGGTGCCATTGGCCTGCATGCTCACTGTCTTGTTAGAATACACATAAAATCTGTTTTTACTTCCTTGTTCTAAAATCTTCAATGATTTGCCACTCCCTACAGAAAGAGGACAGTGTGGCCTTCACATGCTCATCCTGCCCTGACTCCCACAGGCTGACCACTTCCCAAGAGCACCATGTCCACCTCTGCTCTCATGATTAAGTTCAGAATCATCACCCTCACTTGCCATCCATCCCTGGCTTTGTCTACTTATCAAAATTCAGCCCACCCTGCACACCTCTGCTCCTGGGTCAGGCAGCAGTCCCTGATCCCCCTCAGATACCAACTATTCCATGGGAGGCACTAGCAGAGCATGACGGTGACACCTGGAATGACATATTCACATCACAGTTGTCTGCCCTACTGATTGCCATTATGTGGTCAACCAATCATCAACAAAGGAACCATCTCCATCCATCGGGTGGCTATTTCAGTGGCCTGGCTAAGGGAATCTTTCCTACATCAGTTACTTGCAAAGCTTAATGTACAGAGTCATTTGGGTAGTGTATTTAAAATTCAGATCTTCAAACTATACTCAGGAAAGAGTTTTCAGCAGGAAATGACCTAACTTGATGCACTTTTAAAACCAGATCACTCTGGCTGCTGTGTAAGAGGGACGGATGCAGGGAGACTAGTTAGATGGCTACAGTCAAGAAATACATGACATTGGTTTGGATTAGGGGTGGCAGGGCCATGGCAATAAGTAGGTGGATTTAAAAGCTATTCTGATTGAAAGCAAAAGGGACATGGGAGAAAATGCACGTTGCGGGTGAGGATGAGTTGAGTTTTGAGGGCCTACAGTTATATAGACGGAACAACTGGGAAATTGAAAAGTTTGGAACTTAGGATACAGAGGTGGGCTAGACAGGATTCTCAGAAAATCACGCACATTTTGGGAGGGAGGGTTTAATGATCAATGCAGATGAGACTTCCCAAAAGCAGGTTATTGCAAGGAAAGAAGAAACATCTTTAGAGGCATTTGCTGGTGAAACACTTACATTATCCTGTTCTTATCATCCTTGTAACTAACACTTATGGGACACTTACTATGTTCCAAACACAATACCAAGCACTTTTTAATCTCAGAAAATATTTCAAATATCCAGAAACTCCAACACCAATTCAATGTGGATTTAACAAATATTTACATTTTGTCAGTCTTTTGTCAGATTGTTTTAAAGAATACAGTTGAGACTAAATATTTGGCGTGCACTGCCTCAAATATTCCTCAAGACTATGTGGTGTGGTGGGTATGTGTACCACCTCCTGTCCTCAGTCTGTCCCTCCAGCAGCATTCTCTAGTGTTCCCTGTGTCCCCTGACCTCCATGGAATGCACTCAGTGTTCTCTTGGCTTTTGGCTTTCAGTTGATTTACCACAAGAGGGAGCATCCACTGGAGATTGGAGGCAGGGAGGAGGGCAAGTCAGAGTCTGTCTCACCATGACATCACCTTACAATGATTGTATCCACGGCCAGAAGGCCACTGCTTCTCTCAGAGTATCTTGTGCTCACTCTCTTCAGGTTCCAGTATCCTCTCCCTATCTTGTCCCTTGGGGTCGACAGGTAGGAACAGTTCAGCTGCTGCTCACCCTGAGATCTGGGATGGCATCTCCCGCCTTCCTCTATGCATCACCTCTCCACTTTGTAATTAACCCCTTGGCAAGTAAAGCTCCTCAAATTTACCTGATTTGGATATGTCTTCTGTTTCTTGTTAGACCCCTTCCAGTGCAATCCTATGTTACAGTGGAGGAACCTGAGGTTCACAGAGGAGGCAGCAGCAGAATCAAGACTTCATCATGAGCCATCAGACTCCAGAACATGTTGTGTTCTTACCCCTCTGTAACATCACCTCCCTGTGTCAGGGGAGGAAGGTAAAATGAGAATGTACAGAAAAAGCCAAGCTGGCCATTGTGGAAGGAATGTTCTAGTTTCCTGAACAAGCTAAGCTTGGACCTAACTCTGGGTCTTGCTTTTACTCTTCCTTTGTGTGTGGTTCTCTCCTGAACCCACTCTTTATTATCATTTCTCTCTGAACATACATTCTGATAGCAGCTTCTTCAAGTTCCTAACTTGTGGTACTCACCCCCTGTTACCCAGCAACTTTATCATATCACCATGTTTTATCTTCTTTAGAGCACTTATGTTCTCTGGATTTACCCTCTTCATTTATTCATTAACTTGCTGATTAGTATTTTTCCTACCTCTCACCCTCTGGCAGATGGAAGGTCTACGAGGCCAGGGAACACACAGGTGGTGTTTGCACTCCCATTCCCGCTGGTGATGACATGGCCTGATACACGCAAGTAAATGCTCAACAGTAATCAATGAACGCACACATAAACAAGGAAGGAAGGAAAAAGTGAAAGCAATTACATAATTTTAAGGCAAACTCAGATAACAGTGAAGGGGTGACTGGTGGCCATCTAGGAAAGAAAGTAAACACAAATTATTCTTTCTAGATGTTTGACATTGAAGGGAGAAGGGGGCACAATAGCATCGAGCCCTGGTTTCTCAGCTGAAGAGATGGTTCCAAGAAAACAAAATCCATGCTTCTGATGTTCTATTAATTAAAAGGATCACTTGACTAGGAGTATATGATACTTTAACCTTTGCAATGACAGAACCAAAATAAATGCCTTAAAATAAGAATCAAAAGAAACTGGATTATATTTCTACTGGTTTCCACATCATATTGATATATCCCTTACTTGGGAAGATATTTCCCCCCTTTTTTCTTATTGTGAAATGGCCAGCTTGTTGCATTTCTGTTGCTGCTGCAAGAAAACAAAAGGACACCAATGAAATGGTTCATTCCAGAATCACTGTCCTTGTAAATCTTTGTCTTTTGAAATTCAAAGGTCAATGATACTTTCTATATGCAAATGTAGTTGTTAAATGTATTGCAAAGGACAAGTCCTGGTGATTAGGGAAAACTAGAAATTTATCACAGAGATGGCTTCAGGAATGTGGGGATCACCATGCACACAGTATGACAACTAATGACAGTCTTTTTAATTCTCTCCTTTCTGTGGCCTCTTCCACATACACACAAAGCCAACATTTACTATGCTCATGTGTCAAAACCAAATTCAATATCTTTTTAGACACTGTAATAGATGGTAATCCTTCATTCTGCTAAAGATTAAGCTGAACTTCTGCCCTTTAATAAAAACTTTAATAAAAATTCTCCTGGCAAATTTCATGTGGTCAAGTCTTATTTTTAGTTTTGATTTGGATGCTTTATATTGAAACTAAACAATCTGAAATGACAGGAACCACTGTTATTGTAATATCTTGAATTTGATATGATTCTTTTCTCCAAGGAGCTTAAAATGCTTTCACATACAGTGGTTTATTTTTCAAAATGTCAGTCAAAAAGGGAGATGTTGGTTTCCACTTTGCATTCTTTCTTGCTCGAAAATGTCTGAACTACTCTCACAGATGTATTAATTTGTGAAAAATTAGAGAGAGAGAAGGAGAGATGGTGGCATCATGGATTTCTAGAATTTGGGCATAAAAGATAGATAATCCATTATTCTGGGTTGCATAGTAAGAGGATGTGGAATGTTGTTTTAAGTCAATGAGACTTGGGGGGGGTTTATTACTGCAGCATTGACTCACCTATCCTGATCATCCAGTATAAATAGAGTCACCTGTATTAAAAAATTCTTTGTATCATCTACGAAAATCACATTTAGTAAAAATTCTGTGCCCCAACCCTATATCTAACACCTACCTACTGTGTAGCTACAGTAAAGCAGAGATCCTTTCTGAGTTTCAATTTCTGTTTCTATGTAATGAAACCAAAACTGCCTACCTCACATGGTTGTTGTAAGAATTAATGGAAAACTTCACCCAGTGACTGACATCTATTAAGAATGTATTAAATGGAAGCCATAAAATCCACAATTTCAGTGTAATGAGTTATTGACTAGCACTAAAATAGGTCAGATTGGCAAGTCATACATCCTGCTGTATTCTTCAATTCTGCTTCTGTCTCCAGAAATTCTAAGCCTTCAATTGTAGCAGCTTCTACTAAGCTGCTGTTGCCTCAGTCATGTTGGTTTTCCTAATTTGTTAACTACACTGAGTGGTAACTAGGAGCTGTACTATTACTTTACCTTGATCTGGGCTTTCCCAGCCTTAAGTTTCTGGTTTTCTCTTTGGAGACAGCAGACAAAGCTCCTTCCTTATCATATCTTTAGGTGACTATCTAACGTCAGTCAAGTCTTCAAAGTGCTCATTCTAGTCTAGTGATGATTTGATTTGTCTCATTCCTTAGGAAAGATGCCTCTATTTATCTCTCTATAGTCCTGTGTGTCTTACTCCAGCTTTCCTTTCAATATTGATTGGTGTCTTCCACTACGTAACACTGAGAAATCAATGGTAGCTTTGCATCTTAAGAACTTCTAAAATAATTTTTGTTCTACTTTTTTATTAGTTGTCTGAAAAAAATCATGTGCTTTTCTATTTAAAAGCAGTATGTTGTTTCAAAGGTGAAAGACTGAAAGCTTCTCCCCTAAGATCAGAGGCCAGACAGGGAAGCCCACCTCACCACTAGTTTTCAGCTCTCTACTAGAAGTTCTAGTCAGAGCAATTTGGCAATAAAAAAAAAGACAAAAGGCATCACACGTTGGAAAGGAAGAAGTACAACTATTGTTTTTCACAGGTGACATGATTCTATATAAAGAAAATCCTAAAGAATTTGCATACTCACACACACAAAAAAACCTATTAAAGATAACAAATTCAGCAAAGTTGAAGGGTACAAAATTAATATGTAAAAATCAGTTGTATCTCTATAAACTAGTGATGAACAATCTGAAAAGGAAGTTAAGAAAATAATTCCATTACAATAGCATCAGAAAGAACAGACTACTTAGGAATAAATTTAACCAAGAAGGTGCAAGATTGCACACTGAAAACTAAAAGAAAGCCACTGCTGAAAGAAATTCAAGGAGCCACGAGTAAGTGAAAATTTCCCTGAAATTTTACCTAACACATAGTTTCACTATTACAGGTTGGGTATATATTATTATAGACTTTTTTTCTATTCAATATCAACCATGCTTCTTGGCTGGAAGCAATGGAAACTGTCATACTGTATGACATTTGGTAAGCAACATCACCTCTCTGAGTTTCACTTTATGCATCTGGTAAATGAAGATAGTATCAGGACCTACTGCATTTAGTTATTGTGAGGATTAAAGGAGCTACAACATATAAAATTTATAAAACAGCACCTATTACAAAGAAAGATTCATCCATGTTTCTTATTATATTAACATTTTAATTGGTTTTGTTATAATTGGGCTTTGAAATCAACTATAGCTTATTATTTAAAATGCTCCATTATACCTGGCCTTCCCTTACAGCCTAACTTACCACTCTCATGCCAAAAAATTATTTTTCTCTAAGATTTGTTTCCTTATTTTTTGATTCATCATGGCTTGTTAATTTTCTTCTTCTATACTTTAACTTACCAAGACATTTTTCTCTTAAGTGGCACTTCCTTCTATCAGCAAGTCCAACCCAGAAATTTATATAAAATCTACTCAAGTCTCAGCTCTTCTCTGATTACTAGGACCCTTGATATACATCTCATGGGGATAGTATGTGTGTTAGGTTGCATTATTCTTTAAAGTATTTGCCTTTCAGGATGAGACCCCTCTCCACAGGAGACTTTTCTAACCAAGGCTATATGATTTGCTTGAGACAATGGAAAGCAAGTGGAAGCGACATTCACTACTGATTCTGGTGATGGTTTCATAACTTTGTGAACATATTAAAAACTGTGAATTATATATATTAAATGAATCAATTGCATGTGAATTATATTCAACAAATCTTTTACAAATATACAAGTATATAATACTCAAATGTAATAAAATTTAATATACATAAAATGGAATTAAAGGGAAGAGATGATAAATATTTTCAATTATTAAAAAAATGTGATCTATTTCAACGAAGAAAAGCCACAGGGAAGGCGTAATTAATGTTTGTGAATTGTGAACTTTCTGAGATACTCATTACAATTTCTGTGAGTTATAAAGAAAACCTATTGTCAATTTAATAGTTGATATTCAACATATCATATCAATATAACAGTATCAGTTTAGATTAACTTCATCTATAAATGACAGAAATCTCCCAATAATGATTGTATAAACAGTACTGAAATACACACTTCTCTGAAATAAATGTAGGTAGACCAGGACAGGTAAGATGGCAAAAGAGCACCAGGAAGCCAGGTGCCTTTTCATTTATTGCTTCACAATCAACTCTTGCCTTCTACTCATGCTGCAAGACGGCTGCTCCAACTCAAGCCATCATACCCACAGTTTGGCCCCAATGAAACAAGAAAGGACAGGAGAGGGGCATGCCTTCTTCTTTAATGTTGTTACCCAAAAGCTACATATACCTATTCTACTTACTTACATTACCATGACAAACTGAAAGAGATACTTGGAGTTTTTATTTTGCTCAGCAATCAGCCCAGCTCGCTTTAGGGGTTTTATTCTAAAGAAACAAGGGAGAATTCGTGTTTGGTGACAACCTGTGGTTTCTGCTCAACCAAAAGGCAGAATGACCAGAACTGCCGCACAAATACTTTCATTATGTTCTCGGCCAAAGGTCATTTACAGAAACCCTGCTCTTTATATTAGCCTCTATTGCAAATACTTTGTGAACATTAGTGAACCTCATTTAGAGAGAACAAGCAGCCTAATGCAGGGTCACAAATAAAACAAGGAACAGGCAAAAATATGAAGTGTTATGGGCTAGGTAACACTAAATTTGGTATGCGGCAGGCAAGTGAAATGGAGGGGGTGTGGGAAATTGACAAGCTCTGTCCTGCTGAACGTGACAACTGGGTCACAGCGCCCATTTATTAAAACATGTAGACTCCTGAGTCTACAGTTAAAAGACTTTCCAAATATTTAAGAGAAGCCAGATATCTGAATTCTTATTGAAATTTGGATTTTATAGGAAATCTCTTTTTTCTTAATTTTGTTTTTAATATTTAACAACTA
Source organism: Vicugna pacos (assembly GCF_048564905.1). Classification (NCBI taxonomy): domain Eukaryota; kingdom Metazoa; phylum Chordata; class Mammalia; order Artiodactyla; family Camelidae; genus Vicugna; species Vicugna pacos. The sequence continues at coordinate 41,027,799 of NC_133003.1, forward strand.
TGTGCAGCTTCCCTGTGGACCACTGACTTGAGACAGCTGGCTGAGAACAGTAAGACAATGTCTCAGCTACTTAAAAATGGATGGCCCATCAGACTCAGAAAGTAACCTTTATGCTGAAAATTATTATACAGGGTGGTAGAAATAAGGCAGTACTCACTCATAGTTACTGACTTACGGAGTAACAGAACGTCACCTGTGTTGAACATTTCCTGTTAGTAGGTATTATACTTAAGCCTTTTTACATTCATTATCTTGTCTCTCTTCACAAAAATCTTGTATTTTTTTTTTAAAGGGGAGTGGATAAAAATTGTGGGCCAGAAGGCTTTAGTGACAAGTCTAGGGTCACACAGCTAGTAAGTGATAGAGTTAGGATTTAAACCTGGCCCTGTCCAATATCCAAAGCCATGTTCTTAATCATTATCTAAAATCATATGCAATTTCTATGCCTTTTCTGGAATAGGGTAGGGTAAGTTTGCCACAACATAAAAAGAAGAATATAGTAAAAAGGGATGCAGAATCTCAACACTTAACTGGAAGGACACAGTTTACCCCATTAGAAACACAGCATGAAGGATGCAAGTTGGAGGATTAACTAAAGTCCGAAAAGTCTCCAGAGAACCTCTCTGTTCAAAATATCATACATTATCTTTAAACAACACCTGGAGGCCCCTCACATCATTTATCCCATTAAATGAGAAAGAGATTTTGATGGTAACCATTTCGTAGCTTTAAACCCACAGTGGAGCTCTGTCACTTACTTAGCACAGGTGTTTAATTGTGATAAATTGGAGAAAGTCCCAGTATTCAGTGCCCTCAAACTCCCACTACCATCTGGGTAGAGTAGGGTAGTGGCTTCCTGTCAACAAACTTGGTTGTAAAATTTCAAGGGCAGTGGCCTATGGGAGAGCCACAGGGATAGATCAGGAGATTGGGTGGGCATGGCGGGGCAGAGCATTTACAGGATAACAAAATATGGGGGATAAACAGAAAGCTTTTCTGCATATCACCCTTTTGATAAGCTACTTCTTTTTCAATGGAATATTAAATATCAAAACACTTGAGTATCTTGGTGAGCGACAGATTACACTGTCATTTTGTGTGTTAAGGGAAATTTATGTTGACGGCTTTTGGCAAATCTTTCTGCTTCCAGAGAGTGCACAAATGTTTCTGTGGTCCGCCACAAGAAATCAGTGCATGTTTTAGTTAATCAAAAATGGATTAAGAGGGGAACTTCTGTCTCCAGCTGATAGGAAGTAACAGGGGCTAGATTTATCTTCTCACCAGAAATAATGGAAAAATCAGATAAAATACGTGAACCAATGCTTTTCAAGACACTGAAATGAACATCAGGCAATGAAGGAAAGTGATTTCTGAAAGACAGAAAAAAGTGAGATGCGCCCTACAACTGAGCCAGCTAACTGACTTAAGAGTTTCCAGGCCACAATACAAGGACAAGAACTGAGGCAGGCTCCTAAGGTGAAGACACAGAGCTGAGAGTCTGGGGAGACCAGGGCTGCTGGAGTCAGCAGAGTACTGAAGAGGAGGGCTACACACACACAGGGTCTTCCAGAGAACTACAGAAAATCTCTCTTAGTCAGTAGAGGAATGATCTATGTGGTGTGGGAGAAAACTACCAGAAACCCAGCAAGGACCACCTGAAATGTAGGTGCATGGCACCTTTATAATACACAGACCCAGGCAGGACCAAGAATGGAGTCTATCCTCTCCAGCCAGGTTGGAAAACCTTAAAATTCACTGGGCATTGGGTATTCATTCAGAAGAGTCTTGCCTTAGTAGTGGTTAATAATTAGCCCTGCGTAAAAAGTGCTCTGCTTCTACCTAACAAACTTTTAAAAAGGAAACTGAAAATAATAAAATTAAATTAAACGCTTTCCAAATGATTGAACTGCATGCTAAAACAAAACTCAAGAATATTTATAAGAATAGAAAACATCCAATACCCAACAAGATAAAATTAACAATGCCTGGTATCTTATCAAAAATTATCAGAATGCAAAGATGTAGGAAAATAAGATAATAATGAGGAGAAAAACAAATGACCAAAACTGAACCAGAACTGACACAGATGTTGGTATTAGCAGACAAAAACATTAAAACAGTTAATATAATTGCATTCCCTGTATTTGAAAAGTTAGGTAATACATTAAATACTGAAACCCTTAAGTCTAACTTCTTGAAGTATAATATAATATCTCGGATGAAAAGTATACTGAATGGTATTAGTGGACAATTCATCATTGCTGGAGAAAAGTATACTTTAATATATAGCAATACAAAGTATTTAAAATGAAATGCACAAAGAAAACTGAACAGAGAATTATTAAGCTGTGGGACAAATTTAAGCAGTCTAATATTCATGTACCTGGGGTCCTTAAGAAGAGAAAGGCAAGAGGGGAAAATATTTGAAAAATAACTTCCAAAAGTTTCCAAATTTGTTGAAAATAATAAAACCATAAATCCAAGAGACTGAACAAATACTCGATGCAAAGAATATGAAAATAGAAAAATCACACCAAGGCACATCATAAACAAGTTGCTTAAAAGTAGGGAATAAAAAGAAAAAAATCTAAAAGCTGCCAGAGAAAAAAGATGTATTATATACAGAGAAATAGAATGAGGAAACGGCATATTTTGTACTGAAAATAATACAAATGAAAAATAGTAGAGTACTATCTACAAAGTACCCAAAAAGAAAAGAAAAAAACTGTCAATCTAGAATGTAAAACTATATCCAGTAAAAATATCTTTTAAAAATGAAAGGGCAATAGAGACTTTTCAGGCATACAAAAGCTGAAATAATTCGCTATCATCAGACTTGCATTACAAGTAATGTTACAGGAAGACCATTAAGTAGAAGGAAAAAGATACCCTTTGGAAATAGGGATGTACAAAAAGGAATAGAGTGTTGGAAATGCTAATCACATGGATAAATAAACAAGCTTTTTTTTTTCTTTATAATTTAAACCACTTTAAATGATAATTAAGTGTTCAAACAAAAGTAATCCCAATAGACGTGGGGTTTATAACATTTGTAAAAGAAAAATATACAACAACAATAACACAGAGGCAAACAGGAGAGAAATTGAAACGTATAATTATAAAGTTTTTAATATGCAAAGTGGAGCACCATCACTTGAAGTTAAACAGTGGCAAGTTACAAGTACATATTATAAAGCCTAAAGCAGCTAGTAAATAGCCGCCCAAAATTTTAAGCTAGTAAGGTGATAAAAGAGGCAAAGCACAATATAGATCCAAAAGAAGGAAGAAAATGTGGGAAAGGAAACAAAAGCCAGATATTTCAAATAGAAAATAAATAGCAAAATAAAAAATTAAAATGTTATTATATCCAATGTTAAAATGTGCTTAATCTCCACTTAAAATGCAGAGATTGTTAAATTGGTGAAAAATGCAAGCAACCAATCACGACATGCTCAAAAGAAATGCAGTTTAAATATATAAACACAGAGAGGTTAAAATTAAAAGGTGGTGAAAGATATACCACACTAACACTAATCAAGGAGGTGGAGGGGGCTGTACTACTATCAGACAAACTAGCTTTCAGAGCAAGAATATTTCCAGGGATAAAGAATATCATTTCATTATGATAAAGGGGTCAATTCATCAAGCAGGCAAAGTAATCGAAAATGTTTATGCACCTAATATCAGAGCTTCAAAGCAAGAATGATAGAACTGCAAGGAAAAAACAGACAAATCCACAGCAGCAATGAGAGATTTTAACTTTTAATACCATTCTCTTGATAACTGAAAATCGCAATCAAAATTCCAGGAGGCTTTTTTGACACTGGCAAAATTATTTTAAAATGTGTATGGAAATGTAAAGGGCCTAGACGAGCCAAAACAACTTTGAAAAAGAAGATGTTGGGGACGAACAGTACCTGATTCAAACACTTACTGAAAAGTGACAGTAATTGAGACATTGTAGTATTAACGTCAAGGATTAGCATCGAGTTAGACAAACAGATCAATGGTACAGAGTAGAGATTTCAGAAATGAACCCATGCGTATAAGGACAATTGATTTTGACAAAAATGCAAGACAAATTCAAAAGAGAAATAAGAGTTTTTCAACAAATAACACTGAAACTGAAATAAGGAAAATTACTTACCTTCCACCATATAAAAATATTAATTCAGAGAACTAAGATGCTAAACCTAAAACTATAAAATGTCTAGAAGAAAGCATGGGAGAAAATATTTGTGTCCTTGCGCTACGCAAGTACTTCTTAGCTATAACATCTAAAGAGATTCACAAAGAACAAACTGATAAAGCGGACATCATCAGAATTAAAGTGTTTTCAAAAGACACTGTTAAGGGAATGAAAAGACAAGCCACAGTCTGGGAGAAAATATTTACAAAGCACATATCTGATAAAGGATATGTAGCCAAAATAAATAAACAATTCTCAAAAAAGAAAATCTAATTTAAAATATGGGCAAAAATTATGAACAGACTCTTCACAAAAGAAAATACACAATGGCAAATAAGAATATGAAATGATATGACATCATTAGTCACTACTGAAATGCAAATTAAACCCACAGTAATATACCATACATACCTTTTAGAATGGCTAACATTAAAAGGTCTTATCATTGCAAGTAAGTAAGGCAATTGGAATTCTCATCCACTGCTAGTGAGAATGTAAAATTAAGCAACTTTGCAAAATATTTTGGCGTATCTTAAAATGTCAAACATACAGCTACCAAATGACCCAGCCATTCTACTCCTAGATATTTACCCAAGAGATATCAAAGCATATGTTCACACCTCCATGCTCACAGCAGCTTCCTTAGTAATGGCCAAAAATTGGAAACAATCTAAATGCTCATCATCAAGTGAATGAATAGATTGTTTGCATGAAATACAACTTAGCAATAATAAGCAATGAACTATTGATAAATGCAATAAATTTGTTACAGATGAGTATCAAATAGTTATGCTGAGTGAAAGACAAAGAACATACCCTTTTCAATAAATGATGTGTGGAAAATAATATCCACATGTAAAAGAATGAAACTGTTGTCTTATACCACGTACAAAAATTAACTCAAAATGCATCAAAGATCTAAACATAAGAGTTAAAACTATTAACTCACAAGAAAATGTGAGGAAAGTTCCACAATACTAAATTTGGCAGTGACTTCTTGGGTATGACACTAAAAGCCTAGTCAACAATCAACAAAAGAAAAAAATAAACTAGACTTCATCAAAAATAAAGACTTTTGTGTATCAAAAGACACTATCAACAGACTGAAAAACAACACATAAACAGGAGAAAAATATTGGCAGATATTTCTGATAAGGGATTAATAACCCAAATACATAAAGAACTTCTACAACCAAAAACAAACAAGATTAAAAAATGAGCAAAGGATTTGAATAGACATTTATCCAAAGAAGATACACAAATGGCCAATAAGCACATGAAAAGATGTTCAACATTTCTAATCATTAATAAAATGCAAATCAAAATTGTAATGAGATACCAGTTCACACCCCTTAGGGTGGTTATTATTTAAAAAAAAAAAACAAAAACAAAAAATAGAAAATAACAAATGTTAGTGAGGATGTGGAGAAACTGGAACCCTTGGGTATTGCTGGCAGGAATGTAAAATGATGCAGCCACTATGGAAAACTTTATGAAGCTTTCCCAATAAATTAAACACAGAAATATCATACTATCTAACAATTCTACTTCTGGGTATAAAACCAAAAGAAATGGAAGCAGAGACTTGAACAGATATTTGTACACTTAGGTTCACAGCAGCATTATTCACAATAGCCAAAAGTTGGAAGAAACCCAAGTGTTCGTCAACAGATGCACAGATAAACAAAATGTGATGTATCCATGCAATGGAATATTATTTAGTCTTTAAAAGGAATGAAATTTGAGACATACTACAAAATGGGTGAACCTAGAAGACATTATGATATATTAAATAAGCCAGTCACAAAAGGACAAATACTTTATGATTCCACTTATAAGAGGTATCCAGAGTAGTCAAATTCATAGAAAGAGAAAGTAGAATGGTAGCCAGGGACTGAAGGAAAAGAGAAATCAGAAATTACTGTTTAATGGGTACAAAGCTTCAGTTAGGGAAGGTGAAGTTAACTCCAGAGATGGATGGTGGTGATAGTCAAACATCAGTACGAATGTACCTGATGCCACAAAACTGTATACTTTAAAATTGTTAAAATGGTAATTTAATATCATCCATATATTACCACATTAAAAAAAAGTCTATATTGTATGATTCTATTTGCATAGAATTCTAAAAAAATAAATAAATAAACCTATAGTTATATAAAGCAGAACAGTGGTGGCCTGGGGATGGAGGATGGGGAAATAAGGAAGACAAGGTTTACAAAAGGGTTCATGAGGGCTCTTTTGGGGTTGATGGGTATGTTTCTTATCTTGAAGTGGTGATGGGTTCATGGATATATACATATGTATGCATATGTTTAAACTTATGCAATTGTACACATTAAATGTATATATAGTTTCTTATATATAAATTATACCCTAACAGAGCTTTTAAAAATTGATTAAGCGTAGATAAATAGACCTTGAATCAAAGACCTAAATGTAAGAGCTAAAACTATAAAACTGCAGTAATTCATCATGGCTTTGGTGTTGGCAAAGCATTTTAGATATGACACCAAAATATTAGCAATACAAGAAAAAATGTAGATAATTGAAAATCATCAAAATTTAAAACTTTTTTGCTTCAAAGGAGACCATCAAGAAAGTGAAAAGATTAAATGGGAGAATATATTTGCCAGTCATACAATTAATAGGGACTCATATCCAGTATCTATAAAGAATTCTCATAGCTCAATAATAAAAAAACAAATAACCTAGTTAAAAATCGACAAAGGATTTCAGCTGACATGTCTCCAAGATACACAAGTGGCTTAGAAGCAAATAAAATACTACTCACACCCAGTAGGAAGGCTGGAATCAAAACTCAGAGAGTAAGAAATGTTAGAGAGGATGTGAAGTGGTACAGCCACTTCAGTTAACAGTCTGGCAGTTCCTCAAATGATGAAACATAGAATTATCTTTCGGCCCAGTCATTCTACTCTTACGCATAGACTCAAGAGAAATGAAAACATATATCCACCCAAAAACTTATACATAAAAATTTGTATCAACATAAGTCATAATAGCATGTATGTAGAAATGTAGAAACAACACAAATGACCATCAATGGGCCAACAGATAAATAAAATGTGGTATATCCATATGAAGTACTATTATTCCACCATAAAAAGTAATGAAGTGTTGACACCTGCCACAATGAATGAATCTCGAAAACATCATACTAAACGAAAGAAGCCAAACACAGAAGACTATATACTACATGATTCCATCCATATAAAATATGCAGAACATGCAAATCTATAGAAATAGAAGATAGACTAGTGGTTTCTTATGGTAACCAAAGTGTGATGTTTGATGATACTAAAGGGTAAAGGATTTCTTCACGAGGTGATGAAACATTCTAGAATTGACTGTGGTGATGACTGCACACAACCATGAATATACTAAAAACTCATTGAATTGCATGCTATAAAGGGGTGAATTGTATGGTATGTGAATTACATCTAAATAAAGTCATTTTTTTCAAAAAACTGTAAGTAGACTGGTATGCTAACATATTTAGGATAAAATTTGATTCCATCTCTTTCCATCTCTTTAATAAAATGATTAGAATTATAATTTCATCAGTCAGAACATGCTAGTTTATGCTATAGTAACAAACAATCCTCAAATCTCAGCAGCTTAAAACAATAAAGATCTGTTTTTCACTCATGTGTCCATCACTAGTTGGCAGGAGCTCAGCTCTTGCATTCATATTCCAGGATCCAGGCTGTGGAAAGAAAATGAGAACTCTGTAGGGTCTCATATAATAACCAAACGCTGTGCCTGAAAGTTAGTCTTATCCCTTGTACACACAACCTATTGGTCAAAAATAGTCATGGCCTCTGACAACCGCAGGGGACCAGGATATTCAACTGGACTTTTTCCTCAAATGCAAAGAGCTGGAACTATTTGACAAGTAGCCCTAATATTGACCACACAGCTAATACTCATTCAGGGCTCACTGTGTATCAAGAGCTGTTTTAAACCCTTGCATGTATCATCTCAGTTAATACTCACCACAAAAATAAATAAAACTTCTGAGGCTGATGCTATTAGCATCTTCAACACCAGTATCTCACACAGGAGAGAACTGGGGCATAGGAGATGTTCCTAAGGTCAGTCAAGTAAATACTAATCGGGATTTCAATCCAGACGAGGCACCAGAGTCTATGTTCTTGACCTCCACCCAATATTGCCACCTGGCATTTACACAGTCCACTTTCCCTTATTCAGACTGAAATCTATCACAAAATCCAAAAGAGTATAAGAAAACTGTAGTAATGTGTATTGTTAAATGAAAACAGGTTAGAATTCAGGTCTCCAGGCTTCCATCTGGTGTCTTTTCAGGACATGGACGGTTTGCCTACTGTCCTTGCCTACTGTCCTTGTTTCTCAGCTCATCTCAGCACTGCTGAGGCTTCTGGCAGCTTCAGACAGAGCAGCTCTATTTTACTCTTTCTGATTCCACATATTCCATTTATTTCTTGGCTGATGAAAAAAGCAAGCTGGGACAATTGTATCGTCCTACTCACTAATCCCCATCCCTATTAAGAGATAAACCCTAAACAAGAATAGCTTCAAGCAAATGGATACATCAGGCTCCTTTTCTATTTCTCTGGTTAAAAGCACTTTCTTCTACGTCACAGTAAGGGCAAATGTTTTGATAAACACTATCATTTATGTGAAGCATGGACTAAACCAGATCCTGGCTTGGAAAAAATTATGATACATAAATCATAAAAAGGCATCATTAAGTATAGGAGTCAGCAGCGAGAGACTGTAACAAGGACCTAGTTCAAGAATACCAGGACTTGGTGGTTAAGAAATAGTGGCTTTGATCTTTCAATGCAGCCTATTATTCAAATTCAGGGCTCACTGCTTTAGTGCTAAATGACCATATGCGAGGCCCAGCACAGTGCTAACCTCATGGAAGATGTTTAATGATACTTGTTGAATATTTGAGGGAATGAGTTGAAACTGGGGAATAATTGGAAGGAAGCATTCCAGGACAGCCAATAAAAATAAATTGGGTGGATAGGACACCAACCAAGCATAATACGAAAGACATTACACAATCCTTGTGTTTCTTTGTTGTTTCCTAAAATATAGTTTCTGTTAATATTTACAAAGAGAGCAGACATTTGAACAGATTAATATCAAACAAGAAATTTGGACTGCATCTTTGGCATCAATTGGTAGAGTGAGGACCCACTGGGAGAAAAAATGGGGAGTCTTCCCAAAACGGCATGTAAGAAATAAACATCTTTTTCTAGTTTGTGCTCTTAAGTCTTGCGTTAGCAGTACGAACTAGTCTAATGTGGTAATAATCTCTCTCTGGGGTGGTATCTTAAAAGGGAACAAGCTTCACAATTCCGTGACCTTTCAGAAGAGGGATCCCAGCAGGGATCGGGCGTCTTGGCAAACACCCTCCAGCACTAAGAAATGTTTGAAGACACTCAGCTTTGAAGAGTGCCTACCATTATTGTGAGCATGCATACACAATCAGAGAGAAAACCACCCAACTCTGATTTTCAGAACCTATTTGAACTTTCCCCTAAATCTCCTTTTTGATAGAAGACGACCGAACCTTCTTCAGAGGCAGTGAGGAGCCACAGGAGAAAGCACATTTTCATCAAGCTGTTATTATGGGAATGCTGCCAACAGGAAAAATAATGGGCAAAGGAAGAAAATTCTGATTATCCCACCAAGAGTCTTGAAGCATCTGTGGCTTAAGGCCAAGAGATGGAAGGGAAATTAAATGACAAAATAAATCAAAGATGTCTTCACCCTACAATGTGTTCGAAAGGGCAGAAGGCTGCCTGCTTGTGCTGCCCAAGGTTTTCCCTAAGTAACATATTTAGAGTTGATTTTTAGCTCATTATTGCAATTTTCTTTCAAGAGATTTAACAATCACAATTCAATTCAATGTCTCCCTCTCTGTCTTTTATTTGGGGGGGGCCGCAGTAAATCAAGCATTCTCTATGGGTCCTATCTATGGTTTTCTGTTACCTTGGAGACTTTTCCCTTGACAAAGATAAAAAAGGAAGACTTCAAAAGATTTTAGAATCAAGGGGATGTCACCTTTCATATAGGAAGGAGGAGGAGTTCAAAGATGGGCTAGTATAGGGCTGTCCATGGGAATTACTAGTAACACAGTCATGAACACTGAGCACATGGGAAAACCATAATAATTTATTAAAATTACAAACATTTCTCAAACATTTCTCTGTTGCAGGCACTCTACATAATCTATATTCATAATCTCACTTAATTGGGATGAGAAACATGGTGGTCTGCTTTCCAAAGGATATCATTTAATTGAACGTCTTTCCAACCAGGAAGTACTCTGGAAATTATTTTATGGTTTACAGATGTTACTTATTAATGTGATGTGCACATCATGGGGTCATATTTTAATATATCAACCAATGTGTTTTTCATCCCCAGTAACTCCTTTTCATCCTCTAGCCATTCTCCATGTAAGCAAGATTAGAGAGTGCTCATTGCATCAAAGAATAGTTAATACAGCAGAAAGGCAGAGAAAATTCATTCCTTTCTTTTCTTCTTTGTTGGTTTTTTTTTTTTTTTTTGGCTTTTTGGCTTTTTGGCTTTTTGAGCTTCAAAAGCTCTGCAGAGCTCACAACATAAACAAAAAATCTGGGAGAAGAATGATGGTAAGAAGTATCTTTTCAACCTCCAGGCCAGAAGTAGGACAGCTTTCTTCAGCGCCCCTGAGAAGTGGTCCTGGATTTAACCTCTTGGTAGGGTGCAGCAGAAACCTCAGGTTAACCTGGAGGAATCTGAGACTTCAGAAGACCTGCACTTCCTTCCCCAGTCCATCCTGGGGAGGTGACACGCCACCTATCACTCCCTCCCCATGAGAACCATGGGGGAGTTTAAAGTGGAGGTGGCTGCAGAGGTTCTCCAAACGAATACGACTGACGCATCATCAGAGATTTTCCAGATTTCATTTGGCTCCAGGAGAAGCCAAATGTTTCTCTGATCTCTGAGTGATCATGGAAGGAGCTGAAGCCAAACTGAAAGGCACCAAGGTTAGGATGGGGAAAAGGAAGAGCAGCGATGAACTGATGTCTCCCAGACTTCACAGTCATGCAGACCCTTCACACAAACCAATGTGGGTGGGTGACAACACCATGACGATATTCCTTGGCATATCCTACTCCTCACCCAGTGCACACGCACAATTCAGGGCAAGAAATGCATTGTAATGACCCTCAATAGACTGAAATTAATTATCTGCCTCTTGGAAGAGTGAGTGCTCGAAATAACAATTAAGCTGAGTTGTACAAAAATAAGGAAAGCTGTGTTTCTGCAGGTATCCCTGATTTCCACATTGTCCCAGTGCTCAGGGCTGATGTATGAGAAAGGATTTAGGTACCTCATCCAGTGACCCCTGGGGAAATCCAGGCTAATCATACTACCTTTCTGAATTTCAATACCCTCATCTATTGAGCAAGACAACTGGGCTGGAAAAAAACTATGTTTTGCGGAAGTACCTCAGGGGCGGCCTAGAAAAGTAAGAGCAGGTCATTTCATGGGAACTTCTTCAAGATTCCCCTGCACCAACCTTCAACTTGGGCAGCTCGATTTTACACTGATTTGTCTTTTTCTTTATGTATTGGAACCAAAGTACTGAGGGAAGAGCTGATCGTTTTCCTCTTTTCACGGCAAATGGCCATCATGGCATCGCTCCTGACCTTTTCTTACGTCACTTTTTTTCTCCCCAGTCTCCACTCCTGTTTTTCACAGTAATATGGGCTACCTCACCTATTTACAAAAGCTCCCTTTTTACTTTTTTTATATTGAGGATTTAAACAAGATTTATTTTGCAGGAAAAAAAAAAGATTAACTCCAGTTCTATGTAAAGAAGTATAAATACCACTCGATTAGTTAACTACTTCTAAGGTCCTCCCTACTTTCTATATCCTGGAAGATATTTTGAGGTAAACTGTAAACATCTTCTCAAAAGACATATTGAAGCCCTAACTCTCAGTCTCAGTACCTTAGAATTCAACCTTAATTGAAATTTAGGTCTTCGCAGATGTAATTAGTCAAGATGACGTCAGGTGGGAATAGGGTGTCCCTGACTCCAAGGAAACTGATGCCCTTGTAAGAAGACAGCCATGTGAAGACAAGGACAACAAGGAGAATGCCATGTGATAACAAGGTCGGAGACTGAAGCGGTGTAGCTGTAAGTCAGCCAACACCAAAACCTATCAGCAAACTCGTAGAAGATGTCAGCAGTCAAGGAAGGATTTCATTACAGGTTTTAGAGGGACCCTGACCCTGTTGACACCTTGATACCTTAATTTCAGACTTCCAGCCTCCAGAACTGTGAAACAATAAATTTCTATTTTTGAACCACCCAAGATGTGGTATTTGTTATGGCAGCCCTAGGAAGCTAAAACTGAAGAGAAACAGGAAAGAGTAATTTATGGGTATAATAATTCTGCTTTTCTGTTACTGGATGAATAGGAAGTATTCCAGTATGTCCCTCTCCCCTTTCTACCATTTGGTACCTACAGTTTATCATTCTCTCTACTCTTCCTAGTTTTTTACAGCCCACACTATAAGATGGATTGCCAGAAGACAGAAGAAGCCATTTCAGTTTTTTTTTTTTAAACTTTTCTCCTAGCACGAGACCAGCCTACTAGGGAACTGCATCTATAAATGTGCACACTCCCACACACAAGAGGTTTTCTCATTCTCCAGACATGTTTTGCAGTCAGCCCCAAGAGCAGGATTCCAGAATTCTATCAAGTCCTGCTAGCTTAGCAACTGTTTCATGATGGTTTCTGCTTTGTTGACATCACATGTTTGATTGCTGCCCTGTAGAGATACAACAAGTGTATCTGTGCTGGAAGGCTTCTGTTTGGAAAGCCCTAGTTCTGTGCAGAAGAAACAGCACTAGAATGAAAGCACCATGGTTCTGGGATGTTGCCATGATCTGCTTTCTTGCATTGATTATTTATGAGGCAGGGCAGACCCGTTTTCAGAATGCATGTCACTCCACTCCAGGTTTGCTCAGGGAATGCTTATCCAGTCCCAGACTCAAGTGGGTTAAGATATTTTATGTAGATGATTCATTTATGCACATATATAACCATACACACAAACACATTTATTGAATCCCTGCAATGTGTGGGGCTCTGTGCCAGAGATATAACAGTAAATAAGACTGAAAATCCCCTGTCCCAGTGGAGCACATATTGATGGATGGAGTGGGACAATACACAAATTGAATAAAGATATATACGACTTTAGAAAATGATGGTTATAAGGAAAAAATGATGCAAGAAAAAGGAACAACTAGCGCTTAAAGGAAGTGAGCGGTTTATAATTTTAAACAAGGTGGTTGGGGAAGACCTCACTGAGAAGGGGACATTTTGAGGCAAGAAGCCTGCTGTTTCCTATGGGGCAGTAGAAATAGTAATGAACTTGGAGTAGAAAACCAGTATTCAACTCTTGCTACAAACTGAATTATGCTGCTCGCCCATATTCATATGTTGAGGCCCTAACCTTCAGTACCTCAGACTATGACTGTATCTGGAGATAAGGTCTTTAAAGAGGTAAGTTAAAATGAGGTCGTGAGGGTGAACTCTAATCCAATATAACTGATGTCACAGGAAGAAGACTGGGACAGGGACACATATACCTGTCCTTCGTGAGGTCACAGCAAGAAGGGCAAGCCAGGGAGAGGCCTTAGCGGAAACCCAACCAGCTGACACTTTGGTTTTGAACTTCCAGCCTCCAGAACTGTGAGAAATAAATTTCTGTTGTTTAAGCCACCCAGTCTGTGGCACTTTGTTAGGGCAGTTCAAGCTTACTAATCCAACTCTGAACTCTGACACCTACCAGATTGCCCTCTTGACCTCTACACTTGGATGTCTGACCTCTCAGACTTAAAGCACACAAAAATGAGCTCTTCATCTCCACCCTCATCAATCCCGCTCCAGCCACAGACTTTCCCACCTCTAATGATTTCAGCTCCAACCTCAGTTTCTCAGACCAAAAAGCTTAGTTATCTACAGTTCCAGTCTTCTGTCAAACCCTAAACTCACAATGCCTGTGGGTCCTACCTCCAAAGCATATCCAGCTCTAGTGACAGCTCACCACCTACGGTGCTGCCATTCTGCTCGAGTCACCACCATCTCCGACATGAACTTCTGCAGTGGACGCCTAATGGCTCTCCCAGCTTCCACCCATGCCTTTTTATGGTCCACTTTTGCAGTAGCCAGAGCCAACATTTTAGCTCACCTGCAGCTTCCCCATGCTGACAGCCTCCAATCAGGACACACCTGAAGTCTTCCCTTTTTTCCACTGTAACACTTTCCTACTCTTCTGTCTGCCTTTGAGTCTTTGTCAAATAGGAGCGACTGGAGCCAACCTCCCCACCCCCAGCCCCCGACTGGAGGAAACTCTGAATAAAGAAAGTGACTTTGCTTGTTCCCATTTTGGTGGCTTTCATGTATTTCTACAAAAAATTTGATAATAATTCAGACTCATTTTAAGGACCACAGTGAATATTTTTAAACTTTATCTTTACTCCATAAAGCACTTATTTTGCAGATTGCTTCTGAATTGAAATAGAAAGAACATTAAGTACAGATAACTAAGCCATTATTGGATTAGATAGAATTGTGTGAGCTTCTCTTGTGCTGTTCTCTATCATAGGATCATACTTAAACCACCTCCAGCATTCTCTAAAAATCTGAGATGTACCTAAACACTTTAACCATTTCAGTGTTTCACTCTGATGACATTCTCTTTCTTTTCTATTCATCATGATTTTCATTTTGTTGCTGTTCATATCCTTTCGTTCTTTCATATCCTTCTTGGACCAATGGCATGCCCTTTTCCTGGGAAACAGCAGGAGATCAAGAGGGCGAGTCCAAACATTTCAAGCCTCTGCTCCCATCTTGTCTGTTAATGGTCCACTGGCTAAAGCAGTCAGTGAACAAGCTCAAAGTAAAAGGGAGAAAAGATCACTCTAACTATGGGCATGGAGCGGCAGTGAAGGGTTGCTGAGTAATGATCTCCACTGCAGACAGACTGATCTGCATTAGAAAGTCATCCCTTTCTACTAAGGAATTTCCTTTTAATGTGCAAACTCTAGTGGAAACGAAAAACATAAAGCCTCTCCATTAACAACCCACCATAACTTTGTTCAGTTGGCTGGTATGCAGTGTCCATGGATAACTATGAAGAATTTCTGGAATGAAACAGATGGATTCATGTTAACAAGGGGGACTGGGGTTCTGGAGAAACAGAAGCCTATGTTCATATCACATCATGGAAAGGCACATGGGAATCCAAGTGAGTCAGATGCTCCAGGGCTAAGGGAAAAGATAAATTTCACCTAACACGCAGGTGCCCCTCTATGTAACGGGGGAGGGAAATAAAAGGAGTTTACAGATCCTTTAGGTTTACAGCCTACATCAATTCAGGGCTTACACAGAATATCTCCATTATCATTTTTATTGCCCTGTGCTCTGCTATAGCTTCACTATCAATCTGGAGTTAATTGTTATACAAAAGGCGGCTTAAAGTCCTGTCCATGGGAGAGCTGAATAAACAGTTTTTTGATTCTGATTCTGGGAAAGCATACTCCTCTTGGTCACATCTGGTTTTTAATTTCTCAATTGTATTTTAGATGAGGTCATCAGAGCTTCCAGGCTGGGTCATGTCATGAAATACACATACCTTGTAAGGCTCTGAGGTCTAAGGAAGCTTCCAAGGAGTGTTAATCATTGTATTAGTTGGGCTTCAAAGGAATGAGAGAAGTAGAGAGGCCATGGGCAAAACTGAAGTTTAAATTTGCCTACAAATGTTAAAATGTGAACATAGGTGAGAGTTTGCTGAGTGTGAAGGCAGGGGAGTGGTTCCTTATAATCCTGTTTGGATATTTACAAGGATGTAATTGCAATAGAAAATAGCCACATTTGGACAGAGCACAATTCCTCTCCCCAATGCATCAGCCTCCTTTAACTATACTCTCATGCAAATTAGCTCAAAATATGTCTTAAAATCCAACTGCTCTTGGAATAAAGGGTGTTTTCCCCAAGCCCATTTTAAACAAAATGAATGGCATATACTCTCATAAAGGGAGATGACTGACATTACATACGCTCTAAAATTTTTCTTTTCAAAATCATGACATTTTCTAACATAAAGAGATAGTGATTATATTATACACTCCCCAAACTTAAAAAAAAACAAAACGCTACTGGGAAAACAGAAATAATATGTCCTACAAAGAATGCAATTAGGCAGAACTAGATTAGACAATCCACAGAGGATAAACCACAGGCCTGATTATCTTGAATTTAATTTGCTGCTTTTGGTATTTTCCTCCTGCATTTAAGTGATTCCACAGAGATCAGCCTGCAACAGCTTCATTTTTCAATTGGTCTATTTAATTTTTTTTTTTTTTGCATTAGGCATAGTAAAATATAACTATCCAGACCTATCATCAGTTTTCCAGCTACCTTTTCAGTTCCAGTGGGAAAGTGACAATAAGGTACTTGATATGTAAATCATCTCCCCTGAGGTCGGTAGAGTCCAAATTTCTTTTAAATGGGGCTGCTTGAAATCTTATAAATACAGGGATCTGCTGAGAATGGACCCAAACCTGGTGGATGAAATAAAAGATCCTCTGTGTCTTCTCTGCCTCTTGAAATGCCAGCGTTTCAAAGAAACTGCCAAGAAGCTATAAACAATCAAGAGGTGTCATTTTTTTTCACAGAATAGCCAGGAATTCTTATAAGGGGCAAGAGATGTAAATTTATAACTATTTAATTCTGTATATAACTCATAAATTACACTGCCTCCTCCTCTAGGTGTATGGACTCAGCCCGCCCCATGCCCAATGGTATGCAGATTTTAGCTTCTTTTATATTTTCCTCACGAAATTTCATCACATTCACGATACTGTGAATATTCTGTTGCCTCTACTACAGATTTAGCAGGGAAGATGGGGCATTCTTCCTACATGCAGTCCCCACTCTTGCAGTGCAACTGCCTACATTCTCAACAGTTTGAATTTCTCCGAAGTTCAAGTGGTTCTTCCCCCGCACCCTTTTCTACATCATTCAGACTTGCCTCTCTTTATTCAAACAATTGAGCTCTGAACTCTACAAATCTCAGTGTTCGGTAAAACAGAAACGTACTATAATGAGTTTGGCAACTGATTCTTGCTACTTGAGGAAGCCCCTTTTGGTTTTCCCATGCTACTAAATCCAATTCCACAATTTTTTGCTCTAATCACAAAGAGTCATGCTCCAGGAAGTGAACTGGTAATGCAATATCACCTAACTTTTTTTTAATTTCTTTTTTTTTAATTGAGTTATAGTCAGTTTACAATGTTGTGTCAATTTCCAGTGTACAGTGCAATTTTTCAGTCATACATGAATATACGTATATTCATTTTCATATTCTTTTTCACCATGAGCTACTACAAGATCGTGTATATATTTCCCTGTGCTATACAGTATAAACTTGTTTATCTATTCTATATATACCTGTCAGTATCTACAAATCTCAAACTCCCAGTCTGTCCCTTCCCACCCCTCTCCCCTCTGGCAACCACAAATTTGTATTCTATGTCTGTGAGTCTGATTCTGTTTTATATTTAAGTTCATTTGTCTTTTTTTGTCTTTTTTAGATTCCACACATGAGTTATCACCTAACTTTTATTAAGTACTTCTTTCTTCTGATTTTTTGGCTTGGAAAAGAGATTGTAATAATGGTACTATTTGGGAGGGGGACTTGGAGTTGCATGAGTGGAATTCTAATTTAAGACGCTAGTAAGCAGTGTATTTTCTCTTTCCTTGGCTATCAAAGACTGTAGAACTTTAAATAATAGTAGGTAAAACGGAGAAGAAAATCTGGTTCTGATCATTCTACTGGCGACCTTTTTCTTGTAATATTATATCCTGTGTGCAAAGTGAGTTAAGACTTCCAAGGGAAAGTCACAAGGCTAATTTAACACCCTCGATACTTGACCCTGAAGGAAATAAATTGTATTTTTTTTTTTACTATGGTTACTTCTAGCCCAAAGGTAAACTAGAAAGGTAATCTAGAAAATAATTTGACTCTGTTATAGCCAGACACTACATAGAAGGCAATCCTAAGCATAAGGTGAATTTGCTTTTTTCAATGATGTGTTTATTTTTTAAAAGTTTTCAACTATTTGTCTACCTGTGATTTTTAAATGATTACCTTATGCATATTTAAATTGCTTCTATAATGTACATGTTGATTTTACATTATTGCTTTCATACGTTCACATTTTATAAAACGAGTTTACTCAGGCTCTTCCTAATGGTCTTTAACACTAGTGTTTTTGACATCACTACAGCTACATTCTTAGTCATCTAAAGTGGTTCTCTAATGACTTCATTTTTCTCTAAGTTCTTCAAGACTTTTAAAATCTATGTATGTGGTTGTCTCTAGAGATTTTTATCCCAAACTACAGTATTCATTTGCATAACCTGAGAAGATTTGGTTTCTTATTCATCCTATAGGCGTAGTCATACCCTCTAATTACTGGGTGGTCTTTTAAGGATCTGAAAAAGCTTGTTTACAACAGGCACGCAATGCTTGCCATTATGAGGTCACACACTCCAGAGTAATTACCAAACTCCTGTTAAAATGTTCAGGTCTTGACTCTCTTGTTAACAATTCTACCATTTGACCCCTGTGAGGTTTTCCAACAAGCACTGATTGAGGTCATCTCTGGCTAATGCAGAACTTCAAACAGTTCTTTATTTGATAAAAAAACAAAAGAAGTAATTGAGATATGTGGTAAACAGAATAAAACCCAGTCCTCCAAAGATGTCCGTGTCTTAATCCCCAAAATTTGTGAATATGTTCGTTTATATGGCAAAAGAGAATTAAGTCTGCAGATGAATTAAAATTGCTAATCAGTTGATCTCAAAATAGAGAGATGATTGTGGATTATGAAAGTAGGCTCAAAATAATCACACTGATCCTTAAAAGTGAAGGCATAAGGATGAAGGATTAGTCAGAGACAGGAAATGACGAAAGAGGAGGCTGGGAAGATTAGAAACATGAGAGGTACTCTGAACTGCTCTCTCTGCCTTTGAAGACATAGGAAGGTGGCCAATAGCCAAGGCATGAGGGCAGCTTCTAGAAGCCAACAGCCAGCAAGGAAACAGGGACCTCAGGCCCATAGCCACAGTCCCATAATCCCTAAATTTGTGGTAATTTGTTGTGGCAACAATAGGAAATGCGTAATAGAGAATACTTTTAATTTTAGAGATTTTGTCAGGACTTGAGAAACAGGTAACATTTGTTTTTTAGAGGAATAATTTACACAGAGAAATTATGCCTTACTTTTAGCATATGCAGTATATCACAGTGGGATGTGATTCTATCATACAATTATTACATCGGTAATACATAGAGAATACATGACTAGAATGCATGGCCCATTCCCTGATGTTACAGTGAGTAACACTCACTCAGTTCCTTAATGTCAAAAAAAGAATTTTTTAAGTCTTAGGGTAAACATTTCTAGAGTTAACCAAAGATAATCATTTGCAGCAACAAAAAGTTTTGAGACAAAGGGGGATATATTCATTTTATTACTGTCTCATTGTTCCACTACCCAAGAAATTGGAGCCACATTAGTGAATTTCAAAGTTTTTGTCAAAATGTTGCCTCTACCTAAGAATAATATACTTTCACATCACTTTAAGACATTAAAGTGAAGAAAATGCCAGGTATGTGGAGGAGAGGCCAGTGGATGTGCACACTGCAAGTGCACTGATCATATTTGTTAAAGTTCATAGAAACAAAAAATAAGGGATTTGATTTAACAAGTAACAGGAAAAAGTAATCAAATCCATTTCAACTTTTGGAAACTAGGAAATGAATTCCTATTTATGGAACACTATTTAGGCTGTGCTACATTCAACACCATCCTTACTGCTGACAGAAAGGGATGATGCTATTCTCCCATTTTACTGGAGGAAAACAGAGGCCCAGAGAGGTAAAGTGATGTGTCCAAGGTTACTCAGGAAGTGAGGACATATAGTCAGGGTTTGAGTCTAGGAATTTCTGTCTCAAAGTTCCTGACCTCTGTGTCACACTGCCTCAAGTCTGAGAAGGAGGCAGGTAAAGGGAACATGAAAGAAAGTCAATATTAAGTAACTTTGTGGTGATTTACAAGATCACTTATGACAGCGCCTAAACTTCCAGCATAAACTCGAGTTAATTGATTTCCTTGAATACATTCAAGGGAGTACATGAATTGAGGAAACTGCATTTTTCTAGAGAAACTTTTCCCAATTTTTGTCAGATTCTGAAAGACGTACATGACCCTAAACATACAAAAGCCATCACACCAAAAGAAGAGATTCTTCCCTGAGCCTGGTTCTCCTGCCATCCTTGGAGTCTCCATGCTGGTAACCCAGTGCGAACTGTAGGTAATAATAATTACTTATGGACCAGAATCAAGGTGGCTCTACCCTACCTCCAGGTAGACGTTCTCCAGAGCAATGCTCCTGTGTCGTACACCTTGGATCTTCCTTCCCCCAGTATCTTCTCGCATGTTCACTCCTTCCTGATCTGAGGGATTCCTTGGTAAAACAGGAAAAAAAACAAACAAACAGAATAACTTTGTTTGCATACAAATAAAGTTATGCTATCAAATACAGTCCATGTTTGTAGAAGTGCTACTGTTTTAGCTGCTTTGCTATAAAATATCTGAAAGACGTGGCTCTGCAAGGTGACAGACCATAAAAAACAGCACGACGCTAGAAGGAGTGGAAGGGATGAAAGCGAGATAAGAAGAGGGGAGGGAAGAAGGACAAATTGATAAAGGACTCCCGGGGCCCACCAGTGATGGATTTCGCAGGGTCCAAATGGTGTCCCCTTGAAGGGAAAGTAGTACACCAAATGTGTTCCATACTCCTCTGGACTCTGTGACCCAGGAGGTAAGACAGCTTTTTCTTCTGGTATGGACTGCACCTAACAATACTGCAGGAGAATCACAGTATTTAAGATTCCAGGAATCAACAAATTCATTCTGGAGCTCAGCTTCATTGGTTCAAAGGCACACAAAGTTCAAAAACATAGTTAAGTTTCTCTTTGCCATCGGAAACTCCTAAGAAAGCCTATTTTAGACCCTGCTAAGGTACAATAGTTTTTTTTTTCTTCTTGTTTTGATCACTTCAAAAGGCCACCAACTTTACAGGCAGCTCTTAAACTTGATCTATTAACTCTCCCAGGGAGCACAATGGCCCAGTAAACGGCACCTCAGACAGCTTGCTTTCCTCCGCACGCAGCGGCTGGTCAAAGGGGACCCTTGGGGCTGGGGATTCATATGAGAAGAAAGAAATAGAGGCTGCCAACAGGCCACTTTGAAAAGACAATAAGGAAAATGTCAGGTGCTGAATTTTATTTGTGTATCAATCATTTCTTAAGCAGGTTCCATTATTCCTGTTCACTACCCAACCCTTTCTTGGTCGCTACTTTTTTTTTTTTTTACCGTATACGCAATTTCTTTTGCCCCCAGGTGGAGAGGCATTTTAATTTCTTAACTCCATTTCGCCTCCAATTTACCAAGCATGGCTTCAAGATCTGACAAATAAAATTTTATTAGTTTTATGCCATTCACTTAAGAGCTAGCATGCCTAAGACAGAAAGGTTTACCAAAAAGAAAGGTTCTCCAAGCATGCATTTGAAAGATTTCCTTTGCTCAATGGTATGAAGAATTGTTCACCAGTTGCTTGTTGCCTATTTTCAAGAATCCATCTTAGATATTTAGTTTTAGAAGTAGAATGAGTCTTAGAGATCATCTTGTCCACAAGGGTCAAATATGTTTCATCTCCAGGGCCAATCCTTATTGCCTGGGCACCGTCACCAGAAATATTGTGTTAAGTTGGATTCTGATGCTTAGTTTGGATTCAGAGCAAACTGAGCCATGATTAACTTCTACTAAGTGCAGGGTAGAGCTCATAGAGATAGCTGTGATTCTGGCTCTAGCCTAACCCATTAATTTACAGATGACAAAATTAACTCCCAGAAAGGTAAAATGATTTAACTCAAGGTCATGCCCAGACTTAACAGCAGAACTAGAGAGAGAATTTAAGTGCAGACCTGAGTTCCTCACACAACCACAGTAAGTCCATAGGATAAGACGAAGCTGTGTGTATTTTTTGATTAACCTATTCTAGTTTCCCATCTTTGCTAATTTCAGCTTATCCACGATTAATTTCTTCTTTTGGCATATAACTCTCATTTAAATATTCTGAGAGTGGAAACATTTCACACCTTCTTTGTATCTTTATATGAGTTACTTTCCCAGATAATTTGCTAGGATAGCATAAAAGAGAATGAGAGAAAGGCCTCTCCAGGTGAAGGGGGTACACTGATGACTTAATAATATTGCCTCTAATTGGATATAGAAGGAAGACAGAAAAATGCATGGCTTGGTAAGTAGGGGGTGTGGTGTTGTGATATTATCTGCTGCCTTTGTCTCCCTTGAACCCCCAGAGTTCTTCAGCCTCCTGACTTAGCCCTTCTTCTGCCTAAAGAACTGTCCCCTTAAACACTGCCAGGCCCCATGCCTTCACTTCTTTTACAACTCCACGTTGAAACATCATCTTATCAGATTGATCCTCTCCCATACTTTATCAAAATAGCACATCTCACCCTGTCCCTTTGTCCCTGTACCCTAACATGTTTTATTCACAGCATGTATCACTTGACCATTATAAATTATTTATGGCTATTATAAACATACCGTCTGATGCAGAATGTATTTTACCTTTGTAATATACGATGTGCTGGCTTTTCTCCCTCACAGCTAGACTGTAAGCCCCAGTGGTAAGCATAGTCTGTTTCATTCCTGGAGTTTCTCAGAATGTGGAACAGCCTCTGAGGCCTAAGCTATCCCCTATCTGGTCCTTGATAAAGAAAATACAGACCCCTACTACATAGCATTAATAGGGATGAAACTAGTCAACGGTTGGCCACAGTTACCTTTCTGAAATTGACTGAGATGGTCTGCCCAGGAGATAAGGGATGGTGAAATCAATTATTGCTCAGCATTAACTCCCCAGACCTTGAGCAGGCCTCAAGATGCAAACCTCTGAGCAAATTCTGGATTCATTCCACAAATGTTTCTTGTGTACTTACTACATGTCCATCTTATTCAGAGACTCCGTGATACAGCACTGAACAAAAGCAAAAGTCCTTGCCCCTTGAAAATGTACATTGTGGCAGCAGAGACAGATAATAATGAATGAAAACACTAAAGAAGTGAAGTACATAGTGCATTAGAAGTGCTCTGGATGTTGAAAGGGGGCAGGATAAGGGGTGTTGAGACTGCCTGCAGGAGGAAGAAGTCTATCGTTTTATATAACACGTGGGATAAACTGAGAAGAAAACCTTTAAGCCAACACATGAAAAAAGTGATGGAGCAGCCATCGGGATCACCTAGGGGAGAAGATGGACGGCAAATAGAACAGCTGCTGCAAAGAGCCCGGGGCAGAAGTGAGCCTGCTGGTTTGAGGAAGAGCCAGGAAGCCCCTGCAATTGAAGGGAAGGACGGGCATGGCGTGGGTGTCCACAGACAGAGTACACTGTTTTAATCAGAAACTCTAATCGGGAGGGACATACTCCCGGGGGCATTTAATTCTGTCAAGTAAGATGCTGTAGAATATTGTTAAACTGAGTACATTTTATTGTCTCAAATTAACTGGCTCTCCCCACATTTCCAAATGCCAGACTTTGCCTCACTTACTTGGAGTCTCTATATTGAGAGAACCTTTGACCTTTGGACTTCTGTGTCTCTGATCCTAGAATTCCCTCAAGAAGGAAACACCCACCGTGAGGAACAGAAAGCCAGGGGCTGAGTGCCGGCAGTTCCTCCAAGAAAGAACCTTTCTTTTGGAGCCTCAGTTTCCTCATCAATGACATGGACAAAGTAACAATGCCTGTCTCCCAGGTGAACACTGCATGACATAAGTCAGCACTTAGCTCAATCCTGTAAGCATTTAAATACATGCTAGCAGTTATTATTACATACCCTGTCTGTTCTGTGCTCGGACTCCTCTGCTGATGAGCTGATGAAGGCAGGGAATTGATTCTCTCCTGAGGTAGCTCCTTGCTTCTTTGGGCAGGCCTGGCTGAAAGGCTATCAAACCCAAATCCACTTGTCTGCAATTTGCATGTACTAGTGCTGGGTTCTAGCCCTTCAAGTCAAATAGATTTCATCCATCTTCCACCTGAAAGCCCTTTAGTGACGAAAGGTAATCACTACATCCCTCGCAAGCCTGTTCTTCTAGTCAAGCCTTTACTCTGTTTCCTTTCCCTCACACAGTAGCTTTGTCCTTTGACCTGCTCCCTGGCCTTACATCTGTCTTAAACTACACTTACACTTCTTCCCAACTTCTTTCCCCTTGCCCCCCTTCCAATTTAATTAAGTGCCCTGCTAATTCTACATGTCCAGGTTTGCAAATACGTGTTCTAACTCTAGCCCAGATTCCTGCACTTGGTTAGCTTTACTGCAAACATCTGAGCTCTGGTTTGACCAGCATGAGGGCTGAGAATGTGAACCAGTCTTCCGCTCTTGATCCTAACACAGGAACCCCTAACTCATCGTGAACTGAAGGTCAACATATTTCCCACAATTCACTTCACACATCTTGCTTCTCAACTGCTTGTGCCTGATTTTTTGTTTGCACCATTTTTGTAAAATGGTCTTTTGACCCCAAACCAGATCTTACTGTCTTCCCTGCTAAAATGGACTACATCAGCTTTTGTTTGTCTTTCCTTAATTTATCGTGATCTTTTGATATCACTGGTAACTTAGACCAATATGAAAATTTCAATGGCATGGTTTCAAGATCCTTAGTCAAGTTATTGATTAAAATATTGAGCTTCCCACGACTACAGACAGAGCCTTATGATGTACTCCTAGAAAGTTTCCAGACCTTTAATAAGATTCCACATGTAAGATAATTCAACCGACTGTAACTCACATGGACTTCATGATACAGTCTTGACTTGCCCTTCTGACCATGAGGTTATTATGAGGAATTTTTTCCAATTCTTTGCTCTACTCTAGATACACAACATCTAGTAGCATCCTATGATTTATTAGTCATATATTAACCTGGTATAAAAGGAAAATGATACAGTTCTGATGAGGCTCTTGTTATTTACATACAGCCCATTTAGAAAATCAGATGATGTCTCTTGCTTAAAACCACTCATTGCCTTCTCTGGCAGAAACAGTAATGACCACCAAATATCCGATGTGCTCTTTTACATTCTAGAGATCTCTTGCCATTAGCAAGTCCTTGTAACTAGTTCTGGCAAGGGAATATGAATGAAGTGATGTGTCACTTTCTGGCTGAATGAGTGATAATTCCATGTACAATTCTGTGGTATCGCTTACCCCTGTCTTGGTGGCTAAGGATGACTGGTGCTCCAGATGGTGTAGCTACTCGATGGAGGAGCCTCCACTGCCTGTATCTCTGAATTACTCTATGGAGAAGAGTCCCTGTTTACCCACCTGGGTTGTGCATACGGCACACCACTTCCACCTCACTTCTTCCTCTCCAGCCACCCTGACATTGTCACTAGTTCTGGAGGATGCCACATCCTTTCCAGACTGGAAGCTTTCATGCATGCTTGGCCCTGGGAATCCAAGTTTCCTCTCCCCCAAATGCTCTTCTTTGTTCTCTGGACTTATTTTGACTACTTTTCCTTCAGGTCCAATACCACTCCCTCAGGAAACATTTCTTTACACTCCCAAAAATCTGTTTGCATTCCTATTATCATATGCTTTCACAGTATCCTGTCTCTCTCCTTCCTAGCACTCTGCAATCTTGCAGTTATAAAATGTGCAATACTTTAATTCTATTTTCTTTGCTAGAATGTAAGTTTCTCAAAGTAGGGGCTTTGTTTAATTTCCCACTGTAACCCCAACACCTTGCATGATGCTGGAACAAAACCCTCCAATTACTGACAACTACTGGATATTCGCATGAATTTGAAAAAAGACAAACCCAATAGACTTTACACTTGTTCTTGAATTCCTCAAGTCCAGTTATCTGATTTCTTTTGATCTCTAAAGGCCAAGACACTTAATATTATGCTTGAAATAGAATTACCTTCTTCTTTAAATTTAGTTTATCAGCTCTCTATATGATGAGTCAAACAGAGGCATAAAATGGGTGAAAAGGGCAAAGATGATGAAACTTGGCACCCCAGCTGTGCAACAGTCACCAGAAGACTGAACACTGGAACAGCAGATGAGCTATGGAGCTTATGCATACTGGGGATGGGCAGTTTTGTCTGACCCAACAGAGCTGAAAGGAAGGATGATATTTAAAGGCAGTCACAGGTACCAAGAGCAGTTACGATGTTTCCTGGGACCGAACACAAACTACAGATTAACCTTTTAGTGACAGCCATGTGCAGACCACACTCAGTTCAAGTACATCACCTATGAAACCCAACAACTGCTCCTACAGCGCCTAGCTTGGTGCTGGGGCATAAAGGCTTTGAACAAATCATAAATGAATCTTTGATTCTGCTCTTCTGAGTCATAAACAAGTTTTTAAAACCATTGGGTACAGTTATTATCCTAATTTGACATGTCTCAATCAAACCTAACTTAAGCATCTCCAGGGTGGGAAAGTTTCAAGACTAACAGTGGCTTTTGCGTACAGTATTTAATTCAGCTAGTGTCTGAACGTGTGTCTGCCTCTGTCAGGAATGGGAATATTTGCTTTTGTTTCTAGCGCCACATACTAAACAACACATAACATGAGACTTAATGCAGTTTTACATATACTTTCAACATCTGGGTACGTATATATGGATATATGTATGTGTATATACATGTGTATGTTTGTATACTTTTTAAGCATTTTAAGAGCCAGAAAATATTCTAAGCATTAACTTTCAAGATGAAAAAAAAAAGCTACTTTGTATCTGTATTTCCCACTGAATTGAATGTTCTGGAATAAATCTATCAGTTGCTGCTCTTCTTTCTCAACCTGAAGGAGCACACTCTAGTCAAGACCATCAATGCTGCAAAGACTTGGAGACAGGCGCCAGCCGCTGAGGACTTGTAGGCAGGATGAAATGGGAAGTCAGTGGGGATTGGGGGTTCCCATCTTTTCTCCATCCACAGTCCCTTCATCTAATTTTACTGGGACAAAAGCTCTAGTGTTAGTTATTTCACTTCTTTACTCTTAGCATTTATCACATGCCTATGGCACACATAACACTTGTTTTTGGTACAAAAGGAAGTTGTGGTAAGTAAAATTCTAAAATACCTTCCAATGACCCTCACCACTCTATAATCCCATTAAGTGTGGGGGAACCTGTGACTGAGATGAGCTGTCACTCCAGGAACCAGAATCTACCACAACATGATCGAGCTTTGAAGTAAATTCTTCCCCAGAGCTCCCAGATGAGAGCCTGAGGTATCCACCACCTTGATTGCCCATGTAATACTCCCAGTCTAGTTCTGCTGAATCTCTGACCTATGGAACTGTAAGATCATAAGTCGCAAATTATTTTAAGCTGTGGTAATCTGTTATACAGCAATAGCAAACTAATACAGAAGTAAATGAAAATTAGAAATTTTGATTCAAATTTCTGAAGTTTACTCTCCAATTGGAAAACTAGGGTTTGCATTCTCTACATGTTCACTCCTACCCACCACGCCCCCCAGAATAAAGAAAGCAAACTACATTATTGTTTTTGGAAATGTAAAGTCAGTGTCAACCTTGCATACTTCTCTAATGTTTTACAAGTTCCTTCTATGCACCAGATACTGTGCTGGAACCTGAGATCCAGAAATAGACTCAGTGTCTATTCTCAGGAGGGTTCTAGACTGGAAGCTTGAACACAACCCCAGGACAGGTGCACAGGCTGAGTAACCACAGGAACACTGGGATGTGGATGACTGGTTTTACCCAGTACAGGCAGAAAAAGCTTCTTGAAGGAGGTGACAACAAAAATTAATCCTCAACTTCAAAAGGCTCAAATGTCTTACAATATTAGGTTCAAACGTGTCTTGTAATATTTTCAGACAATTTCACCCAATGATTGTACTTTAAATTGTGTATTGTTCAACGGACATAGTGATGCATTTAACTGCCTCCTTAGAAATTGCGATGCCACTTATGCAAAATAAAAGTCGATATTGTCTCTGCTAGGTAATACCTACCATTGCCCCTGAAGTCATTTAACTTGATTCCTTAGATAGCAAAATCTCAACAGTTGAGGAATTTGACAAGTACTTGTTGATGAAAATTAAAATGCATTTCTCTCCTTTCCTCTTAAATACATTTGCACAGGATTTGAGAAAATAGACTTTTGAAGAGAGAGGAAGTATTTACATTTCCCAAACTGTAACTTTGTAGTGAGATGAAAATGAGAATCAAAGAGAAACTCAGTGTTATAACCTTTAACAATCATTTTTAAGAGTCAAGAGGAACAGTGGAACGTTTGTGTATATATAAGTAGAGGTACAAGTCAGATTCTCATTTGAAACCTCTGTCCTTCAGAAGAAAATGGAACAGGTACATTTGCTCTCTAATTTTCTCAATTTTAAATGTAATTTCTCTTTTTTTGAGAATTGCAAATTGCCCTTGAATTTTACGAAGCTTTTAACACAAGGGCAAAAAATGAAAGGGAACTGTCCTACAAAGATCACTTTTGTGCAAAATATATGTGTATCCCCATGCACGTACATGTTTCTCATTCTCAGAACAAACTGGAATCTGGAATTTTGACAGAGAATATCTTCCCAGGTTTCTTATGTCTAAGATGCAAGAATAATGACTATTGATCTTTGGTCTACATTTTAAAAAGAAACGCACTTTATCCATTGGTTCATGATTAACAGCTCTCACAAAATAATGGGCAGCATAATTCAAAGTGCAAATTGATATTAAAAGGGCAAGAACAGAAGACCATAAAATATAACTACAACCACTGAAATTAAAGAAAGCACACCTACTGAATGAGAGGAAGGGAGAAGGCAAGTGCCTATTCGATGTGAGGCTTTATTTTATAAATACAGCAGAAAAATTTTACTGAAGACGCAGGAGAGTTTGGAAGGGGGCAGTTCAAAGGATCACACTATTTGTATGTTACTTAGCTGCTCTTTATAAGCCAGTTTAGCTAGTTGGGATCACTGGCTGATAGCAGTCAAATGACTACACACACACACACACACACACACACGCACGCACCCCTACCCTGATTCACATCTCTACTTGAAATTCTCACCATTAGCATCCCTCTTCAGGTAATCTTGGTGTCATTTACTGTCAAACCTGGCTAAAGATTAAGGTAGTATGTTTCTTAAGGAGTACACATGTTAACTAAGTAATACAATACCAAAGGTGAGTTTACTTAATTTGCTTTAGCACTTTCAAGTACCTAGCAGATAACACAGCTCCAAGGAAATGAGATTTGAAAGGGGTCAGTTTTGTTGAGGACCTAAAGATCTGGCGGGGCTAGACTCACTGTATGATATTGGCGGTGGATCTGATGCAGGCAGCAGACCCTGAAGACCCTGAAGACCCTGAGATGCTGACACAGAGAGGGGATCAAGGATGAGGCAAAGCGGCAGTACTGACAGTATCATTTGCCATATATTCTTCTAAGCTCTTTAGATGTATCAACTCATTTAGTTCCCAAAACTAGGCGGCAGGAACACTTATCCCCATTTATCTAAGAAGACACCAAAAGTCACCTCCAAGAAGCAGTGCCACTGGTGCCAAGAAATGCCAACAAGTGTCTCTAGTCCCACTGGGACTGACCCCTGAAGTCTGGCTCATGCTCTTGGCTTGGAATCTCCAGGAGGAGGTGGTGTAGGCAGTGGCTGAGAAGACCTAGACACTCCTGTGTTCAATCCTAGATTTGCTATGAATTAACTATATGACTGTGGTCACTTGTTGACCTTTTTCAATTTCAATTTTCTTATCAGTAAATTGGAAATAATGATAGTACCTCCCCTCATGGCTTAGTTATGAAGATTAAATGACATGTCACGTGTAAGGTGCTATCTGGCACAGGGACTTCTACCTAGGATATGCTCGGTAAATCCCTAGTAATAACAATGTGAAGAGCAAAGAGGCTGTGTATCAATGATGGTTTGATCAGAGAACCGTAGCTTCTGTGAGTGCTATAGAATAAGGAATTTGTTATGGAGTTAGTCCTTGCATGACTGTGGGAGCTGATAGGGAAATCTATGCAGACTGTGGCTAGTGGTGAGCTCAGCATCACTGGAGGTGAGGCAGACTGTCAGGAAGGAAAGCTGGATGAGGATGAGCAAAAGGATGATGTGGAACTCACGCGGACAAGGAGAACTTGTGCTTGTCTCAGTGCCTCCCACCTTGACATGGTGTTGAGATGCCTAAGAAGCTGGCTGCTTCTATATCTGGCCCAGGGTTCAGAGAATCTGGCGGAGGACCTGTGGCCCACATGCTGCCCCAGACCAACAGCGTGTACCAGCAACAATACATGCAAGCTCCATGGCATCCCGTACCCTACCCCAACCTTCAGAGTATAAAGATATGGCTACCACATTGCATCCAGCTTCCAAATACTGGGCAAAATTTCCCCTGTGGCTAATACTACGGTTACAATACAGGGAAGGGAATTCTGGGAAAACTAGGTCCAGTTAAGCCAAACTGACACTGTACAAAGCCAACACATTCAGGGACACATGTTCTAGTCTCAATACTGGCTAATTTCTTTATATTTTAAAATATAAATAGAGATGCTATCTCTAAACAACAGCCTGACTCTCTCTAGGAACCACTTTCTGATGGGCAACAATAAATTTGGGCCTATACCTGTCCTCATCTGGGCTTAACCTGAATCCAAGACCATGCTTCTCACCAGCTTTGGAGCAGTAGCTGCTGCCTGTACGCCAGCTTCTGCAGGGCCGGTCACATCATAGTGCTAACCTACCAGGCTTACTAAGCACTCCTGGTTACAAAGCTCCGTGGACTCCTATTACAAGAGGATCAAAAGCAAACTCCCTAAGCTGTCCTCCCTGTCTAGTCTCATGCAGCTTTTATTTTACTAACTTCGTGCCCCTTTATCATTCTGATCTACTTTTTAAAAATTTAGCTATAGTTGATTTACAATGTTGAGTTAGTTTCAGGTACAGCAAAGTGATTCAATTATATATATACATGCACATATATTCTTCTTAGGATTGTTTTTCATTATAGGTTATTACAAGATATTCTGATCTACTTTTAATGCAGCCCCTCCAGATCGTATTGTAATTGAAGTAGGTCTCCCACTAGACAATAAGCTACTGTGGGTAGTGGCTGGCTCAGTAAATGGTTAAGTGTATGAATGCATAAAAGAACAAACTTTTTCTCTATTTTCTATTCACATATATTTATTCATTCAGTCATCTTACAAGTTTATATTGATGGGCTTCTGTGTGCCAGAAACTCTATCCAGTATTTATAAAAAGGACCAAAACAGTCATGATCCTAGTCCTTCTAGAGCCAACATTTTACTCAGGAGTCAGATATTAAATAAAAAGGTGTGTGAATCAACGTACTATCAGTCATTGTGATAAGGGCTGGGAGTGAAAATAAAATGATTGTTCTTTTTATTAAATAAATTCATTTTCAAAATGACTGATTGAGTCAAGGGACTTGATTTGTGGACATCAGAGAGCAACATGAATTAGCCCAATGGAGAATGGACAAACAAATAAATTTGTCTTGTCAGTACAATGCTCCAAATAACTGAAGGAGCCAATTCAATTCATCATTTATTAGTTGCAAAGCGGTCTGCTACGCATTGAGTGAGTGCAGATCCTCCCTCAAAAATTGTCCAAAGTCTGAGAAAATACCAGCATACACTTCGAATGGCTGTGTTATCTGCCTGAGATATGTTGCCCTTAGAGAGTGCTTTGAAGGGAAAATCAGCTCTTGGAGATCTGGAGCATATTATAAGATTTGGGACAGTTCTTATCAGACTAAAGACTCTCACTAAGTATATGAGATATCAACCTCCTTAGACAAAAATCTGGTAAAACAACAGTTGAGTTTAGGGTATTACATTTTAATAATGGAATGTTAATCATTTATTTTGTAGCCAGCACATCAAATTCCCACATGTCAACTCCAGTGCCAAAAATGGACATGTGGAGAACAGCAGGTATGAAATGATAAATCTTGTGATTTATATGCCTTGCTTGCTGAAAGTCTCTAATGATTCATTTCATCACCATGGAGCAATTTCCCAAACAAAATGTGTCCTTCCCATCCCTTAATCCAAGCTACTCATTTACCATTCACTTTGTTTGTCTTTTGGTTTGGTCTTTGTAAAAACATTTGCTTCTTAAGAATTTCCTCCTTATAAACACTGTGCCTTTGATCACCTCCAAACCATGCAAAGGACTATGAGAGGTAAGAACAAAGAGAAGCTATTTAAAACCTTCCCAGCCATCTGATCTCTTTGTTGATTACACCTGTTTGGGAATTTTTTCATGTCATATTTTTGTTTCAGCTTGTCACAGGTGAGATGCAATATTAAAAATGCATGTGAACATTCACTCAGCAGAAGTTTTGATATATTATGCCATGTTTAGTAACATAAGTTGGTTTCAATTAATTTAACGGAAAATACAGTTTGAATACAAAGGAGTCTTTGTTTATTCATCTATTCATTTATTCTTTCATCCATACATTTATTCTATAAAGATATATCCAACATATTTAGGTGCCAGATATCAGCTATCTAGAGATGAGCAGGATAGACATGGTACCTGCCATAAGAGTGGTAAGTTATAAAGAAATTAACACAGTTTAATACAATAAACTGTGTGTCTCTGTATGTGTGTGTGCACATGTGTGCACACATGCATGTATGTGTTGGGGACACAAGAACACAACACATGTTTAATGTCCTGCCTCTGAGAGTGTGACATGATATTAGAACTACAATTTAAGTGAAGAGCAGAAGTCAGCCTGCAAAAGTTCGGGAAAAGATTGTTTCAGGCTGGAGAAGGGATAAGCAAAAAGGCCATGGACAAGAATGCATTTGGCATGCTTGCAGAACCCAAAGAAATCCAAAGTGGATTAAGTAGAGAGAGGCTTGCAAAACATGGTACAAGATGAAAGTGGAAACAGAGGTGGGGCTAGATTACAGAGGGTCTGTTTCTATCAAGAGCTTTTCGTCTTGGTATTACAGGTCTAAGGATTCCAACGATTTACAAAACCCTTAATTTTAGAAGTAAATTTTTTTGTTATGCATCTCTGCATTTTTAAGGTAGTCTGTGACTCAAGGAAGTCTAAGAATTAGGACCTGGTCTATTGTAGTTTTCATCAAGTCTAAGAACTGTCCTAATTTGTTTTAATTAAAATGTTGGGTAGGTACATCATAAATTCATGATTAGCATTTTTCAAAGTTTCATGACACCTTCTATCAGTGATCATAAAATCTCAGTACTTACACATTCTAATTCTAAATGATTCAGCTAGCTGCTGTTTCAGGTTTTGTTCTTTTCAGGTAAGAAAATGGAAGTGTTTTGTTAAATAATGCCAAAAGTCATAGAATTCAACTTTTTTGAGAAGAAGGATAAAACTGGATTAGGAGTTGTTTTATTCTTCTAGAACTGTACATTATGTCAACACTTTTCTGAAATTGATACCATAGGTAATTTTTAGCCCTTGATAATAACTAAAAAAAAAATGTAAACCCCTTTCATCATCATTTTTCACCAGTGTTTGATAACTATTGTGTGAGAACAATGGAGGCAGATATATGATACTATATTCAATATCCCAAAGAGATGATGAATGATCACACTTATAGTTTAAAAGAAAAATGGCCCAATTTCAAGTGTCCTTTCTGGAAGTTCTATGACTGTTTTGGGAAAACTTGTTAAAAATACTAAGGCAGTAGAAACAAGAACAAAAAGAGTGAAATATAGTCTCCATTCTTTTTTTTTATGTTCTTAAGGATACTGTTTAACATACATCATTTTGACAAAGCTGACTTATTTATTAGATAAAACTTATGATCATTAAATAGCTTTCCAGATGCTGTGTCCATGAATAGTGAGCACTGAGAAAGTTCATTATGTGAACCAAAACATTGAAAAATACCATTTTTAACGTGATAAATGTCTTTGTCTGCTTTACCTCGTAACTTCAATGGAAACAACCTGACACATGAATAAATATTTATATCAGCTTTTACACTAAAAAAGAAAAGCCTGCTTGAAAATGTTAGGTTGCAGCTACTCATGGGTTGCCTGATGATTATCAATTTGTCTCCAGCATAGGACATATTCTAAAATCAGCAGAATCTAGCATAGAACCATCATAGACTGTATTGACACATTATTCAATTTACAACTGATTGTAAGGGGACAAGTCAGACAAGCCTCTATTAGTCTGCATAGCTCTGAATACTTGGTTTGGTTTTCCCATTGAAGTGACTAGTTTTAGTTTTGTAAAATACCCAATTGTTGTGGTTGTGGGGTTACAATGACAGGTATCTTTATGTTGGCTGTTGGAAACTTATCCTAAATATTTTCTCTAGTTTGTAGACTCAGGGACAAGTCTGGAGTGCTTGGAGAGATACAGGAGGACCACCTAGAAGGAAGAAAGGCAGTGAAGTAGCAGTGATAAGGACAGACAGGACATATCATAAAAGACTTAATATCAGAAGATGGAGTGAGAACTTTATCTGTGTGCATGGAAGAGCCACTGAGAATTTTTAATCAGAGGGATAACTTAGTGACATTGACTTTTCAAATGATTTATCTGAGCAGACTCTGCAAGATAGGCCTGTGTAAGTGTAATAGGGAAGAACAAATCTGACTCATTTATTAGAGCTGTTCCTTTAGCTCTAATCCTGTGCTTTGTTTCCTTTGCTTAGCCATGCTGGTTCAGCACTTTTTGTAAAAGAATTCTGCCTATAGCCTGAAATGTACAGGATAGCCCATTCTCAAGGCTCTGGCCTTAAAGGGTATGTAACACTTTTCCATTCATATAGAAATAAAAAGTTGCAGAACAGAGAATAACATTTGTCTTGTTGGAGGTTTATAGGAACATCATGATCTGACCTATGTGGACAGCTGCAAGAACAAAGGACTCCAACACCAAGAAGCCTGAACCAACCAACCGCGCCCCCTCCCCTTTTCAGCATAAAACAAGCCTCAATTCTGACTTGGGGAAGATGGTTCCCTAGGACGTTGGTTAATCCCCCATCTTCTTGGTCCGCTGGCTTTCCGAATACGGTCATTATTCCTTGCCCCAACGCCTTGTTTCCCGATTTACTGGCCTCTCGTTTGGCAAGCAGAAGGAGCTGGAATTCAGTAACATAAGGCACCGCTTTTCCCTTTACAGTGCAAATATGACCTCCAGCAATTCCTTCAGCAAGAGGTGGAGTCTATATCTTCTCCCCTTGACTCTGAGTTGGCTATGACTTGCTCTGACCAAAAGGTCAGTCAGTAAGTGCTACTCCAAAAGAAGCCAAGAAGCTTCCTCTTATGCCACTTTGGAGCCCAGGTGTCACGCTGTAAGATTATAAATGCTATCCTCCAGTACGTGGGGAGGCTCTGGACAAAGAGGCAGCAGTAGAATCTAAGCAGTAAACTAAGGTATGGCACAGAACTTAGGGTTGCCCCACGTACCAAACAACTCTAAGACCCAAAACATGGGAGAAGCTTTCTTGGACCCCAGCTCACTTGCCAACTAAATGCAACTGACCAGGAAGACCAGCAGATGGATCACTCAGTCTACTGACAGAACTCTGAGAAGTAGCAAATCATTGCTGTTTTAAGCCATTAAGTTTAGCAGGAGTTTAATTGCATAGCAATAGAAAACCAAAATAGCATGTCGCAAAGTGTTTTTTCCATAATCAAACTCAGGAAAGATTCATTGGGTCAGAAGCATGGAAGCTGGTTTAGAATATTTTAGCGACGTTAGCCTGGGGGAATGAGAACATGGCCCAGGTGAAAAGATGGGGGCTTAACTGTGCTCACGTATCTTCCTCTCATCAGGAAAGAAGCTGCATAACAGGTTAAAATGTTTAGAAATCACACAAAAGTGGGCTCTGAGTCTGGCTTTAGCACTTAAACATTTCTTTCCCTAAGACTAGGCTTTCTCATCTAAAACACAGAGCTAATAATAGCCCCCACATAAGAAACTGATTATGAAGATAACTGAGGGTGTGTGTGAAATTACTGACCACAGAGATTTGCATTTACTAGGTTCACAATGAGGAGCTAAGATAGTACTTGGAAACATGACCAGTTGTTCCCCCATTTCCAAAGTCTCCTCTTAACCTCCCTGAGTTCTGTCTTCAGTACCCCCAAAGGAGTATCAAGGAAGAAATGCACAGAGAACAGAAAAACACACTTTTTGGGGGGTGGCTGATTTGCAGTATTATATTAGTTTCAGTTGTATAACATAATGACTCAATGTTCTTATAGATGATACTCCATTTAAAGTTATTATAGGGATATTACTCAGCCATTAGAAGGAATGAATTAGAAGTTTGGGATTAACATATACACATTACTATATATAAAATAGATAACCAGCAAGGACCTACTGTATAGCACAGGGAACTACATTCAGTATCTCGTAGTTATAAGGGAAAAGAATCTGAAAAAGAATAGGTTTATATATATACATACATACATAACAGAATCACTGTGCTGTACACCTGAAACACCGTAAATCAACTAAGCTTCAATAAAAAATGAATAACAGAAATAGAATTAAAAAAAATAAGTCATTACAAAATATTGGCTCTATTACCTGTGCTATATATTACATCCTTGTATCTTATTTATTTCACATGTAGTAGTTTGTACCTCTTAATCTTCTACCCTTATCTTGCCCCTTTCCCCATCTCTCTCACTGGGAACCAATAGTTTTTTCTCTATGAGTCTGTTTCTGTTTTGCTATATACATTCCTTCATTCTATTTTTTAGATTCCAACAATTCTTGACTGCTGAGTTTCAAAAGCTTAGAGACTTTGTGTTTCAAAAGGCTCTGCCCTGAGGCCAGTCTCTGGATGTGGAGAGAGTATCAGAAACCTCCCCCTGACTTCCTCCTCTATCAGATGAAAAGGGGAGAAGGGAGCTTAGACATTGGATTCAGGTGTATCGCCCATTAGAAGGGGTCTGCTCCCTGTCTTTAGAACCCTCTCCCCAAGCCAGGTAGTCTAAATCCCAAGACAGAAAGAACTATGGAAGATCTTGGATGAATCCGAGAGATCGGAGACTGGTGTCCCCTTTACCATTTTAAGGGAAAGCTATCAGTCCTTAAGGTTCCTCTGCACCCAGAAGCCCTGCTTCTATAAGCAAAAGTTGGGAGATGCTTTGAATTGGTTAAAAAAAAGATTTCTAGATATCCTTCTGGGTTATCTCTGCCTTCTATTGTCTTTGAGCTAATTTACAGGCCCACAAGTTTAGAACTGATACTAATACAAATACTTCGTAACTAAAGAAATGCAAATGGTATCCAGTTAAATGAATTGATGATTGGCCTGTGTATACTGACCAATTCGGTGTATATCTGTAAATTCATTTCACCAATCCTGATGTCCCATAAGGGTGTCTCTGCTTTTGGATTGTCACTGGAACCAGCTAAAACCTTTTGTTCATTTTACATGTCAACAAGAGTCATGATTACACCTCCGTATAAGTTTGCCAAGGCCAACGTAAGGAAGTCCCACAGACAGGGTGACTTAACCAACAGGAATTTGTTGTCTCATGATTCTGGGAGCTGAAAGTCCTAGATCAAGGTATCTGCAAGATTGGTTTCTTCTGAGACCCTCTTCTCGGCTTGCAGATGGCAGTCTTTTCCTCTTTGTCATCACAATGCCTTCCTTCCGCTTGTACCTGTCTGTGTCCTATTCTGTTCTTACAGGGACACCACTCATTTTGGATTAGAGCCCACTCATCTAACCTCATTTTACCTTAATTCCCTTTGTTAAATACCTATCTCCAAATATAGTACATTCTAAGTTACTGAGGGTTAGGACTTGAACATATGAATTTGGGGGAATATGGTTCAGCTGGTAACTACATCTTTTTTAAAAAGAAAACTGTTCTTTAATACTTCTCAAGTGAGAATTTCCCCCAAATGGACTTGTAAAGGAATACTGAAAATGTCCTAAGTGAGCTGACTTTATGACTAAAGTTATGGGCTCCCTTTCTACCATGCACACCAGCGCACACACTCTACTATTCCTGATTACTTTGGGGTAAACGTCTTCTTTTTATTATTAGGGTACATTTATAGTATTATTTTCAAATTCAGTCAAACATATGACCAAGGGAGGGGTCTGATTCTTCACCTTCTCTCATCCCTGAGCTATTCTGTATGCACACATTTTCAAAGGTGTGCAGAATTAAGAAAATTCTGCTGAACAAAATTCGAGATAAGGTAAACTGAAGACTTCAAAGAGTGTTACAAAAGTAACAAAAGGTTAAACTTTGAAAAAAAATTCAATTTTACCCAGAGTAAATCAAACATCAACTTCCACTGTCCAATTTACCCAGCACTGAGCTATAGATAAAATGAAGTTGAAAGCAACATCAAGGGCAACGTCAAAGGATATGAAAGTGAAAACCCAACGCACCAACAAATTCTTCTAAATTCCTTTGGTAAACTCTCCTGGCATACTGGAATGAGTCTGCCTTTGGCGTTGAAGACCTTTCTGGCAGTGTGGCAAACAGACATGGGAAATCTGGGGTGAAATTCCATCCACATGACTGGGTGAACACAAACGGCTCTCATTCATTGACTTTTTTTTTCCCCATATCTACTGCCTGCTTCCCCAACTGACCTAAGAATGTGAGCTCTTAGGAGACAGAGACCTGGTCTTTCTTGCTCATTGCTATAGCCCTAGATTGAAAAAAAAAAAAAAAAAAGAGACTGCAACATGGTAGGTGTTCAATACATACGGTTGAATGGAATGAGTGAAAATCATTGAACCTCTTTCAATTTCACTTTGCTTGTACCTGAAGCAGGTGGGTGATAATATTCACTGCACAGTGTTATTGTAAGGAATAAATGTGAGCATATGCACAAAGTTCCTAATTACAGCAGGACCTTAGCAGGAGTTTCCTGCTAGAATACCTGCCCCCAGTTCCTCTGCACATTGACTGCAGACTGGCCACTAGTCTGTGAAACATGCCCACATGCTTCATTCCCAGTTTATGTTTCAGCTTGAGTCCCAGCACAGTGCCTGCCATGTACAATGAGTCTACATTCCCTTCTCAATAAACAGGGAGGCAAAATGACCTCAGACTCCCTTACTCAAAGACATCTTTTCTAGTGCTTCTCATGGTACTGACCTTTAATTTCTACCCAATAAATATTTATTGAAGGAAACAATGGCCTTCACTCACAAAGCCTTTACCCCTCTTCCTCCTTCCCTGATATTTCAGAAACATTCTTTTCATGGATTCTTGCCATGATCACAGGTATTAATTCTATTTTGAATCTGGCGGAGGGATGACTCTAGATTTGGGGGGCAAAAAAGGCATAGTGGCCAAATAGGACTTTGAGATGTATAACAATTTACCAAAAACCTAACAGCTCCCAGGAAAACTCTAGGTCAGATTTCAGGGTGACCTCTAGTCACCCTGTGATGTCATTAGTCCTGATAGCGGCTGGCAGGTTCATGCTGGTGTCAGTGTCTGGAGGGAGAGCCAGGGCCTCCCTTCTCACTCACCTGAAGTGCTCAGCCAGCTTTCAGCTGACAATTTCAGCTGCAGGCGAATTGTACACACAGCCACAACAATGAAGAGAAAATGGAAAACTACTTAAAACAAAAAATAACCCTTTGTGGGGTACAAAGTGTTTTCTTTTTTAAGTGTCTTTATGTTAGAAGCACTCAGAGTCCAGCAACATTGGTGCTGAGTATCTTCTGTTACATTTATTGCAGGTACTGCCGCCTTCTTTCTCACACACACACACACAATCAGGATACAGGCATAGAGCCCCCCAAACTAGAAATTGAGAGAGGAAGAGAGACAGAGACAGAAAGAGCATCTGAAAATCTCCACCACTCCCCACCCCCACCCCAATCTGAAACACCTTCACAAAACTCAAGGTCCTTCTTGTTTTAATTAACTATTTCTTCTGCCTCAGAATTACCCTCAGGAGGAACTTATAAACCTCAGACTTCAGAATGTGCAGATTCCCTTCAAGCCCCTACTGCCATTTTTCATTTGGTACCAAACATGATCACACTCTCGAAAATGTTGAGCAGGAAATTTTTTTAAGTAAAAGAATCCCTAAAAGGCAGCCATTGCTCACACAGATGAGGCTTTTGTCTCTTTAAAAGGATTAGCAGTTGAACCAATTGACAAAAGGGACTACTAGTGCCTTAACTACTCCCTGAGAACAAGCAAGGATCTTTGGAAATTGCTTTAATTCTTTCTGGTGAGGCTCAGGCACTGACCCTCATGCTTCTGTGTTAGCTTAATCAGATGGCAGTATTTGTAGGTAGCCTGGAGATTTCAAAAGATCACAGGAATATTTAAGGTTTCTGTTCGTGTTACTCTCAGTGACATTTGAGATGCAGCTCATCATTTTTCTTCTAAAATTACTTCTTTACTTTGTAAGAAAGTCCTTTTCTTCACGGAGACAAAGGGAAAGGCTTTTGCTTTTGGACTGGGGGTCAATTCCAGATAATGAAGTGAAAAAGAATAATATTTTGAAATCATGTGAGGTATATATCCAGGTTCTAGCTTATGACAGGATCAAGTTGTCAAATTGGCAGGTAAATACCAGATGGTGTCCCATCAAAATGACACTTAAAGAGTCCTTAGAAAGAGGAAATACTAGAAATCCACCTACCATCTCTTAGTCCAGATTAGCTTTTGAACATGTATGTACGTACATATGTATTTAAAGGTAGCCTGGATTTGTTTTAATCAGGTATAGTCAGACATACAGACATGGAACTGACTTTCATGAAGGAAGGAACTTACCCACAGTTTCCTAGAAACAGGAGGCAGGACACACCAGACAGGGCCACAAAGAGAAGCACCAGGGTTGCTCAGGAGGGGCATGAGCCTTTACAGTGGGTCCACAGGGAAAGAAGGGGTGAGGCAGGGTATGCAGGCTTAGGATTGTTTACTGTGAGTAATCTCAGCGGGCTCTGGGGCAGAGGGCCCCCTTCCCTTGTTGTCTGGTATCTGGTGCTGGGATGATTAAGGCAGTTGGACAATGGCCCAGAATAAGAGCCCAATAAAGGAAGTACAGGCTCTGGGTTGCTCTGTTTGCATATGAAAGATGTATTCTCAGGCAAGCCCTTCACTGTCTCCAGGAATTAGCTAACCCTGAGAGGGTCAATGTCTCCAGGATCAGCAAGCACCCAAGATGTCAAGATGTTAAAACATCAAAACCACAAAATAAAAGGACCAAAAAAACAAAATAGAAGGACATGTGGTATCTCTATCTCTGCCTGCCTGCCTGCCTATCTATCTACCTATCTATCTCTGGATATAGCATCTATCTATGTATCTGTCCTCTTACTGATTCCATGCCCATCAGACAAGTTTTGGATTTTCCTTTCGGTGCATTTGTTTTTTGGCTCTACCCAGAATCCAATACCGACCTATTATGCATGTTGTTTGCAGGGGAGAGGCATCAAAGTTCTATTCCCTGACCAAAGGGAGGGCTTTTGACAGAAGCTGTGGTAAGCTCTCTCTGCCAGAAGTTGAAAGTTGCACACAGCTTCCCTTACGCTTTCTCAATTCATTTTTAATATAAGCTATGCAGTGTTAATTTCTGTTGCTTACAGCCCAAGGAACTGCAATGATGGCTGTAAATACAGAAAGTGCTGGTGATTTATACTTCTTAGTATTGCTTCCCTCTTTACAGTGATTTCACTAAGTTTTCTTCTGATTATGAATTTTGTTACCTATAGCTTAGAAAAAGAATGTAATAATCATGTAAATACAGGGACTGCAGTTTCATGTGACAGTGTCTCCCCCTTCCCCACTGTGTGCTAATAAGTCAGCATCCTGTTTTCTCCCACAGTCTTCTGCATTATAGTTAGCATGACTACACAGGGTCACTGACAAGAGCCAGACTCCGAAAACTCTGAGTGGAGGGCCAAGGCCAGTCACCTTTTAGACCCCATCATTCACTGAAGACCAGTAACAGATATAAGCTCTTATCATCCTCTACTGATTTTTAGAGTCTCAATGACACTTCAGGGACTGAGGTGGACAGGTTAACATAAAATTACTTTCTGCAGCTTGTGGTCGTAGCAGCTAGAAGAGAGCTACATCACTGTCTGCTTTGACAGCTGCCAGAACTATCTGCTTACTGTTCCTTGGCATTAGAGCTGTTCAGGCCTTCTTAACTAGTCCCATCTGGCCTGTCAGCCCTTGTGGATTTCAGCTCATTGATCTGTGACTAGGTATGTTCACTCTCTATACATTCACACAAAGGCCACGTCATCTGGTCAGACAATGGCTAAGTTGGGTCTCAGGGCAGAGGGGTTTTGACAGCTTGAATATACCCAAAAATGATGTTACGGCAACTAAGAGCAACTGAAGATACATTTAGTTGTGCTGTCTTCTGCTGTTTTATTACTTCTTGGAAAACTGAATATTTTCTCACACAGAGGGTCAGTCAAGGAGGAGTTGGTGGAATTGTGCCTTGAAGAAGCAACAAGTAATTGTAAACTCAAGTTTAGAGATGGTCTTTTTCAGAACACAGTGTTGTTGAAAGATGAATGCAAATGTATTAGAAACAGATACCGTCTGAAGGCCTCTGGTCGCGGGAAAGGAGAGAATGATTTGACATATATTTTCCTTAATCTCTGAGCTAGCATATACCATTTCCAAAGAAAACGTGTATCAAAGGACATATCATAGAAACAAGAATATGAATCTTGAAATCCCACATTTCAGGGAAGTTAAGTAAGGAATTTCGGGTGATGGCAATATACCAGTAGCATCAGTTGGAGCTGACTGTGTGCCATTGGCTGGTTGCCTGGAGGCAGACTTCAGGGTATTTTTTACAGAAATAAAGAAGGTTTCGCTGAAGGATAATTAGTAACAGACAACACAGGGAAGGCCTTTCATCTGATTCATCAAGCTCATAAACAAGATAGTCCCAGCATGCCACAGTTCCATGAAATGAAAAGACATTTGTTATCCTGAATTACAGTCAACAGCTCTCCAACTGAAGCCTCTGTGGACTAAAGAGTCCAGAATGCTTGGTTGTTCTTTGCCAAGGTCCATTTGGCTTAATCTTTTGTTCCCTTTTCCTTCATATAGGACATCCATGGCTAAACAATATAGGCCAAACCTTTTAATCTATCAGCTATTAAGGGCTCAGTGAATATTCCAGGGACTACTGAACACTTCACAAACACCTCATTTAACCTTCCACCACCACCTGTCCCATCCCATTTTGTAGGTGGGGAAACTGAGATCAGGTGATCTCTATTCTGGGAACAGCAGTAGCCTCCAGTATGTTTAAATGAAAACTCTCAACATCTCATGGTGGCTAGTAAGGTCCTATAGAAACTAGCCTCTGCCTACCCTTCTGACATTATTTCATGATAAGCTCATTTGAACAGACTTCCCTTATTCTATTCTTTGAACTCACTGGGTCTATCCTTGCTTCATACCTTTTCCTCTGGCTGTTCCCTTCGCCTGCAATGCTGTTTGGCCAGCTGTTCATATTGGCTTCTTTTTAATGTTTAGGTCTTGGATGTAATGTCACACACAGAGAGTCCTTTCCTGATCAACTTTCTAAAAGACTTCTCCTTATCTATTCCTTTCTTTTACCTTTTCCTTAATAGCATGTATTCCCGTGTGAGGCTACCTTGTTATGTAATTTATTT
Organism: Vicugna pacos; assembly: GCF_048564905.1. Classification (NCBI taxonomy): domain Eukaryota; kingdom Metazoa; phylum Chordata; class Mammalia; order Artiodactyla; family Camelidae; genus Vicugna; species Vicugna pacos. The sequence goes on from NC_133003.1 coordinate 41,071,894, forward strand.
TTCTATCATACCTGCCTGATTAGAATGGAATCTCCATGTCAGATACCTCAGTGTTGTCCATCATCCTCTATTGGACTTGTGACATTTAGTTTAGGTCCACAGTACACATCTGTTGATTAAAAGCATGTACGAATGAATGAAAGAGCTTGGGGATGCACAGGTGACTCAACAAAGGTCATATAATTGTTAAGTAACAGAGACAGATCACTCTAATTCCAGAACTCAAATTCTTAATCACTATCCTACATTGTTTCTCTCTGGATCTTTAAAAATACCAATTTTCATCCTTTGATTGAGCTGAGATAAATGGGGTTCCAATGAATTGGGGGACTGAGATCATAACCAACCATGTGAAAATATGTTGGGCTGACATTCAACTTCTACATCATAGCACGGCCATAATGATGTTAAAATATTAAAGTGCTTCTGTAGTTATTGGTGTGCAGCCATTGCTACAAACTCTCCAAGTGAGACGATTCTCTCCAGTCCCTCCTGTGAGATCTCTTCAAGATTTGGAAACTTCTCCAGAATATCTACTTGATCCAGCAACTAAAAGACTTATACCTGGCATATCAGTGGGTTTCTAGGACCAATTTCATCCATTTTGATTGGTCATCCCACTGACCATCACTTCCATCACTTGTGGAAAAGCACTGAAGGCAGCCATTGTTAAAGCCAAGTTCTTAACTTGGTCTACCCTTTCTCAAGATATAAAACCTAAGCCATATCAGCTCACTGCAGTGTGAAAAGGGAGAAAGTCCTTTTCCCTCTTATCTCATCAAATGCTTATTATAAATTTTAACTTAATAAAAACAGAAAAGGACAGGCAATAGTGGAGGGTAATTGTGAACTACTAATTGAACTGGCAAACCTAAAGTGTCCTGAAGGAGATTTAGGGTCCTATAAGGGACCATAATAATCATTTCCTCTTCAACTTTAGCTTTTAATTCTCTTTTTGTCCCAGGCCTCCCATTTGTATCGACTGCTTAAGAGTAACCTGATGAACAAGCCAGCGTGAAAACTATTTTCTGGAAACAGGAATGGCCAGCGTTTACTGGATATTTACCATATGTTGGGAAATATGCTAAATAGATTATAAATGCATTATTCATTTATTCAAATTCCTAGTTTTCAGATATCATCCTCAATTTTGTAAGGTAGACAATATTATTCTTCTTTCACAGATCAGAGAACAGAGCATTACAGACATTGTAACTTGCCCTAGACTGTTTAACTACTAAGTGTTGGAGTCCAAATTTCAACCATGGTCTCAGTGATTATAGAGTGAGATCTGTAAGCACATTGCAGAACTGCCTCAAAAAAAAAAAAAAAAGTCAAGCTTGACTGGTTTTTCCAAGTTTCTAGTTAACATCTCAGCCAAGAGAACCAAAAGAAACTAGTCAGTTTGCCTGTAACTTCCTGTTAAAATGAAACGATTAACTCTTTTGAATTTAAGCAAGCAACGCAGCGATGGTTATGTTTTTGCTTTAAAATTTTTCCATATGTTTCTCTTCTACTGGCATATGGTATTGCTGAATTTAAGAGCACCCTTCAGTTTCCAGGGGAAAGAAAGTAAGCCTCTGGTTGAATCTAAACCCTAACACATGCCTGCAAGTCCATTTCACTAAAGATGCTGTTCCTGGCGCATTTGTCAGTCCAACAGCTAAAAGGCTATATTAATTGCATCTGGGGTTCTGAGTTAATCTCTGCTTTCTCTGACTTAACAACTACCATTAACAGACTTAATGCAGGAGTGGCATAGGCAGAAGAAATCCTAGCTAATAAAAAACATGAAATAAAGCCATAGGAGGGGGCTGAGATGGGGAAAGCAAGCCCTTAAGTATTATTGATTAACTAATTTGTCAATGTTTATACAGTCTTAACAATTAGTCTCACTATATATATTTTAAGGATCCTTTTATTGATAACTAGGCCATACAGAATGTACTCCTTTTTGCTACTAGAGGGGTGTGTGAATGGGATGGAAAGAAGCACTGAATGGTAAAAAGCCTTGTGATAAAAGTATAGTATTACCTGGTTATCTATTCATCTTCCTATATTTAAAACACTTAAAGTACTTAATCTATCAAGAAAAACAATGAAACTACACCTGTTTTCAATTATTGTGAGACTAATCATCTGGCCTGAGGATATCCTAGGTCTTCAATCATCTTTCATAGCTTTAATTGGGTTTTAAATTTTTTTACCATTCATTGGCAATTTATGAGAATGTAGCTATAGTTAGGATAATGGGAATGAGATGAAACTCTACATCTTTTCTTTCAGTCCAATCCCTTTGCCTTTCCACTTGGCCACACAATTTTTGTCTTCTCTGTGTTAGGTTCTTGACTTGGCATCATTTTAGGAGTCAGCTTGGAAGCCAACGTAAATTGTGACTGTTGCCTCAGTCACACACAATAACCAGACTGCTAAATACTAAAACAGAGGAACTTGCACACACAAAGAAGCAAAAAGCAAACGTAGAAAAAGAAAGGAGATGGGTTGGCATGGAAAGGCAGGAAGCTAATGGTTACTCAACACTGTGTTTTAGACCTCTCATTTTTGTAATCTTACTTAATCTTTGGCATAATCATATGTGATGGACATTACCTTGTACTAGTTTATGGCCACTCTGAGGTTCAGACTGATCAATTGATTTGTTCAACTCCTGTGGTTTGTAAGTGACAAAGCCAGACTAAGAGTCCAAGTCTTTGGTCTCCAAGTCTATCATCTTTCCCCTCTCTAAGAAGATACCCAAAGAAAGATCTGCTTTTCTTCTGGTTCTGAGAAGACCTCAGGGAGAAGGTGAAAATTATGCAAATTCATGAAAGGTAGGGTTTCACTTGAACAGGCAGAGGAAGAGTGTGCTTGTTTCAAGATAAATAATTTGTTCAAAGGACCAGGGTATAAGGAGGGTGTGGTACAGAGTTGAAAAGGCAGACTGGGGTCAGATCTTGAAAGACCTTGAATATTTGTTTTTGAATTATCTATGTGATACATTTTACATGACCTCAAAGAAGACAAAGCTGATATACTAGTGACCATATTGAAATGAAATTCATGGGGGAGAAGGCTTGCTCTCTAGGGGATTTTATGTGAGAGCTGCTATGGACTGAGTTGTGTCCCTCCAAAAATTCACATGCTAAAGTCCTAACCTTAGAACGTGACCATATTTGGAGATAGAGACTTCACAGAATTCTAAGTCAAAATAAGGTCACGTGGGTGAGCCCAATCCAATATGACTGGTATCCTTTTAAGAAGAGGAAATTTGGACACAGACATGGACCAAGAGAAGATGATGTGAAGACACAAGGAGAAGATGGCCATGTACAAGCCAAGGAGAAAGATGTAGAATGATCCTACCTCACAGCCCTTGGCTGGAAACAATTCCGACAATTTGATCTTAGACTTCTAGGCTCCAGAACTGTGAGAAGATCAATTTCTGTTGTTTCGGCCATGTACCCTGAGATACTTTGCTAGGGCAGCCCTGGCAAACTAACACAAAGGACTGGTGCCTAACTTTCCAGGTCTCAGTATGTGCAAAGTTGTCCTTTGCCACTTTAGCTTGGGCAATTTCTGCTGTATGTTAGTTACCCTGTCTTATATTTAACACTTTAAAACTCTCCACAACCCTGGTATCAAAACCCTCATTCTATCAAAAAAGGAATGAATCAAGGCATATTACAGGATCTCAATATTTTATATAAAATTAGTCACCTTTCTTTTGTCCTTTATTCACTTTCTTCCTTATTTTTTCCTTCCTCTAGTTTCAACCTCAACCACACCGCTTTAACCTGCTCTTCCTAAAATTAGGAGGATGCTTCTAGGACAATCAACTCCATGGAATAAGCAAAGATGATGCACACATAGCCTGTGAGTTCATGAGGAAGTTAAAACATATTTTTGGCAAGTCCAGAGTCACAGAGATTTCTCCCTGTCCTTAATATCATTAATATTACAATACAACTATGTGATATAATTAGAGGCCTGCAGAACTGTGCAATTAAAGAATAAAACCCCATCAATTTGTGTCTTTTTAAAGGTACTGAGCTCAGTGAAGATCTCAGGACTACAAACTGGGGTCAGGTTTACATAGTTCAACAATTAAGTGTATTTTTCAGCAATGTGTATCAATAAATTAAGTTCATCTTGTTTTATTTTTATATTGCTCTCCTGAAATTGAAACGTTTATTGCCTGTCTTCCTACACTACATTGGAAGCTGTAAAAGTGTTGGGATCTTGTCGGTGTTACTCACTGTGGTATTCCCTGAAACTAAAGTAGCTCTTGGTCAGTTGAAGATATTCCATAAATTTCTGTTACATGAAAAAAAAAGTTTGCCTATCACTTCGAATGATGGAAATCTAGTAATATTTATTCATGGAAACAGATTAATGGATGGAATTTGGGGTTATATTTAGGAACGTATCTATAAGTGCTTGTGATTTGTCTACATTAAATCACTTGAATCATTGGAGGTTGGAGTAACACCAGCACCTTAGAAAATTAAAATATGTAGAAATACTAGGCTGAAGCCTCAAAGGAGAGCAATTTTGACTCAATAAAAGAATAATGAAATTTACGAATTTAAATCTTATTTAAAACAAGACAACATGCCCCAAATAGAGTCATTTAGGCTAATCCCCCTGCCACCAAAATGAGACTTAATTACGGTTTTGGCTCTTACAAAATGGAATCTTAAAACAGTCAATGAGGAATCACCTGATCAGCACTGGTTAGGTTATCTCCCTGAAAGCAAAGTAAACTTGCAATAACCAACCTGCTTTTTAGTCTAGTACAACTTCCTTGTTCCTGCTCCCTTCTGCCTATAAAGGTCTTTCATTTTGCACGGCTTCTCAGAGCTTCTTTTTGCCAAATGGGACCCTGATCAATTCATGAATCACCAAATATAGCCGGTAGGATTTTTAAAACTTCAGTTGAATTTTGTTTTTTTTTTTTAGCAATTTAAGCAAAAATGTAATAGTCTGTCCTCCTAGAGAGCCAGAGTGGGTAAAGACAGTGAGTACTCACATATTAATCATTTTGTCCCTGTTATACTGGGACTTTAAAACAAATGGTTTTCATTGAATCACTGAATAGTATGCATTTAACATGATAATATTGATCTTAAAAAAAGCAATGAGTAAAGTCAAAATACATACATGTCTTGGGAACACTCATGAGGGAGGGAGTTCTTATATGGATCCAAAGAGATGAGTAGGTGGTGTACTGGAGCCATCAAAAACATCACCAGCTGGATACCCACTTAAAGGGACACTGACAACCCCACAACCCCAGCTGCTGAAATGGCCATATTCTGAAGTACATTCACAAACTAACCAGGGTCCATTGGACCAAGTGCAAGAGTAGAGCCAAAGACAATCTCATTTTAGTTTCACTCATGTGAACCAATGTGTTCTTCTCTTCTGAGCACCTAATCTTGAAAATATCAAGCAAATGAGGCAAATAACTATAACATCAAGGCCAACGGTTCTTGGCTGAGGTACTATAAAAGACCGAGTATGAGCTGAAAGTGTTCAGAAGCAGATATAATCTGAAAGCAAAAATGCTGAAATTGAAAAAAGACATTTTCAGACTTTCAAGTTAAAATTGCCCTTTCTTGAGACCTCAGCCAATGGTGTCTACATATGGTGTCTATTTTGATTTCTAAAGTTCTGTCACTTATGCCCATCTTTAATAAGCATAAACTGGGCTGCTAGTAGAGGACACTGAATTCTCTGGGTTCCTGGTCCTACCTAAGTCTAACCTTGTGATAAACCCCATCATCTCTGGAGGAACATGAATGAGTCTTTCTCAGTAATCAAAGGCAACTATGCCGAATCCAGTGTGAGGTCCACATGGCTTCCTTCTCTAACACACTCATACACAAATCTGAATAGTCACTAGAAGACAACAAAACCTATTTCTGAGCAGAGATTCACACATCATTTGCTTTTCCTTAGACTATTTTGAATAAGGACCCCCATCGTGTCCTCCTGTGCTCTATAACTGTTCTCTTTTCCTATTTATGGCATAATTTTTATTCATGCTCTTGACTTGTTTATTTTTTCCCATCTTAAACAGGTAAGCCACACACCCCAGACACAAAAAGCCCTAACCTAATATAAGAACTTATAGCCAGGAAAAAAATGCAATAGGGATGCTAAAATAAATAATACCGAGAGAAATCACTTGACTGTTCCGGAAATTCAATGTTCTATTTATTCTTAATAGTTTCTTTGTTTGGGTAGATAAGTTATCTCCCGACTTTTCCAGAGTCTCCTCAATAAACAGCCCAATGCACTGTATGGGTTGGGGATGGAATAAACAGATGAGAGAAAGAGACAGAGTAAATCTCTCCTTGTATTTGTCACTATTTGTTGTCTCTCGTTGAATTGCTGGTGAATTACTTTATGGATATTTGTCTCATGGCAAAAGTAAAAGACACATAATGGATCCTTTTAAAGGAAGGAACTAAGAGTCTTTTTCTGTTCATTCAGATACAATGTTCACGGTCACTTTCTACTATAAAAGATAGGAAGTGGGAAGGGAGTGTGGCCATTTTATAGAAAACTATTGATCTTGTTGCTTATTCAGGTTTTATTATTGTTTATAAAGTTGGTAATTTAAAATGTAAAAAGAATCCTTTATATGTGTAATTCCTGGGGAAAGAAAACCAGACAGCTTAAATTGCATTCCTATTTGAGAAAGGAAATCTAAATGAGTATTTGGATACTCTCTCTACAGTGAGATCATTGATTTTCTGTGCTTGGAGGCAAAGCTAAATTATAGCATCTCAAAAATTATTATTCCTGCCGTGAAAAACTGAAAACATGGGACTTCATGGGCAATACTGCAGTCATGTTTGTCACACAGCTTATCCCGACTTGGCCAGACCCTGACTCTACACACACCTGGCTCTGGACTTAATCAATGCCTAACTCCCAGCCCCACCTGCCTCCAAGTACTCTGTATTTCAGTGGGGTGCAATACCAGCCTTGTTGCTTTCGTTTGGTATTTTGTAGTAAGCAGGGGGAAAAAATTCTTTATTTTTGTCCTGTTTGTTTGTATTTTGTTTATGTTCCTTGGTGCAGGGGCTCCTGGGGGAGATGGAAATGGTGACAAGAACAATATGGTACTAAGTGGATCACTTCTTGTCCCCGTGTCCCTCCTCATGGACATCTTTTGAGTCCTGGTGGAAAAACGGACTATAGGTAGAGGCTCCAAGAGGCTAGTTCATGAAAGTCTGTAAGATTCTCAGCACCAGCGGGGTTACTTCAGGATTCAGGTGAAGGTCAAGGTCCATGAGGGGTAGGAAGGCATTTCCCCCATTTCCTGGTGAGTTCCCAGCAGCAGCCCCCATGGGCACAGTGAGCACAGGAGAGCAGCATCAGTGCCCCCTTGAGCCAGGCAGAGTGGCCCTGGGGGTGTGTTCGGCTCACCAGGACCAGTGATTCCCCTAAACACATCTCCCAGCTTGCACAGGCTGGGAGAATGGGAGTGCATTTCCTGAATGACAGGCAGCCCAAAGGACCTTCCTGGGTAAGGTTTATGGAGACAAGGCTCAGACAGGAAGTGAACAGGAAGCCTGGTCCTCTAGTCAAAGAGGAGCTCAGCTCTGGGGATAATCAGGACTGATGCTGATGTGACCCCAGTTGTACTTTACAGGCTATGGATGCCTTTGGGTTACTTATGACAACACAAAAACCCCAAGCTGAGAAAACCCCAAAACTGCAACTCTCCCTGGGGAAAACTGTGTGGTAGAGAAGACTGTTTGCAGACCATCCCATTCCCTGACCTCAGTTTCCATTTTAGTGTCATCTTCTCTTCATTCAGTGGTCCATCATCCTTTAGTTCTCAGTAATTTCACTGAATAAGACCCAGACCCTTTACTCTGATAATCCAGCGAGCTCTGCTACAAGTTTTACTTGACTTTTCCAAGTTCTTCCCATTCCTTCCCTAATTTACTGTCCTAAGTCAGTGGAACAGAAGTCAGAGTTTAGAATTAGACCCAAATACATATGGCAAACTGACTATAGTGTTTGATAAAGTAGGTGCAGCTTGTCAGGGAGGAGAAATGGATATGCTTGGAAATAATAACTGTATCCCTCACTTATTGCCTTCAACAAGATAAATTCCAGAAGGATCAACAATTAGACATAAAAAGACACAAGCATTTTTCTACAATAAAACATGGAAAAATATTTAATACCCCAAAATTGGTTATATCTGATTTCAAAACACTAACAATATTCTATGTAGGAAAAAATTATGAATGAAGTCCAAAGGCAATTTTTGGTAAATAATATTTGCAATAGAAATCATGAAAGGTTTAACTTTTCTTCATATAAAAATAACTATTGCAAATCAAAAATTAAAAGGCTAACAACCCAGGAGGAAAAAAATTTGTAAGAGATATGAAGGGAGAACTCACAGGTAAGGAAAAGGTAGCATTTAAATATATATTTTTTAAAAAGCTCAACCTCAATTATAAGAAAAAATAACAAATGAAAAGTTAAAGAATTGTCACTTACACATACTAGATCGACAAATACAGCAGCCAAGTAACACTCTGCTGGTGAGTTCTGTGGACAGAGATAACCTTACCAAGTTTTGCTAGAAACTTAAACGGGCACAATTTGTACTCAGGGCAATTTAGGAATATCTTTCAGATCACAAATGTTGGTATCATTTGACCCAATAATTCCACTTCAAAGAATGTATTTTCCAGACAATCTTAAATGTGTTAAAAGGTGACTATGTAAGAAAAGTCTTTGCAGAAGTTGTCCTAGCAAAAGATTGGAAACAACCTATCTACCTTTCAATGTGGACCTCATTATATAAATGATGATACAGCCACATAAAAGATTATTATTATGTCATTAAAAGATCCAGTTTATGCATGTACGATGTGGGAAAATGTCCAATACATATTATTAAGTTAAAAGAAAGCCCACTGCAGAACAGCATGTACACTACATTATACCACTCTTTGTGTAAATCCCCCTAAAAGAAACATACACGGATCTGCATATGCCTTTCGCCTCTCTTGAATAACCCTCAATAAAGAGGTAACTAGTTTGTTGCACATGAAACTGGATTGCTGGGGATAGGAGAGATTTTCTTCTCACTGCTGACTGACCTATCGTATCATTTGAATATTGTACCTCGTGCTTTTTTTTTTTTAACCTATTCAAAGGGAATACATTATTTTAAACACTATCCTATTAGTTCTGTTTCTATACCCAGAAGGCTCTGTATCTTTTACAAGGGAACTGACTTCATCATGTCCCATCCAGCACTCAGTAAGTCATCACTATTTGCTAAATGGATGCATAAGTAGCTAGCCTTTTCTCAATAGTTTCTTGAATGGCTAGCTCATCCGAAGACGGCATGCGCTCTCAGTCAAGCAAGTGCATGGGACTTCATTCGCCTCACCCTGGTCCAGGCACTATAACACCACTTCCATGACCATGTTTATTTCCATCCTGGCAACTATGGTTCTGTAACTGCCTTTTCATACGTTCACTTGTTATTGTCTGTTTCCCCCATTAGACTATAAAGTCCATGAGGGCAGAGACCTCATCTGTCTTTGTATGTCCTGTATCTCCAGTATTCAACAATTATTCATTTCCATCTGTCATTTAGACACCAAATGAGAATTATGGAATGAATGACTGAATAGAAGCATATGCAAGTTGTTATCTATTTTTCCTCATAATACAGTTAACTTTATTAAAAAAAAAAACCTACAAGACTCATTTTTCCCAGTGAATTATTTGCTCTCTATATACTCTGAGTCTTATAAAACAAGCAATGAGAGGAACACACAACAGGGGCTCTAAATCCTACCAGTACATCAGACTCACTTGCTCATAGGACCCAGAATTTGATGCTCAAACCCTACCTTGGACATACTGAAGAATTCCCAGCTGTAAGGACTCAGTATGTCTGTATTTTTCTAAAGCATCTAGATGACTTGGATGGATCAGCAGGTTTGAAAATTACTGATCTAAGAATAGACAATCACACCACGTATCCTTACACCACTTCATTCAAGAGGGAAATAAGATGCCCACAAAACCAAGACCTAAAGACAAAAACATAATAGCTAGGAATAAGGTACTTAAATTTGAACTGCATCAAGAGTTCCCACTTAACAGTAGTAATACTTGCATGCTACCTGGAGTCATCTGGAAAGAAAATTGTGAAGTATAGAATGGATAGATGCCTCACTCACAAATCTTTTGGCTACGAGTAACAGTGAGTCCTATGAAACTGGCTTAAACAGTGAAGGATGTTTATTTACTTAAAATTAAAAGACAGTCCTGGTTTCAGGCAAGACTTGATCCAATCACTCAGCTAATGTTATTAAGGGTGCACTTTTCTATCTCTCTCCCTTCCTCCATGGTGTCAATTCTATCCTCAGGCCTCACACGATGAATGTTCCTGCAGAAGAATCCAGGCTATCCCGTCATTGTGGCAAAAGGCTGCCACTGTTCCAGACATTATATTCACACTCCCACATTACCCAGTGGAAGAGGGATGCCTTCTTTTGGTTGTTCTTGGGGAATACAGACAACGTTATTTTCTACAGGCACCACTAAACATAAATATATCCCTGAATCACTTCACTTGCATTGGACAACTTTCTTATGCCCCAAACCAATAAAAATCTTCAAGAGTTTTGAATATGCTGATTAGCCTCAGTCAGTAAGACACCATCCCTTGAGCAGGGGGAGATCCAGTGGTGATCTGACCCTAGTTTGTACTATTTCACAAGGGCAAATTATTAAATTATCAGGAATTTTGCAAACTGTTTGTTTAACACAGATATTATTTAACATTAAAATATGTAAATGTATATAATTTTAAAAATAAAGGTAATAAATACCCAAAACTCACGTCTCAATTTTTTTAAACTATATTTTACCATTATCTATGCCAGAGGTCAGGAAATCACAGCTCTCAGGTCAAATCCAGCCTGCTTTTGATTTCTGGAAATAGTTTTCTGGGAATAGTTTTACTGGAACACAGTCATGGCCATGCATGGATATATGATCTCAAGCTGCTTTCACACTATGTTGGCAGAGTAGAAGAGTTGTGACTGAGATCTTATGGCTCACAAATCTAAAGTTCTGGCTATCCAGCTTTTTACAGAAACACTTTGTGTACTTCTGAGAGACATTCTTGGGATTATTTATGTCTAGTGTGTCTGTATGATGGAAATATTAGAAAATGCTGTGCCACTGTATGTTTCTTCCCCACACTGCATTCGGTGACTCCTAGCTTAACCCTGGGAAGATTTACACCGTGGACACCAGCAAATATTACAAATTGGGGCTTCTGTCCTTTCTCTACACCCAAGAGCATTTGTTCATTGTTTACCAGTACGTGACTGCTTATAATTAACCTCATTCAAAATATATGGCTGTGGATGGAGAGAGAATGACTTTCTAGAGGGGAATGGATGTTGGGTGATGCCCTCTGCAATTAGCATCTCCATTGTGTGGTTTATTGCATTTAGTCTAATGACCCTATAATGTACCCATGGAAGATCCTCTAGCCCTTCCAGGCTGAAGGAACTTAAAAGAGCTTGAATACAGAAGACAGAAATTGTCAAAGGGAGAGGAAAGGTGAACTGTAATAACGGGCTCTGTGAAAAAGTGACACAATCTGGATGACTCTAAGATGAGAAGAAGGAAAAGGAATACAACAAAACAGAAAACAAAGGGATATGCTGTATGCTGCCAACAGCCTCAGAACAAAATCTATTTAGAAGGTGAACGTGAGAAAAAATTGAAAGAGCTTAAAACAAGATTGTGTCAGGAAACAAAGGAATGGACAGCATCTTAAATGAAGGAGCTCAAGTTTGTCCATGGTCAGACTGTGGGCGGCAGCCAATCAGCTGCTGAGTAGTTGAGTAGTAGGATTTCGGTTTCCCAGAGTCAATACCACATTTGGGGGATTGCTTCATTTCCTGGTCCATCAAAATCTGATTGGATTTTCTGCTTTCAAAGTTGAAGGGTAGAGGGGTGCCTGTGGAAAAAATCTTACTTATTGAGCACAGGTAACTCATAAAGCTCTTCTTAAGAGCATGGGGCTAAAGGACTAGTTACTCCAGAATGACTTTAACCCAGTCACGCATCCAGTGCAGCTGGTGGACTTCCTGGTGGGCTCAAGGAGAGGGTATGGAGGCAGTATCTGCCCATGCCAGTGACTGCAATTTAAAACATTAACAATAACAACAAAAAGAAGTCACATGTATTTTCTCATGTGGCCAGCAAGCAGCTCTTGTCAAAATCACAGGATGCTTTGTACCTGGTGTCAAAAGGGAGAGGAAAAATGTGCATCTTTTGGCAGTAGAGTTTTCCACAACAAGGAACCTAGGGGACACAGACACCAACACATCAAAGGGTTGGTCGTAATGATCTTTTCAAACAGAGCAAAGCGGCACTTAGTATCTTCCCGTGATACGTACTTTCTTTAGAACAGAGACATGAAAATAATATTCTCAACAAGTGAACCGGGATATAATTTAGTGGAGTGAAAAGAAAGAAATAATTTCAATATATGTATGGGAGGATTTATTTTATCTCTATAAGTTACAAAATACTGATATTACTGAAAAGCAATTAAAAAGATAAGAAAACTTATCTTTTTCAAGGTCTCTTTTGTATTACAGTTTGTTATAAGGCAAACTCGGCAGTTATTAAGAGCGAGGGTTACCACTTTCCTTTTTGACAAATCAACCTCCTGAACATTCTCCAATGCCCATCACTTGTAAAATCCAGTTTCATCAAGAACCCTAATAAGTCAGTATAACCAGAACCCCCAACTCTTGGTATCTCTTCACCTTCCATATCTGATCAGGTTCCTCATCCCCCACCACTGCCTAGGTGACATCTGATCATCCCAGCATGTCTTCAGCAAGCATCCTGTTAGGTTGGTTTAGCCAGAATCCCCCCTTATCCATGATGTGTTTGCTTAATAATCTTTTGTCTATTGATCGCTACCTAGCTCCATGGCTATAAACTCACATTGGCCCACGCTGTATTTGGAATTGAGCCCAGTTCTGTGCTGAGCTCTTTTACCCCTATTGCAATAGTCCTGAATAAAATCTGTTTTTACCACTTCAACTACTGCTCAGCTCTGGCTTTGCTTTGACATTCTTAACAGTCTGCTTTATTCCCTGACACTGAACAGCCACGGATTTTGAAGTATGTGCCAGGTATGTACATGTGCCTTGGATTTAGAAAGTCTCCTCCAGTTTGCAGCAACATCCTTTTCAATTAGTAGCCCCATGTGAAAATATGAGGTTTAAACTCAAGAATCCACAGACTGAATTTGTTTCGTTCTAAAGCTGCTTAGTCAATTTATCAGGGACCAAAGGAATACATTGTAGAAATATATACCAGACTGGAAACTGGGAAACAAATTTCTTTCGATCATATAAATTTAATCAATAAGTATTTACTGAGATTTCATTTTGTGACTTGCTTGGCTTGGAGATAAAACTGAGAATTTACCGTCTAGGGTGGCAGAGAGGCAAGAAAAAAAATTTTAAGTAATAACGACAGTGTATGACAAAAGTTATTATAAAATAAACAGGGTGCCAGAGAATAATAAAAAGATAATTCTAAATTCATTTAGTTGTATAAATGACTGGCAATGGGAATAATAATCATTCCCATCGATGTTTCCTTTGCAATCAGGCTAAAATCTGTAATGTGAAGCAACAATATTTTTATTGTTCAGTTGCCCCTAAAGTTGTTCATGTGTTGGACCACCTGGAAGTTGTAGTGTTCCCTTCAGAGCTTAATGAAATATTATTACCATGTAATGGTATCATGACTGTGGGTAGCACAAACTTACATAATTTGGTTAAGTTCATGGTATTTAGGGTTATTCAATTTAATTAAATATTAATATTTAACTAATATTTATATCCATGTTACAAAACAAAGTCTAGAAAAACTCACAATGATAAACAAAAATGTTCCTATAAAACAAAACCACTGCTCTGCATTAAGCCTACAATTTTAAGTTCATCCACCAGTATTCATTAGCGGCAATTAAATCATAGACACAAAAGATTTAAGAAAAGTTTATGGGAGTAAAAAAAAAGCACCGTAAAATTCTATCCATTTGTCTTAATTCTACTGCTGTGTTCTACATCTTCACAGATTTTGAGACTAATTCCTGCCCAACGCCAATTCTTAAAACACTGACTTACAGTAGAATCTTCAGTTATAAAACATTTTTTGTACTCCAAAAATCATATAATTAACTCAGTCATATCAATAGTTAAATTCTGCTGGTATGCAAATAATTCTGTAACATTGCTTTACTTAAGTGTATACATTTTAAGTATAGAGAGTTAAGAAATGACAATCATCAGAATGTGAATTCAGACATATTTTAAGAAAGAAATTTTTGAGTTTGAACTCTAAAATAAAACATTTTGACAATGTAGTTAAGCATTTCAGAGGCTGATTATTATAGAATATCTCAAAAAACAGAGCAAGTTTCTTTGAACCTCCCTTGTTTATTTCCTTTGACACACAATGAAATGCTTCTAATAAGCTGCTTCTTTCAATGAGTATACTTACAGAGCCTAGAAATACTGCCTTTTTTTTGCCATATTAAGTATATGTTAATTAGTGCAAATTTATTAATGATATTACTTAAATCCTCTGAAATCTATGTTAGGTTTAGTATGTTTTATCTGTCATGGGATCTCAGAATTGAGTTAAGATTTTCTAATATAATGTTCTTTTTTTTTTCTTCCATTTCCTTCAGTGCATACCTTAATAGACTGCTTTGTACAATTCCAAAATCATGAGCTGCCACCCCCCATAAAAAGGTAAACTGGACTTCATCAAAATTAAAAACTTATGTGCTTTAAAGTATACCACCAAGAGAGTGAAAAAATAGCCCATAGAATGGGGGAAGATATTCGCAAATTTGCAAACCACATTGCATAGTCTTCCTGTCCTCTTCAGAGTAAAATTTAAAGGTTTCTAAGAGCCTTCTTATAGCTTTCAGGAATAGCTCTAACCTATCCCCTTACTTTGTTCTGTATTGATATTTGTAGAGAAATGAAAGGCTCCCCAGCAGGCTACGTGGTTCATTTAGACCAGGCTTCTCTGTGGTGCCCTGCGACCTAGTGCCTCTGTTGCTGGTGGCTGTGCTGTGGGGCCTCTAGTTTGATTCTTCCACCCACCTCTCTTCAGTGAGCCATCAAGGAAACCTCGTAATTGGAAAAGGAAGGCTTCTTTCATGACTAGACAAAGATGAGACATAAGAGAAAGAGTCACATCCCATGGGGAAAAGGAAGAGGAAATACAATGAACTCAGCTCAAGTCACAGAATGTTCAGCCAATCTATTGGCTAAAAAAAAAAAAAAAAAGGCATTTCTTCTTTATTCAGGAAGAACCATGTGAGAACCTTAATGAGAAATTCACACATTTGTACAGGAGCCCTGGAGCCCTGTCAGAATCATTAATTATTTTCCTTCAACCAGTTAGTAGAGATTATGGGACTGATTCAATGTTCCTTTGCTTGGGCAAAACTATCACTTCAAGGAAGGGCATAGTAGCCTGTCTTTTTGTGCACGTGTATGATATTAAAATGACTATTCATCCAACCCTTACCCTATATTTCTCCCCATCCTCCCCTGCCTGAAAGGGAACAAGGAACCATTTCAGGCACTAAGAATTATTTAGAAGCAGTCTTACCCACTATCCATAGGGAAAACTTCTGCACTGCTGCTGCTTGAAATAATAATTACTGTGAAAAAATTACCTAGCAAGTCATTTTCCTAGAAGAAGCATTTCAATGCAAGAATGCTCATGATTTGGATTCACTGGTATTAATCTCTCGTTCATATGAAGAGTTCTTTCTGAGAGAATTACTTTTCAAAGTAGTATTACAAGGGACCAGGTTAATGGATAAAGTGTTTAAGTTCAAGTGAAAGAAAGTGGTGAGTTTTAAATATCTCTTTTCTCCTTTGCATGTGAACATTTCTTGCTCTGCCAAGGTAAACAAGGATTAATTAGTACTAGCACATGGCCGCTTTGCCCTGAGGGTCAGAATATTTCCAATTTTATCCCAGCTCATAAATGTTTACTTCTATCTCTTTGCAATCCCAGGATCTTGTGCAAAAGAAGATCATATCCTGGGTTTGATTTCCTGTTTTCAATAATGAGCCATTAACATGCAATATAGGTCTTTTGCTTCTGTCTGAGAATGGTTAAGTTTTGGCTTTTAAAGCGAAGTTCCATGAGAGAAAAGCATATGTAGGCTGATATAAACTCCTTTTTCTTCCTCCCCATCTTTTTCTTCTCTCCTTCTCACCTTCCTCCCCTCTACCCACTTCCTTGGATAGCTATAGTAATCCAGTTGGTGGCTAACACTTACTGAGACAAGTGCTATATCCAGGACCTTTAAAAACATTTTCTTCATTATTAGCCCATAGTAAGTTCAACGGGTGTTATATCATCTCCATTTTTAAATCATGGAACAGGCTGAGGGTTTAGGTAACTTGCCCAAGTCCCTATGGCAGAGCTGAGATTTGCGTGGTGTATCTGACCCACCACGGTTCTACATTTGCTCCATGTTGATAGATACAACACTTCTTTGACCCTCTTGATTTCCTGACACATTCCAAATTAAAAAAAAAAAAAAATGAACTCAGATACTACTTATACTGCACCTTAATGAAATAATAATGCTACTGATTCATTGTGCATGTGAAGGCCTGCCTTCCTTAACTCTGCAGAGGACAGGAAGACTGAGCACTGTGATTGGCAAATATTTCCCCCATCCTGTGGGCTATCTTTCACCTTCTTGGTGGTATACATTAAAACACAAAAGTGTTTAATTTTGATTAAGTTCAATTTATCTTTTTTTTGGGAAGCTCATGATTTTTGAATTGTACAAAGCAGTAAAAGAAATCAAAGTATACACTAAAAGAAATGAAAGGACAAAAAAGAAACACATCATATTAGAAAATATTAACTCAGTTCTGAGACCCCATGAGAGATAAAACATACTAAACCTAGCATAGGTTTCATAGGAGTTGAGTAATATCACCAATCAATGTGAACTAGTTAACACATACTTAATATGTTAACATTTTAATATGAACTAACAGACATATATCTAATATTTAATATCTATTTAAACTTTTAACAGAACATACATATTCATTTAATATGACCACCAGAAAAATTTCAAATTCTAGAAGGTAAAAAATATAAAGAATTCATTCTTTGACATCAATATAATAAAAATAGAAATAAGTAAGAAAATACTAGAAGAAAAGTAAGCAAAAAAAAAACATCAGCTCTTGGAAGAACTCTCTCAAGCAGCTCCTAAACTAAAGAATTCAAAGTTGAAAATACCACGTCTCTTAAAAAAAATTATGATAAAAGTACATTGTATCTAACTTAGGATATATGGCTAACGCTGTATTCAGAAGAAAATTTAAAGCATCAAACATGTAAATATTCAAGGAAATACAAAAATAAGTGAATCAAATATTTAACTCAAGAGGAAAAAAAGGACACACAAGTCTTAAAACAAGATGACAGGAAAGTGAAAAGATGACAAGTGAAAAGAAAGCAGAAAATATTGAAACAAAAAAGCAGTAAAAATTACTTTAAAATGTCAGTGACTTGTTATATTCACATAACAATAAAATAGTAGAATCAATCCCTAGTTATAATCAAGAACAAAAAAGGACAATTCAAAAAAAGATGGAAATGATCACAGATAAAGATGAAAGTAAACGAATTATAGGAGTAATTTTTCAAAACCCTAACAAAGTAGTACACTTGAAAACCTGAATGAAGTCAAATTTTTTTAACATAACAATATGGATTCTAATGATAGAGAAAAGAGAAAAAAATCTGAAAACACTAATTGTTCATTTCAGAGTCCCAGACCATATCCTAGTACCTTCTTAAACATTTTCACATAACCTAAATCTGACACTTTTTAAACCGCTGTAGAGAATGATAAAAGAAGGAAAACTTCGAAATGCTTTTTAAAACACCCTATGTGCTTCAAAACCTGACAAAGATAGTTTCCTATGTTACCATGTGTTAGTTAGTTCTAATTTATTAATGATATAACTCAAATCCTCACCTAGGTTTAGTATGTTTTATCTGTCACGGGCTCTTAGAATTGAGTTATTGCCATATCAAATCACCACAATTAGTGCCTTAAATCAACAGATGTTTATTATCTCACATTTTTATCGCTCATAAGTCTGACGTGGGTCTCATCAGACCAAAATGAAGATGCTGGCAGGGCTTTGTTCCTTTCCAGAGGCTTTAGGAAGCCATTTGTTCCCTTGCTTACTGGGGACGTTGACAGAATCAGTTCCCTGTGGTTATGGTCCTGTTTCCTTGCTGGGTGTCAGCGGAGCGCTATTCCCAGCTTCCAGAAGTGACTTGTAGCTCTGTTCCTTCACATGCAAAGCTGGTAACTAGGTCAAGTTTCTCTCACACTTCAAAGCTCTCCCCAGTTTTCTTCCATTACTTCTCCCTGCATTCAACTGAGGAAGTTTCTCTGCTCTTAAGGATGTGTGGGATTAGATCGGACCCACACAGAGAATTCAGGATAATCTCCCCAATTCAAGCCAAATAACCCTAACTACATGTGCAAAGTCCCTTCTGCTATGAAAAGCGACATATTCACAGGTTCTGAAATTTGGGTATCTTCGTGGGAAGTCATTATTTGGCCCACCCTACCACTACCAAAAAACCAAAGGAAAAAATATTGACTAATCTCATTTTTGAATGTTGATAGAGCACTAATAACTTAAATAAAACATTAGTGAGTAAACTCTAACAGTATGTTGAAAGCAAAAGAACTACACCTTTGCTAAGAGTGATTCATCCTAAAAGTTTGTGTGTGATTTAAAAATGCAACTTATGTATTAAAAAACACATCATTCAATGAATGATCAATAAACTAACATATATCTTTGTTCAACATTTTAAAAAAATCTCTTTCCAACCTCAAGAAAATATTAAGGAAAAGGAGAAGAAAGTGCCTGGAAGAGGTCACTCTCTGAAACCTAGAAACCTCATCTTTGGACCTTTTCATTCCAGTGGGTCATGATATCAAAAAAACTCAGAGCATTAACACTTGATCAATCACCTTACAACTCGATAAGGTAGGCAGTAGTATTGCACCATTTCATACAAGAAACTAGGCTTCATTCATGATATAACTTGCCCAAGTAGCCTCAGGTAGAGGCTCTCCCTCCATTATTTTTAATTCCTTCCTACCTTGCCGTGGATGGGTAGCCATATGCAACTACTACCGCAGTTGGATCTGCAAATGGGCACTTAACTTCTAAAAGCCCTGAGGACTCTTGATCCGGATGGAAGAAAAAATAAATAGGTCAATTTTCTAGAGTTAAAAGAGCCTTTTATATTCTCTCCTCCAACCCTCTGTTTTTACAAAATAGAAGAAGATTTAAGATCCAGGAAGGACTTAAGATCTTGCATTAATTTTGAAACATCATCTGGAACAGAATCCAGACACCCAGGTTCCTTCCTCCTTTAGGCTGCTTTTATCATCCTTGGGGAGGCAAGGGCAAGAAACGCAGAGCAATTGCTTACCTCCAAAAGTAGCTATGTTTTAAGCAACGTGAGAGTCTGACAACCTTTGTGGTTGCTTTGGTGTTTTTGGAACTTAGGATGTTTGAATGTGCCTTTTTCCTTTCTTTCAATGATGGGCTAACCCAATCCTGCTTCACTCATCTCTACTGCCTGTCCTGCTCCTTGTCTTTTGGTCATTGTGCTACATGTAAGTCCATCATTAGAATTTGGGAAAGAAGATAAAACTAAATTCATGACTCTGGTAATCGTTTTAATCACTGAGGAGTTCAAACTCTACAGAAGAGCAGTCTTCTTCTTGGGTCTTTACATTGTCTTCCCTTTCAACCTCAGCATATAATTCAAGATTCACTCCTCAAATTCAAGTTTTGCATCTTGACTTTTCAGCGTACCGTATGATAGTGCTCCTCTCAGTCCTATTTACTTAACACCTACTATGTGCCACATATTGAGTCAAAGGCTTTCAAATACCCTCATTTGTAGAATCTCAGAACATTCTGCTGGAGAATTGTTAATTTTAAGATGAGGAGATCATAATATTAAGAGGACCACAATCATAGTGATTACCACATATTGAGAATATACCATGGACCAAAAGTTGTACTATAGGTTTTTCATGTATTAACTCCTGAAACTCTCAGATAATCTCATAACATACTACTACCATTGTCCCCATTTCCCAGATGAGAAAACTGAGCCATATGGAGCTCAAGAAACATGCCCAAGGACACACACTCAGTAAGTAGCAGCATCAGATTTTGAAGTCAGGCAGTTGAATACAGAGCCTGGATCCTAATCACAGTGATTATGTCTCCAGGTTCACACAACAGATAAAAATAGTATTAGAGAAACAACCCAAACATCCATCAACTGAGAACAGATAAACAAAATATGGCATATTTATACAACAGAATATTATTTGCAACAAAAAGAAATAAAATATTGATGCAGACTACAACATCTAAGTGATCAAAGCCAGTCAGAAGAGAATATATATTATTTGAATCCATTCATATGAAATGCTCAGAATAGGCAAATCTATAAATATAGAAAATAAAATAGTGGTGACCTTAGGCTGAGAAGGGAGGGGTGTCTGAAGGAAAATGGGCAATGACTGTTAAATAAGTACAAGATGCTTTTTGCAGGGGGATAAAATGCCCAAAATTGATTGCGGTTATAGTTGCACAGCTCTGTAAATTTACTAAAAATCACTACATTGTGCACTTCAAGTGGGAAAATTGTATAGTATGTGTATTACATCTCAATACATTTATTTTTTTTTTACATAAGGCTAGAAAGTCAACCCCAGACTTCTAGATTTCTATCCTGTGCTTTTTCCAGGCTATCCTGTGCTGGCCATCACCTCTTTGGCCTCCTCTTATATCACTAGTTAATCATTTCCTTAATGGTTCATCTTCTCTTCATAACTAGTCTAACAGACTACTGCAGGGCAAGAACAGTTTGGTAATTATCTTTGTTGCATCAAATCCCAAAAGGCATGTTCTGGTGGTGTTATTCCCAAAGTCAGCTCAATACATCTTCTACTTGTTAAATGATGAAAATAAAACACTTCCAACTGAGGTGATTCTAGACTTACAGAACAGGACTGTTCCTGAAAAGTTAAGTGAGATTTTAATTTTATATTGAATGTTTAAATATTCTGATG
Organism: Vicugna pacos; assembly: GCF_048564905.1. Lineage (NCBI taxonomy): Eukaryota > Metazoa > Chordata > Mammalia > Artiodactyla > Camelidae > Vicugna > Vicugna pacos. Next base: position 41,093,195 of record NC_133003.1, read on the forward strand.
TACTCAACATTAAGAATTCATCACCATGTCATTTAGCTGCGTCTTAGAATGAGTGGCCATCTGCCTCATTTTTATTTTTGGAAATCTAATTTTTTGGGGGGGTGCGTAATCTCACCGAGATTTCCTTACAGAAGGTACATTTTAAACCTTCCTGTCTCTTCCGAGCTAATTTGGTTCATTGGTACAACACTGGAGATTCTATATGTAGGAAAATTCAAATGTGTCATAAGTGTTTTCGACATTCAGTGTGATAATACTCTAAACGGTTTCACTTCAACATTTCCATTAGCTAGTGGTAATAACTTGTGATAAAAATAACAAATAATTGGAACATTAAAAAGGTGGATAAACAACTATAACAACGCATGTGTGTGTGATTCTGCAGCAGTTCCTACGGATTTGTGCTGTCAAAGAATCACATATATTAGAATGTAGTAAAATAGTATTCTTAAGTATTATTTGTTCTTACTGCCCTCCCCCAGCCACTGCTAAATCTCTCAATCAGACCATAAGGGCTTTCCTTACCTTTCCCTCTGCCTCCCCTCCTTCTTGGCTCCAGCAACACACGAATTCTCCCCTAAGGATGATGGGAGTCACTTATTGTGACACAGAAGATTGTTATACATACTTAGAGATGATAGATAAAAGAAAGAGGGCTGAAGAAAAGGGAATGGAGGGAGGGAGAGATGATTCTGACTGGAGAAGGATGAAAAAACTTCCACTAAGAGCACAAGGATGCCACTCCTCCTGTTACTGTCTACATAAGACTATCCATCAGCTCCCTGAGTACCAAGTTTGACAAAATGGCTCAAGTCCCTGTCCCCAGAGATTCTACTCCATACATCCTTTCCCTGCCCCTTTCACGGTAGGTGGACTCACAGAAAATAATAACAAATCTCAAGACCCTTCCTTTGTTTGTAGGCACCATTTTCTAGAATACAAACCACTCTCACACAGCCTCACACTTTATGGAGAATTTAACTTGCACAAATTTGAATATATGCATTCGGTTGTAAGGAGACAGGGGTGGGGGAGGTCAATGAATGGAGTGATTGAGACGTAGATCATGTGAACCTCATGGCCTTTCTGAAGTTCTCTAATCCCTTGCTTTTTGGGTGCAAATATTAGGCCACATTAAGTTACATACTTTGGTACAAAATGGTCCCCAAAAGCAACTCAACTTCACCTGGTAGTCAATCAAAGAAAGAATGATAGTGAGAATGCTGCTGGAAAAATCTGGCTGGACTGAATTTACCAGGAGACAACATATTACCCTCTAAAGGTTTGTTCAAGAATAACAAGTATTAGTGGTGGCTGCAGTCAACATTAACTATAGAAGACTTTCATCATTTTCTGCATCACTTTATTGAGTTGGCCAAAATATGCTTTCTGCACTCACATTTTTAGTAGTATTTATATTACTTATATAACTAAAATGTACTTTTAAAATGTGAGCAGATAACATACGTGATCAAAAACTTACGTGCAAAAACATGAAGAATGCTGTTAACTCATTAATAATAAAACAAAAAATAGTTTAAAATTTCACCTCCATGGCATTCTTCCCCAAAACTCATAACCCTATCCTAATCATGGGGGAAAATATCAGACAAATCCAGATTGAGAGACTTTCTACAGGCCAGTACTGGCCAGTACTCCATAAGGTCAAGGTTATGAAAAACAGTGAAAGACAAACTGTCAAAGATCAGAAGAGACTAAGAGACAAGGAACTAAATGTAGTGCAGTGTCCTAGGCTGACTACTGAATAGTAAGGGGAAATTAATGCAAAATTAATCATGGAAACTCCAGTGAAGTCTGGAGTTTAGTGAATAGAAATGTATCAGTGTCAGTTTTTTAGTTGTAACAAATATACCACGTTAGCATAGCTGTTAATGTTGGGGGAATCTGAGTAAGAGGTATACAAGAATCTTCTGTACTATCTTTGTAACTTTTTTGTAAATCTAAAATTATTCCAAAATAGAAGGTTTTTTTTAAATGGGTAAAATATTTGAATAAACATTTCACCAGAGAAGATATACTAATGGTCTAACACAAGAAAAGATGCTCAACATTAGGGAGTTAGTTATTAGGGAAACACAAATTAAAACCACAGCTGGATATACTGCACACATATTCAAAGAGCTAAAATTCAAAAAAAAAAGTAACAACACCTAAAGCTGGTAAGGATGCAGAGAAACTGGCACACTCATACGTTACTGGTGGGAATGGTAAAATAGTAAAGCCCCTGCAGAAAACTGTTTGTTTTTTTTATAATATTGAGTATAAATTTACAGTATTATTTAGCAATTCCACTCCTAGTTATCAATCCAAGAGAAATGAAAATATGTTCATGGTAGTATTGTTCATAGCAGCCAAAAAATGGAAACAACTAAATGCCCATCAACAGATGAACTGACACACAAAATATGGGTTATCTATACAGTGGGATATTAGTCAGCCACAAAAAGAAAGAGGTACTGTTACATCCTAAAAGCAGAAGCAGTTTGCTGAATGAAAGAAGACAGACACCAAAACCACATATTGTGATTTCATTTATATGAACTGTCCAGAAAAGGTAAATGTAGAGACACAGTAAATAACTGGTTCCCAGGATTAGGGGTGGGAAATGGGAGTAACTACAAATATGTACACAGTTTCTCTTGGGCATGACAGAAATGCTCTAAAGAGGATTGTGACGATGATGGTATAATATTTGTAAATTTATTTTAAACCATTCAATTGTTCTCTTAAAATATACGGATTTGTTTCATAGAATTTATACATCAATAAAACTGAAAAAGCATGATTTTTGTATAAAATTTAGATTCTGAAAAAAAGCATAAAGAGAAAATACTCATTACTGATAATTCTATCACTTAAAAAATGTATTTTGGTATGTATCCCTGCAGTTTTATTGTTTCTGATTAATTTTAATTTTAAGCCAAGGCAAGTCTTAAAGAAATTTATTTTCTCAGTTGATGTATATTAACTTGAGAGTTAACAAGTTAGTTTATATCCTGGGAATTCTGTTTACAGAATACAACCATCCCTTTATACCACCTGGTTTAGTCCTCAGTGATGTGACTGCCAGGTGGCACTGACTGCTGGTCAAACCGGCCTGGAAAGTCTCACTGCATCTTGCTCTCCAGTAAAGCAGGAGCCATAGCTGCTCTTCTAATCCAATTAGAAACAAAAAGCTCTATTCCCAAAAAACCAATTTAGGAGATCAGGAAGGTTGTACACTTGATTTTGGCTTTTCAGAACAGGAGGGAGAGGGCACTTTTCTTGTCACAGGAAGAGATGAGGATGGCAGACACTGTCTGAGACATTTGGTGGCCATGCTGCGCAGGCAGCTGCCTGCAGGTCTAAGAATGTTCAAACTGAAACCAACAAGGTTGTTCGGGAGATTTTTTGCTTTGTTTCATTTTCTTCTTTTTTATTGTTTTTGTTTTTCCAAGCGGAAAGAGAAAGCTCAGATATTTCTAAAATGAATAATAAGATCTTTTATCCCAGAGTAAATAACCATCCAAAATACTTTTTAGCTGATCCTGAACCAAATTTTTAAGCATATCCCATAGATGCAACTAGCTTTATTTTACCCTGTGCCTAAAAGATACAAGAACAAGTTTGCAGAACAAAAGGACCTTGCAGGAAACCTACACACACAAATGTGACTTTAATTATTTCATTCAAATCACCTGCCCTCCTACACGGACTGTTTTCTCAGATAGGATAGTATAGGTAAGTCTCTGCCCTAACAGATAAAGTAAATGAAATTAGAATATCCCAACAAATCTATATATTTTTACTCTTTGTCAACAAGCAAGAAACACTCATAAAATTTCTCTTACTGTCTGGGTCTTGATTTTTTCTGTCTGCTGTGAAACTATGCAAAGGCATCTTTCTATAAGTCATTAACTTAATTCCACACGCCCTAATTAGAAGATGCGAAGCACCATTAGAAACATGCCCACAAGCACTAGAGGGCAATGCTGGACAAACATTTCTGAGAGCCGAGGAAACACAAGAGAGGATGACTGGATACTCAACTGATTTCACATGAACCGAACTTCAGATGCAATGGTGAATATTCTAACTCTATGAGCAGGACGCAGTTTCCAGATATTGCCTTCCAACCTGATTACAGGAACAGACAAAGAAGGTAGGGTTTTCTTGGTAGCAATCAAGTCAGCTTCCTGGCTGCATAAGGGCATTTTACTCATATTGAGACTAGGCCAGTGAAAGAGCAGGTTGGCAGAGTGAGGAGATAATGGCCTATGTAAAATCCAAGAAAGTTTCTGGAATCAGAAATCAGAATCAAAGCCTGGAATATGCAGGAAAGAAAAAAAAAAAAGGAAAAAAGTGCTCTCCACTCAGTCGTCTCTCACCATCTCATATGATGTAATGAGGCCCAAGGAGCTATGAGAGAGTGAGAATTGTTTATATAAGCTAAAAAAATTTTTTGATTAAAATCTAGAAAACAACTTGCAAAACCGTAAGATGATATTTTGTGACAGGAGATGCAGTGGTGGCTGCTGGCTGCAGCAACAATGCAGGATTAAACTCTCCAGCTTATTTTTCATTTCTCTTCTGCTGTATCCGTGTGCTGTAGAATCATAGTGCTGCTCAATATTTGGATAAAACCCCCCTAGTACAGATTCAGCAAGAGCTGTGGTTTTCAAAGTGTGGTCCTTGGAGCTGCAGCATCAGCCGTATCCAGGAACTTCCTAGAAACCGAAATTCTTAGACATGACCCCCAGGCCCCCTGAGTGAGAATTTCTGGGGTGAGGCCCAAAAATATGCATTTCAATAGGATCCATGTGAAAGCTGGAGAACCACTGGACTAGAGTGAGGACAGAACCGGCTGTATTTAGGAAACAATAACTATTATAACTTATACATTACAATCATGCAGTATGTTATCTACTACTCTTTTACACTTGCTTCAGATCATATATGCAAAAAATATTTACATGATAAAAATTATTTGCCAGAATACATAATTTTTATGCCACTGAAGATGTATTTTACATAGAATTGATATAAATATTGATGGCTATATTCTAAAACTAGCCCAGGAATTCTTCTTAAATTTCTAATAGTAGTGCTGATGGCAGCACATACGAATGTGTAATACATTACAAAATAGTCTTCAAATAAAGGATATAATAGACTTAAATAACTTGCTGAAGGGCATGCAATTAGCATTGAGTAGAGGGCCAAGCATGATTTGAATCCAGAACTTGTAACACAAAGATCAGTGTTCCTTCCATGATGTCTGTAAATTAAGTACTTCAATGACAGAAAAGTGACACTGTCACCATAGTATGATTAGGCAAAATGTTATTTTCTTAAAATGTGCTGGTAGTTGAGGAAAACCACGTTTCATGAGAGAGAAAGAAATAGATGGTGTTTTCTGGAGAGTGGAAGGCAACTTTTGGATAACTTGCAAGAAATAAAGAGGGAATCCAAGTGCGGAAAAGAGCCTGTGTGGATAAATCTAACTGAGCACTATGCTGTGAAAATTAAAATCAGGGGGGCATGGAGTGAGTGCCCAGCCCACCTGCAGGGGAAGAAAGGAAACCACGGGATATGTTTCAGTCAGGAAGCTAGTTGTTATGAGAGATGGAGGATTTAGCACCACTGAGATTGAGCAAGACATGAGAAAGTGGGACTTGCTTGTGACAAATCAAAGTTTATTGAGAAGCAACTACCTGCCAGGTACTGTCCCAGGACTAGGATGACGTGAGTGAGGAAACTGCTTTGGATTCACAAAATCCAAGAGAGCACAGAAAACACTCGGCAATCCAAGACAAATAATATTTAAATGCAATACTTTTAAAATCACAATAAACACAAGAAATCCATGATGAAGAAAATGGCAAAATTCCCAATAAAGATGGAATCCACTTAATTTTTTCCTTCTGTTTGAGCTTGTCTTTATTTACAATTTTGATACTTTGGGTATCTTGGGTATTTTTGTGTATTAATTCTGATTTTGAAAGATATTGCTGGAAAATATTATTTACATTGGTTATTAAGTTTTTAACACTTAAATTTTGTACCAGATGCCTCTAGCCCTGGCCCTACACTGTGCTGAAATCTTTACATTAATTATTTCGAGGAATCATCACAACTCGTAAAATACACAATTTGTTAGATATGCATATTCAGTGTTTTTTTAATGCAGGAAATAACTTTGTGTTTGAAAATATATACAAGCATACAAAAATACACCCTGACACATAAACATCCTATTCTATTTGAGAGATAGCATGTATCAACTAAATTTCACATGCCAATTTCTATTTGTAAAAGGAATAGTGCACAAACTCACAATTCCATGTGTTTGACTCACTTGTTATGTCTTTTGGAATTACTGTCCTAATTTTGTATGTGAAACATGCTCAGATTTTATTAGTCCTATAAATTATAGGAACCATTGAACCACCACTGAAAGAAATGCTTCTCAAAATCTATACCTCAAAATTCTAACCAAAGATTTATACTGGCTGCTTCCTGGGATAGAGAGATCATCTGAGTGAAGGGATGGGGGGAGTGGGACCAGGTAAAAGGAATATGAGAAAGAAGATATGGCAGAAGCACTAAAAAGAAACACAGTCCCCGCTCAAGTAGTTCTTGACTTTCCCCCCTTTATCTCAGAATCACCTAAAGCCTAAGATCTTCTCCCCTGAGTTTCAGATTCAGCTTGTCTGGGTTGGAGCCCCAGTATCTCAGAGAACGCTACTGCGCAGCGAAGCTTGAGAACCACTACGCTAGGGAGCCCAGGGACTCAGCCTAGATTGAGTCAGTGTGAGTGGGACTCTCCAAGGTTCTGATGTTTAGTGTTGGCATCTCCTGTGCTCTTGTTGGGTTGTGAATGGGTTTGTAAACTGAGGGAACTGAACTATTTTAAAAGAGGTGTGTGGTCACACAAGGCGAAGTGAAGTTGAGAGAGCTGAGAAAGGGGTTTTCAACACTTCTGTGGTGTGTACTGCGGTATATCAGTCCTCCTCTCCACGTACCACGTAATCTTCAGCAAAACATTTATTTCTCATGCTGGCCTTTGGCAAAGGCTATAGGAGTTGATGTTAAATGGTTAAGGACTTTCCAAGAATGGAGAGGTACAAGAACAGGGACCAACCACAAGAGATCTTTGACTCTTCAGTTACAAAGTTTAATAAGGAAAGAACAAGGAAGGAACCCTGGAAACCAAAGGCTAGAGGATCCCAGCTCCTGAACTTGGAGGGGACCCTGTGCTACCATCCTCTCTAAATGACCTGGAATTTCACAGGAATGGTGACTGGAAAGCATTTCTGGAATCACACTGTGGATGGGATCTGTACTTAAGGTCCTGGGTATTGGGCTGTTACTACCTATTACATTCTTTTCATAACCTCTTGCTGAGGTGCTCCCTCAGTGTGAAAAACGTGAGGAGTTGGTGTGTTATCTTTTTCAAGTTGATCTCAACAATATGAGTCATCACAACCCCTGCCCGCTCACGTCCAGCTCCTGTGAGGCTTACACACATCTGCCCTTGATCATTTTCTCTCACAAGCAGAGTTAAATGGAATGCATTATAAAAGAATTCTGTGAAATGCCAGCCTCATGAGCATCTTAAGGGCAAGGACAACAGTTACTGTTTTAAGACGGTGTAGCCCAGACATTTGGAGGCAGAACTGACATTCCATAGCTGTATCAGCTTCATTTCTGACCTTAGATAAGAGATCTAGACTTCTGTGCTCAATTAAAGCCATTTTCCCAGTTTTACATATTAAATAAAAAGAGATCCCGTGGCATCTGAAAAAAACAGTCACAGCAACATTTCTCTTTCACAGGCTGTCTTCCAAAAACTTCTTACATTATTTATTCCTCTCTCCTTGAACCTGGGCATGCTCGTGACTTTTTAGACAAAAGTTTGGCAGAGCTGATGTTATGAGACTTCCCAGACTAGGACACTACTGCTCTCTGGCTGATACATAAGATATTTGGTTGCCCTCAAGCTGCCAGGATGAAGAGATCATATGGAGAGAGCCCACAAAGACAGAGAGATGCCTGAGGAGCCTCAGCTATTCCAGAGTCTTCCCAGATCAGATACTAGGTACATGAATGACTGAGTGAGCTTTGGAAGATCCCACCCCCAACCTAGGAGCTGCCTCATCTGACACGAAGTGGAGCAAAAAGGAGCCGTCCAGCAGATGATGCACAAACTACAGGTTCATGAGCAAAATACTGTCATCGTTTCAAGACATGTTTTAGGATGGTTTGTTACACAGCATTAGATAACAGAACAGAGGCAGAAAATCTACTGGTGACAATAAATGCCACCAATGAAAGGACTATTTCCTGACTATCTATTATCAAATAGTAACCCTCACCTGCCACTCTTTCTACCTCTTACATATTTTATTTCTCTCCATAGTAATTAACACTATCATATATTCACTTTATTGCTTATTTATTTCCCTTTATTTACAATAATAATTAGGTTCTACTTGGGCAAAAAGGGACTTTGGTTGTTCACTTTTGAGAACCTAGAATGTTTTAACACATATGTATAGTACTATAGTTAGAATGAGTGAAAGATACTTTATGCAGTAAACATTCCTATCAGAATAGTTAGAAAATATTTTTTAT